>NC_072426.2:6885000-7510000 GCF_028878055.3 Symphalangus syndactylus | reverse complement strand
GTGGAAAAAAGAATATGTTCAAATATAAACTACACAGAAGCATTGTATGAAACTTCTTTCTGTTCTGTGCATTCAACTAACAGAGTTGAACCTTACTTTTGATTGAGCCGTTCTGAAACACTCTTTCTGTAGAAACTGCAATTGGACATTCTGAGCGCTAAGAGGCCTATATTGGGAAAAAGAATGTCTACAAATAAAAACTACACAGAAGAATTGTGTGAAACTACTTTCTGTTCTGTTTGTTCAACTAAAAGAGTTGAACCTTAGTTTTGATTGAGCCGTTCTGAAACACTCTTTCTGTAGAAAATGCAAGTGGAGATTCGGAGCGCTAAGAGGGTAATAGTGGAAAAAGGAATGTCTCCAAATATAAACTACACAGAATCATTCTGTGAAACTTCTTTCTGATCTGTGCATTCAGCTAACAGAGTTAAAACATACTTTTGATTGAGCAGATCTGAACACTCTTTCTGTAGAAAATGCAACTGGACATTTGGAGCGCTAAGAGAGTAGTAGTGGAAAAAGGAATATATACAAATATAAACTACACAGAAGCATTCTGTGAAACTTCTTTCTGATCTGAGCATTCAGCTAACAGAATTAAACCATACTTTTGATTGAGCAGTTTTGAAACACTCTGTCTGTAGAAAATGCAACTGGACATTCGTAGCGCTAAGTGGGTAATAGTGGAAAAAAGAATATGTTCAAATATAAACTACACAGAAGCATTGTATGAAACTTCTTTCTGTTCTGTGCATTCAACTAACAGAGTTGAACCTTACTTTTGATTGAGCCGTTCTGAAACACTCTTTCTATAGAAACTGCAATTGGACATTCTGAGCGCTAAGAGGCCTCTATTGGGAAAAATAATATCTTCAAATAAAAACTACACAGAAGCATTGTGTGAAACTTATTTCTGATATGTTCATTAAGCTAGCAGAGTTAAACCGTACTTTTGATTGCGCAGTTCTGAACACTCTTTCTGTAGAAAATGCAAGTGGACATTCGGAGCGCTAAGAGGGTAATAGTGGAAAAAGGAATATATTCAAATATAAACTACACAGTAGCATTCTGTGAAAATTCTTTCTGTTCTGTGCATTCAACTAACAGAGTTGAATCTTACTTTTCATTGAGCCGTTCTGAAACACTCTTTCTGTAGAAACTGCAATTGGACATGCTAAGCGCTAAGAGGCCTACATTGGGAAAAAGAATATCTTCAATAAAAACTACACAGATGCATTCTGTGAAACTTATTTCTGATCTGTAAATTCAGTTAACAGAGATAAAACATATTTTTGATTGAGCAGTTATGAAACACTCTTTTTGTAGAAAATGCAAGTGGAGATTCGGAGCGCTAAGTGGGTAATAGTGGAAAAAGGAATGTCTTCACATATAAACTACACAGAATCATTCGGTGAAACTTCTTTCTGATCTGTGCATTCAGCTAACAGAGTTAAACCATACTTTTGATTGAGCAGATCTGAACACTCTTTCTGTAGAAAATGCAACTGGACATTTGGAGCGCTAAGAGCGTAGTAGTGGAAATAGGAATATAATCAAATATAAACTACACAGAAGCATTCTGTGAAACTTCTTTCTGATCTGAGCATTCAGCTAACAGAGTTAAACCATACTTTTGATTGAGCAGTTTTGAAACACTCTGTCTGTAGAAAATGCAACTGGACATTCGTAGCGCTAAGTGGGTAATAGTGGAAAAAAGAATATGTTCAAATATAAACTACACAGAAGCATTGTATGAAACTTCTTTCTGTTCTGTGCATTCAACTAACAGAGTTGAACCTTACGTTTGATTGAGCCGTTCTGAAACACTCTTTCTGTAGAAACTGCAATTGGACATTCTGAGCGCTAAGAGGCCTATATTGGGAAAAAGAATGTCTACAAATAAAAACTACACAGAAGGATTGTGTGAAACTTCTTTCTGTTCTGTTTGTTCAACTAAAAGAGTTGAAACTTAGTTTTGATTGAGCCGTTCTGAAACACTCTTTCTGTAGAAAATGCAAGTGGAGATTCGGAGCGCTAAGAGGGTAATAGTGGAAAAAGGAATGTCTACAAATATAAACTACACAGAATCATTCTGTGAAACTTCTTTCTGATCTGTGCATTCAGCTAACAGAGTTAAACCATACTTTTGATTGAGCAGATCTGAACACTCTTTCTGTAGAAAATGCAACTGGACATTTGGAGCGCTAAGAGAGTAGTAGTGGAAAAAGGAATATATACAAATATAAACTACACAGAAGCATTCTGTGAAACTTCTTTCTGATCTGAGCATTCAGCTAACAGAATTAAACCATACTTTTGATTGAGCAGTTTTGAAACACTCTGTCTGTAGAAAATGCAACTGGACATTCGTAGCGCTAAGTGGGTAATAGTGGAAAAAAGAATATGTTCAAATATAAACTACACAGAAGCATTGTATGAAACTTCTTTCTGTTCTGTGCATTCAACTAACAGAGTTGAACCTTACATTTGATTGAGCCGTTCTGAAACACTCTTTCTGTAGAAACTGCAATTGGACATTCTGAGCGCTAAGAGGCCTCTATTGGGAAAAATAATACCTTCAAATAAAAACTACACAGAAGCATTGTGTGAAACTTATTTCTGATATGTTCATTAAGCTAGCAGAGTTAAACCATACTTTTGATTGCGCAGTTCTGAACACTCTTTCTGTAGAAAATGCAAGTGGACATTCGGAGCGCTAAGAGGGTAATAGTGGAAAACGGAATATATTCAAATATAAACTACACAGTAGCATTCTGTGAAAATTCTTTCTGTTCTGTGCATTCAACTAACAGAGTTGAATCTTACTTTTCATTGAGCCGTTCTGAAACACTCTTTCTGTAGAAACTGCAATTGGACATGCTAAGCGCTAAGAGGCCTACATTGGGAAAAAGAATATCTTCAAATAAAAACTACACAGATGCATTCTGTGAAACTTATTTCTGATCTGTAAATTCAGTTAACAGAGATAAAACATATTTTTTATTGAGCAGTTATGAAACACTCTTTTTGTAGAAAATGCAAGTGGAGATTCGGAGCGCTAAGTGGGTAATAGTGGAAAAAGGAATGTCTTCAAATATAAACTACACAGAATCATTCGGTGAAACTTCCTTCTGATCTGTGCATTCAGCTAACAGAGTTAAACCATACTTTTGATTGAGCAGATCTGAACACTCTTTCTGTAGAAAATGCAACTTGACATTTGGAGCGCTAAGAGCGTAGTAGTGGAAAAAGGAATATATTCAAATATAAACTACACAGAAGCATTCTGTGAAACTTCTTTCTGATCTGAGCATTCAGCTAACAGAGTTAAACCATACTTTTGATTGAGCAGTTTTGAAACACTCTGTCTGTAGAAAATGCAACTGGACATTCGTAGCGCTAAGTGGGTAATAGTGGAAAAATGAATATGTTCAAATATAAACTACACAGAAGCATTGTATGAAACTTCTTTCTGTTCTGTGCATTCAACTAACAGAGTTGAACCTTACTTTTGATTGAGCCGTTCTGAAACACTCTTTCTGTAGAAACTGCAATTGGACATTCTGAGCGCTAAGAGGCCTATATTGGGAAAAAGAATGTCTACAAATAAAAACTACACAGAAGAATTGTGTGAAACTACTTTCTGTTCTGTTTGTTCAACTAAAAGAGTTGAACCTTAGTTTTGATTGAGCCTGTTCTGAAACACTCTTTCTGTAGAAAATGCAAGTGGAGATTCGGAGCGCTAAGAGGGTAATAGTGGAAAAAGGATTGTCTCCAAATATAAACTACACAGAATCATTCTGTGAAACTTTTTCTGATCTGTGCATTCAGCTAACAGAGTTAAACCATACTTTTGATTGAGCAGATCTGAACACTCTTTCTGTAGAAAATGCAACTGGACATTTGGAGCGCTAAGAGAGTAGTAGTGGAAAAAGGAATATATACAAATATAAACTACACAGAAGCATTCTGTGAAACTTCTTTCTGATCTGAGCATTCAGCTAACAGAATTAAACCATACTTTTGATTGAGCAGTTTTGAAACACTCTGTCTGTAGAAAATGCACTGGACATTCGTAGCGCTAAGTGGGTAATAGTGGAAAAAAGAATATGTTCAAATATAAACTACACAGAAGCATTGTATGAAACTTCTTTCTGTTCTGTGCATTCAACTAACAGAGTTGAACCTTACTTTTGATTGAGCCGTTCTGAAACACTCTTTCTGTAGAAACTGCATTTGGACATTCTGAGCGCTAAGAGGCCTCTATTGGGAAAAATAATACCTTCAAATAAAAACTACACAGAAGCATTGTGTGAAACTTATTTCTGATATGTTCATTAAGCTAACAGAGGTAAACCATACTTTTGATTGCGCAGTTCTGAACACTCTTTCTGTAGAAAATGCAAGTGGACATTCGGAGCGCTAAGAGGGTAATAGTGGAAAAAGGAATATATTCAAATATAAACTACACAGTAGCATTCTGTGAAAATTCTTTCTGTTCTGTGCATTCAACTAACAGAGTTGAATCTTACTTTTCATTGAGCCGTTCTGAAACACTCTTTCTGTAGAAACTGCAATTGGACATGCTAAGCGCTAAGAGGCCTACATTGGGAAAAAGAATATCTTCAAATAAAAACTACACAGATGCATTCTGTGAAACTTATTTCTGATCTGTAAATTCAGTTAACAGAGATAAAACATATTTTTGATTGAGCAGTTATGAAACACTCTTTTTGTAGAAAATGCAAGTGGAGATTCGGAGCGCTAAGAGGGTAATAGTGGAAAAAGGAATGTCTTCAAATATAAACTACACAGAATCATTCGGTGAAACTTCCTTCTGATCTGTGCATTCAGCTAACAGAGTTAAACCATACTTTTGATTGAGCAGATCTGAACACTCTTTCTGTAGAAAATGCAACTTGACATTTGGAGCGCTAAGAGCGTAGTAGTGGAAAAAGGAATATATTCAAATATAAACTACACAGAAGCATTCTGTGAAACTTCTTTCTGATCTGAGCATTCAGCTAACAGAATTAAACCATACTTTTGATTGAGCAGTTTTGAAACACTCTGTCTGTAGAAAATGCAACTGGACATTCGTAGCGCTAAGTGGGTAATAGTGGAAAAAAGAATATGTTCAAATATAAACTACACAGAAGCATTGTATGAAACTTCTTTCTGTTCTGTGCATTCAACTAACAGAGTTGAACCTTACTTTTGATTGAGCCGTTCTGAAACACTCTTTCTATAGAAACTGCAATTGGACATTCTGAGCGCTAAGAGGCCTCTATTGGGAAAAATAATATCTTCAAATAAAAACTACACAGAAGCATTGTGTGAAACTTATTTCTGATATGTTCATTAAGCTAGCAGAGTTAAACCGTACTTTTGATTGCGCAGTTCTGAACACTCTTTCTGTAGAAAATGCAAGTGGACATTCGGAGCGCTAAGAGGGTAATAGTGGAAAAAGGAATATATTCAAATATAAACTACACAGTAGCATTCTGTGAAAATTCTTTCTGTTCTGTGCATTCAACTAACAGAGTTGAATCTTACTTTTCATTGAGCCGTTCTGAAACACTCTTTCTGTAGAAACTGCAATTGGACATGCTAAGCGCTAAGAGGCCTACATTGGGAAAAAGAATATCTTCAATAAAAACTACACAGATGCATTCTGTGAAACTTATTTCTGATCTGTAAATTCAGTTAACAGAGATAAAACATATTTTTGATTGAGCAGTTATGAAACACTCTTTTTGTAGAAAATGCAAGTGGAGATTCGGAGCGCTAAGTGGGTAATAGTGGAAAAAGGAATGTCTTCACATATAAACTACACAGAATCATTCGGTGAAACTTCTTTCTGATCTGTGCATTCAGCTAACAGAGTTAAACCATACTTTTGATTGAGCAGATCTGAACACTCTTTCTGTAGAAAATGCAACTGGACATTTGGAGCGCTAAGAGCGTAGTAGTGGAAATAGGAATATAATCAAATATAAACTACACAGAAGCATTCTGTGAAACTTCTTTCTGATCTGAGCATTCAGCTAACAGAGTTAAACCATACTTTTGATTGAGCAGTTTTGAAACACTCTGTCTGTAGAAAATGCAACTGGACATTCGTAGCGCTAAGTGGGTAATAGTGGAAAAAAGAATATGTTCAAATATAAACTACACAGAAGCATTGTATGAAACTTCTTTCTGTTCTGTGCATTCAACTAACAGAGTTGAACCTTACGTTTGATTGAGCCGTTCTGAAACACTCTTTCTGTAGAAACTGCAATTGGACATTCTGAGCGCTAAGAGGCCTATATTGGGAAAAAGAATGTCTACAAATAAAAACTACACAGAAGGATTGTGTGAAACTTCTTTCTGTTCTGTTTGTTCAACTAAAAGAGTTGAAACTTAGTTTTGATTGAGCCGTTCTGAAACACTCTTTCTGTAGAAAATGCAAGTGGAGATTCGGAGCGCTAAGAGGGTAATAGTGGAAAAAGGAATGTCTACAAATATAAACTACACAGAATCATTCTGTGAAACTTCTTTCTGATCTGTGCATTCAGCTAACAGAGTTAAACCATACTTTTGATTGAGCAGATCTGAACACTCTTTCTGTAGAAAATGCAACTGGACATTTGGAGCGCTAAGAGAGTAGTAGTGGAAAAAGGAATATATACAAATATAAACTACACAGAAGCATTCTGTGAAACTTCTTTCTGATCTGAGCATTCAGCTAACAGAATTAAACCATACTTTTGATTGAGCAGTTTTGAAACACTCTGTCTGTAGAAAATGCAACTGGACATTCGTAGCGCTAAGTGGGTAATAGTGGAAAAAAGAATATGTTCAAATATAAACTACACAGAAGCATTGTATGAAACTTCTTTCTGTTCTGTGCATTCAACTAACAGAGTTGAACCTTACATTTGATTGAGCCGTTCTGAAACACTCTTTCTGTAGAAACTGCAATTGGACATTCTGAGCGCTAAGAGGCCTCTATTGGGAAAAATAATACCTTCAAATAAAAACTACACAGAAGCATTGTGTGAAACTTATTTCTGATATGTTCATTAAGCTAGCAGAGTTAAACCATACTTTTGATTGCGCAGTTCTGAACACTCTTTCTGTAGAAAATGCAAGTGGACATTCGGAGCGCTAAGAGGGTAATAGTGGAAAACGGAATATATTCAAATATAAACTACACAGTAGCATTCTGTGAAAATTCTTTCTGTTCTGTGCATTCAACTAACAGAGTTGAATCTTACTTTTCATTGAGCCGTTCTGAAACACTCTTTCTGTAGAAACTGCAATTGGACATGCTAAGCGCTAAGAGGCCTACATTGGGAAAAAGAATATCTTCAAATAAAAACTACACAGATGCATTCTGTGAAACTTATTTCTGATCTGTAAATTCAGTTAACAGAGATAAAACATATTTTTTATTGAGCAGTTATGAAACACTCTTTTTGTAGAAAATGCAAGTGGAGATTCGGAGCGCTAAGTGGGTAATAGTGGAAAAAGGAATGTCTTCAAATATAAACTACACAGAATCATTCGGTGAAACTTCCTTCTGATCTGTGCATTCAGCTAACAGAGTTAAACCATACTTTTGATTGAGCAGATCTGAACACTCTTTCTGTAGAAAATGCAACTTGACATTTGGAGCGCTAAGAGCGTAGTAGTGGAAAAAGGAATATATTCAAATATAAACTACACAGAAGCATTCTGTGAAACTTCTTTCTGATCTGAGCATTCAGCTAACAGAGTTAAACCATACTTTTGATTGAGCAGTTTTGAAACACTCTGTCTGTAGAAAATGCAACTGGACATTCGTAGCGCTAAGTGGGTAATAGTGGAAAAATGAATATGTTCAAATATAAACTACACAGAAGCATTGTATGAAACTTCTTTCTGTTCTGTGCATTCAACTAACAGAGTTGAACCTTACTTTTGATTGAGCCGTTCTGAAACACTCTTTCTGTAGAAACTGCAATTGGACATTCTGAGCGCTAAGAGGCCTATATTGGGAAAAAGAATGTCTACAAATAAAAACTACACAGAAGAATTGTGTGAAACTACTTTCTGTTCTGTTTGTTCAACTAAAAGAGTTGAACCTTAGTTTTGATTGAGCCTGTTCTGAAACACTCTTTCTGTAGAAAATGCAAGTGGAGATTCGGAGCGCTAAGAGGGTAATAGTGGAAAAAGGATTGTCTCCAAATATAAACTACACAGAATCATTCTGTGAAACTTTTTCTGATCTGTGCATTCAGCTAACAGAGTTAAACCATACTTTTGATTGAGCAGATCTGAACACTCTTTCTGTAGAAAATGCAACTGGACATTTGGAGCGCTAAGAGAGTAGTAGTGGAAAAAGGAATATATACAAATATAAACTACACAGAAGCATTCTGTGAAACTTCTTTCTGATCTGAGCATTCAGCTAACAGAATTAAACCATACTTTTGATTGAGCAGTTTTGAAACACTCTGTCTGTAGAAAATGCAACTGGACATTCGTAGCGCTAAGTGGGTAATAGTGGAAAAAAGAATATGTTCAAATATAAACTACACAGAAGCATTGTATGAAACTTCTTTCTGTTCTGTGCATTCAACTAACAGAGTTGAACCTTACTTTTGATTGAGCCGTTCTGAAACACTCTTTCTATAGAAACTGCAATTGGACATTCTGAGCGCTAAGAGGCCTCTATTGGGAAAAATAATATCTTCAAATAAAAACTACACAGAAGCATTGTGTGAAACTTATTTCTGATATGTTCATTAAGCTAGCAGAGTTAAACCGTACTTTTGATTGCGCAGTTCTGAACACTCTTTCTGTAGAAAATGCAAGTGGACATTCGGAGCGCTAAGAGGGTAATAGTGGAAAAAGGAATATATTCAAATATAAACTACACAGTAGCATTCTGTGAAAATTCTTTCTGTTCTGTGCATTCAACTAACAGAGTTGAATCTTACTTTTCATTGAGCCGTTCTGAAACACTCTTTCTGTAGAAACTGCAATTGGACATGCTAAGCGCTAAGAGGCCTACATTGGGAAAAAGAATATCTTCAATAAAAACTACACAGATGCATTCTGTGAAACTTATTTCTGATCTGTAAATTCAGTTAACAGAGATAAAACATATTTTTGATTGAGCAGTTATGAAACACTCTTTTTGTAGAAAATGCAAGTGGAGATTCGGAGCGCTAAGTGGGTAATAGTGGAAAAAGGAATGTCTTCACATATAAACTACACAGAATCATTCGGTGAAACTTCTTTCTGATCTGTGCATTCAGCTAACAGAGTTAAACCATACTTTTGATTGAGCAGATCTGAACACTCTTTCTGTAGAAAATGCAACTGGACATTTGGAGCGCTAAGAGCGTAGTAGTGGAAATAGGAATATAATCAAATATAAACTACACAGAAGCATTCTGTGAAACTTCTTTCTGATCTGAGCATTCAGCTAACAGAGTTAAACCATACTTTTGATTGAGCAGTTTTGAAACACTCTGTCTGTAGAAAATGCAACTGGACATTCGTAGCGCTAAGTGGGTAATAGTGGAAAAAAGAATATGTTCAAATATAAACTACACAGAAGCATTGTATGAAACTTCTTTCTGTTCTGTGCATTCAACTAACAGAGTTGAACCTTACGTTTGATTGAGCCGTTCTGAAACACTCTTTCTGTAGAAACTGCAATTGGACATTCTGAGCGCTAAGAGGCCTATATTGGGAAAAAGAATGTCTACAAATAAAAACTACACAGAAGGATTGTGTGAAACTTCTTTCTGTTCTGTTTGTTCAACTAAAAGAGTTGAAACTTAGTTTTGATTGAGCCGTTCTGAAACACTCTTTCTGTAGAAAATGCAAGTGGAGATTCGGAGCGCTAAGAGGGTAATAGTGGAAAAAGGAATGTCTACAAATATAAACTACACAGAATCATTCTGTGAAACTTCTTTCTGATCTGTGCATTCAGCTAACAGAGTTAAACCATACTTTTGATTGAGCAGATCTGAACACTCTTTCTGTAGAAAATGCAACTGGACATTTGGAGCGCTAAGAGAGTAGTAGTGGAAAAAGGAATATATACAAATATAAACTACACAGAAGCATTCTGTGAAACTTCTTTCTGATCTGAGCATTCAGCTAACAGAATTAAACCATACTTTTGATTGAGCAGTTTTGAAACACTCTGTCTGTAGAAAATGCAACTGGACATTCGTAGCGCTAAGTGGGTAATAGTGGAAAAAAGAATATGTTCAAATATAAACTACACAGAAGCATTGTATGAAACTTCTTTCTGTTCTGTGCATTCAACTAACAGAGTTGAACCTTACATTTGATTGAGCCGTTCTGAAACACTCTTTCTGTAGAAACTGCAATTGGACATTCTGAGCGCTAAGAGGCCTCTATTGGGAAAAATAATACCTTCAAATAAAAACTACACAGAAGCATTGTGTGAAACTTATTTCTGATATGTTCATTAAGCTAGCAGAGTTAAACCATACTTTTGATTGCGCAGTTCTGAACACTCTTTCTGTAGAAAATGCAAGTGGACATTCGGAGCGCTAAGAGGGTAATAGTGGAAAACGGAATATATTCAAATATAAACTACACAGTAGCATTCTGTGAAAATTCTTTCTGTTCTGTGCATTCAACTAACAGAGTTGAATCTTACTTTTCATTGAGCCGTTCTGAAACACTCTTTCTGTAGAAACTGCAATTGGACATGCTAAGCGCTAAGAGGCCTACATTGGGAAAAAGAATATCTTCAAATAAAAACTACACAGATGCATTCTGTGAAACTTATTTCTGATCTGTAAATTCAGTTAACAGAGATAAAACATATTTTTTATTGAGCAGTTATGAAACACTCTTTTTGTAGAAAATGCAAGTGGAGATTCGGAGCGCTAAGTGGGTAATAGTGGAAAAAGGAATGTCTTCAAATATAAACTACACAGAATCATTCGGTGAAACTTCCTTCTGATCTGTGCATTCAGCTAACAGAGTTAAACCATACTTTTGATTGAGCAGATCTGAACACTCTTTCTGTAGAAAATGCAACTTGACATTTGGAGCGCTAAGAGCGTAGTAGTGGAAAAAGGAATATATTCAAATATAAACTACACAGAAGCATTCTGTGAAACTTCTTTCTGATCTGAGCATTCAGCTAACAGAGTTAAACCATACTTTTGATTGAGCAGTTTTGAAACACTCTGTCTGTAGAAAATGCAACTGGACATTCGTAGCGCTAAGTGGGTAATAGTGGAAAAATGAATATGTTCAAATATAAACTACACAGAAGCATTGTATGAAACTTCTTTCTGTTCTGTGCATTCAACTAACAGAGTTGAACCTTACTTTTGATTGAGCCGTTCTGAAACACTCTTTCTGTAGAAACTGCAATTGGACATTCTGAGCGCTAAGAGGCCTATATTGGGAAAAAGAATGTCTACAAATAAAAACTACACAGAAGAATTGTGTGAAACTACTTTCTGTTCTGTTTGTTCAACTAAAAGAGTTGAACCTTAGTTTTGATTGAGCCTGTTCTGAAACACTCTTTCTGTAGAAAATGCAAGTGGAGATTCGGAGCGCTAAGAGGGTAATAGTGGAAAAAGGATTGTCTCCAAATATAAACTACACAGAATCATTCTGTGAAACTTTTTCTGATCTGTGCATTCAGCTAACAGAGTTAAACCATACTTTTGATTGAGCAGATCTGAACACTCTTTCTGTAGAAAATGCAACTGGACATTTGGAGCGCTAAGAGAGTAGTAGTGGAAAAAGGAATATATACAAATATAAACTACACAGAAGCATTCTGTGAAACTTCTTTCTGATCTGAGCATTCAGCTAACAGAATTAAACCATACTTTTGATTGAGCAGTTTTGAAACACTCTGTCTGTAGAAAATGCACTGGACATTCGTAGCGCTAAGTGGGTAATAGTGGAAAAAAGAATATGTTCAAATATAAACTACACAGAAGCATTGTATGAAACTTCTTTCTGTTCTGTGCATTCAACTAACAGAGTTGAACCTTACTTTTGATTGAGCCGTTCTGAAACACTCTTTCTGTAGAAACTGCATTTGGACATTCTGAGCGCTAAGAGGCCTCTATTGGGAAAAATAATACCTTCAAATAAAAACTACACAGAAGCATTGTGTGAAACTTATTTCTGATATGTTCATTAAGCTAACAGAGGTAAACCATACTTTTGATTGCGCAGTTCTGAACACTCTTTCTGTAGAAAATGCAAGTGGACATTCGGAGCGCTAAGAGGGTAATAGTGGAAAAAGGAATATATTCAAATATAAACTACACAGTAGCATTCTGTGAAAATTCTTTCTGTTCTGTGCATTCAACTAACAGAGTTGAATCTTACTTTTCATTGAGCCGTTCTGAAACACTCTTTCTGTAGAAACTGCAATTGGACATGCTAAGCGCTAAGAGGCCTACATTGGGAAAAAGAATATCTTCAAATAAAAACTACACAGATGCATTCTGTGAAACTTATTTCTGATCTGTAAATTCAGTTAACAGAGATAAAACATATTTTTGATTGAGCAGTTATGAAACACTCTTTTTGTAGAAAATGCAAGTGGAGATTCGGAGCGCTAAGAGGGTAATAGTGGAAAAAGGAATGTCTTCAAATATAAACTACACAGAATCATTCGGTGAAACTTCCTTCTGATCTGTGCATTCAGCTAACAGAGTTAAACCATACTTTTGATTGAGCAGATCTGAACACTCTTTCTGTAGAAAATGCAACTTGACATTTGGAGCGCTAAGAGCGTAGTAGTGGAAAAAGGAATATATTCAAATATAAACTACACAGAAGCATTCTGTGAAACTTCTTTCTGATCTGAGCATTCAGCTAACAGAGTTAAACCATACTTTTGATTGAGCAGTTTTGAAACACTCTGTCTGTAGAAAATGCAACTGGACATTCGTAGCGCTAAGTGGGTAATAGTGGAAAAAAGAATATGTTCAAATATAAACTACACAGAAGCATTGTATGAAACTTCTTTCTGTTCTGTGCATTCAACTAACAGAGTTGAACCTTACTTTTGATTGAGCCGTTCTGAAACACTCTTTCTGTAGAAACTGCAATTGGACATTCTGAGCGCTAAGAGGCCTATATTGGGAAAAAGAATGTCTACAAATAAAAACTACACAGAAGAATTGTGTGAAACTACTTTCTGTTCTGTTTGTTCAACTAAAAGAGTTGAACCTTAGTTTTGATTGAGCCGTTCTGAAACACTCTTTCTGTAGAAAATGCAAGTGGAGATTCGGAGCGCTAAGAGGGTAATAGTGGAAAAAGGAATGTCTCCAAATATAAACTACACAGAATCATTCTGTGAAACATCTTTCTGATCTGTGCATTCAGCTAACAGAGTTAAACCATACTTTTGATTGAGCAGATCTGAACACTCTTTCTGTAGAAAATGCAACTGGACATTTGGAGCGCTAAGAGAGTAGTAGTGGAAAAAGGAATATATACAAATATAAACTACACAGAACCATTCTGTGAAACTTCTTTCTGATCTGAGCATTCAGCTAACAGAGTTAAACCATACTTTTGATTGAGCAGTTTTGAAACACTCTGTCTGTAGAAAATGCAACTGGACATTCGTAGCGCTAAGTGGGTAATAGTGGAAAAAAGAATATGTTCAAATATAAACTACACAGAAGCATTGTATGAAACTTCTTTCTGTTCTGTGCATTCAACTAACAGAGTTGAACCTTACGTATGATTGAGCCGTTCTGAAACACTCTTTCTGTAGAAACTGCAATTGGACATTCTGAGCGCTAAGAGGCCTATATTGGGAAAAAGAATGTCTACAAATAAAAACTACACAGAAGGATTGTGTGAAACTTCTTTCTGTTCTGTTTGTTCAACTAAAAGAGTTGAAACTTAGTTTTGATTGAGCCGTTCTGAAACACTCTTTCTGTAGAAAATGCAAGTGGAGATTCGGAGCGCTAAGAGGGTAATACTGGAAAAAGGAATGTCTACAAATATAAACTACACAGAATCATTCTGTGAAACTTCTTTCTGATCTGTGCATTCAGCTAACAGAGTTAAACCATACTTTTGATTGAGCAGATCTGAACACTCTTTCTGTAGAAAATGCAACTGGACATTTGGAGCGCTAAGAGAGTAGTAGTGGAAAAAGGAATATATACAAATATAAACTACACAGAAGCATTCTGTGAAACTTCTTTCTGATCTGAGCATTCAGCTAACAGAATTAAACCATACTTTTGATTGAGCAGTTTTGAAACACTCTGTCTGTAGAAAATGCAACTGGACATTCGTAGCGCTAAGTGGGTAATAGTGGAAAAAAGAATATGTTCAAATATAAACTACACAGAAGCATTGTATGAAACTTCTTTCTGTTCTGTGCATTCAACTAACAGAGTTGAACCTTACATTTGATTGAGCCGTTCTGAAACACTCTTTCTGTAGAAACTGCAATTGGACATTCTGAGCGCTAAGAGGACTCTATTGGGAAAAATAATACCTTCAAATAAAAACTACACAGAAGCATTGTGTGAAACTTATTTCTGATATGTTCATTAAGCTAGCAGAGTTAAACCATACTTTTGATTGCGCAGTTCTGAACACTCTTTCTGTAGAAAATGCAAGTGGACATTCGGAGCGCTAAGAGGGTAATAGTGGAAAAAGGAATATATTCAAATATAAACTACACAGTAGCATTCTGTGAAAATTCTTTCTGTTCTGTGCATTCAACTAACAGAGTTGAATCTTACTTTTCATTGAGCCGTTCTGAAACACTCTTTCTGTAGAAACTGCAATTGGACATGCTAAGCGCTAAGAGGCCTACATTGGGAAAAAGAATATCTTCAAATAAAAACTACACAGATGCATTCTGTGAAACTTATTTCTGATCTGTAAATTCAGTTAACAGAGATAAAACATATTTTTGATTGAGCAGTTATGAAACACTCTTTTTGTAGAAAATGCAAGTGGAGATTCGGAGCGCTAAGTGGGTAATAGTGGAAAAAGGAATGTCTTCAAATATAAACTACACAGAATCATTCGGTGAAACTTCCTTCTGATCTGTGCATTCAGCTAACAGAGTTAAACCATACTTTTGATTGAGCAGATCTGAACACTCTTTCTGTAGAAAATGCAACTTGACATTTGGAGCGCTAAGAGCGTAGTAGTGGAAAAAGGAATATATTCAAATATAAACTACACAGAAGCATTCTGTGAAACTTCTTTCTGATCTGAGCATTCAGCTAACAGAGTTAAACCATACTTTTGATTGAGCAGTTTTGAAACACTCTGTCTGTAGAAAATGCAACTGGACATTCGTAGCGCTAAGTGGGTAATAGTGGAAAAATGAATATGTTCAAATATAAACTACACAGAAGCATTGTATGAAACTTCTTTCTGTTCTGTGCATTCAACTAACAGAGTTGAACCTTACTTTTGATTGAGCCGTTCTGAAACACTCTTTCTGTAGAAACTGCAATTGGACATTCTGAGCGCTAAGAGGCCTATATTGGGAAAAAGAATTTCTACAAATAAAAACTACACAGAAGAATTGTGTGAAACTACTTTCTGTTCTGTTTGTTCAACTAAAAGAGTTGAACCTTAGTTTTGATTGAGCCGTTCTGAAACACTCTTTCTGTAGAAAATGCAAGTGGAGATTCGGAGCGCTAAGAGGGTAATAGTGGAAAAAGGAATGTCTCCAAATATAAACTACACAGAATCATTCTGTGAAACTTCTTTCTGATCTGTGCATTCAGCTAACAGAGTTAAACCATACTTTTGATTGAGCAGATCTGAACACTCTTTCTGTAGAAAATGCAACTGGACATTTGGAGCGCTAAGAGAGTAGTAGTGGAAAAAGGAATATATACAAATATAAACTACACAGAAGCATTCTGTGAAACTTCTTTCTGATCTGAGCATTCAGCTAACAGAATTAAACCATACTTTTGATTGAGCAGTTTTGAAACACTCTGTCTGTAGAAAATGCAACTGGACATTCGTAGCGCTAAGTGGGTAATAGTGGAAAAAAGAATATGTTCAAATATAAACTACACAGAAGCATTGTATGAAACTTCTTTCTGTTCTGTGCATTCAACTAACAGAGTTGAACCTTACTTTTGATTGAGCCGTTCTGAAACACTCTTTCTGTAGAAACTGCATTTGGACATTCTGAGCGCTAAGAGGCCTCTATTGGGAAAAATAATACCTTCAAATAAAAACTACACAGAAGCATTGTGTGAAACTTATTTCTGATATGTTCATTAAGCTAACAGAGTTAAACCATACTTTTGATTGCGCAGTTCTGAACACTCTTTCTGTAGAAAATGCAAGTGGACATTCGGAGCGCTAAGAGGGTAATAGTGGAAAAAGGAATATATTCAAATATAAACTACACAGTAGCATTCTGTGAAAATTCTTTCTGTTCTGTGCATTCAACTAACAGAGTTGAATCTTACTTTTCATTGAGCCGTTCTGAAACACTCTTTCTGTAGAAACTGCAATTGGACATGCTAAGCGCTAAGAGGCCTACATTGGGAAAAAGAATATCTTCAAATAAAAACTACACAGATGCATTCTGTGAAACTTATTTCTGATCTGTAAATTCAGTTAACAGAGATAAAACATATTTTTGATTGAGCAGTTATGAAACACTCTTTTTGTAGAAAATGCAAGTGGAGATTCGGAGCGCTAAGATGGTAATAGTGGAAAAAGGAATGTCTTCAAATATAAACTACACAGAATCATTCGGTGAAACTTCCTTCTGATCTGTGCATTCAGCTAACAGAGTTAAACCATACTTTTGATTGAGCAGATCTGAACACTCTTTCTGTAGAAAATGCAACTTGACATTTGGAGCGCTAAGAGCGTAGTAGTGGAAAAAGGAATATATTCAAATATAAACTACACAGAAGCATTCTGTGAAACTTCTTTCTGATCTGAGCATTCAGCTAACAGAGTTAAACCATACTTTTGATTGAGCAGTTTTGAAACACTCTGTCTGTAGAAAATGCAACTGGACATTCGTAGCGCTAAGTGGGTAATAGTGGAAAAAAGAATATGTTCAAATATAAACTACACAGAAGCATTGTATGAAACTTCTTTCTGTTCTGTGCATTCAACTAACAGAGTTGAACCTTACTTTTGATTGAGCCGTTCTGAAACACTCTTTCTGTAGAAACTGCAATTGGACATTCTGAGCGCTAAGAGGCCTCTATTGGGAAAAATAATACCTTCAAATAAAAACTACACAGAAGCATTGTGTGAAACTTATTTCTGATATGTTCATTAAGCTAGCAGAGTTAAACCATACTTTTGATTGCGCAGTTCTGAACACTCTTTCTGTAGAAAATGCAAGTGGACATTCGGAGCGCTAAGAGGGTAATAGTGGAAAAAGGAATATATTCAAATATAAACTACACAGTAGCATTCTGTGAAAATTCTTTCTGTTCTGTGCATTCAACTAACAGAGTTGAATCTTACTTTTCATTGAGCCGTTCTGAAACACTCTTTCTGTAGAAACTGCAATTGGACATGCTAAGCGCTAAGAGGCCTACATTGGGAAAAAGAATATCTTCAAATAAAAACTACACAGATGCATTCTGTGAAACTTATTTCTGATCTGTAAATTCAGTTAACAGAGATAAAACATATTTTTGATTGAGCAGTTATGAAACACTCTTTTTGTAGAAAATGCAAGTGGAGATTCGGAGCGCTAAGAGGGTAATAGTGGAAAAAGGAATGTCTTCAAATATAAACTACACAGAATCATTCGGTGAAACTTCCTTCTGATCTGTGCATTCAGCTAACAGAGTTAAACCATACTTTTGATTGAGCAGATCAGAACACTCTTTCTGTAGAAAATGCAACTTGACATTTGGAGCGCTAAGAGCGTAGTAGTGGAAAAAGGAATATATTCAAATATAAACTACACAGAAGCATTCTGTGAAACTTCTTTCTGATCTGAGCATTCAGCTAACAGAGTTAAACCATACTTTTGATTGAGCAGTTTTGAAACACTCTGTCTGTAGAAAATGCAACTGGACATTCGTAGCGCTAAGTGGGTAATAGTGGAAAAAAGAATATGTTCAAATATAAACTACACAGAAGCATTGTATGAAACTTCTTTCTGTTCTGTGCATTCAACTAACAGAGTTGAACCTTACTTTTGATTGAGCCGTTCTGAAACACTCTTTCTGTAGAAACTGCAATTGGACATTCTGAGCGCTAAGAGGCCTATATTGGGAAAAAGAATGTCTACAAATAAAAACTACACAGAAGAATTGTGTGAAACTACTTTCTGTTCTGTTAGTTCAACTAAAAGAGTTGAACCTTAGTTTTGATTGAGCCGTTCTGAAACACTCTTTCTGTAGAAAATGCAAGTGGAGATTCGGAGCGCTAAGAGGGTAATAGTTGAAAAAGGAATGTCTCCAAATATAAACTACACAGAATCATTCTGTGAAACTTCTTTCTGATCTGTGCATTCAGCTAACAGAGTTAAACCATACTTTTGATTGAGCAGATCTGAACACTCTTTCTGTAGAAAATGCAACTGGACATTTGGAGCGCTAAGAGAGTAGTAGTGGAAAAAGGAATATATACATATATAAACTACACAGAAGCATTCTGTGAAACTTCTTTCTGATCTGAGCATTCAGCTAACAGAATTAAACCATACTTTTGATTGAGCAGTTTTGAAACACTCTGTCTGTAGAAAATGCAACTGGACATTCGTAGCGCTAAGTGGGTAATAGTGGAAAAAAGAATATGTTCAAATATAAACTACACAGAAGCATTGTATGAAACTTCTTTCTGTTCTGTGCATTCAACTAACAGAGTTGAACCTTACTTTTGATTGAGCCGTTCTGAAACACTCTTTCTGTAGAAACTGCAATTGGACATTCTGAGCGCTAAGAGGCCTCTATTGGGAAAAATAATATCTTCAAATAAAAACTACACAGAAGCATTGTGTGAAACTTATTTCTGATATGTTCATTAAGCTAACATAGTTAATCCATACTTTTGATTGCGCAGTTCTGAACACTCTTTCTGTAGAAAATGCAAGTGGACATTCGGAGCGCTAAGATGGTAATAGAGGAAAAGGGAATATATTCAAATATAAACTTCACAGTAGCATTCTGTGAAAATTCTTCCTGTTCTGTGCATTCAACTAACAGAGTTGAACCTTACTTTTGATTGAGCCGTTCTGAAACACTCTTTCTGTAGAAACTGCAATTGGACATGCTAAGCGCTAAGAGGCCTACATTGGGAAAAAGAATATCTTCAAATAAAAACTACACAGATGCATTCTGTGAAACTTATTTCTGATCTGTAAATTCAGTTAACAGAGATAAAACATATTTTTGATTGAGCAGTTATGAAACATTCTTTTTGTAGAAAATGCAAGTGGAGATTCGGAGCGCTAAGAGGGTAATAGTGGAAAAAGGAATGTCTTCAAATATAAACTACACAGAATCATTCGGTGAAACTTCTTTCTGATCTGTGCATTCAGCTAACAGAGTTAAACCATACTTTTGATTGAGCAGATCTGAACACTCTTTCTGTAGAAAATGCAACTGGACATTTGGAGCGCTAAGAGCGTAGTAGTGGAAATAGGAATATAATCAAATATAAACTACACAGAAGCATTCTGTGAAACTTCTTTCTGATCTGAGCATTCAGCTAACAGAGTTAAACCATACTTTTGATTGAGCAGTTTTGAAACACTCTGTCTGTAGAAAATGCAACTGGACATTCGTAGCGCTAAGTGGGTAATAGTGGAAAAAAGAATATGTTCAAATATAAACTACACAGAAGCATTGTATGAAACTTCTTTCTGTTCTGTGCATTCAACTAACAGAGTTAAACCTTACTTTTGATTGAGCCGTTCTGAAACACTCTTTCTGTAGAAACTGCAATTGGACATTCTGAGCGCTAAGAGGCCTATATTGGGAAAAAGAATGTCTACAAATAAAAACTACACAGAAGAATTGTGTGAAACTACTTTCTGTTCTGTTTGTTCAACTAAAAGAGTTGAACCTTAGTTTTGATTGAGCCGTTCTGAAACACTCTTTCTGTAGAAAATGCAAGTGGAGATTCGGAGCGCTAAGAGGGTAATAGTGGAAAAAGGAATGTCTCCAAATATAAACTACACAGAATCATTCTGTGAAACTTCTTTCTGATCTGTGCATTCAGCTAACAGAGTTAAACCATACTTTTGATTGAGCAGATCTGAACACTCTTTCTGTAGAAAATGCAACTGGACATTTGGAGCGCTAAGAGAGTAGTAGTGGAAAAAGGAATATATACAAATATAAACTACACAGAAGCATTCTGTGAAACTTCTTTCTGATCTGAGCATTCAGCTAACAGAATTAAACCATACTTTTGATTGAGCAGTTTTGAAACACTCTGTCTGTAGAAAATGCAACTGGACATTCGTAGCGCTAAGTGGGTAATAGTGGAAAAAAGAATATGTTCAAATATAAACTACACAGAAGCATTGTATGAAACTTCTTTCTGTTCTGTGCATTCAACTAACAGAGTTGAACCTTACTTTTGATTGAGCCGTTCTGAAACACTCTTTCTGTAGAAACTGCAATTGGACATTCTGAGCGCTAAGAGGCCTCTATTGGGAAAAATAATATCTTCAAATAAAAACTACACAGAAGCATTGTGTGAAACTTATTTCTGATATGTTCATTAAGCTAACATAGTTAAACCATACTTTTGATTGCGCAGTTCTGAACACTCTTTCTGTAGAAAATGCAAGTGCACATTCGGAGCGCTAAGAGGGTAATAGAGGAAAAAGGAATATATTCAAATATAAACTACACAGTAGCATTCTGTGAAAATTCTTCCTGTTCTGTGCATTCAACTAACAGAGTTGAACCTTACTTTTGATTGAGCCGTTCTGAAACACTCTTTCTGTAGAAACTGCAATTGGACATGCTAAGCGCTAAGAGGCCTACATTGGGAAAAAGAATATCTTCAAATAAAAACTACACAGATGCATTCTGTGAAACTTATTTCTGATCTGTAAATTCAGTTAACAGAGATAAAACATATTTTTGATTGAGCAGTTATGAAACATTCTTTTTGTAGAAAATGCAAGTGGAGATTCGGAGCGCTAAGAGGGTAATAGTGGAAAAAGGAATGTCTTCAAATATAAACTACACAGAATCATTCGGTGAAACTTCTTTCTGATCTGTGCATTCAGCTAACAGAGTTAAACCATACTTTTGATTGAGCAGATCTGAACACTCTTTCTGTAGAAAATGCAACTGGACATTTGGAGCGCTAAGAGCGTAGTAGTGGAAATAGGAATATAATCAAATATAAACTACACAGAAGCATTCTGTGAAACTTCTTTCTGATCTGAGCATTCAGCTAACAGAGTTAAACCATACTTTTGATTGAGCAGTTTTGAAACACTCTGTCTGTAGAAAATGCAACTGGACATTCTTAGCGCTAAGTGGGTAATAGTGGAAAAAAGAATATGTTCAAATATAAACTACACAGAAGCATTGTATGAAACTTCTGTCTGTTCTGTGCATTCAACTAACAGAGTTGAACCTTACGTTTGATTGAGCCGTTCTGAAACACTCTTTCTGTAGAAACTGCAATTGGACATTCTGAGCGCTAAGAGGCCTATATTGGGAAAAAGAATGTCTACAAATAAAAACTACACAGAAGAATTGTGTGAAACTTCTTTCTGTTCTGTTTGTTCAACTAAAAGAGTTGAACCTTAGTTTTGATTGAGCCGTTCTGAAACACTCTTTCTGTAGAAAATGCAAGTGGAGATTCGGAGCGCTAAGAGGGTAATAGTGGAAAAAGGAATGTCTCCAAATATAAACTACACAGAATCATTCTGTGAAACTTCTTTCTGATCTGTGCATTCAGCTAACAGATTTAAACCATACTTTTGATTGAGCAGATCTGAACACTCTTTCTGTAGAAAATGCAACTGGACATTTGGAGCACTAAGAGAGTAGTAGTGGAAAAAGGAATATATACAAATATAAACTACACAGAACAATTCTGTGAAACTTCTTTCTGATCTGAGCATTCAGCTAACAGAATTAAACCATACTTTTGATTGAGCAGTTTTGAAACACTCTGTCTGTAGAAAATGCAACTGGACATTCGTAGCGCTAAGTGGGTAATAGTGGAAAAAAGAATATGTTCAAATATAAACTACACAGAAGCATTGTATGAAACTTCTTTCTGTTCTGTGCATTCAACTAACAGAGTTGAACCTTACTTTTGATTGAGCCGTTCTGAAACACTCTTTCTGTAGAAACTGCAATTGGACATTCTGAGCGCTAAGAGGCCTCTATTGGGAAAAATAATATCTTCAAATAAAAACTACACAGAAGCATTGTGTGAAACTTATTTCTGATATGTTCATTAAGCTAACAGAGTTAAACCATACTTTTGATTGCGCAGTTCTGAACACTCTTTCTGTAGAAAATGCAAGTGGGCATTCGGAGCGCTAAGAGGGTAATAGAGGAAAAAGGAATATATTCAAATATAAACTACACAGTAGCATTCTGTGAAAATTATTTCTGTTCTGTGCATTCAACTAACAGAGTTGGATCTTACTTTTCATTGAGCCGTTCTGAAACACTCTTTCTGTAGAAACTGAAATTGGACACGCTAAGCGCTAAGAGGCCTACATTGGGAAAAAGAATATCTTCAAATAAAAACTACACAGATGCATTCTGTGAAACTTATTTCTCATCTGTAAATTCAGTTAACAGAGATAAAACATATTTTTGATTGAGCAGTTATGAAACATTCTTTTTGTAGAAAATGCAAGTGGAGATTCGGAGCGCTAAGAGGGTAATAGTGGATAAAGGAATGTCTTCAAATATAAACTACACAGAATCATTCGGTGAAACTTCTTTCTGATCTGTGCATTCAGCTAACAGAGTTAAACCATACTTTTGATTGAGCAGATCTGAACATTCTTTCTGTAGAAAATGCAACTGGACATTTGGAGCGCTAAGAGCGTAATAGTGGAAATAGGAATATATTCAAATATAAACTACACAGAAGCATTCTGTGAAACTTCTTTCTGATCTGAGCATTCAGCTAACAGAGTTAAACCATACTTTTGATTGAGCAGTTTTGAAACACTCTGTCTGTAGAAAATGCAACTGGACATTCGTAGCGCTAAGTGGGTAATAGTGGAAAAAAGAATATGTTCAAATATAAACTACACAGAAGCATTGTATGAAACTTCTGTCTGTTCTGTGCATTCAACTAACAGAGTTGAACCTTACGTTTGCTTGAGCCGTTCTGAAACACTCTTTCTGTAGAAACTGCAATTGGACATTCTGAGCGCTAAGAGGCCTATATTGGGTAAACGAATGTCTACAAATAAAAACTACACAGAAGAATTGTGTGAAACTTCTTTCTGTTCTGTTTGTTCAACTAAAAGAGTTGAACCTTAGTTTTGATTGAGCCGTTCTGAAACACTCTTTCTGTAGAAAATGCAAGTGGAGATTCGGAGCGCTAAGAGGGTTATAGTGGAAAAAGGAATGTCTCCAAATATAAACTACACAGAATCATTCTGTGAAACTTCCTTCTGATCTGTGCATTCAGGTAACAGAGTTAAACCATACTTTTGATTGAGCAGATCTGAACACTCTTTCTGTAGAAAATGCAACTGAACATTTGGAGCGCTAAGAGAGTATTAGTGGAAAAAGGAATATATACAAATATAAACTACACAGAAGCATTCTGTGAAACTTCTTTCTGATCTGAGCATTCAGCTAACAGAATTAAACCATACTTTTGATTGAGCAGTTTTGAAACACTCTGTCTGTAGAAAATGCAACTGGACATTCGTAGCGCTAAGTGGGTAATAGTGGAAAAAAGAATATGTTCAAATATAAACTACACAGAAGCATTGTATGAAACTTCTTTCTGTTCTGTGCATTCAACTAACAGAGTTGAACCTTACTTTTGATTGAGCCGTTCTGAAACACTCTTTCTGTAGAAACTGCAATTGGACATTCTGAGCGCTAAGAGGCCTCTATTGGGAAAAATAATATCTTCAAATAAAAACTACACAGAAGCATTGTGTGAAACTTATTTCTGATATGTTCATTAAGCTAACAGAGTTAAACCATACTTTTGATTGCGCAGTTCTGAACACTCTTTCTGTAGAAAATGCAAGTGGACATTCGGAGCGCTAAGAGGGTAATAGTGGAAAAAGGAATATATTCAAATATAAACTACACAGTAGCATTCTGTGAAAATTCTTTCTGTTCTGTGCATTCAACTAACAGAGTTGAATCTTACTTTTCATTGAGCCGTTCTGAAACACTCTTTCTGTAGAAACTGCAATTGGACATGCTAAGCGCTAAGAGGCCTACATTGGGAAAAAGAATATCTTCAAATAAAAACTACACAGATGCATTCTGTGAAACTTATTTCTGATCTGTAAATTCAGTTAACAGAGATAAAACATATTTTTGATTGAGCAGTTATGAAACACTCTTTTTGTAGAAAATGCAAGTGGAGATTCGGAGCGCTAAGAGGGTAATAGTGGAAAAAGGAATGTCTTCAAATATAAACTACACAGAATCATTCTGTGAAACTTCTTTCTGATCTGTGCATTCAGCTAACAGAGTTAAACCATACTTTTGATTGAGCAGATCTGAACACTCTTTCTGTAGAAAATGCAACTTGACATTTGGAGCGCTAAGAGCGTAGTAGTGGAAAAAGGAATATATTCAAATATAAACTACACAGAAGCATTCTGTGAAACTTCATTCTGATCTGAGCATTCAGCTAACAGAGTTAAACCATACTTTTGATTGAGCAGTTTTGAAACACTCTGTCTGTAGAAAATGCAACTGGACATTCGTAGCGCTAAGTGGGTAATAGTGGAAAAAAGAATATGTTCAAATATAAACTACACAGAAGCATTGTATGAAACTTCTTTCTGTTCTGTGCATTCAACTAACAGAGTTGAACCTTACTTTTGATTGAGCCGTTCTGAAACACTCTTTCTGTAGAAACTGCAATTGGACATTCTGAGCGCTAAGAGGCCTATATTGGGAAAAAGAATGTCTACAAATAAAAACTACACAGAAGAATTGTGTGAAACTACTTTCTGTTCTGTTTGTTCAACTAAAAGAGTTGAACCTTAGTTTTGATTGAGCCGTTCTGAAACACTCTCTCTGTAGAAAATGCAAGTGGAGATTCGGAGCGCTAAGAGGGTAATAGTGGAAAAAGGAATGTCTCCAAATATAAACTACACAGAATCATTCTGTGAAACTTCTTTCTGATCTGTGCATTCAGCTAACAGAGTTAAACCATACTTTTGATTGAGCAGATCTGAACACTCTTTCTGTAGAAAATGCAACTGGACATTTGGAGCGCTAAGAGAGTAGTAGTGGATAAAGGAATATATACAAATATAAACTACACAGAAGCATTCTGTGAAACTTCTTTCTGATCTGAGCATTCAGCTAACAGAATTAAACCATACTTTTGATTGAGCAGTTTTGAAACACTCTGTCTGTAGAAAATGCAAATGGACAGTCGTAGCGCTAAGTGGGTAATAGTGGAAAAAAGAATATGTTCAAATATAAACTACACAGAAGCATTGTATGAAACTTCTTTCTGTTCTGTGCATTCAACTAACAGAGTTGAACCTTACTTTTGATTGAGCCGTTCTGAAACACTCTTTCTGTAGAAACTGCAATTGGACATTCTGAGCGCTAAGAGGCCTCTATTGGGAAAAATAATATCTTCAAATAAAAACTACACAGAAGCATTGTGTGAAACTTATTTCTGATATGTTCATTAAGCTAACAGAGTTAAACCATACTTTTGATTGCGCAGTTCTGAACACTCTTTCTGTAGAAAATGCAAGTGGACATTCGGAGCGCTAAGAGGGTAATAGAGGAAAAAGGAATATATTCAAATATAAACTACACAGTAGAATTCTGTGAAAATTCTTTCTGTTCTGTGCATTCAACTAACAGAGTTGAATCTTACTTTTCATTGAGTCGTTCTTAAACACTCTTTCTGTAGAAACTGAAATTGGAAATGCTAAGCGCTAAGAGGCCTACATTGGGAAAAAGAATATCTTCAAATAAAAACTACACAGATGCATTCTGTGAAACTTATTTCTGATCTGTAAATTCAGTTAACAGAGATAAAACATATTTTTGATTGAGCAGTTATGAAACATTCTTTTTGTAGAAAATGCAAGTGGAGATTCGGAGCGCTAAGAGGGTAATAGTGGAAAAAGGAATGTCTTCAAATATAAACTATACAGAATCATTCGGTGAAACTTCTTTCTGATCTGTGCATTCAGCTAACAGAGTTAAACCATACTTTTGATTGAGCAGATCTGAACACTCTTTCTGTAGAAAATGCAACTGGACATTTGGAGCGCTAAGAGCGTAGTAGTGGAAAAAGGAATATATTCAAATATAAACTACACAGAAGCATTCTGTGAAACTTCTTTCTGATCTGAGCATTCAGCTAACAGAGTTAAACCATACTTTTGATTGAGCAGTTTTGAAACAGTCTGTCTGTAGAAAATGCAACTGGACATTCGTAGCGCTACGTGGGTAATAGTGGAAAAAAGAATATGTTCAAATATAAACTACACAGAAGCATTGTATGAAACTTCTGTCTGTTCTGTGCATTCAACTAACAGAGTTGAACCTTACTTTTGATTGAGCCGTTCTGAAACACTCTTTCTGTAGAAACTGCAATTGGACATTCTGAGCGCTAAGAGGCCTCTATTGGGAAAAATAATATCTTCAAATAAAAACTACACAGAAGCATTGTGTGAAACTTATTTCTGATATGTTCATTAAGCTAACAGAGTTAAACCATACTTTTGATTGCGCAGTTCTGAACACTCTTTCTGTAGAAAATGCAAGTGGACATTCCGAGCGCTAAGAGGGTAATAGTGGAAAAAGGAATATATTCAAATATAAACTACACAGTAGCATTCTGTGAAAATTCTTTCTGTTCTGTGCATTCAACTAACAGAGTTGAACCTTACTTTTGATTGAGCCGTTCTGAAACACTCTTTCTGTAGAAACTGCAATTGGACATGCTAAGCGCTAAGAGGCCTACATTGCTAAAAAGAATATCTTCAAATAAAAACTACACAGATGCATTCTTTGAAACTTATTTCTGATCTGTAAATTCAGTTAACAGAGATAAAACATATTTTTGATTGAGCAGTTATGAAACACTGTTTTTGTAGAAAATGCAAGTGGAGATTCGGAGCGCTAAGAGGGTAATAGTGGAAAAAGGAATGTCTTCAAATATAAACTACACAGAATCATTCGGTGAAACTTCTTTCTGATCTGTGCATTCAGCTAACAGAGTTAAACCATACTTTTGATTGAGCAGATCTGAATACTCTTTCTGTAGAAAATGCAACTGGACATTTGGAGCGCTAAGAGCGTAGTAGTGGAAAAAGGAATATATTCAAATATAAACTACACAGAAGCATTCTGTGAAACTTCTTTCTGATCTGAGCATTCAGCTAACAGAGTTAAACCATACTTTTGATTGAGCAGTTTTGAAACACTCTGTCTGTAGAAAATGCAACTGGACATTCGTAGCGTTAAGTGGGTAATAGTGGAAAAAAGAATATGTTCAAATATAAACTACACAGAAGCATTGTATGAAACTTCTTCCTGTTCTGTGCATTCAACTAACAGAGTTGAACCTTACTTTTGATTGAGCCGTTCTGAAACACTCTTTCTGTAGAAACTGCAATTGGACATTCTGAGCGCTAAGAGGCCTGTATTGGGAAAAAGAATGTCTACAAATAAAAACTACACGGAAGAATTGTGTGAAACTTCTTTCTGTTCTGTTTGTTCAACTAAAAGAGTTGAACCTTAGTTTTGATTGAGCCGTTCTGAAACACTCTTTCTGTAGAAAATGCAAGTGGAGATTCGGAGCGCTAAGAGGGTAATAGTGGAAAAAGGAATGTCTCCAAATATAAACTACACAGAATCATTCTGTGAAACTTCTTTCTGATCTGTGAATTCAGCTAAGAGAGTTAAAACATACTTTTGATTGAGCAGATCTGAACACTCTTTCTGTAGAAAATGCAACTGGACATTTGGAGCGCTAAGAGAGTATTAGTGGAAAAATGAATATATACAAATATAAACTACACAGAAGCATTCTGTGAAACTTCTTTCTGATCTGAGCATTCAGCTAACAGAATTAAACCATACTTTTGATTGAGCAGATTTGAAACACTCTGTCTGTAGAAAATGCAACTGGACATTCGTAGCGCTAAGTGGGTAATAGTGGAGAAAAGAATATGTTCAAATATAAACTACACAGAAGCATTGTATGAAACTTCTTTCTGTTCTGTGCATTCAACTAACAGAGTTGAACCTTACTTTTGATTGAGCCGTTCTGAAACACTCTTTCTGTAGAAACTGCAATTGGACATTCTGAGCGCTAAGAGGCCTCTATTGGGAAAAATAATATCTTCAAATAAAAACTACACAGAAGCATTGTGTGAAACTTATTTCTGATATGTTCATTAAGCTAACAGAGTTAAACCATACTTTTGATTGCGCAGTTCTGAACACTCTTTCTGTAGAAAATGCAAGTGGACATTCGGAGCGCTAAGAGGGTAATAGTGGAAAAAGGAATATATTCAAATATAAACTACACAGTAGCATTCTGTGAAAATTCTTTCTGTTCTGTGCATTCAACTAACAGAGTTGAACCTTACTTTTGATTGAGCCGTTCTGAAACACTCTTTCTGTAGAAACTGCAATTGGACATGCTAAGCGCTAAGAGGCCTACATTGGGAAAAAGAATATCTTCAAATAAAAACTACACAGATGCATTCTGTGAAACTTATTTCTGATCTGTAAATTCAGTTAACAGAGATAAAACATATTTTTGATTGAGCAGTTATGAAACACTCTTTTTGTAGAAAATGCAAGTGGAGATTCGGAGCGCTAAGGGGGTAATAGTGGAAAAAGGAATGTCTTCAAATATAAACTATGCAGAATCATTCGGTGAAACTTCTTTCTGATCTGTGCATTCAGCTAACAGAGTTAAACCATACTTTTGATTGAGCAGATCTGAACACTCTTTCTGTAGAAAATGCAACTGGACATTTGGAGCGCTAAGAGCGTAGTAGTGGAAAAAGGAATATATTCAAATATAAACTACACAGAAGCATTCTGTGAAACTTCTTTCTGATCTGAGCATTCAGCTAACAGAGTTAAACCATACTTTTGATTGAGCAGTTTTGAAACACTCTGTCTGTAGAAAATGCAACTGGACATTCGTAGCGCTAAGTGGGTAATAGTGGAAAAAAATATGTTCAAATATAAACTACACAGAAGCATTGTATGAAACTTCTTTCTGTTCTGTGCATTCAACTAACAGATTTGAACCTTACTTTGATTGAGCCGTTCTGAAACACTCTTTCTGTAGAAACTGCAATTGGACATTCTGAGCGCTAAGAGGCCTCTATTGGGAAAAAAAATATCTTCAAATAAAAACTACACAGAAGCATTGTCTGAAACTTATTTCTGATATGTTCATTAAGCTAACAGAGTTAAACCATACTTTTGATTGCGCAGTTCTGAACACTCTTTCTGTAGAAAATGCAAGTGGACATTCGGAGTGCTAAGAGGGTAATAGTGGAAAAAGGAATATATTCAAATATAAACTACACAGTAGCATTCTGTGAAAATTCTTTCTGTTCTGTGCATTCAACTAACAGAGTTGAACCTTACTTTTGATTGAGCCGTTCTGAAACACTCTTTCTGTAGAAACTGCAATTGGACATGCTAAGCGCTAAGAGGCCTACATTGGGAAAAAGAATATCTTCAAATAAAAACTACACAGATGCATTCTGTGAAACTTATTTCTGATCTGTAAATTCAGTTAACAGAGATGAAACATATTTTTGATTGAGCAGTTATGAAACACTCTTTTTGTAGAAAATGCAAGTGGAGATTCGGAGCGCTAAGAGGGTAATAGTGGAAAAAGGAATGTCTCCAAATATAAACTACACAGAATAATTCTGTGAAACTTCTTTCTGATCTGTGCATTCAGCTAAGAGAGTTAAACCATACTTTTGATTGAGCAGATCTGAACACTCTTTCTGTAGAAAATGCAACTGGACATTTGGAGCGCTAAGAGAGTAGTAGTGGAAAAATGAATATATACAAATATAAACTACACAGAAGCATTCTGTGAAACTTCTTTCTGATCTGAGCATTCAGCTAACAGAATTAAACCATAATTTTGATTGAGCAGATTTGAAACACTCTGTCTGTAGAAAATGCAACTGGACATTCGTAGCGCTAAGTGGGTAATAGTGGAAAAAAGAATATGTTCAAATATAAACTACACAGAAGCATTGTATGAAACTTCTTTCTGTTCTGTGCATTCAACTAACAGAGTTGAACCTTTCTTTTGATTGAGCCGTTCTGAAACACTCTTTCTGTAGAAACTGCAATTGGACATTCTGAGCGCTAAGAGGCCTCTATTGGGAAAAATAATATCTTCAAATAAAAACTACACAGAAGCATTGTGTGAAACTTATTTCTGATACGTTCATTAAGCTAACAGAGTTAAACCATACTTTTGATTGCGCAGTTCTGAACACTCTTTCTGTAGAAAAAGCAAGTGGACATTCGGACCGCTAAGAGGGTAATAGTGGAAAAAGGAATATATTCAAATATAAACTACACAGTAGCATTCTGTGAAAATTCTTTCTGTTCTGTGCATTCAACTAACAGAGTTGAACCTTACTTTTGATTGAGCCGTTCTGAAACACTCTTTCTGTAGAAACTGCAATTGGACATGCTAAGCGGTAAGAGGCCTATATTGGGAAAAAGAATATCTTCAAATAAAAACTACACAGATGCATTCTGTGAAACTTATTTCTGATCTCTAAATTCAGTTAACAGAGATAAAACATATTTTTGATTGAGCAGTTATGAAACACTCTTTTTGTAGAAAATGCAAGTGGAGATTCGGAGCGCTAAGAGGGTAATAGTGGAAAAAGGAATGTCTTCAAATATAAACTACACAGAATCATTCGGTGAAACATCTTTCTGATCTGTGCATTCAGCTAACAGTGTTAAACCATACTTTTGATTGAGCAGATCTGAATACTCTTTCTGTAGAAAATGCAACTGGACATTTGGAGCGCTATGAGCGTAGTAGTGGAAAAAGGAATATATTCAAATATAAACTACACAGAAGCATTCTGTGAAACTTCTTTCTGATCTGAGCATTCAGCTAACAGAGTTAAACCATACTTTTGATTGAGCAGTTTTGAAACAATCTGTCTGTAGAAAATGCAACTGGACATTCGTAGCGCTAAGTGGGTAACAGTGGAAAAAAGAATATGTTCAAATATAAACTACACAGAAGCCTTGTATGAAACTTCTTCCTGTTCTGTGCATTCAACTAACAGAGTTGAACCTTACTTTTGATTGAGCCGTTCTGAAACACTCTTTCTGTAGAAACTGCAATTGGACATTCTGAGCGCTAAGAGGCCTGTATTGGGAAAAAGAATGTCTACAAATAACAACTACACGGAAGAATTGTGTGAAACTTCTTTCTGTTCTGTTTGTTCAACTAAAAGAGTTGAACCTTAGTTTTGATTGAGCCGTTCTGAAACACTCTTTCTGTAGAAAATGCAAGTGGAGATTCGGAGCGCTAAGAGGGTAATAGTGGAAAAAGGAATGTCTCCAAATATAAACTACACAGAATCATTCTGTGAAACTTCTTTCTGATCTGTGCATTCAGCTAAGAGAGTTAAACCATACTTTTGATTGAGCAGATCTGAACACTCTTTCTGTAGAAAATGCAACTGGACATTTGGAGCGCTAAGAGAGTATTAGTGGAAAAATGAATATATACAAATATAAACTACACAGAAGCATTCTGTGAAACTTCTTTCTGATCTGAGCATTCAGCTAACAGAATTAAACCATACTTTTGATTGAGCAGATTTGAAACACTCTGTCTGTAGAAAATGCAACTGGACATTCGTAGCGCTAAGTGGGTAATAGTGGAAAAAAGAATATGTTCAAATATAAACTACACAGAAGCATTGTATGAAACTTCTTTCTGTTCTGTGCATTCAACTAACAGAGTTGAACCTTACTTTTGATTGAGCCGTTCTGAAACACTCTTTCTGTAGAAACTGCAATTGGACATTCTGAGCGCTAAGAGGCCTCTATTGGGAAAAATAATATCTTCATATAAAAACTACACAGAAGCATTGTGTGAAACTTATTTCTGATATGTTCATTAAGCTAACAGAGTTAAACCATACTTTTGATTGCGCAGTTCTGAACACTCTCTCTGTAGAAAATGCAAGTGGACATTCGGAGCGCTAAGAGGGTAATAGTGGAAAAAGGAATATATTCAAATATAAACTACACAGTAGCATTCTGTGAAAATACTTTCTGTTCTGTGCATTCAACTAACAGAGTTGAACCTTACTTTTGATTGAGCCGTTCTGAAACACTCTTTCTGTAGAAACTGCAATTGGACATGCTAAGCGCTAAGAGGCCTACATTGGGAAAAAGAATATCTTCAAATAAAAACTACACAGATGCATTCTGTGAAACTTATTTCTGATCTCTAAATTCAGTTAACAGAGATAAAACATATTTTTGATTGAGCAGTTATGAAACACTCTTTTTGTAGAAAATGCAAGTGGCGATTCGGAGCGCTAAGAGTGTAATAGTGGAAAAAGGAATGTCTTCAAATATAAACTACGCAGAATCATTCGGTGAAACTTCTTTCTGATCTGTACATTCAGCTAACAGAGTTAAACCATACTTTTGATTGAGCAGATCTGAATACTCTTTCTGTAGAAAATGCAACTGGACATTTGGAGCGCTAAGAGCGTAGTAGTGGAAAAAGGAATATATTCAAATATAAACTACACAGAAGCATTCTGTGAAACTTCTTTGTGATCTGAGCATTCAGCTAACAGAGTTAAACCATACTTTTGATTGAGCAGTTTTGAAACACTCTGTCTGTAGGAAATGCAACTGGACATTCGTAGCGCTAAGTGGGTAATAGTGGAAAAAAGAATATGTTCAAATATAAACTACACAGAAGCATTGTATGAAACTTCTTCCTGTTCTGTGCATTCAACTAACAGAGTTGAACCTTACTTTTGATTGAGCCGTTCTGAAACACTCTTTTTGTAGAAACTGCAATTGTACATTCTGTAAGCTAAGAGGCCTATATTGGGAAAAAGAATGTCAACAAATAAAAAGTACACGGAAGAATTGTGTGAAACTTCTTTCTGTTCTGTTTGTTCAACTAAAAGAGTTGAACCTTAGTTTTGATTGAGCCGTTCTGAAACACTCTTTCTGTAGAAAATGCAAGTGGAGATTCGGAGCGCTAAGAGGGTAATAATGGAAAAAGGAATGTCTCCAAATATAAACTACACAGAATCATTCTGTGAAACTTCTTTCTGATCTGTGCATTCAGCTAAGAGAGTTAAACCATACTTTTGATTGAGCAGATCTGAACACTCTTTCTGTAGAAAATGCAACTGGGCATTTGGAGCGCTAAGAGGGTATTAGTGGAAAAATGAATATATACAAATATAAACTACACAGAAGCATTCTGTGAAACTTCTTTCTGATCTGAGCATTCAGCTAACAGAATCAAACCATACTTTTGATTGAGCAGATTTGAAACACTCTGTCTGTAGAAAATGCAACTGGACATTCGTAGCGCTAAGTGGGTAATAGTGGAAAAAAGAATATGTTCAAATATAAACTACACAGAAGCATTGTATGAAACTTCTTTCTGTTCTGTGCATTCAACTAACAGAGTTGAACCTTACTTTTGATTGAGCCGTTCTGAAACACTCTTTCTGTAGAAACTGCAATTGGACATTCTGAGCGCTAAGAGGCCTCTATTGGGAAAAATAATATCTTCAAATAAAAACTACACAGAAGCATTGTGTGAAACTTATTTCTGATATGTTCATTAAGCTAACAGAGTTAAACCATACTTTTGATTGCGCAGTTCTGAACACTCTTTCTGTAGAAAATGCAAGTGGACATTCGGAGCGCTAAGAGGGTAATAGTGGAAAAAGGAATATATTCAAATATAAACTACACAGTAGCATTCTGTGAAAATTCTTTCTGTTCTGTGCATTCAACTAACAGAGTTGAACCTTACTTTTGATTGAGCCGTTCTGAAACACTCTTTCTGTAGAAACTGCAATTGGACATGCTAAGCGCTAAGAGGCCTACATTGGGAAAAAGAATATCTTCAAATAAAAACTACACAGATGCATTCTGTGAAACTTATTTCTGATCTGTAAATTCAGTTAACAGAGATAAAACATATTTTTGATTGAGCAGTTATGAAACACTCTTTTGTAGAAAATGCAAGTGGAGATTCGGAGCGCTAAGAGGGTAATAGTGGAAAAAGGAATGTCTTCAAATATAAACTATGCAGAATCATTCGGTGAAACTTCTTTCTGATCTGTGCATTCAGCTAACAGAGTTAAACCATACTTTTGATTGAGCAGATCTGAACACTCTTTCTGTAGAAAATGCAACTGGACATTTGGAGCGCTAAGAGCGTAGTAGTGGAAAAAGGAATATATTCAAATATAAACTACACAGAAGCATTCTGTGAAACTTCTTTCTGATCTGAGCATTCAGCTAACAGAGTTAAACCATACTTTTGATTGAGCAGTTTTGAAACACTCTGTCTGTAGAAAATGCAACTGGACATTCGTAGCGCTAAGTGGGTAATAGTGGAAAAAAATATGTTCAAATATAAACTACACAGAAGCATTGTATGAAACTTCTTTCTGTTCTGTGCATTCAACTAACAGAGTTGAACCTTACTTTTGATTGAGCCGTTCTGAAACACTCTTTCTGTAGAAACTGCAATTGGACATTCTGAACGCTAAGAGGCCTCTATTGGGAAAAATAATATCTTCAAATAAAAACTAAACAGAAGCATTGTGTGAAACTTATTTCTGATATGTTCATTAAGCTAACAGAGTTAAACCATACTTTTGATTGCGCAGTTCTGAACACTCTTTCTGCAGAAAATGCAAGTGGACATTCGGAGCGCTAAGAGGGTAATAGTGGAAAAAGGAATATATTCAAATATAAACTACACAGTAGCATTCTGTGAAAATTCTTTCTGTTCTGTGCATTCAACTAACAGAGTTGAACCTTACTTTTGATTGAGCCGTTCTGAAACACTCTTTCTGTAGAAACTGCAATTGGACATGCTAAGCGCTAAGAGGCCTACATTGGGAAAAAGAATATCTTCAAATAAAAACTACACAGAAGAATTGTGTGAAACTTATTTCTGATCTCTAAATTCAGTTAACAGAGATAAAACATATTTTTGATTGAGCAGTTATGAAACACTCTTTTTGTAGAAAATGCAAGTGGAAATTCGGAGCGCTAAGGGGGTAATAGTGGAAAAAGGAATGTCTTCAAATATAAACTATGCAGAATCATTCGGTGTAACTTCTTTCTGATCTGTGCATTCAGCTAACAGAGTTAAACCATACTTTTGATTGAGCAGATCTGAACACACTTTCTGTAGAAAATGCAACTGGACATTTGGAGCGCTAAGAGCGTAGTAGTGGAAAAAGGAATATATTCATATATAAACTACACAGAAGCATTCTGTGAAACTTTTTTCTGATCTGAGCATTCAGCTAACAGAGTTAAACCATACTTTTGATTGAGCAGTTTTGAAACACTCTGTCTGTAGAAAATGCAACTGGACATTCGTAGCGCTAGGTGGGTAACAGTGGAAAAAAGAATATGTTCAAATATAAACTACACAGAAGCATTGTATAAAACTTCTTCCTGTTCTGTGCATTCAACTAACAGAGTTGAACCTTACTTTTGATTGAGCCGTTCTGAAACACTCTTTCTGTAGAAACTGCAATTGGACATTCTGAGCGCTAAGAGGCCTATATTGGGAAAAAGAATGTCTACAAATAAAAACTACACGGAAGAATTGTGTGAAACTTCTTTCTGTTCTGTTTGTTCAACTAAAAGAGTTGAACCTTAGTTTTGATTGAGCCGTTCTGAAACACTCTTTCTGTAGAAAATGCAAGTGGAGATTCGGAGCGCTAAGAGGGTAATAGTGGAAAAAGGAATGTCTCCAAATATAAACTACACAGAATCATTCTGTGAAACTTCTTTCTGATCTGTGCATTCAACTAAGAGAGTTAAACCATACTTTTGATTGAGCAGATCTGAACACTCTTTCTGTAGAAAATGCAACTGGACATTTGGAGCGCTAAGAGAGTAGTAGTGGAAAAATGAATATATACAAATATAAACTACACAGAAGCATTCTGTGAAACTTCTTTCTGATCTGAGCATTCAGCTAACAGAATTAAACCATACTTTTGATTGAGCAGATTTGAAACACTCTGTCTGTAGAAAATGCAACTGGACATTCGTAGCGCTAAGTGGGTAATAGTGGAAAAAAGAATATGTTCAAATATAAACTACACAGAAGCATTGTATGAAACTTCTTTCTGTTCTGTGCATTCAACTAACAGAGTTGAACCTTACTTTTGATTGAGCCGTTCTGAAACACTCTTTCTGTAGAAACTGCAATTGGACATTCTGAGCGCTAAGAGGCCTCTATTGGGAAAAATAATATCTTCAAATAAAAACTACACAGAAGCATTGTGTGAAACTTATTTCTGATATGTTCATTAAGCTAACAGAGTTAAACCATACTTTTGATTGCGCAGTTCTGAACACTCTTTCTGTAGAAAAAGCAAGTGGACATTCGGAGCGCTAAGAGGGTAATAGTGGAAAAAGGAATATATTCAAATATAAACTACACAGTAGCATTCTGTGAAAATTCTTTCTGTTCTGTGCATTCAACTAACAGAGTTGAACCTTACTTTTGATTGAGCCGTTCTGAAACACTCTTTCTGTAGAAACTGCAATTGGACATGCTAAGCGGTAAGAGGCCTATATTGGGAAAAAGAATATCTTCAAATAAAAACTACACAGATGCATTCTGTGAAACTTATTTCTGATCTCTAAATTCAGTTAACAGAGATAAAACATATTTTTGATTGAGCAGTTATGAAACACTCTTTTTGTAGAAAATGCAAGTGGAGATTCGGAGCGCTAAGAGGGTAATAGTGGAAAAAGGCATGTCTTCAAATATAAACTACACAGAATCATTCGGTGAAACTTCTTTCTGATCTGTGCATTCAGCTAACAGAGTTAAACCATACTTTTGATTGAGCAGATCTGAATACTCTTTCTGTAGAATATGCAACTGGACATTTGGAGCGCTAAGAGCGTAGTAGTGGAAAAAGGAATATATTCAAATATAAACTACACAGAAGCATTCTGTGAAACTTCTTTCTGATCTGAGCATTCAGCTAACAGAGTTAAACCATACTTTTGATTGAGCAGTTTTGAAACACTCTGTCTGTAGAAAATGCAACTGGACATTGGTAGCGCTAAGTGGGTAACAGTGGAAAAAAGAATATGTTCAAATATAAACTACACAGAAGCCTTGTATGAAATTTCTTCCTGTTCTGTGCATTCAACTAACAGAGTTGAACCTTACTTTGATTGAGCCGTTCTGAAACACTCTTTCTGTAGAAACTGCAATTGGACATTCTGAGCGCTAAGAGGCCTATATTGGGAAAAAGAATGTCTACAAATAAAAACTACACGGAAGAATTTTGTGAAACTTCTTTCTGTTCTGTTTCTTCAACTAAAAGAGTTGAAATTTAGTTTTGATTGAGCAGTTCTGAAACACTCTTTCTGTAGAAAATGCAAGTGGAGATTCGGAGCGCTAAGAGGGTAATAGTGGAAAAAGGTATGTCTCCAAATATAAACTACACAGAATCATTCTGTGAAACTTCTTTCTGATCTGTGCATTCAGCTAAGAGAGTTAAACCATAATTTTGATTGAGCAGATCTGAACACTCTTTCTGTAGAAAATGCAACTGGACATTTGGAGCGCTAAGAGCGTAGTAGTGGAAAAAGGAATATATACAAATATAAACTACACAGAAGCATTCTGTGAAACTTCTTTCTGATCTGAGCATTCAGCTAACAGAATTAAACCATACTTTTGATTGAGCAGATTTGAAACACTCTGTCTGTAGAAAATGCAACTGGACATTCGTAGCGCTAAGTGGGTAATAGTGGAAAAAAGAATATGTTCAAATATAAACTACACAGAAGCATTGTATGAAACTTCTTTCTGTTCTGTGCATTCAACTAACAGAGTTGAACCTTACTTTTGATTGAGCCGTTCTGAAACACTCTTTCTGTAGAAACTGCAATTGGACATTCTGAGCGCTAAGAGGCCTCTATTGGGACAAATAATATCTTCAAATAAAAACTACACAGAAGCATTGTGTGAAACTTATTTCTGATATGTTCATTAAGCTAACAGAGTTAAACCATACTTTTGAGTGCGCCGTTCTGAACACTCTTTCTGTAGAAAAAGCAAGTGGACATTCGGAGCGCTAAGAGGGTAATAGTGGAAAAAGGAATATATTCAAATATAAACTACACAGTAGCATTCTGTGAAAATTCTTTCTGTTCTGTGCATTCAACTAACAGAGTTGAACCTTACTTTTGATTGAGCCGTTCTGAAACACTCTTTCTGTAGAAACTGCAATTGGACATGCTAAGCGGTAAGAGGCCTATATTGGGAAAAAAAATATCTTCAAATAAAAACTACACAGATGCATTCTGTGAAACTTATTTCTGATCTCTAAATTCAGTTAACAGAGATAAAACATATTTTTGATTGAGCAGTTATGAAACACACTTTTTGTAGAAAATGCAAGTGGAGATTCGGAGCGCTAAGAGGGTAATAGTGGAAAAAGGAATGTCTTCAAATATAAACTACACAGAATCATTCGGTGAAACTTCTTTCTGATCTGTGCATGCAGCTAACAGAGTTAAACCATACTTTTGATTGAGCAGATCTGAATACTCTTTCTGTAGAAAATGCAACTGGACATTTGGAGCGCTAAGAGCGTAGTAGTGGAAAAAGGAATATATTCAAATATAAACTACACAGAAGCATTCTGTGAAACTTCTTTCTGATCTGAGCATTCAGCTAACAGAGTTAAACCATACTTTTGATTGAGCAGATTTGAAACACTCTGTCTGTAGAAAATGCAACTGGACATTCGTAGCGCTAAGTGAGTAATAGTGGAAAAAAGAATATGTTCAAATATAAACTACACAGAAGCATTGTATGAAACTTCTTTCTGTTCTGTGCATTCAACTAACAGAGTTGAACCTTACTTTTGATTGAGCCGTTCTGAAACACTCTTTCTGTAGAAACTGCAATTGGACATTCTGAGCGCTAAGAGGCCTCTATTGGGAAAAATAATATCTTCAAATAAAAACTACACAGAAGCATTGTGTGAAACTTATTTCTGATATGTTCATTAAGCTTACAGAGTTAAACCATACTTTTGATTGCGCAGTTCTGAACACTCTTTCTGTAGAAAATGCAAGTGGACATTCGGAGCGCTAAGAGGGTAATAGTGGAAAAAGGAATATATTCAAATATAAACTACACAGTAGCATTCTGTGAAAATTCTTTCTGTTCTGTGCATTCAACTAAAAGAGTTGAACCTTACTTTTGATTGAGCCGTTCTGAAACACTCTTTCTGTAGAAACTGCAATTGGACATGCTAAGCGGTAAGAGGCCTATATTGGGAAAAAGAATATCTTCAAATAAAAACTACACAGATGCATTCTGTGAAACTTATTTCTGATCTCTAAATTCAGTTAACAGAGATAAAACATATTTTTGATTGAGCAGTTATGAAACACTCTTTTTGTAGAAAATGCAAGTGTAGATTCGGAGCGCTAAGACTGTAATAGTGGAAAAAGGAATGTCTTCAAATATAAACTACACAGAATCATTCGGTGAAACTTCTTTCTGATCTGTGCATTCAGCTAACAGAGTTAAACCATACTTTTGATTGAGCAGATCTGAATACTCTTTCTGTAGAAAATGCAACTGGACATTTGGAGCGCTAAGAGCGTAGTAGTGGAAAAAGGAATATATTCAAATATAAACTACACAGAAGCATTCTGTGAAACTTCTTTCTGATCTGAGCATTCAGCTAACAGAGTTAAACCATACTTTTGATTGAGCAGTTTTGAAACACTCTGTCTGTAGAAAATGCAACTGGACATTCGTAACGCTAAGTGGGTAACAGTGGAAAAAAGAATATGTTCAAATATAAACTACACAGAAGCCTTGTATGAAACTTCTTCCTGTTCTGTGCATTCAACTAACAGAGTTGAACCTTACTTTTGATTGAGCCGTTCTGAAACACTCTTTCTGTAGAAACTGCAATTGAACATTCTGAGCGCTAAGAGGCCTATATTGGGAAAAAGAATGTCTACAAATAAAAACTACACGGAAGAATTTTGTGAAACTTCTTTCTGTTCTGTTTGTTCAACTAAAAGAGTTGAACTTTAGTTTTGATTGAGCAGTTCTGAAACACTCTTTCTGTAGAAAATGCAAGTGGAGATTCGGAGCGCTAAGAGGGTAATAGTGGAAAAAGGAATGTCTCCAAATATAAACTACACAGAATCATTCTGTGAAACTTCTTTCTGATCTGTGCATTCAGCTAAGAGAGTTAAACCATACTTTTGATTGAGCAGATCTGAACACTCTTTCTGTAGAAAATGCAACTGGACATTTTGAGCGCTAAGAGCGTAGTAGTGGAAAAAGGAATATATACAAATATAAACTACACAGAAGCATTCTGTGAAACTTCTTTCTGCTCTGAGCATTCAGCTAACAGAATTAAACCATACTTTTGATTGAGCAGATTTGAAACACTCTGTCTGTAGAAAATGCAACTGGACATTCGTAGCGCTAAGTGGGTAATAGTGGAAAAAAGAATATGTTCAAATATAAACTACACAGAAGCATTGTATGAAACTTCTTTCTGTTCTGTGCATTCAACTAACAGAGTTGAACCTTACTTTTGATTGAGCCGTTCTGAAACACTCTTTCTGTAGAAACTGCAATTGGACATTCTGAGCGCTAAGAGGCGTCTATTGGGACAAATAATATCTTCAAATAAAAACTACACAGAAGCATTGTGTGAAACTTATTTCTGATATGTTCATTAAGCTAACAGAGTTAAACCATACTTTTGAGTGCGCAGTTCTGAACACTCTTTCTGTAGAAAAAGCAAGTGGACATTCGGAGCGCTAAGAGGGTAATAGTGGAAAAAGGAATATATTCAAATATAAACTACACAGTAGCATTCTGTGAAAATTCTTTCTGTTCTGTGCATTCAACTAACAGAGTTGAACCTTACTTTTGATTGAGCCGTTCTGAAACACTCTTTCTGTAGAAACTGCAATTGGACATGCTAAGCGGTAAGAGGCCTATATTGGGAAAAAGAATATCTTCAAATAAAAACTACACAGATGCATTCTGTGAAACTTATTTCTGATCTCTAAATTCAGTTAACAGAGATAAAACATATTTTTGATTGAGCAGTTATGAAACACTCTTTTTGTAGAAAATGCAAGTGGAGATTCGGAGCGCTAAGAGGGTAATAGTGGAAAAAGGAATGTCTTCAAATATAAACTACACAGAATCATTCGGTGAAACTTCTTTCTGATCTGTGCATTCAGCTAACAGAGTTAAACCATACTTTTGATTGAGCAGATCTGAATAATCTTTCTGTAGATAATGCAACTGGACATTTGGAGCGCTAAGAGCGTAGTAGTGGAAAAAGGAATATATTCAAATATAAACTACACAGAAGCATTCTGTGAAACTTCTTTCTGATCTGAGCATTCAGCTAACAGAGTTAAACCATACTTTTGATTGAGCAGTTTTGAAACACTCTGTCTGTAGAAAATGCAACTGGACATTCGTAGCGCTAAGTGGGTAATAGTGGAAAAAAGAATATGTTCAAATATAAACTACACAGAAGCATTGTATGAAACTTCTTTCTGTTCTGTGCATTCAACTAACAGAGTTGAACCTTACTTTTGATTGAGCCGTTCTGAAACACTCTTTCTGTAGAAACTGCAATTGGACATGCTAAGCGGTAAGAGGCCTATATTGGGAAAAAGAATATCTTCAAATAAAAACTACACAGATGCATTCTGTGAAACTTATTTCTGATCTCTAAATTCAGTTAACAGAGATAAAACATATTTTTGATTGAGCAGTTATGAAACACTCTTTTTGTAGAAAATGCAAGTGGAGATTCGGAGCGCTAAGAGGGTAATAGTGGAAAAAGGAATGTCTTCAAATATAAACTACACAGAATCATTCGGTGAAACTTCTTTCTGATCTGTGCATTCAGCTAACAGAGTTAAACCATACTTTTGATTGAGCAGATCTGAATACTCTTTCTGTAGAAAATGCAACTGGACATTTGGAGCGCTAAGAGCGTAGTAGTGGAAAAAGGAATATATTCAAATATAAACTACACAGAAGCATTCTGTGAAACTTCTTTCTGATCTGAGCATTCAGCTAACAGAGTTAAACCATACTTTTGATTGAGCAGTTTTGAAACACTCTGTCTGTAGAAAATGCAACTGGACATTCGTAGCGCTAAGTGGGTAACAGTGGAAAAAAGAATATGGTCAAATATAAACTACACGGAAGCCTTGTATGAAATTTCTTCCTGTTCTGTGCATTCAACTAACAGAGTTGAACCTTACTTTGATTGAGCCGTTCTGAAACACTCTTTCTGTAGAAACTGCAATTGGACATTCTGAGCGCTAAGAGGCCTATATTGGGAAAAAGAATGTCTACAAATAAAAACTACACGGAAGAATTTTGTGAAACTTCTTTCTGTTCTGTTTCTTCAACTAAAAGAGTTGAAATTTAGTTTTGATTGAGCAGTTCTGAAACACTCTTTCTGTAGAAAATGCAAGTGGAGATTCGGAGCGCTAAGAGGGTAATAGTGGAAAAAGGAATGTCTCCAAATATAAACTACATAGAATCATTCTGTGAAACTTCTTTCTGATCTGTGCATTCAGCTAAGAGAGTTAAACCATACTTTTGATTGAGCAGATCTGAACACTCTTTCTGTAGAAAATGCAACTGGACATTTGGAGCGCTAAGAGCGTAGTAGTGGAAAAAGGAATATATACAAATATAAACTACACAGAAGCATTCTGTGAAACTTCTTTCTGCTCTGAGCATTCAGCTAACAGAATTAAACCATACTTTTGATTGAGCAGATTTGAAACACTCTGTCTGTAGAAAATGCAACTGGACATTCGTAGCGCTAAGTGGGTAATAGTGGAAAAAAGAATATGTTCAAATATAAACTACACAGAAGCATTGTATGAAACTTCTTTCTGTTCTGTGCATTCAACTAACAGAGTTGAACCTTACTTTTGATTGAGCCGTTCTGAAACACTCTTTCTGTAGAAACTGCAATTGGACATTCTGAGCGCTAAGAGGCCTCTATTGGGACAAATAATATCTTCAAATAAAAACTACACAGAAGCATTGTGTGAAACTTATTTCTGATATGTTCATTAAGCTAACAGAGTTAAACCATACTTTTGAGTGCGCCGTTCTGAACACTCTTTCTGTAGAAAAAGCAAGTGGACATTCGGAGCGCTAAGAGGGTAATAGTGGAAAAAGGAATATATTCAAATATAAACTACACAGTAGCATTCTGTGAAAATTCTTTCTGTTCTGTGCATTCAACTAACAGAGTTGAACCTTACTTTTGATTGAGCCGTTCTGAAACACTCTTTCTGTAGAAACTGCAATTGGACATGCTAAGCGGTAAGAGGCCTATATTGGGAAAAAAAATATCTTCAAATAAAAACTACACAGATGCATTCTGTGAAACTTATTTCTGATCTCTAAATTCAGTTAACAGAGATAAAACATATTTTTGATTGAGCAGTTATGAAACACACTTTTTGTAGAAAATGCAAGTGGAGATTCGGAGCGCTAAGAGGGTAATAGTGGAAAAAGGAATGTCTTCAAATATAAACTACACAGAATCATTTGGTGAAACTTCTTTCTGATCTGTGCATGCAGCTAACAGAGTTAAACCATACTTTTGATTGAGCAGATCTGAATACTCTTTCTGTAGAAAATGCAACTGGACATTTGGAGCGCTAAGAGCGTAGTAGTGGAAAAAGGAATATATTCAAATATAAACTACACAGAAGCATTCTGTGAAACTTCTTTCTGATCTGAGCATTCAGCTAACAGAGTTAAACCATACTTTTGATTGAGCAGATTTGAAACACTCTGTCTGTAGAAAATGCAACTGGACATTCGTAGCGCTAAGTGGGTAATAGTGGAAAAAAGAATATGTTCAAATATAAACTACACAGAAGCATTGTATGAAACTTCTTTCTGTTCTGTGCATTCAACTAACAGAGTTGAACCTTACTTTTGATTGAGCCGTTCTGAAACACTCTTTCTGTAGAAACTGCAATTGGACATTCTGAGCGCTAAGAGGCCTCTATTGGGAAAAATAATATCTTCAAATAAAAACTACACAGAAGCATTGTGTGAAACTTATTTCTGATATGTTCATTAAGCTAACAGAGTTAAACCATACTTTTGATTGCGCAGTTCTGAACACTCTTTCTGTAGAAAATGCAAGTGGACATTCGGAGCGCTAAGAGGGTAATAGTGGAAAAAGGAATATATTCAAATATAAACTACACAGTAGCATTCTGTGAAAATTCTTTCTGTTCTGTGCATTCAACTAAAAGAGTTGAACCTTACTTTTGATTGAGCCGTTCTGAAACACTCTTTCTGTAGAAACTGCAATTGGACATGCTAAGCGGTAAGAGGCCTATATTGGGAAAAAGAATATCTTCAAATAAAAACTACACAGATGCATTCTGTGAAACTTATTTCTGATGTCTAAATTCAGTTAACAGAGATAAAACATATTTTTGATTGAGCAGTTATGAAACACTCTTTTTGTAGAAAATGCAAGTGGAGATTCGGAGCGCTAAGACTGTAATAGTGGAAAAAGGAATGTCTTCAAATATAAACTACACAGAATCATTCGGTGAAACTTCTTTCTGATCTGTGCATTCAGCTAACAGAGTTAAACCATACTTTTGATTGAGCAGATCTGAATACTCTTTCTGTAGAAAATGCAACTGGACATTTGGAGCGCTAAGAGCGTAGTAGTGGAAAAAGGAATATATTCAAATATAAACTACACAGAAGCATTCTGTGAAACTTCTTTCTGATCTGAGCATTCAGCTAACAGAGTTAAACCATACTTTTGATTGAGCAGTTTTGAAACACTCTGTCTGTAGAAAATGCAACTGGACATTCGTAACGCTAAGTGGGTAACAGTGGAAAAAAGAATATGTTCAAATATAAACTACACAGAAGCCTTGTATGAAACTTCTTCCTGTTCTGTGCATTCAACTAACAGAGTTGAACCTTACTTTTGATTGAGCCGTTCTGAAACACTCTTTCTGTAGAAACTGCAATTGAACATTTTGAGCGCTAAGAGGCCTATATTGGGAAAAAGAATGTCTACAAATAAAAACTACACGGAAGAATTTTGTGAAACTTCTTTCTGTTCTGTTTGTTCAACTAAAAGAGTTGAACTTTAGTTTTGATTGAGCAGTTCTGAAACACTCTTTCTGTAGAAAATGCAAGTGGAGATTCGGAGCGCTAAGAGGGTAATAGTGGAAAAAGGAATGTCTCCAAATATAAACTACACAGAATCATTCTGTGAAACTTCTTTCTGATCTGTGCATTCAGCTAAGAGAGTTAAACCATACTTTTGATTGAGCAGATCTGAACACTCTTTCTGTAGAAAATGCAACTGGACATTTTGAGCGCTAAGAGCGTAGTAGTGGAAAAAGGAATATATACAAATATAAACTACACAGAAGCATTCTGTGAAACTTCTTTCTGCTCTGAGCATTCAGCTAACAGAATTAAACCATACTTTTGATTGAGCAGATTTGAAACACTCTGTCTGTAGAAAATGCAACTGGACATTCGTAGCGCTAAGTGGGTAATAGTGGAAAAAAGAATATGTTCAAATATAAACTACACAGAAGCATTGTATGAAACTTCTTTCTGTTCTGTGCATTCAACTAACAGAGTTGAACCTTACTTTTGATTGAGCCGTTCTGAAACACTCTTTCTGTAGAAACTGCAATTGGACATTCTGAGCGCTAAGAGGCCTCTATTGGGACAAATAATATCTTCAAATAAAAACTACACAGAAGCATTGTGTGAAACTTATTTCTGATATGTTCATTAAGCTAACAGAGTTAAACCATACTTTTGAGTGCGCAGTTCTGAACACTCTTTCTGTAGAAAAAGCAAGTGGACATTCGGAGCGCTAAGAGGGTAATAGTGGAAAAAGGAATATATTCAAATATAAACTACACAGTAGCATTCTGTGAAAATTCTTTCTGTTCTGTGCATTCAACTAACAGAGTTGAACCTTACTTTTGATTGAGCCGTTCTGAAACACTCTTTCTGTAGAAACTGCAATTGGACATGCTAAGCGGTAAGAGGCCTATATTGGGAAAAAGAATATCTTCAAATAAAAACTACACAGATGCATTCTGTGAAACTTATTTCTGATCTCTAAATTCAGTTAACAGAGATAAAACATATTTTTGATTGAGCAGTTATGAAACACTCTTTTTGTAGAAAATGCAAGTGGAGATTCGGAGCGCTAAGAGGGTAATAGTGGAAAAAGGAATGTCTTCAAATATAAACTACACAGAATCATTCGGTGAAACTTCTTTCTGATCTGTGCATTCAGCTAACAGAGTTAAGCCATACTTTTGATTGAGCAGATCTGAATACTCTTTCTGTAGAAAATGCAACTGGACATTTGGAGCGCTAAGAGCGTAGTAGTGGAAAAAGGAATATATTCAAATATAAACTACACAGAAGCATTCTGTGAAACTTCTTTCTGATCTGAGCATTCAGCTAACAGAGTTAAACCATACTTTTGATTGAGCAGTTTTGAAACACTCTGTCTGTAGAAAATGCAACTGGACATTCGTAGCGCTAAGTGGGTAATAGTGGAAAAAAGAATATGTTCAAATATAAACTACACAGAAGCATTGTATGAAACTTCTTTCTGTTCTGTGCATTCAACTAACAGAGTTGAACCTTACTTTTGATTGAGCCGTTCTGAAACACTCTTTCTGTAGAAACTGCAATTGGACATGCTAAGCGGTAAGAGGCCTATATTGGGAAAAAGAATATCTTCAAATAAAAACTACACAGATGCATTCTGTGAAACTTATTTCTGATCTCTAAATTCAGTTAACAGAGATAAAACATATTTTTGATTGAGCAGTTATGAAACACTCTTTTTGTAGAAAATGCAAGTGGAGATTCGGAGCGCTAAGAGGGTAATAGTGGAAAAAGGAATGTCTTCAAATATAAACTACACAGAAACATTCGGTGAAACTTCTTTCTGATCTGTGCATTCAGCTAACAGAGTTAAACCATACTTTTGATTGAGCAGATCTGAATACTCTTTCTGTAGAAAATGCAACTGGACATTTGGAGCGCTAAGAGCGTAGTAGTGGAAAAAGGAATATATTCAAATATAAACTACACAGAAGCATTCTGTGAAACTTCTTTCTGATCTGAGCATTCAGCTAACAGAGTTAAACCATACTTTTGATTGAGCAGTTTTGAAACACTCTGTCTGTAGAAAATGCAACTGGACATTCGTAGCGCTAAGTGGGTAACAGTGGAAAAAAGAATATGGTCAAATATAAACTACACAGAAGCCTTGTATGAAATTTCTTCCTGTTCTGTGCATTCAACTAACAGAGTTGAACCTTACTTTGATTGAGCCGTTCTGAAACACTCTTTCTGTAGAAACTGCAATTGGACATTCTGAGCGCTAAGAGGCCTATATTGGGAAAAAGAATGTCTACAAATAAAAACTACACGGAAGAATTTTGTGAAACTTCTTTCTGTTCTGTTTCTTCAACTAAAAGAGTTGAAATTTAGTTTTGATTGAGCAGTTCTGAAACACTCTTTCTGTAGAAAATGCAAGTGGAGATTCGGAGCGCTAAGAGGGTAATAGTGGAAAAAGGAATGTCTCCAAATATAAACTACATAGAATCATTCTGTGAAACTTCTTTCTGATCTGTGCATTCAGCTAAGAGAGTTAAACCATACTTTTGATTGAGCAGATCTGAACACTCTTTCTGTAGAAAATGCAACTGGACATTTGGAGCGCTAAGAGCGTAGTAGTGGAAAAAGGAATATATACAAATATAAACTACACAGAAGCATTCTGTGAAACTTCTTTCTGCTCTGAGCATTCAGCTAACAGAATTAAACCATACTTTTGATTGAGCAGATTTGAAACACTCTGTCTGTAGAAAATGCAACTGGACATTCGTAGCGCTAAGTGGGTAATAGTGGAAAAAAGAATATGTTCAAATATAAACTACACAGAAGCATTGTATGAAACTTCTTTCTGTTCTGTGCATTCAACTAACAGAGTTGAACCTTACTTTTGATTGAGCCGTTCTGAAACACTCTTTCTGTAGAAACTGCAATTGGACATTCTGAGCGCTAAGAGGCCTCTATTGGGACAAATAATATCTTCAAATAAAAACTACACAGAAGCATTGTGTGAAACTTATTTCTGATATGTTCATTAAGCTAACAGAGTTAAACCATACTTTTGAGTGCGCCGTTCTGAACACTCTTTCTGTAGAAAAAGCAAGTGGACATTCGGAGCGCTAAGAGGGTAATAGTGGAAAAAGGAATATATTCAAATATAAACTACACAGTAGCATTCTGTGAAAATTCTTTCTGTTCTGTGCATTCAACTAACAGAGTTGAACCTTACTTTTGATTGAGCCGTTCTGAAACACTCTTTCTGTACAAACTGCAATTGGACATGCTAAGCGGTAAGAGGCCTATATTGGGAAAAAAAATATCTTCAAATAAAAACTACACAGATGCATTCTGTGAAACTTATTTCTGATCTCTAAATTCAGTTAACAGAGATAAAACATATTTTTGATTGAGCAGTTATGAAACACACTTTTTGTAGAAAATGCAAGTGGAGATTCGGAGCGCTAAGTGGGTAATAGTGGAAAAAGGAATGTCTTCAAATATAAACTACACGGAATCATTCGGTGAAACTTCTTTCTGATCTGTGCATGCAGCTAACAGAGTTAAACCATACTTTTGATTGAGCAGATCTGAATACTCTTTCTGTAGAAAATGCAACTGGACATTTGGAGCGCTAAGAGCGTAGTAGTGGAAAAAGGAATATATTCAAATATAAACTACACAGAAGCATTCTGTGAAACTTCTTTCTGATCTGAGCATTCAGCTAACAGAGTTAAACCATACTTTTGATTGAGCAGATTTGAAACACTCTGTCTGTAGAAAATGCAACTGGACATTCGTAGCGCTAAGTGGGTAATAGTGGAAAAAAGAATATGTTCAAATATAAACTACACAGAAGCATTGTATGAAACTTCTTTCTGTTCTGTGCATTCAACTAACAGAGTTGAACCTTACTTTTGATTGAGCCGTTCTGAAACACTCTTTCTGTAGAAACTGCAATTGGACATTCTGAGCGCTAAGAGGCCTCTATTGGGAAAAATAATATCTTCAAATAAAAACTACACAGAAGCATTGTGTGAAACTTATTTCTGATATGTTCATTAAGCTAACAGAGTTAAACCATACTTTTGATTGCGCAGTTCTGAACACTCTTTCTGTAGAAAATGCAAGTGGACATTCGGAGCGCTAAGAGGGTAATAGTGGAAAAAGGAATATATTCAAATATAAACTACACAGTAGCATTCTGTGAAAATTCTTTCTGTTCTGTGCATTCAACTAAAAGAGTTGAACCTTACTTTTGATTGAGCCGTTCTGAAACACTCTTTCTGTAGAAACTGCAATTGGACATGCTAAGCGGTAAGAGGCCTATATTGGGAAAAAGAATATCTTCAAATAAAAACTACACAGATGCATTCTGTGAAACTTATTTCTGATGTCTAAATTCAGTTAACAGAGATAAAACATATTTTTGATTGAGCAGTTATGAAACACTCTTTTTGTAGAAAATGCAAGTGGAGATTCGGAGCGCTAAGACTGTAATAGTGGAAAAAGGAATGTCTTCAAATATAAACTACACAGAATCATTCGGTGAAACTTCTTTCTGATCTGTGCATTCAGCTAACAGAGTTAAACCATACTTTTGATTGAGCAGATCTGAATACTCTTTCTGTAGAAAATGCAACTGGACATTTGGAGCGCTAAGAGCGTAGTAGTGGAAAAAGGAATATATTCAAATATAAACTACACAGAAGCATTCTGTGAAACTTCTTTCTGATCTGAGCATTCAGCTAACAGAGTTAAACCATACTTTTGATTGAGCAGTTTTGAAACACTCTGTCTGTAGAAAATGCAACTGGACATTCGTAGCGCTAAGTGGGTAACAGTGGAAAAAAGAATATGTTCAAATATAAACTACACAGAAGCCTTGTATGAAACTTCTTCCTGTTCTGTGCATTCAACTAACAGAGTTGAACCTTACTTTTGATTGAGCCGTTCTGAAACACTCTTTCTGTAGAAACTGCAATTGAACATTCTGAGCGCTAAGATTCCTATATTGGGAAAAATAATGTCTACAAATAAAAACTACACGGAAGAATTTTGTGAAACTTCTTTCTGTTCTGTTTGTTCAACTAAAAGAGTTGAACTTTAGTTTTGATTGAGCAGTTCTGAAACACTCTTTCTGTAGAAAATGCAAGTGGAGATTCGGAGCGCTAAGAGGGTAATAGTGGAAAAAGGAATGTCTCCAAATATAAACTACACAGAATCATTCTGTGAAACTTCTTTCTGATCTGTGCATTCAGCTAAGAGAGTTAAACCATACTTTTGATTGAGCAGATCTGAACACTCTTTCTGTAGAAAATGCAACTGGACATTTTGAGCGCTAAGAGCGTAGTAGTGGAAAAAGGAATATATACGAATATAAACTACACAGAAGCATTCTGTGAAACTTCTTTCTGCTCTGAGCATTCAGCTAACAGAATTAAACCATACTTTTGATTGAGCAGATTTGAAACACTCTGTCTGTAGAAAATGCAACTGGACATTCGTAGCGCTAAGTGGGTAATAGTGGAAAAAAGAATATGTTCAAATATAAACTACACAGAAGCATTGTATGAAACTTCTTTCTGTTCTGTGCATTCAACTAACAGAGTTGAACCTTACTTTTGATTGAGCCGTTCTGAAACACTCTTTCTGTAGAAACTGCAATTGGACATTCTGAGCGCTAAGAGGCCTCTATTGGGACAAATAATATCTTCAAATAAAAACTACACAGAAGCATTGTGTGAAACTTATTTCTGATATGTTCATTAAGCTAACAGAGTTAAACCATACTTTTGAGTGCGCAGTTCTGAACACTCTTTCTGTAGAAAAAGCAAGTGGACATTCGGAGCGCTAAGAGGGTAATAGTGGAAAAAGGAATATATTCAAATATAAACTACACAGTAGCATTCTGTGAAAATTCTTTCTGTTCTGTGCATTCAACTAACAGAGTTGAACCTTACTTTTGATTGAGCCGTTCTGAAACACTCTTTCTGTAGAAACTGCAATTGGACATGCTAAGCGGTAAGAGGCCTATATTGGGAAAAAGAATATCTTCAAATAAAAACTACACAGATGCATTCTGTGAAACTTATTTCTGATCTCTAAATTCAGTTAACAGAGATAAAACATATTTTTGATTGAGCAGTTATGAAACACTCTTTTTGTAGAAAATGCAAGTGGAGATTCGGAGCGCTAAGAGGGTAATAGTGGAAAAAGGAATGTCTTCAAATATAAACTACACAGAATCATTCGGTGAAACTTCTTTCTGATCTGTGCATTCAGCTAACAGAGTTAAGCCATACTTTTGATTGAGCAGATCTGAATACTCTTTCTGTAGAAAATGCAACTGGACATTTGGAGCTCTAAGAGCGTAGTAGTGGAAAAAGGAATATATTCAAATATAAACTACACAGAAGCATTCTGTGAAACTTCTTTCTGATCTGAGCATTCAGCTAACAGAGTTAAACCATACTTTTGATTGAGCAGTTTTGAAACACTCTGTCTGTAGAAAATGCAACTGGACATTCGTAGCGCTAAGTGGGTAATAGTGGAAAAAAGAATATGTTCAAATATAAACTACACAGAAGCATTGTATGAAACTTCTTTCTGTTCTGTGCATTCAACTAACAGAGTTGAACCTTACTTTTGATTGAGCCGTTCTGAAACACTCTTTCTGTAGAAACTGCAATTGGACATGCTAAGCGGTAAGAGGCCTATATTGGGAAAAAGAATATCTTCAAATAAAAACTACACAGATGCATTCTGTGAAACTTATTTCTGATCTCTAAATTCAGTTAACAGAGATAAAACATATTTTTGATTGAGCAGTTATGAAACACTCTTTTTGTAGAAAATGCAAGTGGAGATTCGGAGCGCTAAGAGGGTAATAGTGGAAAAAGGAATGTCTTCAAATATAAACTACACAGAATCATTCGGTGAAACTTCTTTCTGATCTGTGCATTCAGCTAACAGAGTTAAACCATACTTTTGATTGAGCAGATCTGAATACTCTTTCTGTAGAAAATGCAACTGGACATTTGGAGCTCTAAGAGCGTAGTAGTGGAAAAAGGAATATATTCAAATATAAACTACACAGAAGCATTCTGTGAAACTTCTTTCTGATCTGAGCATTCAGCTAACAGAGTTAAACCATACTTTTGATTGAGCAGTTTTGAAACACTCTGTCTGTAGAAAATGCAACTGGACATTCGTAGCGCTAAGTGGGTAACAGTGGAAAAAAGAATATGTTCAAATATAAACTACACAGAAGCATTGTATGAAACTTCTTTCTGTTCTGTGCATTCAACTAACAGAGTTGAACCTTACTTTTGATTGAGCCGTTCTGAAACACTCTTTCTGTAGAAACTGCAATTGGACATGCTAAGCGGTAAGAGGCCTATATTGGGAAAAAGAATATCTTCAAATAAAAACTACACAGATGCATTCTGTGAAACTTATTTCTGATCTCTAAATTCAGTTAACAGAGATAAAACATATTTTTGATTGAGCAGTTATGAAACACTCTTTTTGTAGAAAATGCAAGTGGAGATTCGGAGCGCTAAGAGGGTAATAGTGGAAAAAGGAATGTCTTCAAATATAAACTACACAGAAACATTCGGTGAAACTTCTTTCTGATCTGTGCATTCAGCTAACAGAGTTAAACCATACTTTTGATTGAGCAGATCTGAATACTCTTTCTGTAGAAAATGCAACTGGACATTTGGAGCGCTAAGAGCGTAGTAGTGGAAAAAGGAATATATTCAAATATAAACTACACAGAAGCATTCTGTGAAACTTCTTTCTGATCTGAGCATTCAGCTAACAGAGTTAAACCATACTTTTGATTGAGCAGTTTTGAAACACTCTGTCTGTAGAAAATGCAACTGGACATTCGTAGCGCTAAGTGGGTAACAGTGGAAAAAAGAATATGGTCAAATATAAACTACACAGAAGCCTTGTATGAAATTTCTTCCTGTTCTGTGCATTCAACTAACAGAGTTGAACCTTACTTTGATTGAGCCGTTCTGAAACACTCTTTCTGTAGAAACTGCAATTGGACATTCTGAGCGCTAAGAGGCCTATATTGGGAAAAAGAATGTCTACAAATAAAAACTACACGGAAGAATTTTGTGAAACTTCTTTCTGTTCTGTTTCTTCAACTAAAAGAGTTGAAATTTAGTTTTGATTGAGCAGTTCTGAAACACTCTTTCTGTAGAAAATGCAAGTGGAGATTCGGAGCGCTAAGAGGGTAATAGTGGAAAAAGGAATGTCTCCAAATATAAACTACATAGAATCATTCTGTGAAACTTCTTTCTGATCTGTGCATTCAGCTAAGAGAGTTAAACCATACTTTTGATTGAGCAGATCTGAACACTCTTTCTGTAGAAAATGCAACTGGACATTTGGAGCGCTAAGAGCGTAGTAGTGGAAAAAGGAATATATACAAATATAAACTACACAGAAGCATTCTGTGAAACTTCTTTCTGCTCTGAGCATTCAGCTAACAGAATTAAACCATACTTTTGATTGAGCAGATTTGAAACACTCTGTCTGTAGAAAATGCAACTGGACATTCGTAGCGCTAAGTGGGTAATAGTGGAAAAAAGAATATGTTCAAATATAAACTACACAGAAGCATTGTATGAAACTTCTTTCTGTTCTGTGCATTCAACTAACAGAGTTGAACCTTACTTTTGATTGAGCCGTTCTGAAACACTCTTTCTGTAGAAACTGCAATTGGACATTCTGAGCGCTAAGAGGCCTCTATTGGGACAAATAATATCTTCAAATAAAAACTACACAGAAGCATTGTGTGAAACTTATTTCTGATATGTTCATTAAGCTAACAGAGTTAAACCATACTTTTGAGTGCGCCGTTCTGAACACTCTTTCTGTAGAAAAAGCAAGTGGACATTCGGAGCGCTAAGAGGGTAATAGTGGAAAAAGGAATATATTCAAATATAAACTACACAGTAGCATTCTGTGAAAATTCTTTCTGTTCTGTGCATTCAACTAAAAGAGTTGAACCTTACTTTTGATTGAGCCGTTCTGAAACACTCTTTCTGTAGAAACTGCAATTGGACATGCTAAGCGGTAAGAGGCCTATATTGGGAAAAAGAATATCTTCAAATAAAAACTACACAGATGCATTCTGTGAAACTTATTTCTGATGTCTAAATTCAGTTAACAGAGATAAAACATATTTTTGATTGAGCAGTTATGAAACACTCTTTTTGTAGAAAATGCAAGTGGAGATTCGGAGCGCTAAGACTGTAATAGTGGAAAAAGGAATGTCTTCAAATATAAACTACACAGAATCATTCGGTGAAACTTCTTTCTGATCTGTGCATTCAGCTAACAGAGTTAAACCATACTTTTGATTGAGCAGATCTGAATACTCTTTCTGTAGAAAATGCAACTGGACATTTGGAGCGCTAAGAGCGTAGTAGTGGAAAAAGGAATATATTCAAATATAAACTACACAGAAGCATTCTGTGAAACTTCTTTCTGATCTGAGCATTCAGCTAACAGAGTTAAACCATACTTTTGATTGAGCAGTTTTGAAACACTCTGTCTGTAGAAAATGCAACTGGACATTCGTAGCGCTAAGTGGGTAACAGTGGAAAAAAGAATATGTTCAAATATAAACTACACAGAAGCCTTGTATGAAACTTCTTCCTGTTCTGTGCATTCAACTAACAGAGTTGAACCTTACTTTTGATTGAGCCGTTCTGAAACACTCTTTCTGTAGAAACTGCAATTGAACATTCTGAGCGCTAAGATTCCTATATTGGGAAAAATAATGTCTACAAATAAAAACTACACGGAAGAATTTTGTGAAACTTCTTTCTGTTCTGTTTGTTCAACTAAAAGAGTTGAACTTTAGTTTTGATTGAGCAGTTCTGAAACACTCTTTCTGTAGAAAATGCAAGTGGAGATTCGGAGCGCTAAGAGGGTAATAGTGGAAAAAGGAATGTCTCCAAATATAAACTACACAGAATCATTCTGTGAAACTTCTTTCTGATCTGTGCATTCAGCTAAGAGAGTTAAACCATACTTTTGATTGAGCAGATCTGAACACTCTTTCTGTAGAAAATGCAACTGGACATTTTGAGCGCTAAGAGCGTAGTAGTGGAAAAAGGAATATATACGAATATAAACTACACAGAAGCATTCTGTGAAACTTCTTTCTGCTCTGAGCATTCAGCTAACAGAATTAAACCATACTTTTGATTGAGCAGATTTGAAACACTCTGTCTGTAGAAAATGCAACTGGACATTCGTAGCGCTAAGTGGGTAATAGTGGAAAAAAGAATATGTTCAAATATAAACTACACAGAAGCATTGTATGAAACTTCTTTCTGTTCTGTGCATTCAACTAACAGAGTTGAACCTTACTTTTGATTGAGCCGTTCTGAAACACTCTTTCTGTAGAAACTGCAATTGGACATTCTGAGCGCTAAGAGGCCTCTATTGGGACAAATAATATCTTCAAATAAAAACTACACAGAAGCATTGTGTGAAACTTATTTCTGATATGTTCATTAAGCTAACAGAGTTAAACCATACTTTTGAGTGCGCAGTTCTGAACACTCTTTCTGTAGAAAAAGCAAGTGGACATTCGGAGCGCTAAGAGGGTAATAGTGGAAAAAGGAATATATTCAAATATAAACTACACAGTAGCATTCTGTGAAAATTCTTTCTGTTCTGTGCATTCAACTAACAGAGTTGAACCTTACTTTTGATTGAGCCGTTCTGAAACACTCTTTCTGTAGAAACTGCAATTGGACATGCTAAGCGGTAAGAGGCCTATATTGGGAAAAAGAATATCTTCAAATAAAAACTACACAGATGCATTCTGTGAAACTTATTTCTGATCTCTAAATTCAGTTAACAGAGATAAAACATATTTTTGATTGAGCAGTTATGAAACACTCTTTTTGTAGAAAATGCAAGTGGAGATTCGGAGCGCTAAGAGGGTAATAGTGGAAAAAGGAATGTCTTCAAATATAAACTACACAGAATCATTCGGTGAAACTTCTTTCTGATCTGTGCATTCAGCTAACAGAGTTAAGCCATACTTTTGATTGAGCAGATCTGAATACTCTTTCTGTAGAAAATGCAACTGGACATTTGGAGCTCTAAGAGCGTAGTAGTGGAAAAAGGAATATATTCAAATATAAACTACACAGAAGCATTCTGTGAAACTTCTTTCTGATCTGAGCATTCAGCTAACAGAGTTAAACCATACTTTTGATTGAGCAGTTTTGAAACACTCTGTCTGTAGAAAATGCAACTGGACATTCGTAGCGCTAAGTGGGTAATAGTGGAAAAAAGAATATGTTCAAATATAAACTACACAGAAGCATTGTATGAAACTTCTTTCTGTTCTGTGCATTCAACTAACAGAGTTGAACCTTACTTTTGATTGAGCCGTTCTGAAACACTCTTTCTGTAGAAACTGCAATTGGACATGCTAAGCGGTAAGAGGCCTATATTGGGAAAAAGAATATCTTCAAATAAAAACTACACAGATGCATTCTGTGAAACTTATTTCTGATCTCTAAATTCAGTTAACAGAGATAAAACATATTTTTGATTGAGCAGTTATGAAACACTCTTTTTGTAGAAAATGCAAGTGGAGATTCGGAGCGCTAAGAGGGTAATAGTGGAAAAAGGAATGTCTTCAAATATAAACTACACAGAATCATTCGGTGAAACTTCTTTCTGATCTGTGCATTCAGCTAACAGAGTTAAACCATACTTTTGATTGAGCAGATCTGAATACTCTTTCTGTAGAAAATGCAACTGGACATTTGGAGCGCTAAGAGCGTAGTAGTGGAAAAAGGAATATATTCAAATATAAACTACACAGAAGCATTCTGTGAAACTTCTTTCTGATCTGAGCATTCAGCTAACAGAGTTAAACCATACTTTTGATTGAGCAGTTTTGAAACACTCTGTCTGTAGAAAATGCAACTGGACATTCGTAGCGCTAAGTGGGTAACAGTGGAAAAAAGAATATGTTCAAATATAAACTACACAGAAGCCTTGTATGAAATTTCTTCCTGTTCTGTGCATTCAACTAACAGAGTTGAACCTTACTTTGATTGAGCCGTTCTGAAACACTCTTTCTGTAGAAACTGCAATTGGACATTCTGAGCGCTAAGAGGCCTATATTGGGAAAAAGAATGTCTACAAATAAAAACTACACGGAAGAATTTTGTGAAACTTCTTTCTGTTCTGTTTCTTCAACTAAAAGAGTTGAAATTTAGTTTTGATTGAGCAGTTCTGAAACACTCTTTCTGTAGAAAATGCAAGTGGAGATTCGGAGCGCTAAGAGGGTAATAGTGGAAAAAGGAATGTCTCCAAATATAAACTACACAGAATCATTCTGTGAAACTTCTTTCTGATCTGTGCATTCAGCTAAGAGAGTTAAACCATACTTTTGATTGAGCAGATCTGAACACTCTTTCTGTAGAAAATGCAACTGGACATTTGGAGCGCTAAGAGCGTAGTAGTGGAAAAAGGAATATATACAAATATAAACTACACAGAAGCATTCTGTGAAACTTCTTTCTGCTCTGAGCATTCAGCTAACAGAATTAAACCATACTTTTGATTGAGCAGATTTGAAACACTCTGTCTGTAGAAAATGCAACTGGACATTAGTAGCGCTAAGTGGGTAATAGTGGAAAAAAGAATATGTTCAAATATAAACTACACAGAAGCATTGTATGAAACTACTTTCTGTTCTGTGCATTCAACTAACAGAGTTGAACCTTACTTTTGATTGAGCCGTTCTGAAACACTCTTTCTGTAGAAACTGCAATTGGACATTCTGAGCGCTAAGAGGCCTCTATTGGGACAAATAATATCTTCAAATAAAAACTACACAGAAGCATTGTGTGAAACTTATTTCTGATATGTTCATTAAGCTAACAGAGTTAAACCATACTTTTGAGTGCGCCGTTCTGAACACTCTTTCTGTAGAAAAAGCAAGTGGACATTCGGAGCGCTAAGAGGGTAATAGTGGAAAAAGGAATATATTCAAATATAAACTACACAGTAGCATTCTGTGAAAATTCTTTCTGTTCTGTGCATTCAACTAACAGAGTTGAACCTTACTTTTGATTGAGCCGTTCTGAAACACTCTTTCTGTAGAAACTGCAATTGGACATGCTAAGCGGTAAGAGGCCTATATTGGGAAAAAAAATATCTTCAAATAAAAACTACACAGATGCATTCTGTGAAACTTATTCCTGATCTCTAAATTCAGTTAACAGAGATAAAACATATTTTTGATTGAGCAGTTATGAAACACACTTTTTGTAGAAAATGCAAGTGGAGATTCGGAGCGCTAAGAGGGTAATAGTGGAAAAAGGAATGTCTTCAAATATAAACTACACAGAATCATTCGGTGAAACTTCTTTCTGATCTGTGCATGCAGCTAACAGAGTTAAACCATACTTTTGATTGAGCAGATCTGAATACTCTTTCTGTAGAAAATGCAACTGGACATTTGGAGCGCTAAGAGCGTAGTAGTGGAAAAAGGAATATATTCAAATATAAACTACACAGAAGCATTCTGTGAAACTTCTTTCTGATCTGAGCATTCAGCTAACAGAGTTAAACCATACTTTTGATTGAGCAGATTTGAAACACTCTGTCTGTAGAAAATGCAACTGGACATTCGTAGCGCTAAGTGGGTAATAGTGGAAAAAAGAATATGTTCAAATATAAACTACACAGAAGCATTGTATGAAACTTCTTTCTGTTCTGTGCATTCAACTAACAGAGTTGAACCTTACTTTTGATTGAGCCGTTCTGAAACACTCTTTCTGTAGAAACTGCAATTGGACATTCTGAGCGCTAAGAGGCCTCTATTGGGAAAAATAATATCTTCAAATAAAAACTACACAGAAGCATTGTGTGAAACTTATTTCTGATATGTTCATTAAGCTAACAGAGTTAAACCATACTTTTGATTGCGCAGTTCTGAACACTCTTTCTGTAGAAAATGCAAGTGGACATTCGGAGCGCTAAGAGGGTAATAGTGGAAAAAGGAATATATTCAAATATAAACTACACAGTAGCATTCTTTGAAAATTCTTTCTGTTCTGTGCATTCAACTAAAAGAGTTGAACCTTACTTATGATTGAGCCGTTCTGAAACACTCTTTCTGTAGAAACTGCAATTGGACATGCTAAGCGGTAAGAGGCCTATATTGGGAAAAAGAATATCTTCAAATAAAAACTACACAGATGCATTCTGTGAAACTTATTTCTGATCTCTAAATTCAGTTAACAGAGATAAAACATATTTTTGATTGAGCAGTTATGAAACACTCTTTTTGTAGAAAATGCAAGTGGAGATTCGGAGCGCTAAGACTGTAATAGTGGAAAAAGGAATGTCTTCAAATATAAACTACACAGAATCATTCGGTGAAACTTCTTTCTGATCTGTGCATTCAGCTAACAGAGTTAAACCATACTTTTGATTGAGCAGATCTGAATACTCTTTCTGTAGAAAATGCAACTGGACATTTGGAGCGCTAAGAGCGTAGTAGTGGAAAAAGGAATATATTCAAATATAAACTACACAGAAGCATTCTGTGAAACTTCTTTCTGATCTGAGCATTCAGCTAACAGAGTTAAACCATACTTTTGATTGAGCAGTTTTGAAACACTCTGTCTGTAGAAAATGCAACTGGACATTCGTAGCGCTAAGTGGGTAACAGTGGAAAAAAGAATATGTTCAAATATAAACTACACAGAAGCCTTGTATGAAACTTCTTCCTGTTCTGTGCATTCAACTAACAGAGTTGAACCTTACTTTTGATTGAGCCGTTCTGAAACACTCTTTCTGTAGAAACTGCAATTGAACATTCTGAGCGCTAAGATTCCTATATTGGGAAAAATAATGTCTACAAATAAAAACTACACGGAAGAATTTTGTGAAACTTCTTTCTGTTCTGTTTGTTCAACTAAAAGAGTTGAACTTTAGTTTTGATTGAGCAGTTCTGAAACACTCTTTCTGTAGAAAATGCAAGTGGAGATTCGGAGCGCTAAGAGGGTAATAGTGGAAAAAGGAATGTCTCCAAATATAAACTACACAGAATCATTCTGTGAAACTTCTTTCTGATCTGTGCATTCAGCTAAGAGAGTTAAACCATACTTTTGATTGAGCAGATCTGAACACTCTTTCTGTAGAAAATGCAACTGGACATTTTGAGCGCTAAGAGCGTAGTAGTGGAAAAAGGAATATATACAAATATAAACTACACAGAAGCATTCTGTGAAACTTCTTTCTGCTCTGAGCATTCAGCTAACAGAATTAAACCATACTTTTGATTGAGCAGATTTGAAACACTCTGTCTGTAGAAAATGCAACTGGACATTCGTAGCGCTAAGTGGGTAATAGTGGAAAAAAGAATATGTTCAAATATAAACTACACAGAAGCATTGTATGAAACTTCTTTCTGTTCTGTGCATTCAACTAACAGAGTTGAACCTTACTTTTGATTGAGCCGTTCTGAAACACTCTTTCTGTAGAAACTGCAATTGGACATTCTGAGCGCTAAGAGGCCTCTATTGGGACAAATAATATCTTCAAATAAAAACTACACAGAAGCATTGTGTGAAACTTATTTCTGATATGTTCATTAAGCTAACAGAGTTAAACCATACTTTTGAGTGCGCCGTTCTGAACACTCTTTCTGTAGAAAAAGCAAGTGGACATTCGGAGCGCTAAGAGGGTAATAGTGGAAAAAGGAATATATTCAAATATAAACTACACAGTAGCATTCTGTGAAAATTCTTTCTGTTCTGTGCATTCAACTAACAGAGTTGAACCTTACTTTTGATTGAGCCGTTCTGAAACACTCTTTCTGTAGAAACTGCAATTGGACATGCTAAGCGGTAAGAGGCCTATATTGGGAAAAAAAATATCTTCAAATAAAAACTACACAGATGCATTCTGTGAAACTTATTCCTGATCTCTAAATTCAGTTAACAGAGATAAAACATATTTTTGATTGAGCAGTTATGAAACACACTTTTTGTAGAAAATGCAAGTGGAGATTCGGAGCGCTAAGAGGGTAATAGTGGAAAAAGGAATGTCTTCAAATATAAACTACACAGAATCATTCGGTGAAACTTCTTTCTGATCTGTGCATGCAGCTAACAGAGTTAAACCATACTTTTGATTGAGCAGATCTGAATACTCTTTCTGTAGAAAATGCAACTGGACATTTGGAGCGCTAAGAGCGTAGTAGTGGAAAAAGGAATATATTCAAATATAAACTACACAGAAGCATTCTGTGAAACTTCTTTCTGATCTGAGCATTCAGCTAACAGAGTTAAACCATACTTTTGATTGAGCAGATTTGAAACACTCTGTCTGTAGAAAATGCAACTGGACATTCGTAGCGCTAAGTGGGTAATAGTGGAAAAAAGAATATGTTCAAATATAAACTACACAGAAGCATTGTATGAAACTTCTTTCTGTTCTGTGCATTCAACTAACAGAGTTGAACCTTACTTTTGATTGAGCCGTTCTGAAACACTCTTTCTGTAGAAACTGCAATTGGACATTCTGAGCGCTAAGAGGCCTCTATTGGGAAAAATAATATCTTCAAATAAAAACTACACAGAAGCATTGTGTGAAACTTATTTCTGATATGTTCATTAAGCTAACAGAGTTAAACCATACTTTTGATTGCGCAGTTCTGAACACTCTTTCTGTAGAAAATGCAAGTGGACATTCGGAGCGCTAAGAGGGTAATAGTGGAAAAAGGAATATATTCAAATATAAACTACACAGTAGCATTCTTTGAAAATTCTTTCTGTTCTGTGCATTCAACTAAAAGAGTTGAACCTTACTTATGATTGAGCCGTTCTGAAACACTCTTTCTGTAGAAACTGCAATTGGACATGCTAAGCGGTAAGAGGCCTATATTGGGAAAAAGAATATCTTCAAATAAAAACTACACAGATGCATTCTGTGAAACTTATTTCTGATCTCTAAATTCAGTTAACAGAGATAAAACATATTTTTGATTGAGCAGTTATGAAACACTCTTTTTGTAGAAAATGCAAGTGGAGATTCGGAGCGCTAAGACTGTAATAGTGGAAAAAGGAATGTCTTCAAATATAAACTACACAGAATCATTCGGTGAAACTTCTTTCTGATCTGTGCATTCAGCTAACAGAGTTAAACCATACTTTTGATTGAGCAGATCTGAATACTCTTTCTGTAGAAAATGCAACTGGACATTTGGAGCGCTAAGAGCGTAGTAGTGGAAAAAGGAATATATTCAAATATAAACTACACAGAAGCATTCTGTGAAACTTCTTTCTGATCTGAGCATTCAGCTAACAGAGTTCAACCATACTTTTGATTGAGCAGTTTTGAAACACTCTGTCTGTAGAAAATGCAACTGGACATTCGTAGCGCTAAGTGGGTAACAGTGGAAAAAAGAATATGTTCAAATATAAACTACACAGAAGCCTTGTATGAAACTTCTTCCTGTTCTGTGCATTCAACTAACAGAGTTGAACCTTACTTTTGATTGAGCCGTTCTGAAACACTCTTTCTGTAGAAACTGCAATTGAACATTCTGAGCGCTAAGATTCCTATATTGGGAAAAATATTGTCTACAAATAAAAACTACACGGAAGAATTTTGTGAAACTTCTTTCTGTTCTGTTTGTTCAACTAAAAGAGTTGAACTTTAGTTTTGATTGAGCAGTTCTGAAACACTCTTTCTGTAGAAAATGCAAGTGGAGATTCGGAGCGCTAAGAGGGTAATAGTGGAAAAAGGAATGTCTCCAAATATAAACTACACAGAATCATTCTGTGAAACTTCTTTCTGATCTGTGCATTCAGCTAAGAGAGTTAAACCATACTTTTGATTGAGCAGATCTGAACACTCTTTCTGTAGAAAATGCAACTGGACATTTTGAGCGCTAAGAGCGTAGTAGTGGAAAAAGGAATATATACAAATATAAACTACACAGAAGCATTCTGTGAAACTTCTTTCTGCTCTGAGCATTCAGCTAACAGAATTAAACCATACTTTTGATTGAGCAGATTTGAAACACTCTGTCTGTAGAAAATGCAACTGGACATTCGTAGCGCTAAGTGGGTAATAGTGGAAAAAAGAATATGTTCAAATATAAACTACACAGAAGCATTGTATGAAACTTCTTTCTGTTCTGTGCATTCAACTAACAGAGTTGAACCTTACTTTTGATTGAGCCGTTCTGAAACACTCTTTCTGTAGAAACTGCAATTGGACATTCTGAGCGCTAAGAGGCCTCTATTGGGACAAATAATATCTTCAAATAAAAACTACACAGAAGCATTGTGTGAAACTTATTTCTGATATGTTCATTAAGCTAACAGAGTTAAACCATACTTTTGAGTGCGCAGTTTTGAACACTCTTTCTGTAGAAAAAGCAAGTGGACATTCAGAGCGCTAAGAGGGTAATAGTGGAAAAAGGAATATATTCAAATATAAACTACACAGTAGCATTCTGTGAAAATTCTTTCTGTTCTGTGCATTCAACTAACAGAGTTGAACCTTACTTTTGATTGAGCCGTTCTGAAACACTCTTTCTGTAGAAACTGCAATTGGACATGCTAAGCGGTAAGAGGCCTATATTGGGAAAAAGAATATCTTCAAATAAAAACTACACAGATGCATTCTGTGAAACTTATTTCTGATCTCTAAATTCAGTTAACAGAGATAAAACATATTTTTGATTGAGCAGTTATGAAACACTCTTTTTGTAGAAAATGCAAGTGGAGATTCGGAGCGCTAAGAGGGTAATAGTGGAAAAAGGAATGTCTTCAAATATAAACTACACAGAATCATTCGGTGAAACTTCTTTCTGATCTGTGCATTCAGCTAACAGAGTTAAACCATACTTTTGATTGAGCAGATCTGAATACTCTTTCTGTAGAAAATGCAACTGGACATTTGGAGCGCTAAGAGCGTAGTAGTGGAAAAAGGAATATATTCAAATATAAACTACACAGAAGCATTCTGTGAAACTTCTTTCTGATCTGAGCATTCAGCTAACAGAGTTAAACCATACTTTTGATTGAGCAGTTTTGAAACACTCTGTCTGTAGAAAATGCAACTGGACATTCGTAGCGCTAAGTGGGTAATAGTGGAAAAAAGAATATGTTCAAATATAAACTACACAGAAGCATTGTATGAAACTTCTTCCTGTTCTGTGCATTCAACTAACAGAGTTGAACCTTACTTTTGAATGAGCCGTTCTGAAACACTCTTTCTGTAGAAACTGCAATTGGACATTCTGAGCGCTAAGAGGCCTATATTGGGAAAAATAATGTCTACAAATAAAAACTACACGGAAGAATTGTGTGAAACTTCTTACTGTTCTGTTTGTTCAACTAAAAGAGTTGAACCTTAGTTTTGATTGAGCCGTTCTGAAACACTCTTTCTGTAGAAAATGCAAGTGGAGATTCGGAGCGCTAAGAGGGTAATAGTGGAAAAAGGAATGTCTCCAAATATAAACTACACAGAATCATTCTGTGAAACTTCTTTCTGATCTGTGCATTCAGCTAAGAGAGTTAAACCATACTTTTGATTGAGCAAATCTGAACACTCTTTCTGTAGAAAATGCAACTGGGCATTTGGAGCGCTAAGAGAGTATTAGTGGAAAAATGAATATATACAAATATAAACTACACAGAAGCATTCTGTGAAACTTCTTTCTGATCTGAGCATTCAGCTAACAGAATTAAACCATACTTTTGATTGAGCAGATTTGAAACACTCTGTCTGTAGAAAATGCAACTGGACATTCGTAGCGCTAAGTGGGTAATAGTGGAAAAAAGAATATGTTCAAATATAAACTACACAGAAGCATTGTATGAAACTTCTTTCTGTTCTGTGCATTCAAATAACAGAGTTGAACCTTACTTTTGATTGAGCCGTTCTGAAACACTCTTTCTGTAGAAACTGCAATTGGACATTCTGAGCGCTAAGAGGCCTCTATTGGGAAAAATAATATCTTCAAATAAAAACTACACAGAAGCATTGTGTGAAACTTATTTCTGATATGTTCATTAAGCTAACAGAGTTAAACCATACTTTTGATTGCGCAGTTCTGAACACTCTTTCTGTAGAAAATGCAAGTGGACATTCGGAGCGCTAAGAGGGTAATAGTGGAAAAAGGAATATATTCAAATATAAACTACACAGTAGCATTCTTTGAAAATTCTTTCTGTTCTGTGCATTCAACTAAAAGAGTTGAACCTTACTTATGATTGAGCCGTTCTGAAACACTCTTTCTGTAGAAACTGCAATTGGACATGCTAAGCGGTAAGAGGCCTATATTGGGAAAAAGAATATCTTCAAATAAAAACTACACAGATGCATTCTGTGAAACTTATTTCTGATCTCTAAATTCAGTTAACAGAGATAAAACATATTTTTGATTGAGCAGTTATGAAACACTCTTTTTGTAGAAAATGCAAGTGGAGATTCGGAGCGCTAAGACTGTAATAGTGGAAAAAGGAATGTCTTCAAATATAAACTACACAGAATCATTCGGTGAAACTTCTTTCTGATCTGTGCATTCAGCTAACAGAGTTAAACCATACTTTTGATTGAGCAGATCTGAATACTCTTTCTGTAGAAAATGCAACTGGACATTTGGAGCGCTAAGAGCGTAGTAGTGGAAAAAGGAATATATTCAAATATAAACTACACAGAAGCATTCTGTGAAACTTCTTTCTGATCTGAGCATTCAGCTAACAGAGTTAAACCATACTTTTGATTGAGCAGTTTTGAAACACTCTGTCTGTAGAAAATGCAACTGGACATTCGTAGCGCTAAGTGGGTAACAGTGGAAAAAAGAATATGTTCAAATATAAACTACACAGAAGCCTTGTATGAAACTTCTTCCTGTTCTGTGCATTCAACTAACAGAGTTGAACCTTACTTTTGATTGAGCCGTTCTGAAACACTCTTTCTGTAGAAACTGCAATTGAACATTCTGAGCGCTAAGATTCCTATATTGGGAAAAATAATGTCTACAAATAAAAACTACACGGAAGAATTTTGTGAAACTTCTTTCTGTTCTGTTTGTTCAACTAAAAGAGTTGAACTTTAGTTTTGATTGAGCAGTTCTGAAACACTCTTTCTGTAGAAAATGCAAGTGGAGATTCGGAGCGCTAAGAGGGTAATAGTGGAAAAAGGAATGTCTCCAAATATAAACTACACAGAATCATTCTGTGAAACTTCTTTCTGATCTGTGCATTCAGCTAAGAGAGTTAAACCATACTTTTGATTGAGCAGATCTGAACACTCTTTCTGTAGAAAATGCAACTGGACATTTTGAGCGCTAAGAGCGTAGTAGTGGAAAAAGGAATATATACAAATATAAACTACACAGAAGCATTCTGTGAAACTTCTTTCTGCTCTGAGCATTCAGCTAACAGAATTAAACCATACTTTTGATTGAGCAGATTTGAAACACTCTGTCTGTAGAAAATGCAACTGGACATTCGTAGCGCTAAGTGGGTAATAGTGGAAAAAAGAATATGTTCAAATATAAACTACACAGAAGCATTGTATGAAACTTCTTTCTGTTCTGTGCATTCAACTAACAGAGTTGAACCTTACTTTTGATTGAGCCGTTCTGAAACACTCTTTCTGTAGAAACTGCAATTGGACATTCTGAGCGCTAAGAGGCCTCTATTGGGACAAATAATATCTTCAAATAAAAACTACACAGAAGCATTGTGTGAAACTTATTTCTGATATGTTCATTAAGCTAACAGAGTTAAACCATACTTTTGAGTGCGCAGTTTTGAACACTCTTTCTGTAGAAAAAGCAAGTGGACATTCAGAGCGCTAAGAGGGTAATAGTGGAAAAAGGAATATATTCAAATATAAACTACACAGTAGCATTCTGTGAAAATTCTTTCTGTTCTGTGCATTCAACTAACAGAGTTGAACCTTACTTTTGATTGAGCCGTTCTGAAACACTCTTTCTGTAGAAACTGCAATTGGACATGCTAAGCGGTAAGAGGCCTATATTGGGAAAAAGAATATCTTCAAATAAAAACTACACAGATGCATTCTGTGAAACTTATTTCTGATCTCTAAATTCAGTTAACAGAGATAAAACATATTTTTGATTGAGCAGTTATGAAACACTCTTTTTGTAGAAAATGCAAGTGGAGATTCGGAGCGCTAAGAGGGTAATAGTGGAAAAAGGAATGTCTTCAAATATAAACTACACAGAATCATTCGGTGAAACTTCTTTCTGATCTGTGCATTCAGCTAACAGAGTTAAACCATACTTTTGATTGAGCAGATCTGAATACTCTTTCTGTAGAAAATGCAACTGGACATTTGGAGCGCTAAGAGCGTAGTAGTGGAAAAAGGAATATATTCAAATATAAACTACACAGAAGCATTCTGTGAAACTTCTTTCTGATCTGAGCATTCAGCTAACAGAGTTAAACCATACTTTTGATTGAGCAGTTTTGAAACACTCTGTCTGTAGAAAATGCAACTGGACATTCGTAGCGCTAAGTGGGTAATAGTGGAAAAAAGAATATGTTCAAATATAAACTACACAGAAGCATTGTATGAAACTTCTTCCTGTTCTGTGCATTCAACTAACAGAGTTGAACCTTACTTTTGAATGAGCCGTTCTGAAACACTCTTTCTGTAGAAACTGCAATTGGACATTCTGAGCGCTAAGAGGCCTATATTGGGAAAAATAATGTCTACAAATAAAAACTACACGGAAGAATTGTGTGAAACTTCTTACTGTTCTGTTTGTTCAACTAAAAGAGTTGAACCTTAGTTTTGATTGAGCCGTTCTGAAACACTCTTTCTGTAGAAAATGCAAGTGGAGATTCGGAGCGCTAAGAGGGTAATAGTGGAAAAAGGAATGTCTCCAAATATAAACTACACAGAATCATTCTGTGAAACTTCTTTCTGATCTGTGCATTCAGCTAAGAGAGTTAAACCATACTTTTGATTGAGCAGATCTGAACACTCTTTCTGTAGAAAATGCAACTGGGCATTTGGAGCGCTAAGAGAGTATTAGTGGAAAAATGAATATATACAAATATAAACTACACAGAAGCATTCTGTGAAACTTCTTTCTGATCTGAGCATTCAGCTAACAGAATTAAACCATACTTTTGATTGAGCAGATTTGAAACACTCTGTCTGTAGAAAATGCAACTGGACATTCGTAGCGCTAAGTGGGTAATAGTGGAAAAAAGAATATGTTCAAATATAAACTACACAGAAGCATTGTATGAAACTTCTTTCTGTTCTGTGCATTCAACTAACAGAGTTGAACCTTACTTTTGATTGAGCCGTTCTGAAACACTCTTTCTGTAGAAACTGCAATTGGACATTCTGAGCGCTAAGAGGCCTCTATTGGGAAAAATAATATCTTCAAATAAAAACTACACAGAAGCATTGTGTGAAACTTATTTCTGATATGTTCATTAAGCTAACAGAGTTAAACCATACTTTTGATTGCACAGTTCTGAACACTCTTTCTGTAGAAAATGCAAGTGGACATTCGGAGCGCTAAGAGGGTAATAGTGGAAAAAGGAATATATTCAAATATAAACTACACAGTAGCATTCTGTGAAAATTCTTTCTGTTCTGTGCATTCAACTAACAGAGTTGAACCTTACTTTTGATTGAGCCGTTCTGAAACACTCTTTCTGTAGAAACTGCAATTGGACATGCTAAGCGCTAAGAGGCCTACATTGGGAAAAAGAATATCTTCAAATAAAAACTACACAGATGCATTCTGTGAAACTTATTTCTGATCTGTAAATTCAGTTAACAGAGATAAAACATATTTTTGATTGAGCAGTTATGAAACACTCTTTTTGTAGAAAATGCAAGTGGAGATTCGGAGCGCTAAGTGGTTAATAGTGGAAAAAGGAATGTCTTCAAATATAAACTATGCAGAATCATTCGGTGAAACTTCTTTCTGATCTGTGCATTCAGCTAACAGTGTTAAAACATACTTTTGATTGAGCAGATCTGAACACTCTTTCTGTAGAAAATGCAACTGGACATTTGGAGCGCTAAGAGCTTAGTAGTGGAAAAAGGAATATATTCAAATATAAACTACACAGAAGCATTCTGTGAAACTTCTTTCTGATCTGAGCATTCAGCTAACAGAGTTAAACCATACTTTTGATTGAGCAGTTTTGAAACACTCTGTCTGTAGAAAATGCAACTGGACATTCTTAGCGCTAAGTGGGTAATAGTGGAAAAAAATATGTTCAAATATAAACTACACAGAAGCATTGTATGAAACTTCTTTCTGTTCTGTGCATTCAACTAACAGAGTTGAACCTTACTTTTGATTGAGCCGTTCTGAAACACTCTTTCTGTAGAAAATGCAATTGGACATTCTGAGCGCTAAGAGGCATCTATTGGGAAAAATAATATCTTCAAATAAAAACTACACAGAAGCATTGTGTGAAACTTATTTCTGATATGTTCATTAAGCTAACAGAGTTAAACCATACTTTTGATTGCACAGTTCTGAACACTCTTTCTGTAGAAAATACAAGTGGACATTCGGAGCGCTAAGAGGGTAATAGTGGAAAAAGGAATATATTCAAATATAAACTACACAGTAGCATTCTGTGAAAATTCTTTCTGTTCTGTGCATTCAACTAACAGAGTTGAACCTTACTTTTGATTGAGCCGTTCTGAAACACTCTTTCTGTAGAAACTGCAATTGGACATGCTAAGCGCTAAGAGGCCTACATTGGGAAAAAGAATATCTTCAAATAAAAACTACACAGATGCATTCTGTGAAACTTATTTCTGATCTGTAAATTCAGTTAACAGAGATGAAACATATTTTTGATTGAGCAGTCATGAAACACTCTTTTTGTAGAAAATGCAAGTGGAGATTCGGAGCGCTAAGAGGGTAATAGTGGAAAAAGGAATGTCTTCAAATATAAACTACACAGAATCATTCAGTGAAACTTCTTTCTGATCTGTGCATTCAGCTAACAGAGTTAAACCATACTTTTGATTGAGCAGATCTGAATACTCTTTCTGTAGAAAATGCAACTGGACATTTGGAGCGCTAAGAGCGTAGTAGTGGAAAAAGTAATATATTCAAATATAAACTACACAGAAGCATTCTGTGAAACTTCTTTCTGATCTGAGCATTCAGCTAACAGAGTTAAACCATACTTTTGATTGAGCAGTTTTGAAACACTCTGTCTGTAGAAAATGCAACTGGACATTCGTAGCGCTAAGGGGGTAATAGTGGAAAAAAGAATATGTTCAAATATAAACTACACAGAAGCATTGTATGAAACTTCTTTCTGTTCTGTGCATTCAACTAACAGAGTTGAACCTTACTTTTGATTGAGCCTTTCTGAAACACTCTTTCTGTAGAAACTGCAATTGGACATTCTGAGCGCTAAGAGGCCTATATTGGGAAAAATAATATCTTCAAATAAAAACTACACAGAAGCATTGTGTGAAACTTATTTCTGATATGTTCATTAAGCTAACAGAGTTAAACCATACTTTTGATTGCGCAGTTCTGAACACACTTTCTGTAGAAAATGCAAGTGGATATTCGGAGCGCTAAGAGGGTAATAGTGGAAAAAGGAATATATTCAAATATAAACTACACAGTAGCATTCTGTGAAAATTCTTTCTTTTCTGTGCATTCAACTAACAGAGTTGAACCTTACTTTTGATTGAGCCGTTCTGAAACACTCTTTCTGTAGAAACTGCAATTGGACATGCTAAGCGCTAAGAGGCCTACATTGGGAAAAAGAATATCTTCAAATAAAAACTACACAGATGCATTCTGTGAAACTTATTTCTGATCTGTAAATTCAGTTAACAGAGATAAAACATATTTTTGATTGAGCAGTTATGAAACACTCTTTTTGTAGAAAATGCAAGTGGAGATTCGGAGCGCTAAGAGGGTAATAGTGGAAAAAGGAATGTCTTCAAATATAAACTACACAGAATCATTCGGTGAAACTTCTTTCTGATCTGTGCATTCAGCTAACAGAGTTAAACCATACTTTTGATTGAGCAGATCTGAACACTCTTTCTGTAGAACGTGCAACTGGACATTTGGAGCGCTAAGAGCGTAGTAGTGGAAAAAGGAATATATTCAAATATAAACTACACAGAAGCATTCTGTGAAACTTCTTTCTGATCTGAGCATTCAGCTAACAGAGTTAAACCATACTTTTGATTGAGCAGTTTTGAAACACTCTGTCTGTAGAAAATGCAACTGGACATTCTTAGCGCTAAGTGGGTAATAGTGGAAAAAAATATGTTCAAATATAAACTACACAGAAGCATTGTATGAAACTTCTTTCTGTTCTGTGCATTCAACTAACAGAGTTGAACCTTACTTTTGATTGAGCCGTTCTGAAACACTCTTTCTGTAGAAAATGCAATTGGACATTCTGAGCGCTAAGAGGCATCTATTGGGAAAAATAATATCTTCAAATAAAAACTACACAGAAGCATTGTGTGAAACTTATTTCTGATATGTTCATTAAGCTAACAGAGTTAAACCATACTTTTGATTGCACAGTTCTGAACACTCTTTCTGTAGAAAATACAAGTGGACATTCGGAGCGCTAAGAGGGTAATAGTGGAAAAAGGAATATATTCAAATATAAACTACACAGTAGCATTCTGTGAAAATTCTTTCTGTTCTGTGCATTCAACTAACAGAGTTGAACCTTACTTTTGATTGAGCCGTTCTGAAACACTCTTTCTGTAGAAACTGCAATTGGACATGCTAAGCGCTAAGAGGCCTACATTGGGAAAAAGAATATCTTCAAATAAAAACTACACAGATGCATTCTGTGAAACTTATTTCTGATCTGTAAATTCAGTTAACAGAGATGAAACATATTTTTGATTGAGCAGTCATGAAACACTCTTTTTGTAGAAAATGCAAGTGGAGATTCGGAGCGCTAAGAGGGTAATAGTGGAAAAAGGAATGTCTTCAAATATAAACTACACAGAATCATTCAGTGAAACTTCTTTCTGATCTGTGCATTCAGCTAACAGAGTTAAACCATACTTTTGATTGAGCAGATCTGAATACTCTTTCTGTAGAAAATGCAACTGGACATTTGGAGCGCTAAGAGCGTAGTAGTGGAAAAAGTAATATATTCAAATATAAACTACACAGAAGCATTCTGTGAAACTTCTTTCTGATCTGAGCATTCAGCTAACAGAGTTAAACCATACTTTTGATTGAGCAGTTTTGAAACACTCTGTCTGTAGAAAATGCAACTGGACATTCGTAGCGCTAAGGGGGTAATAGTGGAAAAAAGAATATGTTCAAATATAAACTACACAGAAGCATTGTATGAAACTTCTTTCTGTTCTGTGCATTCAACTAACAGAGTTGAACCTTACTTTTGATTGAGCCTTTCTGAAACACTCTTTCTGTAGAAACTGCAATTGGACATTCTGAGCGCTAAGAGGCCTATATTGGGAAAAATAATATCTTCAAATAAAAACTACACAGAAGCATTGTGTGAAACTTATTTCTGATATGTTCATTAAGCTAACAGAGTTAAACCATACTTTTGATTGCGCAGTTCTGAACACTCTTTCTGTAGAAAATGCAAGTGGATATTCGGAGCGCTAAGAGGGTAATAGTGGAAAAAGGAATATATTCAAATATAAACTACACAGTAGCATTCTGTGAAAATTCTTTCTTTTCTGTGCATTCAACTAACAGAGTTGAACCTTACTTTTGATTGAGCCGTTCTGAAACACTCTTTCTGTAGAAACTGCAATTGGACATGCTAAGCGCTAAGAGGCCTACATTGGGAAAAAGAATATCTTCAAATAAAAACTACACAGATGCATTCTGTGAAACTTATTTCTGATCTGTAAATTCAGTTAACAGAGATAAAACATATTTTTGATTGAGCAGTTATGAAACACTCTTTTTGTAGAAAATGCAAGTGGAGATTCGGAGCGCTAAGAGGGTAATAGTGGAAAAAGGAATGTCTTCAAATATAAACTACACAGAATCATTCGGTGAAACTTCTTTCTGATCTGTGCATTCAGCTAACAGAGTTAAACCATACTTTTGATTGAGCAGATCTGAACACTCTTTCTGTAGAACGTGCAACTGGACATTTGGAGCGCTAAGAGCGTAGTAGTGGAAAAAGGAATATATTCAAATATAAACTACACAGAAGCATTCTGTGAAACTTCTTTCTGATCTGAGCATTCAGCTAACAGAGTTAAACCATACTTTTGATTGAGCAGTTTTGAAACACTCTGTCTGTAGAAAATGCAACTGGACATTCTTAGCGCTAAGTGGGTAATAGTGGAAAAAAATATGTTCAAATATAAACTACACAGAAGCATTGTATGAAACTTCTTTCTGTTCTGTGCATTCAACTAACAGAGTTGAACCTTACTTTTGATTGAGCCGTTCTGAAACACTCTTTCTGTAGAAAATGCAATTGGACATTCTGAGCGCTAAGAGGCATCTATTGGGAAAAATAATATCTTCAAATAAAAACTACACAGAAGCATTGTGTGAAACTTATTTCTGATATGTTCATTAAGCTAACAGAGTTAAACCATACTTTTGATTGCACAGTTCTGAACACTCTTTCTGTAGAAAATACAAGTGGACATTCGGAGCGCTAAGAGGGTAATAGTGGAAAAAGGAATATATTCAAATATAAACTACACAGTAGCATTCTGTGAAAATTCTTTCTGTTCTGTGCATTCAACTAACAGAGTTGAACCTTACTTTTGATTGAGCCGTTCTGAAACACTCTTTCTGTAGAAACTGCAATTGGACATGCTAAGCGCTAAGAGGCCTACATTGGGAAAAAGAATATCTTCAAATAAAAACTACACAGATGCATTCTGTGAAACTTATTTCTGATCTGTAAATTCAGTTAACAGAGATGAAACATATTTTTGATTGAGCAGTCATGAAACACTCTTTTTGTAGAAAATGCAAGTGGAGATTCGGAGCGCTAAGAGGGTAATAGTGGAAAAAGGAATGTCTTCAAATATAAACTACACAGAATCATTCAGTGAAACTTCTTTCTGATCTGTGCATTCAGCTAACAGAGTTAAACCATACTTTTGATTGAGCAGATCTGAATACTCTTTCTGTAGAAAATGCAACTGGACATTTGGAGCGCTAAGAGCGTAGTAGTGGAAAAAGTAATATATTCAAATATAAACTACACAGAAGCATTCTGTGAAACTTCTTTCTGATCTGAGCATTCAGCTAACAGAGTTAAACCATACTTTTGATTGAGCAGTTTTGAAACACTCTGTCTGTAGAAAATGCAACTGGACATTCGTAGCGCTAAGGGGGTAATAGTGGAAAAAAGAATATGTTCAAATATAAACTACACAGAAGCATTGTATGAAACTTCTTTCTGTTCTGTGCATTCAACTAACAGAGTTGAACCTTACTTTTGATTGAGCCTTTCTGAAACACTCTTTCTGTAGAAACTGCAATTGGACATTCTGAGCGCTAAGAGGCCTATATTGGGAAAAATAATATCTTCAAATAAAAACTACACAGAAGCATTGTGTGAAACTTATTTCTGATATGTTCATTAAGCTAACAGAGTTAAACCATACTTTTGATTGCGCAGTTCTGAACACTCTTTCTGTAGAAAATGCAAGTGGATATTCGGAGCGCTAAGAGGGTAATAGTGGAAAAAGGAATATATTCAAATATAAACTACACAGTAGCATTCTGTGAAAATTCTTTCTTTTCTGTGCATTCAACTAACAGAGTTGAACCTTACTTTTGATTGAGCCGTTCTGAAACACTCTTTCTGTAGAAACTGCAATTGGACATGCTAAGCGCTAAGAGGCCTACATTGGGAAAAAGAATATCTTCAAATAAAAACTACACAGATGCATTCTGTGAAACTTATTTCTGATCTGTAAATTCAGTTAACAGAGATAAAACATATTTTTGATTGAGCAGTTATGAAACACTCTTTTTGTAGAAAATGCAAGTGGAGATTCGGAGCGCTAAGAGGGTAATAGTGGAAAAAGGAATGTCTTCAAATATAAACTACACAGAATCATTCGGTGAAACTTCTTTCTGATCTGTGCATTCAGCTAACAGAGTTAAACCATACTTTTGATTGAGCAGATCTGAACACTCTTTCTGTAGAACGTGCAACTGGACATTTGGAGCGCTAAGAGCGTAGTAGTGGAAAAAGGAATATATTCAAATATAAACTACACAGAAGCATTCTGTGAAACTTCTTTCTGATCTGAGCATTCAGCTAACAGAGTTAAACCATACTTTTGATTGAGCAGTTTTGAAACACTCTGTCTGTAGAAAATGCAACTGGACATTCTTAGCGCTAAGTGGGTAATAGTGGAAAAAAATATGTTCAAATATAAACTACACAGAAGCATTGTATGAAACTTCTTTCTGTTCTGTGCATTCAACTAACAGAGTTGAACCTTACTTTTGATTGAGCCGTTCTGAAACACTCTTTCTGTAGAAAATGCAATTGGACATTCTGAGCGCTAAGAGGCATCTATTGGGAAAAATAATATCTTCAAATAAAAACTACACAGAAGCATTGTGTGAAACTTATTTCTGATATGTTCATTAAGCTAACAGAGTTAAACCATACTTTTGATTGCACAGTTCTGAACACTCTTTCTGTAGAAAATACAAGTGGACATTCGGAGCGCTAAGAGGGTAATAGTGGAAAAAGGAATATATTCAAATATAAACTACACAGTAGCATTCTGTGAAAATTCTTTCTGTTCTGTGCATTCAACTAACAGAGTTGAACCTTACTTTTGATTGAGCCGTTCTGAAACACTCTTTCTGTAGAAACTGCAATTGGACATGCTAAGCGCTAAGAGGCCTACATTGGGAAAAAGAATATCTTCAAATAAAAACTACACAGATGCATTCTGTGAAACTTATTTCTGATCTGTAAATTCAGTTAACAGAGATGAAACATATTTTTGATTGAGCAGTCATGAAACACTCTTTTTGTAGAAAATGCAAGTGGAGATTCGGAGCGCTAAGAGGGTAATAGTGGAAAAAGGAATGTCTTCAAATATAAACTACACAGAATCATTCAGTGAAACTTCTTTCTGATCTGTGCATTCAGCTAACAGAGTTAAACCATACTTTTGATTGAGCAGATCTGAATACTCTTTCTGTAGAAAATGCAACTGGACATTTGGAGCGCTAAGAGCGTAGTAGTGGAAAAAGTAATATATTCAAATATAAACTACACAGAAGCATTCTGTGAAACTTCTTTCTGATCTGAGCATTCAGCTAACAGAGTTAAACCATACTTTTGATTGAGCAGTTTTGAAACACTCTGTCTGTAGAAAATGCAACTGGACATTCGTAGCGCTAAGGGGGTAATAGTGGAAAAAAGAATATGTTCAAATATAAACTACACAGAAGCATTGTATGAAACTTCTTTCTGTTCTGTGCATTCAACTAACAGAGTTGAACCTTACTTTTGATTGAGCCTTTCTGAAACACTCTTTCTGTAGAAACTGCAATTGGACATTCTGAGCGCTAAGAGGCCTATATTGGGAAAAATAATATCTTCAAATAAAAACTACACAGAAGCATTGTGTGAAACTTATTTCTGATATGTTCATTAAGCTAACAGAGTTAAACCATACTTTTGATTGCGCAGTTCTGAACACTCTTTCTGTAGAAAATGCAAGTGGATATTCGGAGCGCTAAGAGGGTAATAGTGGAAAAAGGAATATATTCAAATATAAACTACACAGTAGCATTCTGTGAAAATTCTTTCTTTTCTGTGCATTCAACTAACAGAGTTGAACCTTACTTTTGATTGAGCCGTTCTGAAACACTCTTTCTGTAGAAACTGCAATTGGACATGCTAAGCGCTAAGAGGCCTACATTGGGAAAAAGAATATCTTCAAATAAAAACTACACAGATGCATTCTGTGAAACTTATTTCTGATCTGTAAATTCAGTTAACAGAGATAAAACATATTTTTGATTGAGCAGTTATGAAACACTCTTTTTATAGAAAATGCAAGTGGAGATTCGGAGCGCTAAGAGGGTAATAGTGGAAAAAGGAATGTCTTCAAATATAAACTACACAGAATCATTCGGTGAAACTTCTTTCTGATCTGTGCATTCAGCTAACAGAGTTAAACCATACTTTTGATTGAGCAGATCAGAACACTCTTTCTGTAGAACGTGCAACTGGACATTTGGAGCGCTAAGAGCGTAGTAGTGGAAAAAGGAATATATTCAAATATAAACTACACAGAAGCATTCTGTGAAACTTCTTTCTGATCTGAGCATTCAGCTAACAGAGTTAAACCATACTTTTGATTGAGCAGTTTTGAAACACTCTGTCTGTAGAAAATGCAACTGGACATTCTTAGCGCTAAGTGGGTAATAGTGGAAAAAAATATGTTCAAATATAAACTACACAGAAGCATTGTATGAAACTTCTTTCTGTTCTGTGCATTCAACTAACAGAGTTGAACCTTACTTTTGATTGAGCCGTTCTGAAACACTCTTTCTGTAGAAAATGCAATTGGACATTCTGAGCGCTAAGAGGCATCTATTGGGAAAAATAATATCTTCAAATAAAAACTACACAGAAGCATTGTGTGAAACTTATTTCTGATATGTTCATTAAGCTAACAGAGTTAAACCATACTTTTGATTGCACAGTTCTGAACACTCTTTCTGTAGAAAATACAAGTGGACATTCGGAGCGCTAAGAGGGTAATAGTGGAAAAAGGAATATATTCAAATATAAACTACACAGTAGCATTCTGTGAAAATTCTTTCTGTTCTGTGCATTCAACTAACAGAGTTGAACCTTACTTTTGATTGAGCCGTTCTGAAACACTCTTTCTGTAGAAACTGCAATTGGACATGCTAAGCGCTAAGAGGCCTACATTGGGAAAAAGAATATCTTCAAATAAAAACTACACAGATGCATTCTGTGAAACTTATTTCTGATCTGTAAATTCAGTTAACAGAGATGAAACATATTTTTGATTGAGCAGTCATGAAACACTCTTTTTGTAGAAAATGCAAGTGGAGATTCGGAGCGCTAAGAGGGTAATAGTGGAAAAAGGAATGTCTTCAAATATAAACTACACAGAATCATTCAGTGAAACTTCTTTCTGATCTGTGCATTCAGCAAACAGAGTTACACCATACTTTTGATTGAGCAGATCTGAATACTCTTTCTGTAGAAAATGCAACTGGACATTTGGAGCGCTAAGAGCGTAGTAGTGGAAAAAGTAATATATTCAAATATAAACTACACAGAAGCATTCTGTGAAACTTCTTTCTGATCTGAGCATTCAGCTAACAGAGTTAAACCATACTTTTGATTGAGCAGTTTTGAAACACTCTGTCTGTAGAAAATGCAACTGGACATTCGTAGCGCTAAGGGGGTAATAGTGGAAAAAAGAATATGTTCAAATATAAACTACACAGAAGCATTGTATGAAACTTCTTTCTGTTCTGTGCATTCAACTAACAGAGTTGAACCTTACTTTTGATTGAGCCTTTCTGAAACACTCTTTCTGTAGAAACTGCAATTGGACATTCTGAGCGCTAAGAGGCCTATATTGGGAAAAATAATATCTTCAAATAAAAACTACACAGAAGCATTGTGTGAAACTTATTTCTGATATGTTCATTAAGCTAACAGAGTTAAACCATACTTTTGATTGCGCAGTTCTGAACACTCTTTCTGTAGAAAATGCAAGTGGATATTCGGAGCGCTAAGAGGGTAATAGTGGAAAAAGGAATATATTCAAATATAAACTACACAGTAGCATTCTGTGAAAATTCTTTCTTTTCTGTGCATTCAACTAACAGAGTTGAACCTTACTTTTGATTGAGCCGTTCTGAAACACTCTTTCTGTAGAAACTGCAATTGGACATGCTAAGCGCTAAGAGGCCTACATTGGGAAAAAGAATATCTTCAAATAAAAACTACACAGATGCATTCTGTGAAACTTATTTCTGATCTGTAAATTCAGTTAACAGAGATAAAACATATTTTTGATTGAGCAGTTATGAAACACTCTTTTTGTAGAAAATGCAAGTGGAGATTCGGAGCGCTAAGAGGGTAATAGTGGAAAAAGGAATGTCTTCAAATATAAACTACACAGAATCATTCGGTGAAACTTCTTTCTGATCTGTGCATTCAGCTAACAGAGTTAAACCATACTTTTGATTGAGCAGATCTGAACACTCTTTCTGTAGAACGTGCAACTGGACATTTGGAGCGCTAAGAGCGTAGTAGTGGAAAAAGGAATATATTCAAATATAAACTACACAGAAGCATTCTGTGAAACTTCTTTCTGATCTGAGCATTCAGCTAACAGAGTTAAACCATACTTTTGATTGAGCAGTTTTGAAACACTCTGTCTGTAGAAAATGCAACTGGACATTCTTAGCGCTAAGTGGGTAATAGTGGAAAAAAATATGTTCAAATATAAACTACACAGAAGCATTGTATGAAACTTCTTTCTGTTCTGTGCATTCAACTAACAGAGTTGAACCTTACTTTTGATTGAGCCGTTCTGAAACACTCTTTCTGTAGAAAATGCAATTGGACATTCTGAGCGCTAAGAGGCATCTATTGGGAAAAATAATATCTTCAAATAAAAACTACACAGAAGCATTGTGTGAAACTTATTTCTGATATGTTCATTAAGCTAACAGAGTTAAACCATACTTTTGATTGCACAGTTCTGAACACTCTTTCTGTAGAAAATACAAGTGGACATTCGGAGCGCTAAGAGGGTAATAGTGGAAAAAGGAATATATTCAAATATAAACTACACAGTAGCATTCTGTGAAAATTCTTTCTGTTCTGTGCATTCAACTAACAGAGTTGAACCTTACTTTTGATTGAGCCGTTCTGAAACACTCTTTCTGTAGAAACTGCAATTGGACATGCTAAGCGCTAAGAGGCCTACATTGGGAAAAAGAATATCTTCAAATAAAAACTACACAGATGCATTCTGTGAAACTTATTTCTGATCTGTAAATTCAGTTAACAGAGATGAAACATATTTTTGATTGAGCAGTCATGAAACACTCTTTTTGTAGAAAATGCAAGTGGAGATTCGGAGCGCTAAGAGGGTAATAGTGGAAAAAGGAATGTCTTCAAATATAAACTACACAGAATCATTCAGTGAAACTTCTTTCTGATCTGTGCATTCAGCTAACAGAGTTAAACCATACTTTTGATTGAGCAGATCTGAATACTCTTTCTGTAGAAAATGCAACTGGACATTTGGAGCGCTAAGAGCGTAGTAGTGGAAAAAGTAATATATTCAAATATAAACTACACAGAAGCATTCTGTGAAACTTCTTTCTGATCTGAGCATTCAGCTAACAGAGTTAAACCATACTTTTGATTGAGCAGTTTTGAAACACTCTGTCTGTAGAAAATGCAACTGGACATTCGTAGCGCTAAGGGGGTAATAGTGGAAAAAAGAATATGTTCAAATATAAACTACACAGAAGCATTGTATGAAACTTCTTTCTGTTCTGTGCATTCAACTAACAGAGTTGAACCTTACTTTTGATTGAGCCTTTCTGAAACACTCTTTCTGTAGAAACTGCAATTGGACATTCTGAGCGCTAAGAGGCCTATATTGGGAAAAATAATATCTTCAAATAAAAACTACACAGAAGCATTGTGTGAAACTTATTTCTGATATGTTCATTAAGCTAACAGAGTTAAACCATACTTTTGATTGCGCAGTTCTGAACACTCTTTCTGTAGAAAATGCAAGTGGATATTCGGAGCGCTAAGAGGGTAATAGTGGAAAAAGGAATATATTCAAATATAAACTACACAGTAGCATTCTGTGAAAATTCTTTCTTTTCTGTGCATTCAACTAACAGAGTTGAACCTTACTTTTGATTGAGCCGTTCTGAAACACTCTTTCTGTAGAAACTGCAATTGGACATGCTAAGCGCTAAGAGGCCTACATTGGGAAAAAGAATATCTTCAAATAAAAACTACACAGATGCATTCTGTGAAACTTATTTCTGATCTGTAAATTCAGTTAACAGAGATAAAACATATTTTTGATTGAGCAGTTATGAAACACTCTTTTTGTAGAAAATGCAAGTGGAGATTCGGAGCGCTAAGAGGGTAATAGTGGAAAAAGGAATGTCTTCAAATATAAACTACACAGAATCATTCGGTGAAACTTCTTTCTGATCTGTGCATTCAGCTAACAGAGTTAAACCATACTTTTGATTGAGCAGATCTGAACACTCTTTCTGTAGAACGTGCAACTGGACATTTGGAGCGCTAAGAGCGTAGTAGTGGAAAAAGGAATATATTCAAATATAAACTACACAGAAGCATTCTGTGAAACTTCTTTCTGATCTGAGCATTCAGCTAACAGAGTTAAACCATACTTTTGATTGAGCAGTTTTGAAACACTCTGTCTGTAGAAAATGCAACTGGACATTCTTAGCGCTAAGTGGGTAATAGTGGAAAAAAATATGTTCAAATATAAACTACACAGAAGCATTGTATGAAACTTCTTTCTGTTCTGTGCATTCAACTAACAGAGTTGAACCTTACTTTTGATTGAGCCGTTCTGAAACACTCTTTCTGTAGAAAATGCAATTGGACATTCTGAGCGCTAAGAGGCATCTATTGGGAAAAATAATATCTTCAAATAAAAACTACACAGAAGCATTGTGTGAAACTTATTTCTGATATGTTCATTAAGCTAACAGAGTTAAACCATACTTTTGATTGCACAGTTCTGAACACTCTTTCTGTAGAAAATACAAGTGGACATTCGGAGCGCTAAGAGGGTAATAGTGGAAAAAGGAATATATTCAAATATAAACTACACAGTAGCATTCTGTGAAAATTCTTTCTGTTCTGTGCATTCAACTAACAGAGTTGAACCTTACTTTTGATTGAGCCGTTCTGAAACACTCTTTCTGTAGAAACTGCAATTGGACATGCTAAGCGCTAAGAGGCCTACATTGGGAAAAAGAATATCTTCAAATAAAAACTACACAGATGCATTCTGTGAAACTTATTTCTGATCTGTAAATTCAGTTAACAGAGATGAAACATATTTTTGATTGAGCAGTCATGAAACACTCTTTTTGTAGAAAATGCAAGTGGAGATTCGGAGCGCTAAGAGGGTAATAGTGGAAAAAGGAATGTCTTCAAATATAAACTACACAGAATCATTCAGTGAAACTTCTTTCTGATCTGTGCATTCAGCTAACAGAGTTAAACCATACTTTTGATTGAGCAGATCTGAATACTCTTTCTGTAGAAAATGCAACTGGACATTTGGAGCGCTAAGAGGGTAATAGTGGAAAAAGGAATATATTCAAATATAAACTACACAGAAGAATTGTGTGAAACATCTTTCTGTTCTGTTTGTTCAACTAAAAGAGTTGAACCTTAGTTTTGATTGAGTCGTTCTGAAACACTCTTTCTGTAGAAAATGCAAGTCGAGATTCGGAGCGCTAAGAGGGTAATAGTGGAAATAGGAATGTCTCCAAATATAAACTACACAGAATCATTCTGTGAAACTTCTTTCTGATCTGTGCATTCAGCTAACAGAGTTAAACCATACTTTTGATTGAGCAGATCTGAACACTCTGTAGAAAATGCAACTGGACATTTGGAGCGCTAAGAGAGTAGTAGTGGAAAAAGGAATATATTCAAATATAAACTACACAGAAGCATTCTGTGAAACTTCTTTCTGATCTGAGCATTCAGCTAACCGAGTTAAACCATACTTTTGATTGAGCAGTTTTGAAACACTCTGTCTGTAGAAAATGCAACTGGACATTCGTAGCACTAAGTGGGTAATAGTGTAAAAAAGAATATGTTCAAATATAAACTACACAGAAGCATTGTATGAAACTTCTTTCTGTTCTGTGCATTCAACTAACAGAGTTGAACCTTACTTTTGATTGAGCCTTTCTGAAACACTCTTTCTGTAGAAACTGCAATTGGACATTCTGAGCGCTAAGAGGCCTCTATTGGGAAAAATAATATCTTCAAATAAAAACTACACAGAAGCATTGTGTGAAACTTATTTCTGATATGTTCATTAAGCTAACAGAGTTAAACCATACTTTTGATTGCGCAGTTCTGAACACTCTTTCTGTAGAAAATGCAAGTGGACATTCGGAGCGCTAAGAGGGTAATAGTGGAAAAATGAATGTCTCCAAATATAAACTACACAGAGTCATTCTGTGAAACTTCTTTCTGATCTGTGCATTCAGCTAACAGAGTTAAACCATACTTTTGATTGAGCAGATCTGAACCCTCTTTCTGTAGAAAATGCAACTGGACATTTGGAGCGCTAAGAGAGTAGTAGTGGAAAAAGGAATATATTCAAATATAAACTACACAGAAGCATTCTCTGAAACTTCTTTCTGATCTGAGCATTCAGCTAACAGAGTTAAACCATACTTTTGATTGAGCAGTTTTGAAACACTCTGTCTGTAGAAAATGCAACTGGACATTCGTAGCGCTAAGGGGGTAATAGTGGAAAAAAGAATATGTTCAAATATAAACTACACAGAAGCATTGTATGAAACATCTTTCTGTTCTGTGCATTCAACTAACAGAGTTGAACCTTACTTATGATTGAGCCTTTCTGAAACACTCTTTCTGTAGAAACTGCAATTGGACATTCTGAGTGCTAAGAGGCCTCTATTGGGAAAAATAATATCTTCAAATAAAAACTACACAGAAGCATTGTGTGAAACTTATTTCTGATATGTTCATTAAGCTATCAGAGTTAAACCATACTTTTGATTGCGCAGTTCTGAACACTCTTTCTGTAGATAATGCAAGTGGACATTCGGAGCGCTAAGAGGGTAATAGTGGAAAAAGGAATATATTCAAATATAAAGTACACAGTAGCTTTCTGTGAAAATTCTTTCTCTTCTGTGCATTCAACTAACAGAGTTGAACCTTACTTTTGATTGAGCCGTTCTGAAACACTCTTTCTGTAGAAACTGCAATTGGACATGCTAAGCGCTAAGAGGCCTACATTGGGAAAAAGAATATCTTCAAATAAAAACTACACAGATGCATTCTGTGAAACTTATTTCTGATCTGTAAATTCAGTTAACAGAGATAAAACATATTTTTGATTGAGCAGTTATGAAACACTCTTTTTGTAGAAAATGCAAGTGGAGATTCGGAGCGCTAAGAGGGTACTAGTGGAAAAAGGAATGTCTTCAAATATAAACTACACAGAATCATTCGGTGAAACTTTTTCTGATCTGTGCATTCAGCTAACAGAGTTAAACCACATTTTTGATTGAGCAGATCTGAACACTCTTTCTGTAGAAAATGCAACTGGACATTTGGAGCGCTAAGAGCGTATTAGTGGAAAAAGGAATATATTCAAATATAAACTACACCGAAGCATTCTGTGAAACTTCTTTCTGATCTGAGCATTCAGCTAACAGAGTTAAACCATACTTTTGATTGAGCAGTTTTGAAACACTCTGTCTGTAGAAAATGCAACTGGACATTCGTAGCGCTAAGAGGGTAATAGTGGAAAAAAGAATATGTTCAAATATAAACTACACAGAAGCATTGTATGAAACTTCTTTCTGTTCTGTGCACTCAACTAACAGAGTTGAACCTTACTTTTGATTGAGCCGTTCTGAAACACTCTTTCTGTAGAAACTGCAATTGGACATTCTGAGCGCTAAGAGGCCTATATTGGGAAAAAAATGTCTACAAATAAAAACTACACAGAAGAATTTTGTGAAACATCTTTCTGTTCTGTTTGTTCAACTAAAAGAATTGAACCTTAGTTTTGATTGAGCCGTTCTGAAACACTCTTTCTGTAGAAAATGCAAGTGGAGATTCGGAGCGCTAAGAGGGTAATAGTGGAAAAAGGAAAGTCTCTAAATATAAACTACACAGAATCATTCTGTGAAACTTCTTTCTGATCTGTGCATTCAGCTAACAGAGTTAAACCATACTTTTGATTGAGCAGATCTGAACACTCTTTCTGTAGAAAATGCAACTGGACATTTGGAGCGCTAAGAGAGTAGTAGTGGAAAAAGGAATATATTCAAATATAAACTACACAGAAGCATTCTGTGAAACTTCTTTCTGATCTGAGCATTCAGCTAACAGATTTAAACCATACTTTTGATTGAGCAGTTTTGAAACACTCTGTCTGTAGAAAATGCAACTGGACATTCGTAGCGCTAAGTGGATAATAGTGGAAAAAAGAATATGTTCAAATATAAACTACACAGAAGCATTGTATGAAACTTCTTTCTGTTCTGTGCATTCAACTAACAGAGTTGAACCTTACTTTTGATTGAGCCGTTCTGAAACACTCTTTCTGTAGAAACTGCAATTGGACATTCTGAGCGCTAAGAGGCCTATATTGGGAAAAAGAATGTCTACAAATAAAAACTACACAGAAGAATTGTGTGAAACATCTTTCTGTTCTGTTTGTTCAACTAAAAGAGTTGAACCTTAGTTTTGATTGAGGCGTTCTGAAACACTCTTTCTGTAGAAAATGCAAGTGGAGATTCGGAGCGCTAAGAGGGTAATAGTGGAAAAAGGAATGTCTCCAAATATAAACTACACAGAGTAATTCTGTGAAACTTCTTTCTGATCTGTGCATTCAGCTAACAGAGTTAAACCATACTTTTGATTGAGCAGATCTGAACACTCTTTCTGTAGAAAATGCAACTGGACATTTTGAGCGCTAAGAGAGTAGTAGTGGAAAAAGGAATATATTCAAATATAAACTACACAGAAGCATTCTCTGAAACTTCTTTCTGATCTGAGCATTCAGCTAACAGAGTTAAACCATACTTTTGATTGAGCAGTTTTGAAACACTCTGTCTGTAGAAAATGCAACTGGACATTCGTAGCGCTAAGGGGGTAATAGTGGAAAAAAGAATATGTTCAAATATAAACTACACAGAAACATTGTATGAAACATCTTTCTGTTCTGTGCATTCAACTAACAGAGTTGAACCTTACTTATGATTGAGCCTTTCTGAAACACTCTTTCTGTAGAAACTGCAATTGGACATTCTGAGTGCTAAGAGGCCTCTATTGGGAAAAATAATATCTTCAAATAAAAACTACACAGAAGCATTGTGTGAAACTTATTTCTGATATGTTCATTAAGCTAACAGAGTTAAACCATACTTTTGATTGCGCAGTTCTGAACACTCTTTCTGTAGAAAATGCAAGTGGACATTCGGAGCGCTAAGAGGGTAATAGTGGAAAAAGGAATATATTCAAATATAAAGTACACAGTAGCTTTCTGTGAAAATTCTTTCTCTTCTGTGCATTCAACTAACAGAGTTGAACCTTACTTTTGATTGAGCCGTACTGAAACACTCTTTCTGTAGAAACTGCAATTGGACATGCTAAGCGCTAAGAGGCCTACATTGGGAAAAAGAATATCTTCAAATAAAAACTACACAGATGCATTCTGTGAAACTTATTTCTGATCTGTAAATTCAGTTAACAGAGATAAAACATATTTTTGATTGAGCAGTTATGAAACACTCTTTTTGTAGAAAATGCAAGTGGAGATTCGGAGCGCTAAGAGGGTACTAGTGGAAAAAGGAATGTCTTAAAATATAAACTACACAGAATCATTCGGTGAAATTTCTTTCTGATCTGTGCATTCAGCTAACAGAGTTAAACCACATTTTTGATTGAGCAGATCTGAACACTCTTTCTGTAGAAAATGCAACTGGACATTTGGAGCGCTAAGAGCGTAGTAGTGGAAAAAGGAATATATTCAAATATAAACTACACAGAAGCATTCTGTGAAACTTCTTTCTGATCTGAGCATTCAGCTAACAGAGTTAAACCATACTTTTGATTGAGCAGTTTTGAAACACTCTGTCTGTAGAAAATGCAACTGGACATTCGTAGCGCTAAGAGGGTAATAGTGGAAAAAAGAATATTTTCAAATATAAACTACACAGAAGCATTGTATGAAACTTCTTTCTGTTCTGTGCACTCAACTAACAGAGTTGAACCTTACTTTTGATTGAGCCGTTCTGAAACACTCTTTCTGTAGAAACTGCAATTGGACATTCTGAGCGCTAAGAGGCCTATATTGGGAAAAAGAATGTCTACAAATAAAAACTACACAGAAGAATTTTGTGAAACATCTTTCTGTTCTGTTTGTTCAACTAAAAGAGTTGTTAGTTTTGATTGAGCCGTTCTGAAACACTCTTTCTGTAGAAAATGCAAGTGGAGATTCGGAGCGCTAAGAGGGTAATAGTGGAAAAAGGAATGTCTCCAAATATAAACTACACAGAATCATTCTGTGAAACTTCTTTCTGATCTGTGCATTCAGCTAACAGAGTTAAGCCATACTTTTGATTGAGCAGATCTGAACACTCTTTCTGTAGAAAATGCAACTGGACATTTGGAGCGCTAAGAGAGTAGTAGTGGAAAAAGGAATATATTCAAATATAAACTACACAGAAGCATTCTGTGAAACTTCTTTCTGATCTGAGCATTCAGCTAACAGAGTTAAACCATACTTTTGATTGAGCAGTTTTGAAACACTCTGTCTGTAGAAAATGCAACTGGACATTCGTAGCGCTAAGTGGGTAATAGTGGAAAAAAGAATATGTTCAAATATAAACTACACAGAAGCATTGTATGAAACTTCTTTCTGTTCTGTGCATTCAACTAACAGAGTTGAACCTTACTTTTGATTGAGCCGTTCTGAAACACTCTTTCTGTAGAAACTGCAATTGGACATTCTGAGCGCTAAGAGGCCTATATTGGGAAAATGAATGTCTACAAATAAAAACTACACAGAAGAATTGTGTGAAACATCTTTCTGTTCTGTTTGTTCAACTAAAAGAGTTGAACCTTAGTTTTGATTGAGGCGTTCTGAAACACTCTTTCTGTAGAAAATGCAAGTGGAGATTCGGAGCGCTAAGAGGGTAATAGTGGAAAAAGGAATGTCTCCAAATATAAACTACACAGAGTCATTCTGTGAAACTTCTTTCTGATCTGTGCATTCAGCTAACAGAGTTAAACCATACTTTTGATTGAGCAGATCTGAACACTCTTTCTGTAGAAAATGCAACTGGACATTTGGAGCGCTAAGAGAGTAGTAGTGGAAAAAGGAATATATTCAAATATAAACTACACAGAAGCATTCTGTGAAACTTCTTTCTGATCTGAGCATTCAGCTAACAGATTTAAACCATACTTTTGATTGAGCAGTTTTGAAACACTCTGTCTGTAGAAAATGCAACTGGACATTCGTAGCGCTAAGTGGGTAATAGTGGAAAAAAGAATATGTTCAAATATAAACTACACAGAAGCATTGTATGAAACTTCTTTCTGTTCTGTGCATTCAACTAACAGAGTTGAACCTTACTTTTGATTGAGCCGTTCTGAAACACTCTTTCTGTAGAAACTGCAATTGGACATTCTGAGCGCTAAGAGGCCTATATTGGGAAAAAGAATGTCTACAAATAAAAACTACACAGAAGAATTGTGTGAAACATCTTTCTGTTCTGTTTGTTCAACTAAAAGAGTTGAACCTTAGCTTTGATTGAGGCGTTCTGAAACACTCTTTCTGTAGAAAATGCAAGTGGAGATTCGGAGCGCTAAGAGGGTAATAGTGGAAAAAGGAATGTCTCCAAATATAAACTACACAGAGTCATTCTGTGAAACTTCTTTCTGATCTGTGCATTCAGCTAACAGAGTTAAACCATTCTTTTGATTGAGCAGATCTGAACACTCTTTCTGTAGAAAATGCAACTGGACATTTGGAGCGCTAAGAGAGTAGTAGTGGAAAAAGGAATATATTCAAATATAAACTACACAGAAGCATTCTCTGAAACTTCTTTCTGATCTGAGCATTCAGCTAACAGAGTTAAACCATACTTTTGATTGAGCAGTTTTGAAACACTCTGTCTGTAGAAAATGCAACTGGACATTCGTAGCGCTAAGGGGGTAATAGTGGAAAAAATAATATGTTCAAATATAAACTACACAGAAACATTGTATGAAACATCTTTCTGTTCTGTGCATTCAACTAACAGAGTTGAACCTTACTTATGATTGAGCCTTTCTGAAACACTCTTTCTGTAGAAACTGCAATTGGACATTCTGAGTGCTAAGAGGCCTCTATTGGGAAAAATAATATCTTCAAATAAAAACTACACAGAAGCATTGTGTGAAACTTATTTCTGATATGTTCATTAAGCTAACAGAGTTAAACCATACTTTTGATTGCGCAGTTCTGAACACTCTTTCTGTAGAAAATGCAAGTGGACATTCGGAGCGCTAAGAGGGTAATAGTGGAAAAAGGAATATATTCAAATATAAAGTACACAGTAGCTTTCTGTGAAAATTCTTTCTCTTCTGTGCATTCAACTAACAGAGTTGAACCTTACTTTTGATTGAGCCGTTCTGAAACACTCTTTCTGTAGAAACTGCAATTGGACATGCTAAGCGCTAAGAGGCCTACATTGGGAAAAAGAATATCTTCAAATAAAAACTACACAGATGCATTCTGTGAAACTTATTTCTGATCTGTAAATTCAGTTAACAGAGATAAAACATATTTTTGATTGAGCAGTTATGAAACACTCTTTTTGTAGAAAATGCAAGTGGAGATTCGGAGCGCTAAGAGGGTACTAGTGGAAAAAGGAATGTCTTAAAATATAAACTACACAGAATCATTCGGTGAAATTTCTTTCTGATCTGTGCATTCAGCTAACAGAGTTAAACCACATTTTTGATTGAGCAGATCTGAACACTCTTTCTGTAGAAAATGCAACTGGACATTTGGAGCGCTAAGAGCGTAGTAGTGGAAAAAGGAATATATTCAAATATAAACTACACAGAAGCATTCTGTGAAACTTCTTTCTGATCTGAGCATTCAGCTAACAGAGTTAAACCATACTTTTGATTGAGCAGTTTTGAAACACTCTGTCTGTAGAAAATGCAACTGGACATTCGTAGCGCTAAGAGGGTAATAGTGGAAAAAAGAATATGTTCAAATATAAACTACACAGAAGCATTGTATGAAACTTCTTTCTGTTCTGTGCACTCAACTAACAGAGTTGAACCTTACTTTTGATTGAGCCGTTCTGAAACACTCTTTCTGTAGAAACTGCAATTGGACATTCTGAGCGCTAAGAGGCCTATATTGGGAAAAAGAATGTCTACAAATAAAAACTACACAGAAGAATTTTGTGAAACATCATTCTGTTCTGTTTGTTCAACTAAAAGAGTTGTTAGTTTTGATTGAGCCGTTCTGAAACACTCTTTCTGTAGAAAATGCAAGTGGAGATTCGGAGCGCTAAGAGGGTAATAGTGGAAAAAGGAATGTCTCCAAATATAAACTACACAGAATCATTCTGTGAAACTTCTTTCTGATCTGTGCATTCAGCTAACAGAGTTAAGCCATACTTTTGATTGAGCAGATCTGAACACTCTTTCTGTAGAAAATGCAACTGGACATTTGGAGCGCTAAGAGAGTAGTAGTGGAAAAAGGAATATATTCAAATATAAACTACACAGAAGCATTCTGTGAAACTTCTTTCTGATCTGAGCATTCAGCTAACAGATTTAAACCATACTTTTGATTGAGCAGTTTTGAAACACTCTGTCTGTAGAAAATGCAACTGGACATTCATAGCGCTAAGTGGGTAAGAGTGGAAAAAAGAATATGTTCAAATATAAACTACACAGAAGCATTGTATGAAACTTCTTTCTGTTCTGTGCATTCAACTAACAGAGTTGAACCTTACTTTTGATTGAGCCTTTCTGAAACACTCTTTCTGTAGAATCTGCAATTGGACATTCTGAGCGCTAAGAGGCCTCTATTGGGAAATATAATATCTTCAAATAAAAACTACACAGAAGCATTGTGTGAAACTTATTTCTGATATGTTCATTAAGCTAACAGAGTTAAACCATACTTTTGATTGCGCAGTTCTGAACACTCTTTCTGTAGAAAATGCAAGTGGACATTCGGAGCGCTAAGAGGGTAATAGTGGAAAAAGGAATATATTCAAATATAAACTACACAGTAGCATTCTGTGAAAATTCTTTCTGTTCTGTGCATTCAACTAACAGAGTTGAACCTGACATTTGATTGAGCCGTTCTGAAACACTCTTTCTGTAGAAACTGCAATTGGACATGCTAAGCGCTAAGAGGCCTACATTGGGAAAAAGAATATCTTCAAATAAAAACTACACAGATGCATTCTGTGAAACTTATTTCTGATCTGTAAATTCAGTTAACAGAGATAAAACATATTTTTGATTGAGCAGTTATGAAACACTCTTTTTGTAGAAAATGCAAGTGGAGATTCGGAGCGCTAAGTGGGTAATAGTGGAAAAAGGAATGTCTTCAAATATAAACTACACAGAATCATTCGGTGAAACTTTTTCTGATCTGTGCATTCAGCTAACAGAGTTAAACCATACTTTTGATTGAGCAGATCTGAACACTCTTTCTGTAGAAAATGCAACGGGACATTTGGAGCGCTAAGAGCGTAGTAGTGGAAAAAGGAATATATTCAAATATAAACTACACAGAAGCATTCTGTGAAACTTCTTTCTGATCTGAGCATTCAGCTAACAGAGTTAAACCATACTTTTGATTGAGCAGTTTTGAAACACTCTGTCTATAGAAAATGCAACTGGACATTCGTAGCGCTAAGTGGGTAATAGTGGACAAAAGAATATGTTCAAATATAAACTAAACAGAAGCATTGTATGAAACTTCTTTCTGTTCTGTGCACTCAACTAACAGAGTTGAACCTTACTTTTGATTGAGCCGTTCTGAAACACTCTTTCTGTAGAAACTGCAATTGGACATTCTGAGCTCTAAGAGGCCTATATTGGGAAAAAGAATGTCTACAAATAAAAAATACACAGAAGAATTGTGTGAAACATCTTTCTGTTCTGTTTGTACAACTAAAAGAGTTGAACCTTAGTTTTGATTGCGCCGTTCTGAAACACTCTTTCTGTAGAAAATGCAAGTGGAGATTCGGAGCGCTAAGAGGGTAATAGTGGAAAAAGGAATGTCTCCAAATATAAACTACACAGAATCATTCTGTGAAACTTCTTTCTGATCTGTGCATTCAGCTAACAGAGTTAAACCATACTTTTGATTGAGCAGATCTGAACACTCTGTAGAAAATGCAACTGGACATTTGGAGCGCTAAGAGAGTAGTAGTGGAAAAAGGAATATATTCAAATATAAACTACACAGAAGCATTCTGTGAAACTTCTTTCTGATCTGAGCATTCAGCTAACCGAGTTAAACCATACTTTTGATTGAGCAGTTTTGAAACACTCTGTCTGTAGAAAATGCAACTGGACATTCGTAGCACTAAGTGGGTAATAGTGTAAAAAAGAATATGTTCAAATATAAACTACACAGAAGCATTGTATGAAACTTCTTTCTGTACTGTGCATTCAACTAACAGAGTTGAACCTTACTTTTGATTGAGCCTTTCTGAAACACTCTTTCTGTAGAAACTGCAATTGGACATTCTGAGCGCTAAGAGGCCTCTATTGGGAAAAATAATATCTTCAAATAAAAACTACACAGAAGCATTGTGTGAAACTTATTTCTGATATGTTCATTAAGCTAACAGAGTTAAACCATACTTTTGATTGCGCAGTTCTGAACACTCTTTCTGTAGAAAATGCACGTGGACATTCGGAGCGCTAAGAGGGTAATAGTGGAAAAAGGAATATATTCAAATATAAACTACACAGTAGCATTCTGTGAAAATTCTTTCTGTTCTGTGCATTCAACTAACAGAGTTCAACCTTACATTTGATTGAGTCGTTCTGAAACACTCTTTCTGTAGAAACTGCAATTGGACATGCTAAGCGCTAAGAGGCCTACATTGGGAAAAAGAATATCTTCAAATAAAAACTACACAGATGCATTCTGTGAAACTTATTTCTGATCTGTAAATTCAGTTAACAGAGATAAAACATATTTTTGACTGAGCAGTTATGAAAAACTCTTTTTGTAGAAAATGCAAGTGGAGATTCGGAGCGCTAAGAGGGTAATAGTGGAAAAAGGAATGTCTTCAAATATAAACTACACGGAATCATTCGGTGAAACTTCTTTCTGATCTGTGCATTCAGCTAACAGAGTTAAACCACACTTTTGATTGAGCAGATCTGAACACTCTTTCTGTAGAAAATGCAACTGGACATTTGGAGCGCTAAGAGCGTAGTAGTGGAAAAAGGAATATATTCAAATATAAACTACACAGAAGCATTCTGTGAAACTTCTTTCTGATCTGAGCATTCAGCTAACAGAGTTAAACCATACTTTTGATTGAGCAGTTTTGAAACACTCTGTCTGTAGAAAATGCAACTGGACATTCGTAGCGCTAAGTGGGTAATAGTGGAAAAAAGAAAATGTTCAAATATAAACTACACAGAAGCATTGTATGAAACTTCATTCTGTTCTGTGCATTCAACTAACAGAGTTGAACCTTACTTTTGATTTAGCCGTTCTGAAACACTCTTTCTGTAGAACCTGCAATTGGACATTCTGAGCGCTAAGAGGCCTATATTGGGAAAAAGAATGTCTACAAATAAAAACTACACAGAAGAATTGTGTGAAACATCTTTCTGTTCTGTTTGTTCAACTAAAGAGTTGAACCTTAGTTTTGATTGAGTCGTTCTGAAACACTCTTTCTGTAGAAAATGCAAGTCGAGATTCGGAGCGCTAAGAGGGTAATAGTGGAAATAGGAATGTCTCCAAATATAAACTACACAGAATCATTCTGTGAAACTTCTTTCTGATCTGTGCATTCAGCTAACAGAGTTAAACCATACTTTTGATTGAGCAGATCTGAACACTCTGTAGAAAATGCAACTGGACATTTGGAGCGCTAAGAGAGTAGTAGTGGAAAAAGGAATATATTCAAATATAAACTACACAGAAGCATTCTGTGAAACTTCTTTCTGATCTGAGCATTCAGCTAACCGAGTTAAACTATACTTTTGATTGAGCAGTTTTGAAACACTCTGTCTGTAGAAAATGCAACTGGACATTCGTAGCACTAAGTGGGTAATAGTGTAAAAAAGAATATGTTCAAATATAAACTACACAGAAGCATTGTATGAAACTTCTTTCTGTTCTGTGCATTCAACTAACAGAGTTGAACCTTACTTTTGATTGAGCCGTTCTGAAACACTCTTTCTGTAGAAACTGCAATTGGACATTCTGAGCGCTAAGAGGCCTCTATTGGGAAAAATAATATCTTCAAATAAAAACTACACAGAAGCATTGTGTGAAACTTATTTCTGATACGTTCATTAAGCTAACAGAGTTAAACCATACTTTTGATTGCGCAGTTCTGAACACTCTTTCTGTAGAAAATGCAAGTGGACATTCGGAGCGCTAAGAGGGTAATAGTGGAAAAAGGAATATATTCAAATATAAACTACACAGTAGCATTCTGTGAAAATTCTTTCTGTTCTGTGCATTCAACTAACAGAGTTGAACCTTACATTTGATTGAGTCGTTCTGAAACACTCTTTCTGTAGAAACTGCAATTGGACATGCTAAGCGCTAAGAGGCCTACATTGGGAAAAAGAATATCTTCAAATAAAAACTACACAGATGCATTCTGTGAAACTGATTTCTGATCTGTAAATTCAGTTAACAGAGATAAAACATATTTTTGATTGAGCAGTTATGAAACAATCTTTTTGTAGAAAATGCAAGTGGAGATTCGGAGCGCTAAGAGGGTAATAGTGGAAAAAGGAATGTCTTCAAATATAAACTACACAGAATCATTCGGTGAAACTTCTTTCTGATCTGTGCATTCAGCTAACAGAGTTAAAACATACTTTTGATTGAGCAGATCTGAACACTCTTTCTGTAGAAAATGCAACTGGACATTTGGAGCGCTAAGAGCGTAGTAGTGGAAAAAGGAATATATTCAAATATAAACTACACAGAAGCATTCTGTGAAACTTCTTTCTGATCTGAGCATTCAGCTAACAGAGTTAAACCATACTTTTGATTGAGCAGATCTGAACACTCTTTCTGTAGAAAATGCAACTGGACATTTGGAGCGCTAAGAGAGTAGTAGTGGAAAAAGGAATATATTCAAATATAAACTACACAGAAGCATTCTGTGAAACTTCTTTCTGATCTGAGCATTCAGCTAACAGAGTTAAACCATACTTTTGATTGAGCAGTTTTGAAACACTCTGTCTGTAGAAAATGCAACTGGACATTCGTAGCGCTAAGTGGGTAATAGTGGAAAAAAGAATATGTTCAAATATAAACTACACAGAATCATTGTATGAAACTTCTTTCTGTTCTGTGCATTCAACTAACAGAGTTGAACCTTACTTTTGATTGAGCCGTTCTGAAACACTCTTTCTGTAGAAACTGCAATTGGACATGCTAAGCGCTAAGAGGCCTACATTGGGAAAAAGAATATCTTCAAATAAAAACTACACAGATGCATTCTGTGAAACTTATTTCTGATCTGTAAATTCAGTTAACAGAGATAAAACATATTTTTGATTGAGCAGTTATGAAACACTCTTTTTGTAGAAAATGCAAGTGGAGAATCGGAGCGCTAAGAGGGTACTAGTGGAAAAAGGAATGTCTTCAAATATAAACTACACAGAATCATTCGGTGAAACTTCTTTCTGATCTGTGCATTCAGCTAACAGAGTTAAACCACATTTTTGATTGAGCAGATCTGAACACTCTTTCTGTAGAAAATGCAACTGGACATTTGGAGCGCTAAAAGCGTATTAGTGGAAAAAGGAATATATTCAAATATAAACTACACCGAAGCATTCTGTGAAACTTCTTTCTGATCTGAGCATTCAGCTAACAGAGTTAAACCATACTTTTGATTGAGCAGTTTTGAAACACTCTGTCTGTAGAAAATGCAACTGGACATTCGTAGCGCTAAGAGTGTAATAGTGGAAAAAAGAATATGTTCAAATATAAACTACACAGAAGCATTGTATGAAACTTCTTTCTGTTCTGTGCACTCAACTAACAGAGTTGAACCTTACTTTTGATTGAGCCGTTCTGAAACACTCTTTCTGTAGAAACTGCAATTGGACATTCTGAGCGCTAAGAGGCCTATATTGGGAAAAAGAATGTCTACAAATAAATCTACACAGAAGAATTTTGTGAAACATCTTTCTGTTCTGTTTGTTCAACTAAAAGAGTTGAACCTTAGTTTTGATTGAGCCGTTCTGAAACACTCTTTCTGTAGAAAATGCAAGTGGAGATTCGGAGCGCTAAGAGGGTAATAGTGGAAAAAGGAAAGTCTCCAAATATAAACTACACAGAATCATTCTGTGAAACTTCTTTCTGATCTGTGCATTCAGCTAACAGAGTTAAACCATACTTTTGATTGAGCAGATCTGAACACTCTTTCTGTAGAAAATGCAACTGGACATTTGGAGCGCTAAGAGAGTAGTAGTGGAAAAAGGAATATATTCAAATATAAACTACACAGAAGCATTCTGTGAAACTTCTTTCTGATCTGAGCATTCAGCTAACAGATTTAAACCATACTTTTGATTGAGCAGTTTTGAAACACTCTGTCTGTAGAAAATGCAACTGGACATTCGAAGCGCTAAGTGGGTAATAGTGGAAAAAAGAATATGTTCAAATATAAACTACACAGAAGCATTGTATGAAACAACTTTCTGTTCTGTGCATTCAACTAACAGAGTTGAACCTTACTGATGATTGAGCCTTTCTGAAACACTCTTTCTGTAGAAACTGCAATTGGACATTCTGAGTGCTAAGAGGCTTCTATTGGGAAAAATAATATCTTCAAATAAAAACTACACAGAAGCATTGTGTGAAACTTATTTCTGATATGTTCATTAAGCTAACAGAGTTAAACCATACTTTTGATTGCGCAGTTCTGAACACTCTTTCTGTAGAAAATGCAAGTGGACATTCGGAGCGCTAAGAGGGTAATAGTGGAAAAAGGAATATATTCAAATATAAAGTACACAGTAGCTTTCTGTGAAAATTCTTTCTCTTCTGTGCATTCAGCTAACAGAGTTGAACCTTACTTTTGATTGAGCCGTTCTGAAACACTCTTTCTGTAGAAACTGCAATTGGACATGCTAAGCGCTAAGAGGCCTACATTGGGAAAAAGAATATCTTCAAATAAAAACTACACAGATGCATTCTGTGAAACTTATTTCTGATCTGTAAATTCAGTTAACAGAGATAAAACATATTTTTGATTGAGCAGTTATGAAACACTCTTTTTGTAGAAAATGCAAGTGGAGATTCGGAGCGCTAAGAGGGTACTAGTGGAAAAAGGAATGTCTTAAAATATAAACTACACAGAATCATTCGGTGAAATTTCTTTCTGATCTGTGCATTCAGCTAACAGAGTTAAACCACATTTTTGATTGAGCAGATCTGAACACTCTTTCTGTAGAAAATGCAACTGGACATTTGGAGCGCTAAGAGCGTAGTAGTGGAAAAAGGAATATATTCAAATATAAACTACACAGAAGCATTCTGTGAAACTTCTTTCTGATCTGAGCATTCAGCTAACAGAGTTAAACCATACTTTTGATTGAGCAGTTTTGAAACACTCTGTCTGTAGAAAATGCAACTGGACATTCGTAGCGCTAAGAGGGTAATAGTGGAAAAAAGAATATGTTCAAATATAAACTACACAGAAGCATTGTATGAAACTTCTTTCTGTTCTGTGCACTCAACTAACAGAGTTGAACCTTATTTTTGATTGAGCCGTTCTGAAACACTCTTTCTGTAGAAACTGCAATTGGACATTCTGAGCGCTAAGAGGCCTATATTGGGAAAAAGAATGTCTACAAATAAAAACTACACAGAAGAATTTTGTGAAACATCTTTCTGTTCTGTTTGTTCAACTAAAAGAGTTGTTAGTTTTGATTGAGCCGTTCTGAAACACTCTTTCTGTAGAAAATGCAAGTGGAGATTCGGAGCGCTAAGAGGGTAATAGTGGAAAAAGGAATGTCTCCAAATATAAACTACACAGAATCATTCTGTGAAACTTCTTTCTGATCTGTGCATTCAGCTAACAGAGTTAAGCCATACTTTTGATTGAGCAGATCTGAACACTCTTTCTGTAGAAAATGCAACTGGACATTTGGAGCGCTAAGAGAGTAGTAGTGGAAAAAGGAATATATTCAAATATAAACTACACAGAAGCATTCTGTGAAACTTCTTTCTGATCTGAGCATTCAGCTAACAGAGTTAAACCATACTTTTGATTGAGCAGTTTTGAAACATTCTGTCTGTAGAAAATGCAACTGGACATTCGTAGCGCTAAGTGGGTAATAGTGGAAAAAAGAATATGTTCAAATATAAACTACACAGAAGCATTGTATGAAACTTCTTTCTGTTCTGTGCATTCAACTAACAGAGTTGAACCTTACTTTTGATTGAGCCGTTCTGAAACACTCTTTCTGTAGAAACTGCAATTGGACATTCTGAGCGCTAAGAGGCCTATATTGGGAAAATGAATGTCTACAAATAAAAACTACACAGAAGAATTGTGTGAAATATCTTTCTGTTCTGTTTGTTCAACTAAAAGAGTTCAACCTTAGTTTTGATTGAGGCGTTCTGAAACACTCTTTCTGTAGAAAATGCAAGTGGAGATTCGGAGCGCTAAGAGGGTAATAGTGGAAAAAGGAATGTCTCCAAATATAAACTACACAGAGTCATTCTGTGAAACTTCTTTCTGATCTGTGCATTCAGCTAACAGAGTTAAACCATACTTTTGATTGAGCAGATCTGAACACTCTTTCTGTAGAAAATGCAACTGGACATTTGGAGCGCTAAGAGAGTAGTAGTGGAAAAAGGAATATATTCAAATATAAACTACACAGAAGCATTCTGTGAAACTTCTTTCTGATCTGAGCATTCAGCTAACCGAGTTAAACCATACTTTTGATTGAGCAGTTTTGAAACACTCTGTCTGTAGAAAATGCAACTGGACATTCGTAGCACTAAGTGGGTAATAGTGTAAAAAAGAATATGTTCAAATATAAACTACACAGAAGCATTGTATGAAACTTCTTTCTGTACTGTGCATTCAACTAACAGAGTTGAACCTTACTTTTGATTGAGCCTTTCTGAAACACTCTTTCTGTAGAAACTGCAATTGGACATTCTGAGCGCTAAGAGGCCTCTATTGGGAAAAATAATATCTTCAAATAAAAACTACACAGAAGCATTGTGTGAAACTTATTTCTGATATGTTCATTAAGCTAACAGAGTTAAACCATACTTTTGATTGCGCAGTTCTGAACACTCTTTCTGTAGAAAATGCACGTGGACATTCGGAGCGCTAAGAGGGTAATAGTGGAAAAAGGAATATATTCAAATATAAACTACACAGTAGCATTCTGTGAAAATTCTTTCTGTTCTGTGCATTCAACTAACAGAGTTCAACCTTACATTTGATTGAGTCGTTCTGAAACACTCTTTCTGTAGGAACTGCAATTGGACATGCTAAGCGCTAAGAGGCCTACATTGGGAAAAAGAATATCTTCAAATAAAAACTACACAGATGCATTCTGTGAAACTTATTTCTGATCTGTAAACTCAGGTAACAGAGATAAAACATATTTTTGATTGAGCAGTTATGAAACACTCTTTTTGTAGAAAATGCAAGTGGAGATTCGGAGCGCTAAGGGGGTAATAGTGGAAAAAGGAATGTCTTCAAATATAAACTACACAGAATCATTCGGTGAAACTTCTTTCTGATCTGTGCATTCAGCTAACAGAGTTAAACCATACTTTTGATTGAGCAGATCTGAACACTCTTTCTGTAGAAAATGCAACTGGACATTTGGAGCGCTAAGAGCGTAGTAGTGGAAAAAGGAATATATTCAAATATAAACTACACAGAAGCATTCTGTGAAACTTCTTTCTGATCTGAGCATTCAGCTAACAGAGTTAAACCATACTTTTGATTGAGCAGTTTTGAAACACTCTGTCTGTAGAAAATGCAACTGGACATTCGTAGCGCTAAGTGGGTAATAGTGGAAAAAAGAATATGTTCAAATATAAACTACACAGAAGCATTGTATGAAACTTCATTCTGTTCTGTGCATTCAACTAACAGAGGTGAACCTTACTTTTGATTGAGCCGTTCTGAAACACTCTTTCTGTAGAACCTGCAATTGGACATTCTGAGCGCTAAGAGGCCTATATTGGGAAAAAGAATGTCTACAAATAAAAACTACACAGAAGAATTGTGTGAAACATCTTTCTGTTCTGTTTGTTCAACTAAAAGAGTTGAACCTTAGTTTTGATTGAGTCGTTCTGAAACACTCTTTCTGTAGAAAATGCAAGTGGAGTTTCGGAGCGCTAAGAGGGTAATAGTGGAAAAAGGAATGTCTCCAAATATAAACTACACAGAATCATTCTGTGAAACTTCTTTCTGATCTGTGCATTCAGCTAACAGATTTAAACCATACTTTTGATTGAGCAGATCTGAACACTCTGTAGAAAATGCAACTGGACATTTGGAGCGCTAAGAGAGTAATAGTGGAAAAAGGAATATATTCAAATATAAACTACACAGAAGCATTCTGTGAAACTTCTTTCTGATCTGAGCATTCAGCTAACCGAGTTAAACCATACTTTTGATTGAGCAGTTTTGAAACACTCTGTCTGTAGAAAATGCAACTGGACATTCGTAGCACTAAGTGGGTAATAGTGTAAAAAAGAATATGTTCAAATATAAACTACACAGAAGCATTGTATGAAACTTCTTTCTGTACTGTGCATTCAACTAACAGAGTTGAACCTTACTTATGATTGAGCCTTTCTGAAACACTCTTTCTGTAGAAACTGCAATTGGACATTCTGAGCGCTAAGAGGCCTCTATTGGGAAAAATAATATCTTCAAATAAAAACTACACAGAAGCATTGTGTGAAACTTATTTCTGATATGTTCATTAAGCTAACAGAGTTAAACCATACTTTTGATTGCGCAGTTCTGAACACTCTTTCTGTAGAAAATGCACGTGGACATTCGGAGCACTAAGAGGGTAATAGTGGAAAAAGGAATATATTCAAATATAAACTACACAGTAGCATTCTGTGAAAATTCTTTCTGTTCTGTGCATTCAACTAACAGAGTTCAACCTTACATTTGATTGAGTCGTTCTGAAACACTCTTTCTGTAGAAACTGCAATTGGACATGCTAAGCGCTAAGAGGCCTACATTGGGAAAAAGAATATCTTCAAATAAAAACTACACAGATGCATTCTGTGAAACTTATTTCTGATCTGTAAATTCAGTTAACAGAGATAAAACATATTTTTGATTGAGCAGTTATGAAACACTCTTTTTGTAGAAAATGCAAGTGGAGATTCGGAGCGCTAAGAGGGTAATAGTGGAAAAAGGAATGTCTTCAAATATAAACTACACGGAATCATTCGGTGAAACTTCTTTCTGATCTGTGCATTCAGCTAACAGAGTTAAACCATACTTTTGATTGAGCAGATCTGAACACTCTTTCTGTAGAAAATGCAACTGGACATTTGGAGCGCTAAGAGCGTAGTAGTGGAAAAAGGAATATATTCAAATATAAACTACACAGAAGCATTCTGTGAAACTTCTTTCTGATCTGAGCATTCAGCTAACAGAGTTAAACCATACTTTTGATTGAGCAGTTTTGAAACACTCTGTCTGTAGAAAATGCAACTGGACATTCGTAGCGCTAAGTGGGTAATAGTGGAAAAAAGAAAATGTTCAAATATAAACTACACAGAAGCATTGTATGAAACTTCATTCTGTTCTGTGCATTCAACTAACAGAGTTGAACCTTACTTTTGATTTAGCCGTTCTGAAACACTCTTTCTGTAGAACCTGCAATTGGACATTCTGAGCGCTAAGAGGCCTATATTGGGAAAAAGAATGTCTACAAATAAAAACTACACAGAAGAATTGTGTGAAACATCTTTCTGTTCTGTTTGTTCAACTAAAAGAGTTGAACCTTAGTTTTGATTGAGTCGTTCTGAAACACTCTTTCTGTAGAAAATGCAAGTCGAGATTCGGAGCGCTAAGAGGGTAATATTGGAAATAGGAATGTCTCCAAATATAAACTACACAGAATCATTCTGTGAAACTTCTTTCTGATCTGTGCATTCAGCTAACAGAGTTAAACCATACTTTTGATTGAGCAGATCTGAACACTCTGTAGAAAATGCAACTGGACATTTGGAGCGCTAAGAGAGTAATAGTGGAAAAAGGAATATATTCAAATATAAACTACACAGAAGCATTCTGTGAAACTTCTTTCTGATCTGAGCATTCAGCTAACCGAGTTAAACCATACTTTTGATTGAGCAGTTTTGAAACACTCTGTCTGTAGAAAATGCAACTGGACATTCGTAGCACTAAGTGGGTAATAGTGTAAAAAAGAATATGTTCAAATATAAACTACACAGAAGCATTGTATGAAACTTCTTTCTGTACTGTGCATTCAACTAACAGAGTTGAACCTTACTTATGATTGAGCCTTTCTGAAACACTCTTTCTGTAGAAACTGCAATTGGACATTCTGAGCGCTAAGAGGCCTCTATTGGGAAAAATAATATCTTCAAATAAAAACTACACAGAAGCATTGTGTGAAACTTATTTCTGATATGTTCATTAAGCTAACAGAGTTAAACCATACTTTTGATTGCGCAGTTCTGAACACTCTTTCTGTAGAAAATGCACGTGGACATTCGGAGCACTAAGAGGGTAATAGTGGAAAAAGGAATATATTCAAATATAAACTACACAGTAGCATTCTGTGAAAATTCTTTCTGTTCTGTGCATTCAACTAACAGAGTTCAACCTTACATTTGATTGAGTCGTTCTGAAACACTCTTTCTGTAGAAACTGCAATTGGACATGCTAAGCGCTAAGAGGCCTACATTGGGAAAAAGAATATCTTCAAATAAAAACTACACAGATGCATTCTGTGAAACTTATTTCTGATCTGTAAATTCAGTTAACAGAGATAAAACATATTTTTGATTGAGCAGTTATGAAACACTCTTTTTGTAGAAAATGCAAGTGGAGATTCGGAGCGCTAAGAGGGTAATAGTGGAAAAAGGAATGTCTTCAAATATAAACTACACGGAATCATTCGGTGAAACTTCTTTCTGATCTGTGCATTCAGCTAACAGAGTTAAACCATACTTTTGATTGAGCAGATCTGAACACTCTTTCTGTAGAAAATGCAACTGGACATTTGGAGCGCTAAGAGCGTAGTAGTGGAAAAAGGAATATATTCAAATATAAACTACACAGAAGCATTCTGTGAAACTTCTTTCTGATCTGAGCATTCAGCTAACAGAGTTAAACCATACTTTTGATTGAGCAGTTTTGAAACACTCTGTCTGTAGAAAATGCAACTGGACATTCGTAGCGCTAAGTGGGTAATAGTGGAAAAAAGAAAATGTTCAAATATAAACTACACAGAAGCATTGTATGAAACTTCATTCTGTTCTGTGCATTCAACTAACAGAGTTGAACCTTACTTTTGATTTAGCCGTTCTGAAACACTCTTTCTGTAGAACCTGCAATTGGACATTCTGAGCGCTAAGAGGCCTATATTGGGAAAAAGAATGTCTACAAATAAAAACTACACAGAAGAATTGTGTGAAACATCTTTCTGTTCTGTTTGTTCAACTAAAAGAGTTGAACCTTAGTTTTGATTGAGTCGTTCTGAAACACTCTTTCTGTAGAAAATGCAAGTCGAGATTCGGAGCGCTAAGAGGGTAATATTGGAAATAGGAATGTCTCCAAATATAAACTACACAGAATCATTCTGTGAAACTTCTTTCTGATCTGTGCATTCAGCTAACAGAGTTAAACCATACTTTTGATTGAGCAGATCTGAACACTCTGTAGAAAATGCAACTGGACATTTGGAGCGCTAAGAGAGTAGTAGTGGAAAAAGGAATATATTCAAATATAAACTACACAGAAGCATTCTGTGAAACTTCTTTCTGATCTGAGCATTCAGCTAACCGAGTTAAACCATACTTTTGATTGAGCAGTTTTGAAACACTCTGTCTGTAGAAAATGCAACTGGACATTCGTAGCACTAAGTGGGTAATAGTGTAAAAAAGAATATGTTCAAATATAAACTACACAGAAGCATTGTATGAAACTTCTTTCTGTTCTGTGCATTCAACTAACAGAGTTGAACCTTACTTTTGATTGAGCCTTTCTGAAACACTCTTTCTGTAGAAACTGCAATTGGACATTCTGAGCGCTAAGAGGCCTCTATTGGGAAAAATAATATCTTCAAATAAAAACTACACAGAAGCATTGTGTGAAACTTATTTCTGATATGTTCATTAAGCTAACAGAGTTAAACCATACTTTTGATTGCGCAGTTCTGAACACTCTTTCTGTAGAAAATGCAAGTGGACATTCGGAGCGCTAAGAGGGTAATAGTGGAAAAAGGAATATATTCAAATATAAACTACACAGTAGCATTCTGTGAAAATTCTTTCTGTTCTGTGCATTCAACTAACAGGGTTGAACCTTACATTTGATTGAGTCGTTCTGAAACACTCTTTCTGTAGAAACTGCAATTGGACATGCTAAGCGCTAAGAGGCCTACATTGGGAAAAAGAATATCTTCAAATAAAAACTACACAGATGCATTCTGTGAAACTGATTTCTGATCTGTAAATTCAGTTAACAGAGATAAAACATATTTTTGATTGAGCAGTTATGAAACACTCTTTTTGTAGAAAATGCAAGTGGAGATTCGGAGCGCTAAGAGGGTAATAGTGGAAAAAGGAATGTCTTCAAATATAAACTACACAGAATCATTCGGTGAAAGTTCTTTCTGATCTGTGCATTCAGCTAACAGAGTTAAACCATACTTTTGATTGAGCAGATCTGAACACTCTTTCTGTAGAAAATGCAACTGGACATTTGGAGCGCTAAGAGCGTAGTAGTGGAAAAAGGAATATATTCAAATATAAACTACACAGAAGCATTCTGTGAAACTTCTTTCTGATCTGAGCATTCAGCTAACAGAGTTAAACCATACTTTTGATTGAGCAGTTTTGAAACACTCTGTCTGTAGAAAATGCAACTGGACATTCGTAGCGCTAAGTGGGTAATAGTGGAAAAAAGAATATGTTCAAATATAAACTACACAGAAGCATTGTATGAAACTTCTTTCTGTTCTGTGCATTCAACTAACAGATTTGAACCTTACTTTTGATTGAGCCGTTCTGAAACACTCTTTCTGTAGAAACTGCAATTGGACATTCTGAGCGCTAAGAGGCCTATATTGGGAAAAATAATGTCTTCAAATAAAAACTAAACAGAAGCATTGTGTGAAACTTATTTCTGATATGTTCATTAAGCTAACAGAGTTAAACCATACTTTTGATTGCGCAGTTCTGAACACTCTTTCTATAGAAAATGCAAGTGGACATTCGGAGAGCTAAGAGGGTAATAGTGGAAAAAGGAATATATTCAAATATAAACTACACAGTAGCATTCTGTGAAAATTCTTTCTGTTCTGTGCATTCAACTAACAGAGTTGAACCTTACTTTTGATTGAGCCGTTCTGAAACACTCTTTCTGTAGAAACTGCAATTGGACATTCTGAGCGCTAAGAGGCCTATATTGGGAAAAAGAATGTCTACAAATAAAAACTACACAGAAAAATTGTGTGAAATATCTTTCTGTTCTGTTTGTTCAACTAAAAGAGTTGAACCTTAGTTTTGATTGAGTCGTTCTGAAACACTCTTTCTGTAGAAAATGCAAGTGGAGATTCGGAGCGCTAAGAGGGTAATAGTGGAAAAAGGAATGTCTCCAAATATAAACTACACAGAATCATTCTGTGAAACTTCTTTCTGATCTGTGCATTCAGCTAACAGATTTAAACCATACTTTTGATTGAGCAGATCTGAACACTCTTTCTGTAGAAAATGCAACTGGACATTTGGAGCGCTAAGAGAGTAGTAGTGGAAAAAGGAATATATTCAAATATAAACTACACAGTAGCATTCTGTGAAAATTCTTTCTGTTCTGTGCATTCAACTAACAGAGTTAAACCTTACTTTTGATTGAGCCGTTCTGAAACACTCTTTCTGTAGAAACTGCAGTTGGACATGCTAAGCGCTAAGAGGCCTACATTGGGATAAAGAATATCTTCAAATAAAAACTACACAGATGCATTCTGTGAAACTTATTTCTGATCTGTAAATTCAGTTAACAGAGATAAAACATATTTTTGATTGAGCAGTTATGAAACACTCTTTTTGTAGAAAATGCAAGTGGAGATTCGGAGCGCTAAGTGGGTAATAGTGGAAAAAGGAATGTCTTCAAATATAAACTACACAGAATCATTCGGTGAAACTTCTTTCTGATCTGTGCATTCAGCTAACAGAGTTAAACCATACTTTTGATTGAGCAGATCTGAACACTCTTTCTGTAGAAAATGCAACTGGACCTTTGGAGCGCTAAGAGCGTAGTAGTGGAAAAAGGAATATATTCAAATATAAACTACACAGAAGCATTCCGTGAAACTTCTTTCTGATCTGAGCATTCAGCTAACAGAGTTAAACCATACTTTTGATTGAGCACTTTTGAAACACTCTGTCTGTAGAAAATGCAACTGGACATTCGTAGCGCTAAGTGGGTAATAGTGGAAAAAAGAATATGTTCAAATATAAACTACACAGAAGCATTGTATGAAACTTCTTTCTGTTCTTTGCATTCAACTAACAGAGTTGAACCATACTTTTGATTGAGCCGTTCTGAAACACTCTTTCTGTAGAAACTGCAATTGGACATTCTGAGCGCTAGGAGGCCTATATTGGGAAAAAGAATGTCTACAAATAAAAACTACACAGAAGAATTGTGTGAAACATCTTTCTGTTCTGTTTGTTCAACTAAAAGAGTTGAACCTTAGTTTTGATTGAGCCGTTCTGAAACACTCTTTCTGTAGAAAATGCAAGTGGAGATTCGGAGCGCTAAGAGGGTAATAGTGGAAAAAGGAATGTCTCCAAATATAAACTACACAGAATCATTCTGTGAAACTTCTTTCTGATCTGTGCATTCAGCTAACAGAGTTAAAACATACTTTTGATTGAGCAGATCTGAACACTCTTTCTGTAGAAAATGCAACTGGACATTTGGAGCGCTAAGAGAGTAGTAGTGGAAAAAGGAATATATTCAAATATAAACTACACAGAAGCATTCTGTGAAACTTCTTTCTGATCTGAGCATTCAGCTAACAGAGTTAAACCATACTTTTGATTGAGCAGTTTTGAAACACTCTGTCTGTAGAAAATGCAACTGGACATTCGTAGCGCTAAGTGGGTAATAGTGGAAAAAAGAATATGTTCAAATATAAACTACACAGAAGCATTGTATGAAACTTCTTTCTGTTCTGTGCATTCAACTAACAGAGTTGAACCTTACTTTTGATTGAGCCTTTCTGAAACACTCTTTCTGTAGAATCTGCAATTGGACATTCTGAGCGCTAAGAGGCCTCTATTGGGAAATATAATATCTTCAAATAAAAACTACACAGAAGCATTGTGTGAAACTTATTTCTGATATGTTCATTAAGCTAACAGAGTTAAACCATACTTTTGATTGCGCAGTTCTGAACTCTCTTTCTGTAGAAAATGCAAGTGGACATTCGGAGCGCTAAGAGGGTAATAGTGGAAAAAGGAATATATTCAAATATAAACTACACAGTAGCATTCTGTGAAAATTCTTTCTGTTCTGTGCATTCAACTAACAGAGTTGAACCTTACATTTGATTGAGCCGTTCTGAAACACTCTTTCTGTAGAAACTGCAATTGGACATGCTAAGCGCTAAGAGGCCTACATTGGGAAAAAGAATATCTTCAAATAAAAACTACACAGATGCATTCTGTGAAACTTATTTCTGATCTGTAAATTCAGTTAACAGAGATAAAACATATTTTTGATTGAGCAGTTATGAAACACTCTTTTTGTAGAAAATGCAAGTGGAGATTCGGAGCGCTAAGTGGGTAATAGTGGAAAAAGGAATGTCTTCAAATATAAACTACACAGAATCATTCGGTGAAACTTTTTCTGATCTGTGCATTCAGCTAACAGAGTTAAACCATACTTTTGATTGAGCAGATCTGAACACTCTTTCTGTAGAAAATGCAACGGGACATTTGGAGCGCTAAGAGCGTAGTAGTGGAAAAAGGAATATATTCAAATATAAACTACACAGAAGCATTCTGTGAAACTTCTTTCTGATCTGAGCATTCAGCTAACAGAGTTAAACCATACTTTTGATTGAGCAGTTTTGAAACACTCTGTCTGTAGAAAATGCAACTGGACATTCGTAGCGCTAAGTGGGTAATAGTGGAAAAAAGAATATGTTCAAATATAAACTACACAGAAGCATTGTATGAAACTTCTTTCTGTTCTGTGCATTCAACTAACAGAGTTGAACCTTACTTTTGATTGAGCCTTTCTGAAACACTCTTTCTGTAGAAACTGCAATTGGACATTCTGAGCGCTAAGAGGCCTCTATTGGGAAAAATAATATCTTCAAATAAAAACTACACAGAAGCATTGTGTGAAGCTTATTCCTGATATGTTCATTAAGCTAACAGAGTTAAACCATACTTTTGATTGCGCAGTTCTGAACACTCTTTCTGTAGAAAATGCAAGTGTACATTCGGAGCGCTAAGAGGGTAATAGTGGAAAAAGGAATATATTCAAATATAAACTACACAGTAGCATTCTGTGAAAATTCTTTCTGTTCTGTGCATTCAACTAACAGAGTTGAACCTTACTTTTGATTGAGCCGTTCTGAAACACTCTTTCTGTAGAAACTGCAATTGGACATGCTAAGCGCTAAGAGGCCTACATTGGGAAAAAGAATATCTTCAAATAAAAACTACACAGATGCATTCTGTGAAACTTATTTCTGATCTGTAAATTCAGTTAACAGAGATAAAACATATTTTTGATTGAGCAGTTATGAAACACACTTTTTGTAGAAAATGCAAGTGGAGATTCGGAGCGCTAAGAGGGTAATAGTGGAAAAAGGAATGTCTTCAAATATAAACTACACAGAATCATTCGGTGAAACTTCTTTCTGATCTGTGCATTCAGCTAACAGAGTTAAACCATACTTTTGATTGAGCAGATCTGAACACTCTTTCTGTAGAAAATGCAACGGGACATTTGGAGCGCTAAGAGCGTAGTAGTGGAAAAAGGAATATATTCAAATATAAACTACACAGTAGCATTCTGTGAAAATTCTTTCTGTTCTGTGCATTCAACTAACAGAGTTGAACCTTACTTTTGATTGAGCCGTTCTGAAACACTCTTTCTGTAGAAACTGCAATTGGACATTCTGAGCTCTAAGAGGCCTATATTGGGAAAAAGAATGTCTACAAATAAAAAATACACAGAAGAATTGTGTGAAACATCTTTCTGTTCTGTTTGTTCAACTAAAAGAGTTGAACCTTAGTTTTGATTGAGCCGTTCTGAAACACTCTTTCTGTAGAAAATGCAAGTGGAGATTCGGAGCGCTAAGAGGGTAATAGTGGAAAAAGGAATGTCTCCAAATATAAACTACACAGAATCATTCTGTGAAACTTCTTTCTGATCTGTGCATTCAGCTAACAGAGTTAAACCATACTTTTGATTGAGCAGATCTGAACACTCTTTCTGTAGAAAATGCAACTGGACATTTGGAGCGCTAAGAGAGTAGTAGTGGAAAAAGGAATATATTCAAATATAAACTACACAGAAGCATTCTGTGAAACTTCTTTCTGATCTGAGCATTCAGCTAACAGAGTTAAACCATACTTTGGATTGAGCAGTTTTGAAACACTCTGTCTGTAGAAAATGCAACTGGACATTCGTAGCGCTAAGTGGGTAATAGTGGAAAAAAGAATATGTTCAAATATATACTACACAGAAGCATTGTATGAAACTTCTTTCTGTTCTGTGCATTCAACTAACAGAGTTGAACCTTACCTTTGATTGAGCCTTTCTGAAACACTCTTTCTGTAGAAACTGCAATTGGACATTCTGAGCGCTAAGAGGCCTCTATTGGGAAAAATAATATCTTCAAATAAAAACTACACAGAAGCATTGTGTGAAACTTATTCCTGATATGTTCATTAAGCTAACAGAGTTAAACCATACTTTTGATTGCGCAGTTCTGAACACTCTTTCTGTAGAAAATGCAAGTGTACATTCGGAGCGCTAAGAGGGTAATAGTGGAAAAAGGAATATATTCAAATATAAACTACACAGTAGCATTCTGTGAAAACACTTTCTGTTCTGTGCATTCAACTAACAGAGTTGAACCTTACTTTTGATTGAGCCCTTCTGAAACACTCTTTCTGTAGAAACTGCAATTGGACATGCTAAGCGCTAAGAGGCCTACATTGGGAAAAAGAATATCTTCAAATAAAAACTACACAGATGCATTCTGTGAAACTTATTTCTGATCTGTAAATTCAGTTAACAGAGATAAAACATATTTTTGATTGAGCAGTTATGAAACACTCTTTTTGTAGAAAATGCAAGTGGAGATTCGGAGCGCTAAGATGGTAATAGTGGAAAAAGGAATGTCTTCAAATATAAACTACACAGAATCATTCGGTGAAACTTCTTTCTGATCTGTGCATTCAGCTAACAGAGTTAAACCATACTTTTGATTGAGCAGATCTGAACACTCTTTCTGTAGAAAATGCAACTGGACATTTGGAGCGCTAAGAGCGTAGTAGTGGAAAAAGGAATATATTCAAAGATAAACTACACAGAAGCATTCCGTGAAACTTCTTTCTGATCTGAGCATTCAGCTAACAGAGTTAAACCATACTTTTGATTGAGCACTTTTGAAACACTCTGTCTGTAGAAAATGCAACTGGACATTCGTAGCGCTAAGTGGGTAATAGTGGAAAAAAGAATATGTTCAATATAAACTACACAGAAGCATTGTATGAAATTTCTTTCTGTTCTGTGCATTCAACTAACAGAGTTGAACCTTACTTTTGATTGAGCCGTTCTGAAACACTCTTTCTGTAGAAACTGCAATTGGACATTCTGAGCGCTAGGAGGCCTATATTGGGAAAAAGAATGTCTACAAATAAAAACTACACAGAAGAATTGTGTGAAACATCTTTCTGTTCTGTTTGTTCAACTAAAAGATTTGAACCTTAGTTTTGATTGAGCCGTTCTGAAACACTCTTTCTGTAGAAAATGCAAGTGGAGATTCGGAGCGCTAAGAGGGTAATAGTGGAAAAAGGAATGTCTCCAAATATAAACTACACAGAATCATTCTGTGAAACTTCTTTCTGATCTGTGCATTCAGCTAACAGAGTTAAAATATACTTTTGATTGAGCAGATCTGAACACTCTTTCTGTAGAAAATGCAACTGGACATTTGGAGCGCTAAGAGAGTAGTAGTGGAAAAAGGAATATATTCAAATATAAACTACACAGAAGCATTCTGTGAAACTTGTTTCTGATCTGAGCATTCAGCTAACAGAGTTAAATCATACTTTTGATTGAGCAGTTTTGAAACACTCTGTCTGTAGAAAATGCAACTGGACATTCGTAGCGCTAAGTGGGTAATAGTGGAAAAAAGAATATGTTCAAATATAAACTACACAGAAGCATTGTATGAAACTTCTTTCTGTTCTGTGCATTCAACTAACAGAGTTGAACCTTACTTTTGATTGAGCCTTTCTGAAACACTCTTTCTGTAGAAACTGCAATTGGACATTCTGAGCGCTAAGAGGCCTCTATTGGGAAAAATAATATCTTCAAATAAAAACTACACAGAAGCATTGTGTGAAGCTTATTCCTGATATGTTCATTAAGCTAACAGAGTTAAACCATACTTTTGATTGCGCAGTTCTGAACACTCTTTCTGTAGAAAATGCAAGTGGACATTCGGAGCGCTAAGAGGGTAATAGTGGAAAAAGGAATATATTCAAATATAAACTACACAGTAGCATTCTGTGAAAATTCTTTCTGTTCTGTGCATTCAACTAACAGAGTTGAACCTTACTTTTGATTGAGCCGTTCTGAAACACTCTTTCTGTAGAAACTGCAATTGGACATGCTAAGCGCTAAGAGGCCTACATTGGGAAAAAGAATATCTTCAAATAAAAACTACACAGATGCATTCTGTGAAAGTTATTTCTGATCTGTAAATTCAGTTAACAGAGATAAAACATATTTTTGATTGAGCAGTTATGAAACACACTTTTTGTAGAAAATGCAAGTGGAGATTCGGAGCGCTAAGAGGGTAATAGTGGAAAAAGGAATGTCTTCAAATATAAACTACACAGAATCATTCGGTGAAACTTCTTTCTGATCTGTGCATTCAGCTAACAGAGTTAAACCATACTTTTGATTGAGCAGATCTGAACACTCTTTCTGTAGAAAATGCAACGGGACATTTGGAGCGCTAAGAGCGTAGTAGTGGAAAAAGGAATATATTCAAATATAAACTACACAGTAGCATTCTGTGAAAATTCTTTCTGTTCTGTGCATTCAACTAACAGAGTTGAACCTTACTTTTGATTGAGCCGTTCTGAAACACTCTTTCTGTAGAAACTGCAATTGGACATTCTGAGCTCTAAGAGGCCTATATTGGGAAAAAGAATGTCTACAAATAAAAAATACACAGAAGAATTTTGTGAAACATCTTTCTGTTCTGTTTGTTCAACTAAAAGAGTTGAACCTTAGTTTTGATTGAGCCGTTCTGAAACACTCTTTCTGTAGAAAATGCAAGTGGAGATTCGGAGCGCTAAGAGGGTAATAGTGGAAAAAGGAATGTCTCCAAATATAAACTACACAGAATCATTCTGTGAAACTTCTTTCTGATCTGTGCTTTCAGCTAACAGAGTTAAACCATACTTTTGATTGAGCAGATCTGAACACTCTTTCTGTAGAAAATGCAACTGGACATTTGGAGCGCTAAGAGAGTAGTAGTGGAAAAAGGAATATATTCAAATATAAACTACACAGAAGCATTCTGTGAAACTTCTTTCTGATCTGAGCATTCAGCTAACAGAGTTAAACCATACTTTTGATTGAGCAGTTTTGAAACACTCTGTCTGTAGAAAATGCAACTGGACATTCGTAGCGCTAAGTGGGTAATAGTGGAAAAAAGAATATGTTCAAATATATACTACACAGAAGCATTGTATGAAACTTCTTTCTGTTCTGTGCATTCAACTAACAGAGTTGAACCTTACCTTTGATTGAGCCTTTCTGAAACACTCTTTCTTTAGAAACTGCAATTGGACATTCTGAGCGCTAAGAGGCCTCTATTGGGAAAAATAATATCTTCAAATAAAAAGTACACAGAAGCATTGTGTGAAACTTATTTCTGATATGTTCCTTAAGCTAACAGGTTTAAACCATACTTTTGATTGCGCAGTTCTGAACACTCTTTCTGTAGAAAATGCAAGTGGACATTCGGAGCGCTAAGAGGGTAATAGTGGAAAAAGGAATATATGCAAATATAAACTACACAGTAGCATTCTGTGAAACTTCTTTCTTTTCTGTGCATTCAACTAACAGAGTTGAACCTTACTTTTGATTGAGCCGTTCTGAAACACTCTTTCTGTAGAAACTGCAATTGGACATGCTAAGCGCTAAGGGGCCTACATTGGGAAAAAGAATATCTTCAAATAAAAACTACACAGATGCATTCTGTGAAACTTATTTCTGATCTGTAAATTCAGTTAACAGAGATAAAACATATTTTTGATTGAGCAGTTATGAAACACTCTTTTTGTAGAAAATGCAAGTGGAGATTCGGAGCGCTAAGAGGGTAATAGTGGAAAAAGGAATGTCTTCAAATATAAACTACACAGAATCATTCGGTGAAACTTCTTTCTGATCTGTGCATTCAGCTAACAGAGTTAAACCATACTTTTGATTGAGCAGATCTGAACACTCTTTCTGTAGAAAATGCAACTGGACATTTGGAGCGCTAAGAGCGTAGTAGTGGAAAAAGGAATATATTCAAATATAAACTACACAGAAGCATTCTGTGAAACTTCTTTCTGATCTGAGCATTCAGATAACAGAGTTAAACCATACTTTTGATTGAGCAGTTTTGAAACACTCTGTCTGTAGAAAATGCAACTGGACATTCGTAGCGCTAAGTGGGTAATAGTGGAAAAAAGAATATGTTCAAATATAAACTACACAGAAGCATTGTATGAAACTTCTTTCTGTTGTGTGCATTCAACTAACAGAGTTGAACCTTACTTTTGATTGAGCCTTTCTGAAACACTCTTTCTGTAGAAACTGCAATTGGACATTCTGAGCGCTAAGAGGCCTATATTGGGAAAAGGAATGTCTACAAATAACAACTACACAGAAGAATTGTGTGAAACTTCTTTCTGTTCTGTTTGTTCAACTAAAAGAGTTGAACCTTAGTTTTGATTGAGCCGTTCTGAAACACTCTTTCTGTAGAAAATGCAAGTGGAGATTCGGAGCGCTAAGAGGGTAATAGTGGAAAAAGGAATGTCTCCAAATATAAACTACACAGAATCATTCTGTGAAACTTCTTTCTGATCTGTGCATTCAGCTAACAGAGTTAAAACATACTTTTGATTGAGCAGATCTGAACACTCTTTCTGTAGAAAATGCAACTGGACATTTGGAGCGCTAAGAGAGTAGTAGTGGAAAAAGGAATATATTCAAATATAAACTACACAGAAGCATTCTGTGAAACTACTTTCTGATCTGAGCATTCAGCTAACAGAGTTAAACCATACTTTTGATTGAGCAGTTTTGAAACACTCTGTCTGTAGAAAATGCAACTGGACATTCGTAGCGCTAAGTGGGTAATAGTGGAAAAAAGAATATGTTCAAATATAAACTACACAGAAGCATTGTATGAAACTTCTTTCTGTTCTGTGCATTCAACTAACAGAGTTGAACCTTACATTTGATTGAGCTTTCTGAAACACTCTTTCTGTAGAAACTGCAATTGGACATTCTGAGCGCTAAGAGGCATATATTGGGAAAAATAATATCTTCAAATAAAAACTACACTGAAGCCTTGTGTGAAACTTATTTCTGATATGTTCCTTAAGCTAACAGGGTTAAACCATACTTTTGATTGCGCAGTTCTGAACACTCTTTCTGTAGAAAATGCAAGTGGACATTCGGAGCGCTAAGAGGGTAATAGTGGAAAAAGAATATATGCAAATATAAACTACACAGTAGCATTCTGTGAAACTTCTTTCTTTTCTGTGCATTCAACTAACAGAGTTGAACCTTACTTTTGATTGAGCCGTTCTGAAACACTCTTTCTGTAGAAACTGCAATTGGACATGCTAAGCGCTAAGAGGCCTACATTGGGAAAAAGAATATCTTCAAATAAAAACTACACAGATGCATTCTGTGAAACATATTTCTGATCTGTAAATTCAGTTAACAGAGAAAAAACATATTTTTGATTGAGCAGTTATGAAACACTCTTTTTGTAGAAAATGCAAGTGGAGATTCGGAGCGCTAAGAGGGTAATAGTGGAAAAAGGAATGTCTTCAAATATAAACTACACAGAATAATTCGGTGAAACTTCTTTCTGATCTGTGCATTCAGCTAACAGAGTTAAACCATACTTTTGATTGAGCAGATCTGAACACTCTTTCTGTAGAAAATGCAACTGGACATTTGGAGCGCTAAGAGCGTAGTAGTGGAAAAAGGAATATATTCAAATATAAACTACACAGAAGCATTCTGTGAAACTTCTTTCTGATCTGAGCATTCAGCTAACAGAGTTAAACCATACTTTTGATTGAGCAGTTTTGAAACACTCTGTCTGTAGAAAATGCAACTGGACATTCGTAGCGCTAAGTGGGTAATAGTGGAAAAAAGAATATGTTCAAATATAAACTACACAGAAGCATTGTATGAAACTTCTTTCTGTTCTGTGCATTCAACTAACAGAGTTGAACCTTACTTTTGATTGAGCCGTTCTGAAACACTCTTTCTGTAGAAAATGCAATTGGACATTCTGAGCGCTAAGAGGCCTATATTGGGAAAAGGAATGTCTACAAATAAAAACTACACAGAAGAATTGTGTGAAACTTCTTTCTGTTTTGTGTGTTCAACTAAAAGAGTTGAACCTTAGTTTTGATTGAGCCGTTCTGAAACACTCCTTCTGTAGAAAATGCAAGTGGAGATTCGGAGCGCTAAGAGGGTAATAGTGGAAAAAGGAATGTCTCCAAATATAAACTACACAGAATCATTCTGTGAAACTTCTTTCTGATCTGTGCATTCAGCTAACAGAGTTAAACCATACTTTTGATTGAGCAGATCTGAACACTCTTTCTGTAGAAAATGCAACTGGACATTTGGAGCGCTAAGAGAGTAGTAGTGGAAAAAGGAATATATTCAAATATAAACTACACAGAAGCATTCTGTGAAACTTCTTTCTGATCTGAGCATTCAGCTAACAGAGTTAAACCATACATTTGATTGAGCAGTTTTGAAACACTCTGTCTGTAGAAAATGCAACTGGACATTCGTAGCGCTAAGTGGGTAATAGTGGAAAAAAGAATATGTTCAAATATAAACTACACAGAAGCATTGTATGAAACTTCTTTCTGTTCTGTGCATTCAACTAACAGAGTTGAAACTTACTTTTGATTGAGCCTTTCTGAAACACTCTTTCTGTAGAAACTGCAATTGGACAATCTGAGCGCTAAGAGGCCTCTATTGGGAAAAATAATATCTTCAAATAAAAACTACACAGAAGCATTGTGTGAAACTTATTTCTGATATGTTCCTTAAGCTAACAGGGTTAAACCATACTTTTGATTGCGCAGTTCTGAACACTCTTTCTGTAGAAAATGCAAGTGGACATTCGGAGCGCTAAGAGGGTAATAGTGGAAAAAGGAATATATGCAAATATAAACTACACAGTAGCATTCTGTGAAACTTCTTTCTTTTCTGTGCATTCAACTAACAGAGTTGAAACTTACTTTTGATTGAGCCGTTCTGAAACACTCTTTCTGTAGAAACTGCAATTGGACATGCTAAGCGCTAAGAGGCCTACATTGGGAAAAAGAATATCTTCAAATAAAAACTACACAGATGCATTCTGTGAAACTTATTTCTGATCTGTAAATTCAGTTAACAGAGATAAAACATAGTTTTGATTGAGCAGTTATGAAACACTCTTTTTGTAGAAAATGCAAGTGGAGATTCGGAGCGCTAAGAGGGTAATAGTGGAAAAAGGAATGTCTTCAAATATAAACTACACAGAATCATTCGGTGAAACTTCTTTCTGATCTGTGCATTCAGCTAACAGAGTTAAACCATACTTTTGATTGAGCAGATCTGAACACTCTTTCTGTAGAAAATGCAACTGGACATTTGGAGCGCTAAGAGAGTAGTAGTGGAAAAAGGAATATATTCAAATATAAACTACACAGAAGCATTCTGTGAAACTTCTTTCTGATCTGAGCATTCAGATAACAGAGTTAAACCATAGTTTTGATTGAGCAGTTTTGAAACACTCTGTCTGTAGAAAATGCAACTGGACATTCGTAGCGCTAAGTGGGTAATAGTGGAAAAAAGAATATGTTCAAATATAAACTACACAGAAGCATTGTATGAAACTTCTTTCTGTTCTGTGCATTCAACTAACAGAGTTGAACCTTACTTTTGATTGAGCCGTTCTGAAACACTCTTTCTGTAGAAAATGCAATTGGACATTCTGAGCGCTAAGAGGCCTATATTGGGAAAAGGAATGTCTACAAATAAAAACTACACAGAAGAATTGTGTGAAACTTCTTTCTGTTCTGTGTGTTCAACTAAAAGAGTTGAACCTTAGTTTTGATTGAGCCGTTCTGAAACACTCTTTCTGTAGAAAATGCAAGTGGAGATTCGGAGCCCTAAGAGGGTAATAGTGGAAAAAGGAATGTCTCCAAATATAAACTACACAGAATCATTCTGTGAAACTTCTTTCTGATCTGTGCATTCAGCTAACAGAGTTAAACCATACTTTTGATTGAGCAGATCTGAACACTCTTTCTGTAGAAAATGCAACTGGACATTTGGAGCGCTAAGAGAGTAGTAGTGGAAAAAGGAATATATTCAAATATAAACTACACAGAAGCATTCTGTGAAACTTCTTTCTGATCTGAGCATTCAGCTAACAGAGTTAAACCACACTTTTGATTGAGCAGTTTTGAAACACTCTGTCTGTAGAAAATGCAACTGGACATTCGTAGCGCTAAGTGGGTAATAGTGGAAAAAAGAATATGTTCAAATATAAACTACACAGAATCATTGTATGAAACTTCTTTCTGTTCTGTGCATTCAACTAACAGAGTTGAACCTTACTTTTGATTGAGCCTTTCTGAAACACTCTTTCTGTAGAAACTGCAATTGGACATTCTGAGCGCTAAGAGGCCTCTATTGGGAAAAATAATATCTTCAAATAAAAACTACACAGAAGCATTGTGTGAAACTTATTTCTGATATGTTCCTTAAGCTAACAGGGTTAAACCATACTTTTGATTGCGCAGTTCTGAACACTCTTTCTGTAGAAAATGCAAGTGGACATTCGGAGCGCTAAGAGGGTAATAGTGGAAAAAGGAATATATGCAAATATAAACTACACAGTAGCATTCTGTGAAACTTCTTTCTTTTCTGTGCATTCAACTAACAGATTTGAACCTTACTTTTGATTGAGCCGTTCTGAAACACTCTTTCTGTAGAAACTGCAATTGGACATGCTAAGCGCTAAGAGGCCTACATTGGGAAAAAGAATATCTTCAAATAAAAACTACACAGATGCATTCTGTGAAACTTATTTCTGATCTGTAAATTCAGTTAACAGAGATAAAACATATTTTTGATTGAGCAGTTAAGAAACACTCTTTTTGTAGAAAATGCAAGTGGAGATTCGGAGCGCTAAGAGGGTAATAGTGGAAAAAGGAATGTCTTCAAATATAAACTACACAGAATCATTCGGTGAAACTTCTTTCTGATCTGTGCATTCAGCTAACAGAGTTAAACCATACTTTTGATTGAGCAGATCTGAACACTCTTTCTGTAGAAAATGCAACTGGACATTTGGAGCGCTAAGAGCGTAGTAGTGGAAAAAGGAATATATTCAAATATAAACTACACAGAAGCATTCTGTGAAACTTCTTTCTGATCTGAGCATTCAGATAACAGAGTTAAACCATACTTTTGATTGAGCAGTTTTGAAACACTCTGTCTGTAGAAAATGCAACTGGACATTCGTAGCGCTAAGTGGTTAATAGTGGAAAAAAGAATATGTTCAAATATAAACTACACAGAAGCATTGTATAAAACTTCTTTCTGTTCTGTGCATTCAACTAACAGAGTTGAACCTTACTTTTGATTGAGCCGTTCTGAAACACTCTTTCTGTAGAAAATGCAATTGGACATTCTGAGCGCTAAGAGGCCTATATTGGGAAAAGGAATGTCTACAAATAAAAACTACACAGAAGAATTGTGTGAAACTTCTTTCTGTTCTGTGTGTTCAACTAAAAGAGTTGAACCTTAGTTTTGATTGAGCCGTTCTGAATCACTCTTTCTGTAGAAAATGCAAGTGGAGATTCGGAGCGCTAAGAGGGTAATAGTGGAAAAAGGAATGTCTCCAAATATAAACTACACAGAATCATTCTGTGAAACTTGTTTCTGATCTGTGCATTCAGCTAACAGAGTTAAACCATACTTTTGATTGAGCAGATCTGAACACTCTTTCTGTAGAAAATGCAACTGGACATTTGGAGCGCTAAGAGCGTAGTAGTGGAAAAAGGAATATATTCAAATATAAACTACACAGAAGCATTCTGTGAAACTTCTTTCTGATCTGAGCATTCAGATAACAGAGTTAAACCATAGTTTTGATTGAGCAGCTTTGAAACACTCTGTCTGTAGAAAATGCAACTGGACATTCGTAGCGCTAAGTGGGTAATAGTGGAAAAAAGAATATGTTCAAATATAAACTACACAGAAGCATTGTATGAAACTTCTTTCTGTTCTGTGCATTCAACTAACAGAGTTGAACCTTACTTTTGATTGAGCCATTCTGAAACACTCTTTCTGTAGAAACTGCAATTGGACATTCTGAGCGCTAAGAGGCCTATATTGGGAAAAGGAATGTCTACAAATAAAAACTACACAGAAGCATTGTGTGAAACTTCTTTCTGTTCTGTGTGTTCAACTAACAGGGTTAAACCATACCTTTGATTGCGCCGTTCTGAAACACTCTTTCTGTAGAAAATGCAAGTGGAGTTTCGGAGCGCTAAGAGGGTAATAGTGGAAAAAGGAATGTCTCCAAATATAAACTACACAGAATCATTCTGTGAAACTTCTTTCTGATCTGTGCATTCAGCTAACAGAGTTAAACCATACTTTTGATTGAGCAGATCTGAACACTCTTTCTGTAGAAAATGCAACTGGACATTTGGAGCGCTAAGGGAGTAGTAGTGGAAAAAGGAATATATTCAAATATAAACTACACAGAAGCATTCTGTGAAACTTCTTTCTGATCTGAGCATTCAGCTAACAGAGTTAAACCATACTTTTGATTGAGCAGTTTTGAAACACTCTGTCTGTAGAAAATGCAACTGGACATTCGTAGCGCTAAGTGGGTAATAGTGGAAAAAAGAATATGTTCAAATATAAACTACACAGAAGCATTGTATGAAAATTCTTTCTGTTCTGTGCATTCAACTAACAGAGTTGAACCTTACTTTTGATTGAGCCTTTCTGAAACACTCTTTCTGTAGAAACTGCAATTGGACATTCTGAGCGCTAAGAGGCCTCTATTGGGAAAAAAAATATCTTCAAATAAAAACTACACAGAAGCATTGTGTGAAACTTATTTCTGATATGTTCCTTAAGCTAACAGGGTTAAACCATACTTTTGATTGCGCAGTTCTGAACACTCTTTCTATAGAAAATGCAAGTGGACATTCGGAGCGCTAAGAGGGTAATAGTGGAAAAAGGAATATATGCAAATATAAACTACACAGTAGCATTCTGTGAAACTTCTTTCTTTTCTGTGCATTCAACTAACAGAGTTGAACCTTACTTTTGATTGAGCCGTTCTGAAACACTCTTTCTGTAGAAACTGCAATTGGACATGCTAAGCGCTAAGAGGCCTACATTGGGAAAAAGAATATCTTCAAATAAAAACTACACAGATGCATTCTGTGAAACTTATTTCTGATCTGTAAATTCAGTTAACAGAGATAAAACATATTTTTGATTGAGCAGTTAAGAAACACTCTTTTTGTAGAAAATGCAAGTGGAGATTCGGAGCGCTAAGAGGGTAATAGTGGAAAAAGGAATGTCTTCAAATATAAACTACACAGAATCATTCGGTGAAACTTCTTTCTGATCTGTGCATTCAGCTAACAGAGTTAAACCATACTTTTGATTGAGCAGATCTGAACACTCTTTCTGTAGAAAATGCAACTGGACATTTGGAGCGCTAAGAGCGTAGTAGTGGAAAAAGGAATATATTCAAATATAAACTACACAGAAGCATTCTGTGAAACTTCTTTCTGATCTGAGCATTCAGATAACAGAGTTAAACCATACTTTTGATTGAGCAGTTTTGAAACACTCTGTCTGTAGAAAATGCAACTGGACATTCGTAGCGCTAAGTGGGTAATAGTGGAAAAAAGAATATGTTCAAATATAAACTACACAGAATCATTGTATGAAACTTCTTTCTGTTCTGTGCATTCAACTAACAGAGTTGAACCTTACTTTTGATTGAGCCTTTCTGAAACACTCTTTCTGTAGAAACTGCAATTGGACATTCTGAGCGCTAAGAGGCCTCTATTGGGAAAAATAATATCTTCAAATAAAAACTACACAGAAGCATTGTGTGAAACTTATTTCTGATATGTTCCTTAAGCTAACAGGGTTAAACCATACTTTTGATTGCGCAGTTCTGAACACTCTTTCTGTAGAAAATGCAAGTGGACATTCGGAGCGCTAAGAGGGTAATAGTGGAAAAAGGAATATATGCAAATATAAACTACACAGTAGCATTCTGTGAAACTTCTTTCTTTTCTGTGCATTCAACTAACAGAGTTGAACCTTACTTTTGATTGAGCCGTTCTGAAACACTCTTTCTGTAGAAACTGCAATTGGACATGCTAAGCGCTAAGAGGCCTACATTGGGAAAAAGAATATCTTCAAATAAAAACTACACAGATGCATTCTGTGAAACTTATTTCTGATCTGTAAATTCAGTTAACAGAGATAAAACATATTTTTGATTGAGCAGTTATGAATCACTCTTTTTGTAGAAAATGCAAGTGGAGATTCGGAGCGCTAAGAGGGTAATAGTGGAAAAAGGAATGTCTTCAAATATAAACTACACAGAATCTTTCGGTGAAACTTCTTTCTGATCTGTGCATTCAGCTAACAGAGTTAAACCATACTTTAGATTGAGCAGATCTGAACACTCTTTCTGTAGAAAATGCAACTGGACATTTGGAGCGCTAAGAGCGTAGTAGTGGAAAAAGGAATATATTCAAATATAAACTACACAGAAGCATTCTGTGAAACTTCTTTCTGATCTGAGCATTCAGATAACAGAGTTAAACCATACTTTTGATTGAGCAGTTTTGAAACACTCTGTCTGTAGAAAATGCAACTGGACATTCGTAGCGCTAAGTGGGTAATAGTGGAAAAAAGAATATGTTCAAATATAAACTACACAGAAGCATTGTATGAAACTTCTTTCTGTTCTGTGCATTCAACTAACAGAGTTGAACCTTACTTTTGATTGAGCCGTTCTGAAACACTCTTTCTGTAGAAACTGCAATTGGACATTCTGAGCGCTAAGAGGCCTATATTGGGAAAAGGAATGTCTACAAATAAAAACTACACAGAAGAATTGTGTGAAACTTCTTTCTGTTCTGTGTGTTCAACTAAAAGAGTTGAACCTTAGTTTTGATTGAGCCGTTCTGAAACACTCTTTCTGTAGAAAATGCAAGTGGAGATTTGTAGCGCTAAGAGGGTAATAGTGGAAAAAGGAATGTCTCCAAATATAAACTACACAGAATCATTCTGTGAAACTTGTTTCTGATCTGTGCATTCAGCTAACAGAGTTAAACCATACTTTTGATTGAGCAGATCTGAACACTCTTTCTGTAGAAAATGCAACTGGACATTTGGAGCGCTAAGAGCGTAGTAGTGGAAAAAGGAATATATTCAAATATAAACTACACAGAAGCATTCTGTGAAACTTCTTTCTGATCTGAGCATTCAGATAACAGAGTTAAACCATAGTTTTGATTGAGCAGTTTTGAAACACTCTGTCTGTAGAAAATGCAACTGGACATTCGTAGCGCTAAGTGGGTAATAGTGGAAAAAAGAATATGTTCAAATATAAACTACACAGAAGCATTGTATGAAACTTCTTTCTGTTCTGTGCATTCAACTAACAGAGTTGAACCTTACTTTTGATTGAGCCATTCTGAAACACTCTTTCTGTAGAAACTGCAATTGGACATTCTGAGCGCTAAGAGGCCTATATTGGGAAAAGGAATGTCTACAAATAAAAACTACACAGAAGCATTGTGTGAAACTTCTTTCTGTTCTGTGTGTTCAACTAACAGGGTTAAACCATACCTTTGATTGCGCCGTTCTGAAACACTCTTTCTGTAGAAAATGCAAGTGGAGTTTCGGAGCGCTAAGAGGGTAATAGTGGAAAAAGGAATGTCTCCAAATATAAACTACACAGAATCATTCTGTGAAACTTCTTTCTGATCTGTGCATTCAGCTAACAGAGTTAAACCATACTTTTGATTGAGCAGATCTGAACACTCTTTCTGTAGAAAATGCAACTGGACATTTGGAGCGCTAAGGGAGTAGTAGTGGAAAAAGGAATATATTCAAATATAAACTACACAGAAGCATTCTGTGAAACTTCTTTCTGATCTGAGCATTCAGCTAACAGAGTTAAACCATACTTTTGATTGAGCAGTTTTGAAACACTCTGTCTGTAGAAAATGCAACTGGACATTCGTAGCGCTAAGTGGGTAATAGTGGAAAAAAGAATATGTTCAAATATAAACTACACAGAAGCATTGTATGAAAATTCTTTCTGTTCTGTGCATTCAACTAACAGAGTTGAACCTTACTTTTGATTGAGCCTTTCTGAAACACTCTTTCTGTAGAAACTGCAATTGGACATTCTGAGCGCTAAGAGGCCTCTATTGGGAAAAATAATATCTTCAAATAAAAACTACACAGAAGCATTGTGTGAAACTTATTTCTGATATGTTCCTTAAGCTAACAGGGTTAAACCATACTTTTGATTGCGCAGTTCTGAACACTCTTTCTGTAGAAAATGCAAGTGGACATTCGGAGCGCTAAGAGGGTAATAGTGGAAAAAGGAATATATGCAAATATAAACTACACAGTAGCATTCTGTGAAACTTCTTTCTTTTCTGTGCATTCAACTAACAGAGTTGAACCTTACTTTTGATTGAGCCGTTCTGAAACACTCTTTCTGTAGAAACTGCAATTGGACATGCTAAGCGCTAAGAGGCCTACATTGGGAAAAAGAATATCTTCAAATAAAAACTACACAGATGCATTCTGTGAAACTTATTTCTGATCTGTAAATTCAGTTAACAGAGATAAAACATATTTTTGATTGAGCAGTTAAGAAACACTCTTTTTGTAGAAAATGCAAGTGGAGATTCGGAGCGCTAAGAGGGTAATAGTGGAAAAAGGAATGTCTTCAAATATAAACTACACAGAATCATTCGGTGAAACTTCTTTCTGATCTGTGCATTCAGCTAACAGAGTTAAACCATACTTTTGATTGAGCAGATCTGAACACTCTTTCTGTAGAAAATGCAACTGGACATTTGGAGCGCTAAGAGCGTAGTAGTGGAAAAAGGAATATATTCAAATATAAACTACACAGAAGCATTCTGTGAAACTTCTTTCTGATCTGAGCATTCAGATAACAGAGTTAAACCATACTTTTGATTGAGCAGTTTTGAAACACTCTGTCTGTAGAAAATGCAACTGGACATTCGTAGCGCTAAGTGGGTAATAGTGGAAAAATGAATATGTTCAAATATAAACTACACAGAATCATTGTATGAAACTTCTTTCTGTTCTGTGCATTCAACTAACAGAGTTGAACCTTACTTTTGATTGAGCCTTTCTGAAACACTCTTTCTGTAGAAACTGCAATTGGACATTCTGAGCGCTAAGAGGCCTCTATTGGGAAAAATAATATCTTCAAATAAAAACTACACAGAAGCATTGTGTGAAACTTATTTCTGATATGTTCCTTAAGCTAACAGGGTTAAACCATACTTTTGATTGCGCAGTTCTGAACACTCTTTCTGTAGAAAATGCAAGTGGACATTCGGAGCGCTAAGAGGGTAATAGTGGAAAAAGGAATATATGCAAATATAAACTACACAGTAGCATTCTGTGAAACTTCTTTCTTTTCTGTGCATTCAACTAACAGAGTTGAACCTTACTTTTGATTGAGCCGTTCTGAAACACTCTTTCTGTAGAAACTGCAATTGGACATGCTAAGCGCTAAGAGGCCTACATTGGGAAAAAGAATATCTTCAAATAAAAACTACACAGATGCATTCTGTGAAACTTATTTCTGATCTGTAAATTCAGTTAACAGAGATAAAACATATTTTTGATTGAGCAGTTATGAATCACTCTTTTTGTAGAAAATGCAAGTGGAGATTCGGAGCGCTAAGAGGGTAATAGTGGAAAAAGGAATGTCTTCAAATATAAACTACACAGAATCTTTCGGTGAAACTTCTTTCTGATCTGTGCATTCAGCTAACAGAGTTAAACCATACTTTAGATTGAGCAGATCTGAACACTCTTTCTGTAGAAAATGCAACTGGACATTTGGAGCGCTAAGAGCGTAGTAGTGGAAAAAGGAATATATTCAAATATAAACTACACAGAAGCATTCTGTGAAACTTCTTTCTGATCTGAGCATTCAGATAACAGAGTTAAACCATACTTTTGATTGAGCAGTTTTGAAACACTCTGTCTGTAGAAAATGCAACTGGACATTCGTAGCGCTAAGTGGGTAATAGTGGAAAAAAGAATATGTTCAAATATAAACTACACAGAAGCATTGTATGAAACTTCTTTCTGTTCTGTGCATTCAACTAACAGAGTTGAACCTTACTTTTGATTGAGCCGTTCTGAAACACTCTTTCTGTAGAAACTGCAATTGGACATTCTGAGCGCTAAGAGGCCTATATTGGGAAAAGGAATGTCTACAAATAAAAACTACACAGAAGAATTGTGTGAAACTTCTTTCTGTTCTGTGTGTTCAACTAACAGGGTTAAACCATACCTTTGATTGCGCCGTTCTGAAACACTCTTTCTGTAGAAAATGCAAGTGGAGTTTCGGAGCGCTATGAGGGTAATAGTGGAAAAAGGAATGTCTCCAAATATAAACTACACAGAATCATTCTGTGAAACTTCTTTCTGATCTGTGCATTCAGCTAACAGAGTTAAACCATACTTTTGATTGAGCAGATCTGAACACTCTTTCTGTAGAAAATGCAACTGGACATTTGGAGCGCTAAGGGAGTAGTAGTGGAAAAAGGAATATATTCAAATATAAACTACACAGAAGCATTCTGTGAAACTTCTTTCTGATCTGAGCATTCAGCTAACAGAGTTAAACCATACTTTTGATTGAGCAGTTTTGAAACACTCTGTCTGTAGAAAATGCAACTGGACATTCGTAGCGCTAAGTGGGTAATAGTGGAAAAAAGAATATGTTCAAATATAAACTACACAGAAGCATTGTATGAAACTTCTTTCTGTTCTGTGCATTCAACTAACAGAGTTGAACCTTACTTTTGATTGAGCCTTTCTGAAACACTCTTTCTGTAGAAACTGCAATTGGACATTCTGAGCGCTAAGAGGCCTATATTGGGAAAAATAATATCTTCAAATAAAAACTACACAGAAGCATTGTGTGAAACTTATTTCTGATATGTTCCTTAAGCTAACAGGGTTAAACCATACTTTTGATTGCGCAGTTCTGAACACTCTTTCTGTAGAAAATGCAAGTGGACATTCGGATCGCTAAGAGGGTAATAGTGGAAAAAGGAATATATGCAAATATAAACTACACAGTAGCATTCTGTGAAACTTCTTTCTTTTCTGTGCATTCAACTAACAGAGTTGAACCTTACTTTTGATTGAGCCGTTCTGAAACACTCTTTCTGTAGAAACTGCAATTGGACATGCTAAGCGCTAAGAGGCCTACATTGGGAAAAAGAATATCTTCAAATAAAAACTACACAGATGCATTCTGTGAAACTTATTTCTGATCTGTAAATTCAGTTAACAGAGATAAAACATATTTTTGATTGAGCAGTTAAGAAACACTCTTTTTGTAGAAAATGCAAGTGGAGATTCGGAGCGCTAAGAGGGTAATAGTGGAAAAAGGAATGTCTTCAAATATAAACTACACAGAATCATTCGGTGAAACTTCTTTCTGATCTGTGCATTCAGCTAACAGAGTTAAACCATACTTTTGATTGAGCAGATCTGAACACTCTTTCTGTAGAAAATGCAACTGGACATTTGGAGCGCTAAGAGCGTAGTAGTGGAAAAAGGAATATATTCAAATATAAACTACACAGAAGCATTCTGTGAAACTTCTTTCTGATCTGAGCATTCAGATAACAGAGTTAAACCATACTTTTGATTGAGCAGTTTTGAAACACTCTGTCTGTAGAAAATGCAACTGGACATTCGTAGCGCTAAGTGGGTAATAGTGGAAAAAAGAATATGTTCAAATATAAACTACACAGAAGCATTGTATAAAACTTCTTTCTGTTCTGTGCATTCAACTAACAGAGTTGAACCTTACTTTTGATTGAGCCGTTCTGAAACACTCTTTCTGTAGAAAATGCAATTGGACATTCTGAGCGCTAAGAGGCCTATATTGGGAAAAGGAATGTCTACAAATAAAAACTACACAGAAGAATTGTGTGAAACTTCTTTCTGTTCTGTGTGTTCAACTAAAAGAGTTGAACCTTAGTTTTGATTGAGCCGTTCTGAAACACTCTTTCTGTAGAAAATGCAAGTGGAGATTCGGAGCGCTAAGAGGGTAATAGTGGAAAAAGGAATATATGCAAATATAAACTACACAGTAGCATTCTGTGAAAATTCTTTCTGTTCTGTGCATTCAACTAACAGAGTTGAACCTTACTTTTGATTGAGCCGTTCTGAAACACTCTTTCTGTAGAAACTGCAATTGGACATGCTAAGCGATAAGAGGCCTACATTGGGAAAAAGAATATCTTCAAATAAAAACTACACAGATGCATTCTGTGAAACTTATTTCAGATCTGTAAATTCAGTTAACAGAGATAAAACATATTTTTGATTGAGCAGTTATGAAACACTCTTTTTGTAGAAAATGCAAGTGGAGATACGGAGCGCTAAGAGGGTAATAGTGGAAAAAGGAATGTCTTCAAATATAAACTACACAGAATCATTCGGTGAAACTTCTTTCTGATCTGTGCATTCAGCTAACAGAGTTAAACCATACTTTTGATTGAGCAGATCTGAACACTCTTTCTGTAGAAAATGCAACTGGACATTTGGAGCGCTAAGAGCGTAGTAGTGGAAAAAGGAATATATTCAAATATAAACTACACAGAAGCATTCTGTGAAACTTCTTTCTGTTCTATGCATTCAATTTCCAGGGTTGAACCTTACTTATGATTGAGCCGTTCTGAAACACTCTTTCTGTAGAAACTGAAGTTGGACATTCTGAGCGCTAAGAGGCCTATATTGGGAAAAGGAATGTCTGTAAATAAAAACTACACAGAAGCATTGTGTGAAACTTCTTTCTGATCTGTGCATTCAGCTAACAGAGTTAAACCATACTTTTGATTGAGCAGATCTGAACACTCTTTCTGTAGAAAATGCAACTGGACATTTGGAGCGCTAAGAGAGTAGTAGTGGAAAAAGGAATATATTCAAATATAAACTACACAGAAGCATTCTGTGAAACTTCTTTCTGATCTGAGCATTCAGCTAACAGAGTTAAACCATACTTTTGATTGAGCAGTTTTGAAACACTCTGTCTGTAGAAAATGCAACTGGACATTCGTAGCGCTAAGTGGGTAATAGTGGAAAAAAAATATGTTCAAATATAAACTACACAGAAGCATTGTATGAAACTTCTTTCTGTTCTGTGCATTCAACTAACAGAGTTGAACCTTACTTTTGATTGAGCCATTCTGAAACACTCTTTCTGTAGAAACTGCAATTGGACATTCTGAGCGCTAAGAGGCCTATATTGGGAAAAGGAATGTCTACAAATAAAAACTACACAGAAGCATTGTGTGAAACTTCTTTCTGTTCTGTGTGTTCAACTAACAGGTTTAAACCATACTTTTGATTGCGCCGTTCTGAAACACTCTTTCTGTAGAAAATGCAAGTGGAGTTTCCGAGCGCTAAGAGGGTAATAGTGGAAAAAGGAATGTCTCCAAATATAAACTACACAGAATCATTCTGTGAAACTTCTTTCTGATCTGTGCATTCAGCTAACAGAGTTAAACCATACTTTTGATTGAGCAGATCTGAACACTCTTTCTGTAGAAAATGCAACTGGACATTTGGAGCGCTAAGAGAGTAGTAGTGGAAAAAGGAATATATTGAAATATAAACTACACAGAAGCATTCTGTGAAACTTCTTTCTGATCTGAGCATTCAGCTAACAGAGTTAAACCATACTTTTGATTGAGCAGTTGTGAAACACTCTGTCTGTAGAAAATGCAACTGGACATTCGTAGCGCTAAGTGGGTAATAGTGGAAAAAAGAATATGTTCAAATATAAACTACACAGAAGCATTGTATGAAACTTCTTTCTGTTCTGTGCATTCAACTAACAGAGTTGAACCTTACTTTTGATTGAGCCTTTCTGAAACACTCTTTCTTTAGAAACTGCAATTGGACATTCTGAGCGCTAAGAGGCCTCTATTGGGAAAAATAATATCTTCAAATAAAAACTACACAGAAGCATTGTGTGAAACTTATTTCTGATATGTTCCTTAAGCTAACAGGGTTAAACCATACTTTTGATTGCGCAGTTCTGAACACTCTTTCTGTAGAAAATGCAAGTGGACATTCGGAGCGCTAAGAGGGTAATAGTGGAAAAAGGAATATATGCAAATATAAACTACACAGTAGCATTCTGTGAAACTTCTTTCTTTTCTGTGCATTCAACTAACAGAGTTGAACCTTACTTTTGATTGAGCCGTTCTGAAACACTCTTTCTGTAGAAACTGCAATTGGACATGCTAAGCGCTAAGAGGCCTACATTGGGAAAAAGAATATCTTCAAATAAAAACTACACAGATGCATTCTGTGAAACTTATTTCTGATCTGTAAATTCAGTTAACAGAGATAAAACATATTTTTGATTGAACAGTTATGAAACACTCTTTTTGTAGAAAATGCAAGTGGAGATTCGGAGCGCTAAGAGGGTAATAGTGGAAAAAGGAATGTCTTCAAATATAAACTACACAGAATCATTCGGTGAAACTTCTTTCTGATCTGTGCATTCAGCTAACAGAGTTAAACCATACTTTTGATTGAGCAGATCTGAACACTCTTTCTGTAGAAAATGCAACTGGACATTTGGAGCGCTAAGAGCGTAGTAGTGGAAAAAGGAATATATTCAAATATAAACTACACAGAAGCATTCTGTGAAACTTCTTTCTGATCTGAGCATTCAGATAACAGAGTTAAACCATACTTTTGATTGAGCAGTTTTGAAACACTCTGTCTGTAGAAAATGCAACTGGACATTCGTAGCGCTAAGTGGGTAATAGTGGAAAAAAGAATATGTTCAAATATAAACTACACAGAAGCATTGTATGAAACTTCTTTCTATTCTGTGCATTCAACTAACAGAGTTGAACCTTACTTTTGATTGAGCCGTTCTGAAACACTCTTTCTGTAGAAACTGCAATTGGACATTCTGAGCGCTAAGAGGCCTATATTGGGAAAAGGAATGTCTACAAATAACAACTACACAGAAGAATTGTGTGAAACTTCTTTCTGTTCTGTTTGTTCAACTAAAAGAGTTGAACCTTAGTTTTGATTGAGCCGTTCTGAAACACTCTTTCTGTAGAAAATGCAAGTGGAGATTCGGAGCGCTAGGAGGGTAATAGTGGAAAAAGGAATGTCTCCAAATATAAACTACACAGAATCATTCTGTGAAACTTCTTTCTGATCTGTGCATTCAGCTAACAGAGTTAAAACATACTTTTGATTGAGCAGATCTGAACACTCTTTCTGTAGAAAATGCAACTGGACATTTGGAGCGCTAAGAGAGTAGTAGTGGAAAAAGGAATATATTCAAATATAAACTACACAGAAGCATTCTGTGAAACTACTTTCTGATCTGAGCATTCAGCTAACAGAGTTAAACCATACTTTTGATTGAGCAGTTTTGAAACACTCTGTCTGTAGAAAATGCAACTGGACATTCGTAGCGCTAAGTGGGTAATAGTGGAAAAAAGAATATGTTCAAATATAAACTACACAGAAGCATTGTATGAAACTTCTTTCTGTTCTGTGCATTCAACTAACAGAGTTGAACCTTACATTTGATTGAGCTTTCTGAAACACTCTTTCTGTAGAAACTGCAATTGGACATTCTGAGCGCTAAGAGGCATATATTGGGAAAAATAATATCTTCAAATAAAAACTACACTGAAGCCTGGTGTGAAACTTATTTCTGATATGTTCCTTAAGCTAACAGGGTTAAACCATACTTTTGATTGCGCAGTTCTGAACACTCTTTCTGTAGAAAATGCAAGTGGACATTCGGAGCGCTAAGAGGGTAATAGTGGAAAAAGAATATATGCAAATATAAACTACACAGTAGCATTCTGTGAAACTTCTTTCTTTTCTGTGCATTCAACTAACAGAGTTGAACCTTACTTTTGATTGAGCCGTTCTGAAACACTCTTTCTGTAGAAACTGCAATTGGACATGCTAAGCGCTAAGAGGCCTACATTGGGAAAAAGAATATCTACAAATAAAAACTACACAGATGCATTCTGTGAAACATATTTCTGATCTGTAAATTCAGTTAACAGAGAAAAAACATATTTTTGATTGAGCAGTTATGAAACACTCTTTTTGTAGAAAATGCAAGTGGAGATTCGGAGCGCTAAGAGGGTAATAGTGGAAAAAGGAATGTCTTCAAATATAAACTACACAGAATCATTCGGTGAAACTTCTTTCTGATCTGTGCATTCAGCTAACAGAGTTAAACCATACTTTTGATTGAGCAGATCTGAACACTCTTTCTGTAGAAAATGCAACTGGACATTTGGAGCGCTAAGAGCGTAGTAGTGGAAAAAGGAATATATTCAAATATAAACTACACAGAAGCATTCTGTGAAACTTCTTTCTGATCTGAGCATTCAGCTAACAGAGTTAAACCATACTTTTGATTGAGCAGTTTTGAAACACTCTGTCTGTAGAAAATGCAACTGGACATTCGTAGCGCTAAGTGGGTAAGAGTGGAAAAAAGAATATGTTCAAATATAAACTACACAGAAGCATTGTATGAAACTTCTTTCTGTTCTGTGCATTCAACTAACAGAGTTGAACCTTACTTTTGATTGAGCCGTTCTGAAACACTCTTTCTGTAGAAAATGCAATTGGACATTCTGAGCGCTAAGAGGCCTATATTGGGAAAAGGAATGTCTACAAATAAAAACTACACAGAAGAATTGTGTGAAACTTCTTTCTGTTTTGTGTGTTCAACTAAAAGAGTTGAACCTTAGTTTTGATTGAGCCGTTCTGAAACACTCTTTCTGTAGAAAATGCAAGTGGAGATTCGGAGCGCTAAGAGGGTAATAGTGGAAAAAGGAATGTCTCCAAATATAAACTACACAGAATCATTCTGTGAAACTTCTTTCTGATCTGTGCATTCAGCTAACAGAGTTAAACCATACTTTTGATTGAGCAGATCTGAACACTCTTTCTGTAGAAAATGCAACTGGACATTTGGAGCGCTAAGAGAGTAGTAGTGGAAAAAGGAATATATTCAAATATAAACTACACAGAAGCATTCTGTGAAACTTCTTTCTGATCTGAGCATTCAGCTAACAGAGTTAAACCATACTTTTGATTGAGCAGTTTTGAAACACTCTGTCTGTAGAAAATGCAACTGGACATTCGTAGCGCTAAGTGGGTAATAGTGGAAAAAAGAATATGTTCAAATATAAACTACACAGAAACATTGTATGAAACTTCTTTCTCTTCTGTGCATTCAACTAACAGAGTTGAACGTTACTTTTGATTGAGCCTTTCTGAAACACTCTTTCTGTAGAAACTGCAATTGGACAATCTGAGCGCTAAGAGGCCTCTATTGGGAAAAATAATATCTTCAAATAAAAACTACACAGAAGCATTGTGTGAAACTTATTTCTGATATGTTCCTTAAGCTAACAGGGTTAAACCATACTTTTGATTGCGCAGTTCTGAACACTCTTTCTGTAGAAAATGCAAGTGGACATTCGGAGCGCTAAGAGGGTAATAGTGGAAAAAGGAATATATGCAAATATAAACTACACAGTAGCATTCTGTGAAACTTCTTTCTTTTCTGTGCATTCAACTAACAGAGTTGAACCTTACTTTTGATTGAGCCGTTCTGAAACACTCTTTCTGTAGAAACTGCAATTGGACATGCTAAGCGCTAAGAGGCCTACATTGGGAAAAAGAATATCTTCAAATAAAAACTACACAGATGCATTCTGTGAAACTTATTTCTGATCTGTAAATTCAGTTAACAGAGATAAAACATAGTTTTGATTGAGCAGTTATGAAACACTCTTTTTGTAGAAAATGCAAGTGGAGATTCGGAGCGCTAAGAGGGTAATAGTGGAAAAAGGAATGTCTTCAAATATAAACTACACAGAATCATTCGGTGAAACTTCTTTCTGATCTGTGCATTCAGCTAACAGAGTTAAACCATACTTTTGATTGAGCAGATCTGAACACTCTTTCTGTAGAAAATGCAACTGGACATTTGGAGCGCTAAGAGAGTAGTAGTGGAAAAAGGAATATATTCAAATATAAACTACACAGAAGCATTCTGTGAAACTTCTTTCTGATCTGAGCATTCAGATAACAGAGTTAAACCATAGTTTTGATTGAGCAGTTTTGAAACACTCTGTCTGTAGAAAATGCAACTGGACATTCGTAGCGCTAAGTGGGTAATAGTGGAAAAAAGAATATGTTCAAATATAAACTACACAGAAGCATTGTATGAAACTTCTTTCTGTTCTGTGCATTCAACTAACAGAGTTGAACCTTACTTTTGATTGAGCCATTCTGAAACACTCTTTCTGTAGAAACTGCAATTGGACATTCTGAGCGCTAAGAGGCCTATATTGGGAAAAGGAATGTCTACAAATAAAAACTACACAGAAGCATTGTGTGAAACTTCTTTCTGTTCTGTGTGTTCAACTAACAGGGTTAAACCATACCTTTGATTGCGCCGTTCTGAAACACTCTTTCTGTAGAAAATGCAAGTGGAGTTTCGGAGCGCTAAGAGGGTAATAGTGGAAAAAGGAATGTCTCCAAATATAAACTACACAGAATCATTCTGTGAAACTTCTTTCTGATCTGTGCATTCAGCTAACAGAGTTAAACCATACTTTTGATTGAGCAGATCTGAACACTCTTTCTGTAGAAAATGCAACTGGACATTTGGAGCGCTAAGGGAGTAGTAGTGGAAAAAGGAATATATTCAAATATAAAATACACAGAAGCATTCTGTGAAACTTCTTTCTGATCTGAGCATTCAGCTAACAGAGTTAAACCATACTTTTGATTGAGCAGTTTTGAAACACTCTGTCTGTAGAAAATGCAACTGGACATTCGTAGCGCTAAGTGGGTAATAGTGGAAAAAAGAATATGTTCAAATATAAACTACACAGAAGCATTGTATGAAAATTCTTTCTGTTCTGTGCATTCAACTAACAGAGTTGAACCTTACTTTTGATTGAGCCTTTCTGAAACACTCTTTCTGTAGAAACTGCAATTGGACATTCTGAGCGCTAAGAGGCCTCTATTGGGAAAAATAATATCTTCAAATAAAAACTACACAGAAGCATTGTGTGAAACTTATTTCTGATATGTTCCTTAAGCTAACAGGGTTAAACCATACTTTTGATTGCGCAGTTCTGAACACTCTTTCTGTAGAAAATGCAAGTGGACATTCGGAGCGCTAAGAGGGTAATAGTGGAAAAAGGAATATATGCAAATATAAACTACACAGTAGCATTCTGTGAAACTTCTTTCTTTTCTGTGCATTCAACTAACAGAGTTGAACCTTACTTTTGATTGAGCCGTTCTGAAACACTCTTTCTGTAGAAACTGCAATTGGACATGCTAAGCGCTAAGAGGCCTACATTGGGAAAAAGAATATCTTCAAATAAAAACTACACAGATGCATTCTGTGAAACTTATTTCTGATCTGTAAATTCAGTTAACAGAGATAAAACATATTTTTGATTGAGCAGTTAAGAAACACTCTTTTTGTAGAAAATGCAAGTGGAGATTCGGAGCGCTAAGAGGGTAATAGTGGAAAAAGGAATGTCTTCAAATATAAACTACACAGAATCATTCGGTGAAACTTCTTTCTGATCTGTGCATTCAGCTAACAGAGTTAAACCATACTTTTGATTGAGCAGATCTGAACACTCTTTCTGTAGAAAATGCAACTGGACATTTGGAGCGCTAAGAGCGTAGTAGTGGAAAAAGGAATATATTCAAATATAAACTACACAGAAGCATTCTGTGAAACTTCTTTCTGATCTGAGCATTCAGATAACAGAGTTAAACCATACTTTTGATTGAGCAGTTTTGAAACACTCTGTCTGTAGAAAATGCAACTGGACATTCGTAGCGCTAAGTGGGTAATAGTGGAAAAAAGAATATGTTCAAATATAAACTACACAGAAGCATTGTATAAAACTTCTTTCTGTTCTGTGCATTCAACTAACAGAGTTGAACCTTACTTTTGATTGAGCCGTTCTGAAACACTCTTTCTGTAGAAAATGCAATTGGACATTCTGAGCGCTAAGAGGCCTATATTGGGAAAAGGAATGTCTACAAATAAAAACTACACAGAAGAATTGTGTGAAACTTCTTTCTGTTCTGTGTGTTCAACTAAAAGAGTTGAACCTTAGTTTTGATTGAGCCGTTCTGAAACACTCTTTCTGTAGAAAATGCAAGTGGAGATTCGGAGCGCTAAGAGGGTAATAGTGGAAAAAGGAATATATGCAAATATAAACTACACAGTAGCATTCTGTGAAAATTCTTTCTGTTCTGTGCATTCAACTAACAGAGTTGAACCTTACTTTTGATTGAGCCGTTCTGAAACACTCTTTCTGTAGAAACTGCAATTGGACATGCTAAGCGATAAGAGGCCTACATTGGGAAAAAGAATATCTTCAAATAAAAACTACACAGATGCATTCTGTGAAACTTATTTCAGATCTGTAAATTCAGTTAACAGAGATAAAACATATTTTTGATTGAGCACTTATGAAACACTCTTTTTGTAGAAAATGCAAGTGGAGATTCGGAGCGCTAAGAGGGTAATAGTGGAAAAAGGAATGTCTTCAAATATAAACTACACAGAATCATTCGGTGAAACTTCTTTCTGATCTGTGCATTCAGCTAACAGAGTTAAACCATACTTTTGATTGAGCAGATCTGAACACTCTTTCTGTAGAAAATGCAACTGGACATTTGGAGCGCTAATAGCGTAGTAGTGGAAATAGGAATATATTCAAATATAAACTACACAGAAGCATTCTGTGAAACTTCTTTCTGTTCTATGCATTCAATTTCCAGGGTTGAACCTTACTTATGATTGAGCCGTTCTGAAACACTCTTTCTGTAGAAACTGAAGTTGGACATTCTGAGCGCTAAGAGGCCTATATTGGGAAAAGGAATGTCTATAAATAAAAACTACACAGAAGCATTGTGTGAAACTTATTTCTGATATGTTCATTAAGCTAACAGGGTTAAACCATACTTTTGATTGCGCAGTTCTGAACACTCTTTCTGTAGAAAATGCAAGTGGACATTCGGAGCGCTAAGAGGGTAATAGTGGAAAAAGGAATATATGCAAATATAAACTACACAGTAGCATTCTGTGAAACTTCTTTCTTTTCTGTGCATTCAACTAACAGAGTTGAACCTTACTTTTGATTGAGCCGTTCTGAAACACTCTTTCTGTAGAAACTGCAATTGGACATGCTAAGCGCTAAGAGGCCTACATTGGGAAAAAGAATATCTTCAAATAAAAACTACACAGATGCATTCTGTGAAACTTATTTCTGATCTGTAAATTCAGTTAACAGAGATAAAACATAGTTTTGATTGAGCAGTTATGAAACACTCTTTTTGTAGAAAATGCAAGTGGAGATTCGGAGCGCTAAGAGGGTAATAGTGGAAAAAGGAATGTCTTCAAATATAAACTACACAGAATCATTCGGTGAAACTTCTTTCTGATCTGTGCATTCAGCTAACAGAGTTAAACCATACTTTTGATTGAGCAGATCGGAACACTCTTTCTGTAGAAAATGCAACTGGACATTTGGAGCGGTAAGAGCGTAGTAGTGGAAAAAGGAATATATTCAAATATATACTACACAGAAGCATTCTGTGAAACTTCTTTCTGATCTGAGCATTCAGATAACAGAGTTAAACCATAGTTTTGATTGAGCAGTTTTGAAACACTCTGTCTGTAGAAAATGCAACTGGACATTCGTAGCGCTAAGTGGGTAATAGTGGAAAAAAGAATATGTTCAAATATAAACTACACAGAAGCATTGTATGAAACTTCTTTCTGTTCTGTGCATTCAACTAACAGAGTTGAACCTTACTTTTGATTGAGCCGTTCTGAAACACTCTTTCTGTAGAAAATGCAATTGGACATTCTGAGCGCTAAGAGGCCTATATTGGGAAAAGGAATGTCTACAAATAAAAACTACACAGAAGAATTGTGTGAAACTTCTTTCTGTTTTGTGTGTTCAACTAAAAGAGTTGAACCTTAGTTTTGATTGAGCCGTTCTGAAACACTCTTTCTGTAGAAAATGCAAGTGGAGATTCGGAGCGCTAAGAGGGTAATAGTGGAAAAAGGAATGTCTCCAAATATAAACTACACAGAATCATTCTGTGAAACTTCTTTCTGATCTGTGCATTCAGCTAACAGAGTTAAACCATACTTATGATTGAGCAGATCTGAACACTCTTTCTGTAGAAAATGCAACTGGACATTTGGAGCGCTAAGAGAGTAGTAGTGGAAAAAGGAATATATTCAAATATAAACTACACAGAAGCATTCTGTGAAACTTCTTTCTGATCTGAGCATTCAGCTAACAGAGTTAAACCATACTTTTGATTGAGCAGTTTTGAAACACTCTGTCTGTAGAAAATGCAACTGGACATTCGTAGCGCTAAGTGGGTAATAGTGGAAAAAAGAATATGTTCAAATATAAACTACACAGAAGCATTGTATGAAACTTCTTTCTGTTCTGTGCATTCAACTAACAGAGTTGAACCTTACTTTTGATTGAGCCTTTCTGAAACTCTCTTTCTGTAGAAACTGCAATTGGACATTCTGAGCGCTAAGAGGCCTCTATTGGGAAAAATAATATCTTCAAATAGAAACTACACAGAAGCATTGTGTGAAACTTATTTCTGATATGTTCCTTAAGCTAACAGGGTTAAACCATACTTTTGATTGCGCAGTTCTGAACACTCTTTCTGTAGAAAATGCAAGTGGACATTCGGAGCGCTAAGAGGGTAATAGTGGAAAAAGGAATATATGCAAATATAAACTACACAGTAGCATTCTGTGAAACTTCTTTCTTTTCTGTGCATTCAACTAACAGAGTTGAACCTTACTTTTGATTGAGCCGTTCTGAAACACTCTTTCTGTAGAAACTGCAATTGGACATGCTAAGCGCTAAGAGGCCTACATTGGGAAAAAGAATATCTTCAAATAAAAACTACACAGATGCATTCTGTGAAACTTATTTCTGATCTGTAAATTCAGTTAACAGAGATAAAACATATTTTTGATTGAGCAGTTATGAAACACTCTTTTTGTAGAAAATGCAAGTGGAGATTCGGAGCGCTAAGAGGGTAATAGTGGAAAAAGGAATGTCTTCAAATATAAACTACACAGAATCATTCGGTGAAACTTCTTTCAGATCTGTGCATTCAGCTAACAGAGTTAAACCATACTTTTGATTGAGCAGATCTGAACACTCTTTCTGTAGAAAATGCAACTGGACATTTGGAGCGCTAAGAGCGTAGTAGTGGAAAAAGGAATATATTCAAATATAAACTACACAGAAGCATTCTGTGAAACTTCTTTCTGATCTGAGCATTCAGATAACAGAGTTAAACCATAGTTTTGATTGAGCAGTTTTGAAACACTCTGTCTGTAGAAAATGCAACTGGACATTCGTAGCGCTAAGTGGGTAATAGTGGAAAAAAGAATATGTTCAAATATAAACTACACAGAAGCATTGTATGAAACTTCTTTCTGTTCTGTGCATTCAACTAACAGAGTTGAACCTTACTTTTGATTGAGCCGTTCTGAAACACTCTTTCTGTAGAAAATGCAATTGGACATTCTGAGCGCTAAGAGGCCTATATTGGGAAAAGGAATGTCTACAAATAAAAACTACACAGAAGAATTGTGTGAAACTTCTTTCTGTTCTGTGTGTTCAACTAAAAGAGTTGAACCTTAGTTTTGATTGAGCCGTTCTGAAACACTCTTTCTGTAGAAAATGCAAGTGGAGATTCGGAGCGCTAAGAGGGTAATAGTGGAAAAAGGAATGTCTCCAAATATAAACTACACAGAATCATTCTGTGAAACTTCTTTCTGATCTGTGCATTCAGCTAACAGAGTTAAACCATACTTTTGATTGAGCAGATCTGAACACTCTTTCTGTAGAAAATGCAACTGGACATTTGGAGCGCTAAGAGAGTAGTAGTGGAAAAAGGAATATATTCAAATATAAACTACACAGAAGCATTCTGTGAAACTTCTTTCTGATCTGAGCATTCAGCTAACAGAGTTAAACCATACTTTTGATTGAGCAGTTTTGAAACACTCTGTCTGTAGAAAATGCAACTGGACATTCGTAGCGCTAAGTGGGTAATAGTGGAAAAAAAATATGTTCAAATATAAACTACACAGAAGCATTGTATGAAACTTCTTTCTGTTCTGTGCATTCAACTAACAGAGTTGAACCTTACTTTTGATTGAGCCATTCTGAAACACTCTTTCTGTAGAAACTGCAATTGGACATTCTGAGCGCTAAGAGGCCTATATTGGGAAAAGGAATGTCTACAAATAAAAACTACACAGAAGCATTGTGTGAAACTTCTTTCTGTTCTGTGTGTTCAACTAACAGGTTTAAACCATACTTTTGATTGCGCCGTTCTGAAACACTCTTTCTGTAGAAAATGCAAGTGGAGTTTCCGAGCGCTAAGAGGGTAATAGTGGAAAAAGGAATGTCTCCAAATATAAACTACACAGAATCATTCTGTGAAACTTCTTTCTGATCTGTGCATTCAGCTAACAGAGTTAAACCATACTTTTGATTGAGCAGATCTGAACACTCTTTCTGTAGAAAATGCAACTGGACATTTGGAGCGCTAAGAGAGTAGTAGTGGAAAAAGGAATATATTCAAATATAAACTACACAGAAGCATTCTGTGAAACTTCTTTCTGATCTGAGCATTCAGCTAACAGAGTTAAACCATACTTTTGATTGAGCAGTTTTGAAACACTCTGTCTGTAGAAAATGCAACTGGACATTCGTAGCGCTAAGTGGGTAATAGTGGAAAAAAGAATATGTTCAAATATAAACTACACAGAAGCATTGTATGAAAATTCTTTCTGTTCTGTGCATTCAACTAACAGAGTTGAACCTTACTTTTGATTGAGCCTTTCTGAAACACTCTTTCTGTAGAAACTGCAATTGGACATTCTGAGCGCTAAGAGGCCTCTATTGGGAAAAATAATATCTTCAAATAAAAACTACACAGAAGCATTGTGTGAAACTTATTTCTGATATGTTCCTTAAGCTAACAGGGTTAAACCATACTTTTGATTGCGCAGTTCTGAACACTCTTTCTGTAGAAAATGCAAGTGGACATTCGGAGCGCTAAGAGGGTAATAGTGGAAAAAGGAATATATGCAAATATAAACTACACAGTAGCATTCTGTGAAACTTCTTTCTTTTCTGTGCATTCAACTAACAGAGTTGAACCTTACTTTTGATTGAGCCGTTCTGAAACACTCTTTCTGTAGAAACTGCAATTGGACATGCTAAGCGCTAAGAGGCCTACATTGGGAAAAAGAATATCTTCAAATAAAAACTACACAGATGCATTCTGTGAAACTTATTTCTGATCTGTAAATTCAGTTAACAGAGATAAAACATATTTTTGATTGAGCAGTTAAGAAACACTCTTTTTGTAGAAAATGCAAGTGGAGATTCGGAGCGCTAAGAGGGTAATAGTGGAAAAAGGAATGTCTTCAAATATAAACTACACAGAATCATTCGGTGAAACTTCTTTCTGATCTGTGCATTCAGCTAACAGAGTTAAACCATACTTTTGATTGAGCAGATCTGAACACTCTTTCTGTAGAAAATGCAACTGGACATTTGGAGCGCTAAGAGCGTAGTAGTGGAAAAAGGAATATATTCAAATATAAACTACACAGAAGCATTCTGTGAAACTTCTTTCTGATCTGAGCATTCAGATAACAGAGTTAAACCATACTTTTGATTGAGCAGTTTTGAAACACTCTGTCTGTAGAAAATGCAACTGGACATTCGTAGCGCTAAGTGGGTAATAGTGGAAAAAAGAATATGTTCAAATATAAACTACACAGAAGCATTGTATAAAACTTCTTTCTGTTCTGTGCATTCAACTAACAGAATTGAACCTTACTTTTGATTGAGCCGTTCTGAAACACTCTTTCTGTAGAAAATGCAATTGGACATTCTGAGCGCTAAGAGGCCTATATTGGGAAAAGGAATGTCTACAAATAAAAACTACACAGAAGAATTGTGTGAAACTTCTTTCTGTTCTGTGTGTTCAACTAAAAGAGTTGAACCTTAGTTTTGATTGAGCCGTTCTGAAACACTCTTTCTGTAGAAAATGCAAGTGGAGATTCGGAGCGCTAAGAGGGTAATAGTGGAAAAAGGAATATATGCAAATATAAACTACACAGTAGCATTCTGTGAAAATTCTTTCTGTTCTGTGCATTCAACTAACAGAGTTGAACCTTACTTTTGATTGAGCCGTTCTGAAACACTCTTTCTGTAGAAACTGCAATTGGACATGCTAAGCGATAAGAGGCCTACATTGGGAAAAAGAATATCTTCAAATAAAAACTACACAGATGCATTCTGTGAAACTTATTTCAGATCTGTAAATTCAGTTAACAGAGATAAAACATATTTTTGATTGAGCAGTTATGAAACACTCTTTTTGTAGAAAATGCAAGTGGAGATTCGGAGCGCTAAGAGGGTAATAGTGGAAAAAGGAATGTCTTCAAATATAAACTACACAGAATCATTCGGTGAAACTTCTTTCTGATCTGTGCATTCAGCTAACAGAGTTAAACCATACTTTTGATTGAGCAGATCTGAACACTCTTTCTGTAGAAAATGCAACTGGACATTTGGAGCGCTAATAGCGTAGTAGTGGAAATAGGAATATATTCAAATATAAACTACACAGAAGCATTCTGTGAAACTTCTTTCTGTTCTATGCATTCAATTTCCAGGGTTGAACCTTACTTATGATTGAGCCGTTCTGAAACACTCTTTCTGTAGAAACTGAAGTTGGACATTCTGAGCGCTAAGAGGCCTATATTGGGAAAAGGAATGTCTATAAATAAAAACTACACAGAAGCATTGTGTGAAACTTATTTCTGATATGTTCATTAAGCTAACAGGGTTAAACCATACTTTTGATTGCGCAGTTCTGAACACTCTTTCTGTAGAAAATGCAAGTGGACATTCGGAGCGCTAAGAGGGTAATAGTGGAAAAAGGAATATATGCAAATATAAACTACACAGTAGCATTCTGTGAAACTTCTTTCTTTTCTGTGCATTCAACTAACAGAGTTGAACCTTACTTTTGATTGAGCCGTTCTGAAACACTCTTTCTGTAGAAACTGCAATTGGACATGCTAAGCGCTAAGAGGCCTACATTGGGAAAAAGAATATCTTCAAATAAAAACTACACAGATGCATTCTGTGAAACTTATTTCTGATCTGTAAATTCAGTTAACAGAGATAAAACATAGTTTTGATTGAGCAGTTATGAAACACTCTTTTTGTAGAAAATGCAAGTGGAGATTCGGAGCGCTAAGAGGGTAATAGTGGAAAAAGGAATGTCTTCAAATATAAACTACACAGAATCATTCGGTGAAACTTCTTTCTGATCTGTGCATTCAGCTAACAGAGTTAAACCATACTTTTGATTGAGCAGATCGGAACACTCTTTCTGTAGAAAATGCAACTGGACATTTGGAGCGGTAAGAGCGTAGTAGTGGAAAAAGGAATATATTCAAATATATACTACACAGAAGCATTCTGTGAAACTTCTTTCTGATCTGAGCATTCAGATAACAGAGTTAAACCATAGTTTTGATTGAGCAGTTTTGAAACACTCTGTCTGTAGAAAATGCAACTGGACATTCGTAGCGCTAAGTGGGTAATAGTGGAAAAAAGAATATGTTCAAATATAAACTACACAGAAGCATTGTATGAAACTTCTTTCTGTTCTGTGCATTCAACTAACAGAGTTGAACCTTACTTTTGATTGAGCCGTTCTGAAACACTCTTTCTGTAGAAAATGCAATTGGACATTCTGAGCGCTAAGAGGCCTATATTGGGAAAAGGAATGTCTACAAATAAAAACTACACAGAAGAATTGTGTGAAACTTCTTTCTGTTTTGTGTGTTCAACTAAAAGAGTTGAACCTTAGTTTTGATTGAGCCGTTCTGAAACACTCTTTCTGTAGAAAATGCAAGTGGAGATTCGGAGCGCTAAGAGGGTAATAGTGGAAAAAGGAATGTCTCCAAATATAAACTACACAGAATCATTCTGTGAAACTTCTTTCTGATCTGTGCATTCAGCTAACAGAGTTAAACCATACTTATGATTGAGCAGATCTGAACACTCTTTCTGTAGAAAATGCAACTGGACATTTGGAGCGCTAAGAGAGTAGTAGTGGAAAAAGGAATATATTCAAATATAAACTACACAGAAGCATTCTGTGAAACTTCTTTCTGATCTGAGCATTCAGCTAACAGAGTTAAACCATACTTTTGATTGAGCAGTTTTGAAACACTCTGTCTGTAGAAAATGCAACTGGACATTCGTAGCGCTAAGTGGGTAATAGTGGAAAAAAGAATATGTTCAAATATAAACTACACAGAAGCATTGTATGAAACTTCTTTCTGTTCTGTGCATTCAACTAACAGAGTTGAACCTTACTTTTGATTGAGCCTTTCTGAAACACTCTTTCTGTAGAAACTGCAATTGGACATTCTGAGCGCTAAGAGGCCTCTATTGGGAAAAATAATATCTTCAAATAGAAACTACACAGAAGCATTGTGTGAAACTTATTTCTGATATGTTCCTTAAGCTAACAGGGTTAAACCATACTTTTGATTGCGCAGTTCTGAACACTCTTTCTGTAGAAAATGCAAGTGGACATTCGGAGCGCTAAGAGGGTAATAGTGGAAAAAGGAATATATGCAAATATAAACTACACAGTAGCATTCTGTGAAACTTCTTTCTTTTCTGTGCATTCAACTAACAGAGTTGAACCTTACTTTTGATTGAGCCGTTCTGAAACACTCTTTCTGTAGAAACTGCAATTGGACATGCTAAGCGCTAAGAGGCCTACATTGGGAAAAAGAATATCTTCAAATAAAAACTACACAGATGCATTCTGTGAAACTTATTTCTGATCTGTAAATTCAGTTAACAGAGATAAAACATATTTTTGATTGAGCAGTTATGAAACACTCTTTTTGTAGAAAATGCAAGTGGAGATTCGGAGCGCTAAGAGGGTAATAGTGGAAAAAGGAATGTCTTCAAATATAAACTACACAGAATCATTCGGTGAAACTTCTTTCAGATCTGTGCATTCAGCTAACAGAGTTAAACCATACTTTTGATTGAGCAGATCTGAACACTCTTTCTGTAGAAAATGCAACTGGACATTTGGAGCGCTAAGAGCGTAGTAGTGGAAAAAGGAATATATTCAAATATAAACTACACAGAAGCATTCTGTGAAACTTCTTTCTGATCTGAGCATTCAGATAACAGAGTTAAACCATAGTTTTGATTGAGCAGTTTTGAAACACTCTGTCTGTAGAAAATGCAACTGGACATTCGTAGCGCTAAGTGGGTAATAGTGGAAAAAAGAATATGTTCAAATATAAACTACACAGAAGCATTGTATGAAACTTCTTTCTGTTCTGTGCATTCAACTAACAGAGTTGAACCTTACTTTTGATTGAGCCGTTCTGAAACACTCTTTCTGTAGAAAATGCAATTGGACATTCTGAGCGCTAAGAGGCCTATATTGGGAAAAGGAATGTCTACAAATAAAAACTACACAGAAGAATTGTGTGAAACTTCTTTCTGTTCTGTGTGTTCAACTAAAAGAGTTGAACCTTAGTTTTGATTGAGCCGTTCTGAAACACTCTTTCTGTAGAAAATGCAAGTGGAGATTCGGAGCGCTAAGAGGGTAATAGTGGAAAAAGGAATGTCTCCAAATATAAACTACACAGAATCATTCTGTGAAACTTCTTTCTGATCTGTGCATTCAGCTAACAGAGTTAAACCATACTTTTGATTGAGCAGATCTGAACACTCTTTCTGTAGAAAATGCAACTGGACATTTGGAGCGCTAAGAGAGTAGTAGTGGAAAAAGGAATATATTCAAATATAAACTACACAGAAGCATTCTGTGAAACTTCTTTCTGATCTGAGCATTCAGCTAACAGAGTTAAACCATACTTTTGATTGAGCAGTTTTGAAACACTCTGTCTGTAGAAAATGCAACTGGACATTCGTAGCGCTAAGTGGGTAATAGTGGAAAAAAAATATGTTCAAATATAAACTACACAGAAGCATTGTATGAAACTTCTTTCTGTTCTGTGCATTCAACTAACAGAGTTGAACCTTACTTTTGATTGAGCCATTCTGAAACACTCTTTCTGTAGAAACTGCAATTGGACATTCTGAGCGCTAAGAGGCCTATATTGGGAAAAGGAATGTCTACAAATAAAAACTACACAGAAGCATTGTGTGAAACTTCTTTCTGTTCTGTGTGTTCAACTAACAGGTTTAAACCATACTTTTGATTGCGCCGTTCTGAAACACTCTTTCTGTAGAAAATGCAAGTGGAGTTTCCGAGCGCTAAGAGGGTAATAGTGGAAAAAGGAATGTCTCCAAATATAAACTACACAGAATCATTCTGTGAAACTTCTTTCTGATCTGTGCATTCAGCTAACAGAGTTAAACCATACTTTTGATTGAGCAGATCTGAACACTCTTTCTGTAGAAAATGCAACTGGACATTTGGAGCGCTAAGAGAGTAGTAGTGGAAAAAGGAATATATTCAAATATAAACTACACAGAAGCATTCTGTGAAACTTCTTTCTGATCTGAGCATTCAGCTAACAGAGTTAAACCATACTTTTGATTGAGCAGTTTTGAAACACTCTGTCTGTAGAAAATGCAACTGGACATTCGTAGCGCTAAGTGGGTAATAGTGGAAAAAAGAATATGTTCAAATATAAACTACACAGAAGCATTGTATGAAACTTCTTTCTGTTCTGTGCATTCAACTAACAGAGTTGAACCTTACTTTTGATTGAGCCTTTCTGAAACACTCTTTCTTTAGAAACTGCAATTGGACATTCTGAGCGCTAAGAGGCCTCTATTGGGAAAAATAATATCTTCAAATAAAAACTACACAGAAGCATTGTGTGAAACTTATTTCTGATATGTTCCTTAAGCTAACAGGGTTAAACCATACTTTTGATTGCGCAGTTCTGAACACTCTTTCTGTAGAAAATGCAAGTGGACATTCGGAGCGCTAAGAGGGTAATAGTGGAAAAAGGAATATATGCAAATATAAACTACACAGTAGCATTCTGTGAAACTTCTTTCTTTTCTGTGCATTCAACTAACAGAGTTGAACCTTACTTTTGATTGAGCCGTTCTGAAACACTCTTTCTGTAGAAACTGCAATTGGACATGCTAAGCGCTAAGAGGCCTACATTGGGAAAAAGAATATCTTCAAATAAAAACTACACAGATGCATTCTGTGAAACTTATTTCTGATCTGTAAATTCAGTTAACAGAGATAAAACATATTTTTGATTGAGCAGTTATGAAACACTCTTTTTGTAGAAAATGCAAGTGGAGATTCGGAGCGCTAAGAGGGTAATAGTGGAAAAAGGAATGTCTTCAAATATAAACTACACAGAATCTTTCGGTGAAACTTCTTTCTGATCTGTGCATTCAGCTAACAGAGTTAAACCATACTTTTGATTGAGCAGATCTGAACACTCTTTCTGTAGAAAATGCAACTGGACATTTGGAGCGCTAAGAGCGTAGTAGTGGAAAAAGGAATATATTCAAATATAAACTACACAGAAGCATTCTGTGAAACTTCTTTCTGATCTGAGCATTCAGATAACAGAGTTAAACCATACTTTTGATTGAGCAGTTTTGAAACACTCTGTCTGTAGAAAATGCAACTGGACATTCGTAGCGCTAAGTGGGTAATAGTGGAAAAAAGAATATGTTCAAATATAAACTACACAGAAGCATTGTATGAAACTTCTTTCTGTTCTGTGCATTCAACTAACAGAGTTGAACCTTACTTTTGATTGAGCCGTTCTGAAACACTCTTTCTGTAGAAACTGCAATTGGACATTCTGAGCGCTAAGAGGCCTATATTGGGAAAAGGAATGTCTACAAATAACAACTACACAGAAGAATTGTGTGAAACTTCTTTCTGTTCTGTTTGTTCAACTAAAAGAGTTGAACCTTAGTTTTGATTGAGCCGTTCTGAAACACTCTTTCTGTAGAAAATGCAAGTGGAGATTCGGAGCGCTAAGAGGGTAATAGTGGAAAAAGGAATGTCTCCAAATATAAACTACACAGAATCATTCTGTGAAACTTCTTTCTGATCTGTGCATTCAGCTAACAGAGTTAAAACATACTTTTGATTGAGCAGATCTGAACACTCTTTCTGTAGAAAATGCAACTGGACATTTGGAGCGCTAAGAGAGTAGTAGTGGAAAAAGGAATATATTCAAATATAAACTACACAGAAGCATTCTGTGAAACTACTTTCTGATCTGAGCATTCAGCTAACAGAGTTAAACCATACTTTTGATTGAGCAGTTTTGAAACACTCTGTCTGTAGAAAATGCAACTGGACATTCGTAGCGCTAAGTGGGTAATAGTGGAAAAAAGAATATGTTCAAATATAAACTACACAGAAGCATTGTATGAAACTTCTTTCTGTTCTGTGCATTCAACTAACAGAGTTGAACCTTACATTTGATTGAGCTTTCTGAAACACTCTTTCTGTAGAAACTGCAATTGGACATTCTGAGCGCTAAGAGGCATATATTGGGAAAAATAATATCTTCAAATAAAAACTACACTGAAGCCTTGTGTGAAACTTATTTCTGATATGTTCCTTAAGCTAACAGGGTTAAACCATACTTTTGATTGCGCAGTTCTGAACACTCTTTCTGTAGAAAATGCAAGTGGACATTCGGAGCGCTAAGAGGGTAATAGTGGAAAAAGAATATATGCAAATATAAACTACACAGTAGCATTCTGTGAAACTTCTTTCTTTTCTGTGCATTCAACTAACAGAGTTGAACCTTACTTTTGATTGAGCCGTTCTGAAACACTCTTTCTGTAGAAACTGCAATTGGACATGCTAAGCGCTAAGAGGCCTACATTGGGAAAAAGAATATCTTCAAATAAAAACTACACAGATGCATTCTGTGAAACATATTTCTGATCTGTAAATTCAGTTAACAGAGATAAAACATATTTTTGATTGAGCAGTTATGAAACACTCTTTTTGTAGAAAATGCAAGTGGAGATTCGGAGCGCTAAGGGGGTAATAGTGGAAAAAGGAATGTCTCCAAATACAAACTACACAGAATCATTCTGTGAAACTTCTTTCTGATCTGTGCATTCAGCTAACAGAGTTAAACCATACTTTTGATTGAGCAGATCTGAACACTCTTTCTGTAGAAAATGCAACTGGACATTTGGAGCGCTAAGAGAGTAGTAGTGGAAAAAGGAATATATTCAAATATAAACTACACAGAAGCATTCTGTGAAACTTCTTTCTGATCTGAGCATTCAGCTAACAGAGTTAAACCATACTTTTGATTGAGCAGTTTTGAAACACTCTGTCTGTAGAAAATGCAACTGGACATTCGTAGCGCTAAGTGGGTAATAGTGGAAAAAAGAATATGTTCAAATATAAACTACACAGAAGCATTGTATGAAACTTCTTTCTGTTCTGTGCATTCAACTAACAGAGTTGAACCTTACTTTTGATTGAGCCTTTCTGAAACACTCTTTCTTTAGAAACTGCAATTGGACATTCTGAGCGCTAAGAGGCCTCTATTGGGAAAAATAATATCTTCAAATAAAAACTACACAGAAGCATTGTGTGAAACTTATTTCTGATATGTTCCTTAAGCTAACAGGGTTAAACCATACTTTTGATTGCGCAGTTCTGAACACTCTTTCTGTAGAAAATGCAAGTGGACATTCGGAGCGCTAAGAGGGTAATAGTGGAAAAAGGAATATATGCAAATATAAACTACACAGTAGCATTCTGTGAAACTTCTTTCTTTTCTGTGCATTCAACTAACAGAGTTGAACCTTACTTTTGATTGAGCCGTTCTGAAACACTCTTTCTGTAGAAACTGCAATTGGACATGCTAAGCGCTAAGAGGCCTACATTGGGAAAAAGAATATCTTCAAATAAAAACTACACAGATGCATTCTGTGAAACTTATTTCTGATCTGTAAATTCAGTTAACAGAGATAAAACATATTTTTGATTGAGCAGTTATGAAACACTCTTTTTGTAGAAAATGCAAGTGGAGATTCGGAGCGCTAAGAGGGTAATAGTGGAAAAAGGAATGTCTTCAAATATAAACTACACAGAATCATTCGGTGAAACTTCTTTCTGATCTGTGCATTCAGCTAACAGAGTTAAACCATACTTTTGATTGAGCAGATCTGAACACTCTTTCTGTAGAAAATGCAACTGGACATTTGGAGCGCTAAGAGCGTAGTAGTGGAAAAAGGAATATATTCAAATATAAACTACACAGAAGCATTCTGTGAAACTTCTTTCTGATCTGAGCATTCAGATAACAGAGTTAAACCATACTTTTGATTGAGCAGTTTTGAAACACTCTGTCTGTAGAAAATGCAACTGGACATTCGTAGCGCTAAGTGGGTAATAGTGGAAAAAAGAATATGTTCAAATATAAACTACACAGAAGCATTGTATGAAACTTCTTTCTGTTCTGTGCATTCAACTAACAGAGTTGAACCTTACTTTTGATTGAGCCGTTCTGAAACACTCTTTCTGTAGAAACTGCAATTGGACATTCTGAGCGCTAAGAGGCCTATATTGGGAAAAGGAATGTCTACAAATAACAACTACACAGAAGAATTGTGTGAAACTTCTTTCTGTTCTGTTTGTTCAACTAAAAGAGTTGAACCTTAGTTTTGATTGAGCCGTTCTGAAACACTCTTTCTGTAGAAAATGCAAGTGGAGATTCGGAGCGCTAAGAGGGTAATAGTGGAAAAAGGAATGTCTCCAAATATAAACTACACAGAATCATTCTGTGAAACTTCTTTCTGATCTGTGCATTCAGCTAACAGAGTTAAAACATACTTTTGATTGAGCAGATCTGAACACTCTTTCTGTAGAAAATGCAACTGGACATTTGGAGCGCTAAGAGAGTAGTAGTGGAAAAAGGAATATATTCAAATATAAACTACACAGAAGCATTCTGTGAAACTACTTTCTGATCTGAGCATTCAGCTAACAGAGTTAAACCATACTTTTGATTGAGCAGTTTTGAAACACTCTGTCTGTAGAAAATGCAACTGGACATTCGTAGCGCTAAGTGGGTAATAGTGGAAAAAAGAATATGTTCAAATATAAACTACACAGAAGCATTGTATGAAACTTCTTTCTGTTCTGTGCATTCAACTAACAGAGTTGAACCTTACATTTGATTGAGCTTTCTGAAACACTCTTTCTGTAGAAACTGCAATTGGACATTCTGAGCGCTAAGAGGCATATATTGGGAAAAATAATATCTTCAAATAAAAACTACACTGAAGCCTTGTGTGAAACTTATTTCTGATATGTTCCTTAAGCTAACAGGGTTAAACCATACTTTTGATTGCGCAGTTCTGAACACTCTTTCTGTAGAAAATGCAAGTGGACATTCGGAGCGCTAAGAGGGTAATAGTGGAAAAAGAATATATGCAAATATAAACTACACAGTAGCATTCTGTGAAACTTCTTTCTTTTCTGTGCATTCAACTAACAGAGTTGAACCTTACTTTTGATTGAGCCGTTCTGAAACACTCTTTCTGTAGAAACTGCAATTGGACATGCTAAGCGCTAAGAGGCCTACATTGGGAAAAAGAATATCTTCAAATAAAAACTACACAGATGCATTCTGTGAAACATATTTCTGATCTGTAAATTCAGTTAACAGAGAAAAAACATATTTTTGATTGAGCAGTTATGAAACACTCTTTTTGTAGAAAATGCAAGTGGAGATTCGGAGCGCTAAGAGGGTAATAGTGGAAAAAGGAATGTCTTCAAATATAAACTACACAGAATCATTCGGTGAAACTTCTTTCTGATCTGTGCATTCAGCTAACAGAGTTAAACCATACTTTTGATTGAGCAGATCTGAACACTCTTTCTGTAGAAAATGCAACTGGACATTTGGAGCGCTAAGAGCGTAGTAGTGGAAAAAGGAATATATTCAAATATAAACTACACAGAAGCATTCTGTGAAACTTCTTTCTGATCTGAGCATTCAGCTAACAGAGTTAAACCATACTTTTGATTGAGCAGTTTTGAAACACTCTGTCTGTAGAAAATGCAACTGGACATTCGTAGCGCTAAGTGGGTAATAGTGGAAAAAAGAATATGTTCAAATATAAACTACACAGAAGCATTGTATGAAACTTCTTTCTGTTCTGTGCATTCAACTAACAGAGTTGAACCTTACTTTTGATTGAGCCGTTCTGAAACACTCTTTCTGTAGAAAATGCAATTGGACATTCTGAGCGCTAAGAGGCCTATATTGGGAAAAGGAATGTCTACAAATAAAAACTACACAGAAGAATTGTGTGAAACTTCTTTCTGTTTTGTGTGTTCAACTAAAAGAGTTGAACCTTAGTTTTGATTGAGCCGTTCTGAAACACTCTTTCTGTAGAAAATGCAAGTGGAGATTCGGAGCGCTAAGAGGGTAATAGTGGAAAAAGGAATGTCTCCAAATATAAACTACACAGAATCATTCTGTGAAACTTCTTTCTGATCTGTGCATTCAGCTAACAGAGTTAAACCATACTTTTGATTGAGCAGATCTGAACACTCTTTCTGTAGAAAATGCAACTGGACATTTGGAGCGCTAAGAGAGTAGTAGTGGAAAAAGGAATATATTCAAATATAAACTACACAGAAGCATTCTGTGAAACTTCTTTCTGATCTGAGCATTCAGCTAACAGAGTTAAACAATACTTTTGATTGAGCAGTTTTGAAACACTCTGTCTGTAGAAAATTCAACTGGACATTCGTAGCGCTAAGTGGGTAATAGTGGAAAAAAGAATATGTTCAAATATAAACTACACAGAAACATTGTATGAAACTTCTTTCTGTTCTGTGCATTCAACTAACAGAGTTGAACCTTACTTTTGATTGAGCCTTTCTGAAACACTCTTTCTGTAGAAACTGCAATTGGACAATCTGAGCGCTAAGAGGCCTCTATTGGGAAAATTAATATCTTCAAATAAAAACTACACAGAAGCATTGTGTGAAACTTATTTCTGATATGTTCCTTAAGCTAACAGGGTTAAACCATACTTTTGATTGCGCAGTTCTGAACACTCTTTCTGTAGAAAATGCAAGTGGACATTCGGAGCGCTAAGAGGGTAATAGTGGAAAAAGGAATATATGCAAATATAAACTACACAGTAGCATTCTGTGAAACTTCTTTCTTTTCTGTGCATTCAACTAACAGAGTTGAACCTTACTTTTGATTGAGCCGTTCTGAAACACTCTTTCTGTAGAAACTGCAATTGGACATGCTAAGCGCTAAGAGGCCTACATTGGGAAAAAGAATATCTTCAAATAAAAACTACACAGATGCATTCTGTGAAACTTATTTCTGATCTGTAAATTCAGTTAACAGAGATAAAACATAGTTTTGATTGAGCAGTTATGAAACACTCTTTTTGTAGAAAATGCAAGTGGAGATTCGGAGCGCTAAGAGGGTAATAGTGGAAAAAGGAATGTCTTCAAATATAAACTACACAGAATCATTCGGTGAAACTTCTTTCTGATCTGTGCATTCAGCTAACAGAGTTAAACCATACTTTTGATTGAGCAGATCTGAACACTCTTTCTGTAGAAAATGCAACTGGACATTTGGAGCGCTAAGAGAGTAGTAGTGGAAAAAGGAATATATTCAAATATAAACTACACAGAAGCATTCTGTGAAACTTCTTTCTGATCTGAGCATTCAGATAACAGAGTTAAACCATAGTTTTGATTGAGCAGTTTTGAAACACTCTGTCTGTAGAAAATGCAACTGGACATTCGTAGCGCTAAGTGGGTAATAGTGGAAAAAAGAATATGTTCAAATATAAACTACACAGAAGCATTGTATGAAACTTCTTTCTGTTCTGTGCATTCAACTAACAGAGTTGAACCTTACTTTTGATTGAGCCGTTCTGAAACACTCTTTCTGTAGAAAACGCAATTGGACATTCTGAGCGCTAAGAGGCCTATATTGGGAAAAGGAATGTCTACAAATAAAAACTACACAGAAGAATTGTGTGAAACTTCTTTCTGTTCTGTGTGTTCAACTAAAAGAGTTGAACCTTAGTTTTGATTGAGCCGTTCTGAAACACTCTTTCTGTAGAAAATGCAAGTGGAGATTCGGAGCCCTAAGAGGGTAATAGTGGAAAAAGGAATGTCTCCAAATATAAACTACACAGAATCATTCTGTGAAACTTCTTTCTGATCTGTGCATTCAGCTAACAGAGTTAAACCATACTTTTGATTGAGCAGATCTGAACACTCTTTCTGTAGAAAATGCAACTGGACATTTGGAGCGCTAAGAGAGTAGTAGTGGAAAAAGGAATATATTCAAATATAAACTACACAGAAGCATTCTGTGAAACTTCTTTCTGATCTGAGAATTCAGCTAACAGAGTTAAACCATACTTTTGATTGAGCAGTTTTGAAACACTCTGTCTGTAGAAAATGCAACTGGACATTCGTAGCGCTAAGTGGGTAATAGTGGAAAAAAGAATATGTTCAAATATAAACTACACAGAATCATTGTATGAAACTTCTTTCTGTTCTGTGCATTCAACTAACAGAGTTGAACCTTACTTTTGATTGAGCCTTTCTGAAACACTCTTTGTGTAGAAACTGCAATTGGACATTCTGAGCGCTAAGAGGCCTCTATTGGGAAAAATAATATCTTCAAATAAAAACTACACGGAAGCATTGTGTGAAACTTATTTCTGATATGTTCCTTAAGCTAACAGGGTTAAACCATACTTTTGATTGCGCAGTTCTGAACACTCTTTCTGTAGAAAATGCAAGTGGACATTCGGAGCGCTAAGAGGGTAATAGTGGAAAAAGGAATATATGCAAATATAAACTACACAGTAGCATTCTGTGAAACTTCTTTCTTTTCTGTGCATTCAACTAACAGAGTTGAACCTTACTTTTGATTGAGCCGTTCTGAAACACTCTTTCTGTAGAAACTGCAATTGGACATGCTAAGCGCTAAGAGGCCTACATTGGGAAAAAGAATATCTTCAAATAAAAACTACACAGATGCATTCTGTGAAACTTATTTCTGATCTGTAAATTCAGTTAACAGAGATAAAACATATTTTTGATTGAGCAGTTAAAAACACTCTTTTTGTAGAAAATGCAAGTGGAGATTCGGAGCGCTAAGAGGGTAATAGTGGAAAAAGGAATGTCTTCAAATATAAACTACACAGAATCATTCGGTGAAACTTCTTTCTGATCTGTGCATTCAGCTAACAGAGTTAAACCATACTTTTGATTGAGCAGATCTGAACACTCTTTCTGTAGAAAATGCAACTGGACATTTGGAGCGCTAAGAGCGTAGTAGTGGAAAAAGGAATATATTCAAATATAAACTACACAGAAGCATTCTGTGAAACTTCTTTCTGATCTGAGCATTCAGATAACAGAGTTAAACCATACTTTTGATTGAGCAGTTTTGAAACACTCTGTCTGTAGAAAATGCAACTGGACATTCGTAGCGCTAAGTGGGTAATAGTGGAAAAAAGAATATGTTCAAATATAAACTACACAGAAGCATTGTATAAAACTTCTTTCTGTTCTGTGCATTCAACTAACAGAGTTGAACCTTACTTTTGATTGAGCCGTTCTGAAACACTCTTTCTGTGGAAAATGCAATTGGACATTCTGAGCGCTAAGAGGCCTATATTGGGAAAAGGAATGTCTACAAATAAAAACTACACAGAAGAATTGTGTGAAACTTCTTTCTGTTCTGTGTGTTCAACTAAAAGAGTTGAACCTTAGTTTTGATTGAGCCGTTCTGAATCACTCTTTCTGTAGAAAATGCAAGTGGAGATTCGGAGCGCTAAGAGGGTAATAGTGGAAAAAGGAATGTCTCCAAATATAAACTACACAGAATCATTCTGTGAAACTTCTTTCTGATCTGTGCATTCAGCTAACAGGGTTAAACCATACTTTTGATTGAGCAGATCTGAACACTCTTTCTGTAGAAAATGCAACTGGACATTTGGAGCGCTAAGAGAGTAGTAGTGGAAAAAGGAATATATTCAAATATAAACTACACAGAAGCATTCTGTGAAACTTCTTTCTCATCTGAGCATTCAGCTAACAGAGTTAAACCATACTTTTGATTGAGCAGTTTTGAAACACTCTGTCTGTAGAAAATGCAACTGGACATTCGTAGCGCTAAGTGGGTAATAGTGGAAAAAAAATATGTTCAAATATAAACTACACAGAAGCATTGTATGAAACTTCTTTCTGTTCTGTGCATTCAACTAACAGAGTTGAACCTTACTTTTGATTGAGCCTTTCTGAAACACTCTTTCTGTAGAAACTGCAATTGGACATTCTGAGCGCTAAGAGGCCTATATTGGGAAAAATAATATCTTCAAATAAAAACTACACAGAAGCATTGTGTGAAACTTATTTCTGATATGTTCCTTAAGCTAACAGGGTTAAACCATACATTTGATTGCGCAGTTCAGAACACTCTTTCTGTAGAAAATGCAAGTGGACATTCGGAGCGCTAAGAGGGTAATAGTGGAAAAAGGAATATATGCAAATATAAACTACACAGTAGCATTCTGTGAAACTTCTTTCTTTTCTGTGCATTCAACTAACAGAGTTGAACCTTACTTTTGATTGAGCCGTTCTGAAACACTCTTTCTGTAGAAACTGCAATTGGACATGCTAAGCGCTAAGAGGCCTACATTGGGAAAAAGAATATCTTCAAATAAAAACTACACAGATGCATTCTGTGAAACTTATTTCTGATCTGTAAATTCAGTTAACAGAGATAAAACATATTTTTGATTGAGCAGTTATGAATCACTCTTTTTGTAGAAAATGCAAGTGGAGATTCGGAGCGCTAAGAGGGTAATAGTGGAAAAAGGAATGTCTTCAAATATAAACTACACAGAATCTTTCGGTGAAACTTCTTTCTGATCTGTGCATTCAGCTAACAGAGTTAAACCATACTTTAGATTGAGCAGATCTGAACACTCTTTCTGTAGAAAATGCAACTGGACATTTGGAGCGCTAAGAGCGTAGTAGTGGAAAAAGGAATATATTCAAATATAAACTACACAGAAGCATTCTGTGAAACTTCTTTCTGATCTGAGCATTCAGCTAACAGAGTTAAACCATACTTTTGATTGAGCAGTTTTGAAACACTCTGTCTGTAGAAAATGCAACTGGACATTCGTAGCGCTAAGTGGGTAATAGTGGAAAAAAGAATATGTTCAAATATAAACTACACAGAAGCATTGTATGAAACTTCTTTCTGTTCTGTGCATTCAACTAACAGAGTTGAACCTTACTTTTGATTGAGCCGTTCTGAAACACTCTTTCTGTAGAAACTGCAATTGGACATTCTGAGCGCTAAGAGGCCTATATTGGGAAAAGGAATGTCTACAAATAAAAACTACACAGAAGAATTGTGTGAAACTTCTTTCTGTTCTGTGTGTTCAACTAAAAGAGTTGAACCTTAGTTTTGATTGAGCCGTTCTGAAACACTCTTTCTGTAGAAAATGCAAGTGGAGATTTGTAGCGCTAAGAGGGTAATAGTGGAAAAAGGAATGTCTCCAAATATAAACTACACAGAATCATTCTGTGAAACTTGTTTCTGATCTGTGCATTCAGCTAACAGGGTTAAACCATACTTTTGATTGAGCAGATCTGAACACTCTTTCTGTAGAAAATGCAACTGGACATTTGGAGCGCTAAGAGCGTAGTAGTGGAAAAAGGAATATATTCAAATATAAACTACACAGAAACATTCTGTGAAACTTCTTTCTGATCTGAGCATTCAGATAACAGAGTTAAACCATAGTTTTGATTGAGCAGTTTTGAAACACTCTGTCTGTAGAAAATGCAACTGGACATTCGTAGCGCTAAGTGGGTAATAGTGGAAAAAAGAATATGTTCAAATATAAACTACACAGAAGCATTGTATGAAACTTCTTTCTGTTCTGTGCATTCAACTAACAGAGTTGAACCTTACTTTTGATGGAGCCATTCTGAAACACTCTTTCTGTAGAAACTGCAATTGGACATTCTGAGCGCTAAGAGGCCTATATTGGGAAAAGGAATGTCTACAAATAAAAACTACACAGAAGAATTGTGTGAAACTTCTTTCTGTTCTGTTTGTTCAACTAAAAGAGTTGAACCTTAGTTTTGATTGAGCCGTTCTGAAACACTCTTTCTGTAGAAACTGCAATTGGACATTCTGAGCGCTAAGAGGCATATATTGGGAAAAATAATATCTTCAAATAAAAACTACACAGAAGCCTTGTGTGAAACTTATTTCTGATATGTTCCTTAAGCTAACAGGGTTAAACCATACTTTTGATTGCGCAGTTCTGAACACTCTTTCTGTAGAAAATGCTAGTGGACATTCGGAGCGCTAAGAGGGTAATAGTGGAAAAAGAATATATGCAAATATAAACTACACAGTAGCATTCTGTGAAACTTCTTTCTTTTCTGTGCATTCAACTAACAGAGTTGAACCTTACTTTTGATTGAGCCGTTCTGAAACACTCTTTCTGTAGAAACTGCAATTGGACATGCTAAGCGCTAAGAGGCCTACATTGGGAAAAAGAATATCTTCAAATAAAAACTACACAGATGCATTCTGTGAAACATATTTCTGATCTGTAAATTCAGTTAACAGAGATAAAACATATTTTTGATTGAGCAGTTATGAAACACTCTTTTTGTAGAAAATGCAAGTGGAGAGTCGGAGCGCTAAGAGGGTAATAGTGGAAAAAGGAATGTCTTCAAATATAAACTACACAGAATCATTCGGTGAAACTTCTTTCTGATCTGTGCATTCAGCTAACAGAGTTAAACCATACTTTTGATTGAGCAGATCTGAACACTCTTTCTGTAGAAAATGCAACTGGACATTTGGAGCGCTAAGAGCGTAGTAGTGGAAAAAGGAATATATTCAAATATAAACTACACAGAAGCATTCTGTGAAACTTCTTTCTGATCTGAGCATTCAGCTAACAGAGTTAAACCATACTTTTGATTGAGCAGTTTTGAAACACTCTGTCTGTAGAAAATGCAGCTGGACATTCGTAGCGCTAAGTGGGTAATAGTGGAAAAAAAATATGTTCAAATATATACTACACAGAAGCATTGTATGAAACTTCTTTCTGTTCTGTGCATTCAACTAACAGAGTTGAACCTTACTTTTGATTGAGCCTTTCTGAAACACTCTTTCTGTAGAAACTGCAATTGGACATTCTGAGCGCTAAGAGGCCTATATTGGGAAAAATAATATCTTCAAATAAAAACTACACAGAAGCATTGTGTGAAACTTATTTCTGATATGTTCATTAAGCTAACAGGGTTAAACCATACTTTTGATTGCGCAGTTCTGAACACTCTTTCTGTAGAAAATGCAAGTGGACATTCGGAGCGCTAAGAGGGTAATAGTGGAAAAAGGAATATATTCAAATATAAACTACACAGTAGCATTCAGTGAAAATTCTTTCTGTTCTTTGCATTCAACTAACAGAGTTGAAACTTACTTTTGATTGAGCCGTTCTGAAACACTCTTTCTGTAGAAACTGCAATTGGACATGCTAAGCGCTTAGAGGCCTACATTGGGAAAAAGAATATCTTCAAATAAAAACTACACAGATGCATTCTGTGAAACTTATTTCTGATCTGTAAATTCAGTTAACAGAGATAAAACATATTTTTGATTGAGCAGTTATGAAACACTCTTTTTGTAGAAAATGCAAGTGGAGATTCGGAGCGATAAGAGGGTAATAGTGGAAAAAGGAATGTCTTCAAATATAAACTACACAGAATCATTCGGTGAAACTTCTTTCTGATCTGTGCATTCAGCTAACAGAGTTAAACCATACTTTTGATTGAGCAGATCTGAACACTCTTTCTGTAGAAAATGCAACTGGACATTGGGAGCGCTAAGAGCGTAGTAGTGGAAAAAGGAATATATTCAAATATAAACTACACAGAAGCATTCTGTGAAACTTCTTTCTGATCTGAGCATTCAGATAACAGAGTTAAACCATACTTTTGATTGAGCAGTTTTGAAACACTCTGTCTGTAGAAAATGCAACTGGACATTCGTAGCGCTATGTTGGTAATAGTGGAAAAAAGAATATGTTCAAATATAAACTACACAGAAGCATTGTATGAAACTTCTTTCTGTTCTGTGCATTCAACTAACAGAGTTGAACCTTACATTTGATTGAGCCGTTCTGAAACACTCTTTCTGTAGAAACTGCAATTGGACATTCTGAGCGCTAAGAGGCCTATATTGGGAAAAGGAATGTCTACAAATAACAACTACACAGAAGAATTGTGTGAAACTTCTTTCTGTTCTGTTTGTTCAACTAAAAGAGTTGAACCTTAGTTTTGATTGAGCCGTTCTGAAACACTCTTTCTGTAGAAAATGCAAGTGGAGATTCGGAGCGCTAAGAGGGTAATAGTGGAAAAAGGAATGTCTCCAAATATAAACTACACAGAATCATTCTGTGAAACTTCTTTCTGATCTGTGCATTCAGCTAACAGAGTTAAACCATACTTTTGATTGAGCAGATCTGAACACTCTTTCTGTAGAAAATGCAACTGGACATTTGGAGCGCTAAAAGAGTAGTAGTGGAAAAAGGAATATATTCAAATATAAACTACACAGAAGCATTCTGTGAAACTACTTTCTGATCTGAGCATTCAGCTAACAGAGTTAAACCATACTTTTGATTGAGCAGTTTTGAAACACTCTGTCTTTAGAAAAGGCAACTGGACATTCGTAGCGCTAAGTGGGTAATAGTGGAAAAAAGAATATGTTCAAATATAAACTACACAGAAGCATTGTATGAAACTTCTTTCTGTTCTGTGCATTCAACTAACAGAGTTGAACCTTACTTTTGATTGAGCTTTCTGAAACACTCTTTCTGTAGAAACTGCAATTGGACATTCTGAGCGCTAAGAGGCATATATTGGGAAAAATAATATCTTCAAATAAAAACTACACAGAAGCCTTGTGTGAAACTTATTTCTGATATGTTCCTTAAGCTAACAGGGTTAAACCATACTTTTGATTGCGCAGTTCTGAACACTCTTTCTGTAGAAAATGCAAGTGGACATTCGGAGCGCTAAGAGGGTAATAGTGGAAAAAGAATATATGCAAATATAAACTACACAGTAGCATTCTGTGAAACTTCTTTCTTTTCTGTGCATTCAACTAACAGAGTTGAACCTTACTTTTGATTGAGCCGTTCTGAAACACTCTTTCTGTAGAAACTGCAATTGGACATGCTAAGCGCTAAGAGGCCTACATTGGGAAAAAGAATATCTTCAAATAAAAACTACACAGATGCATTCTGTGAAACATATTTCTGATCTGTAAATTCAGTTAACAGAGATAAAACATATTTTTGATTGAGCAGTTATGAAACACTCTTTTTGTAGAAAATGCAAGTGGAGATTCGGAGCGCTAAGAGGGTAATAGTGGAAAAAGGAATGTCTTCAAATATAAACTACACAGAATCATTCGGTGAAACTTCTTTCTGATCTGTGCATTCAGCTAACAGAGTTAAACCATACTTTTGATTGAGCAGATCTGAACACTCTTTCTGTAGAAAATGCAACTGGACATTTGGAGCGCTAAGAGCGTAGTAGTGGAAAAAGGAATATATTCAAATATAAACTACACAGAAGCATTCTGTGAAACTTCTTTCTGATCTGAGCATTCAGCTAACAGAGTTAAACCATACTTTTGATTGAGCAGTTTTGAAACACTCTGTCTGTAGAAAATGCAGCTGGACATTCGTAGCGCTAAGTGGGTAATAGTGGAAAAAAAATATGTTCAAATATATACTACACAGAAGCATTGTATGAAACTTCTTTCTGTTCTGTGCATTCAACTAACAGAGTTGAACCTTACTTTTGATTGAGCCTTTCTGAAACACTCTTTCTGTAGAAACTGCAATTGGACATTCTGAGCGCTAAGAGGCCTATATTGGGAGAAATAATATCTTCAAATAAAAACTACACAGAAGCATTGTGTGAAACTTATTTCTGATATGTTCATTAAGCTAACAGGGTTAAACCATACTTTTGATTGCGCAGTTCTGAACACTCTTTCTGTAGAAAATGCAAGTGGACATTCGGAGCGCTAAGAGGGTAATAGTGGAAAAAGGAATATATTCAAATATAAACTACACAGTAGCATTCAGTGAAAATTCTTTCTGTTCTGTGCATTCAACTAACAGAGTTGAAACTTACTTTTGATTGAGCCGTTCTGAAACACTCTTTCTGTAGAAACTGCAATTGGACATGCTAAGCGCTTAGAGGCCTACATTGGGAAAAAGAATATCTTCAAATAAAAACTACACAGATGCATTCTGTGAAACTTATTTCTGATCTGTAAATTCAGTTAACAGAGATAAAACATATTTTTGATTGAGCAGTTATGAAACACTCTTTTTGTAGAAAATGCAAGTGGAGATTCGGAGCGCTAAGAGGGTAATAGTGGAAAAAGGAATGTCTTCAAATATAAACTACACAGAATCATTCGGTGAAACTTCTTTCTGATCTGTGCATTCAGCTAACAGAGTTAAACCATACTTTTGATTGAGCAGATCTGAACAATCTTTCTGTAGAAAATGCAACTGGACATTTGGAGCGCTAAGAGCATAGTAGTGGAAAAAGGAATATATTCAAATATAAACTACACAGAAGCATTCTGTGAAACTTCTTTCTGATCTGAGCATTCAGATAACAGAGTTAAACCATAGTTTTGATTGAGCAGTTTTGAAACACTCTGTCTGTAGAAAATGCAACTGGACATTCGTAGCGCTAAGTGGGTAATAGTGGAAAAAAGAATATGTTCAAATATAAACTACACAGAAGCATTGTATGAAACTTCTTTCTGTTCTGTGCATTCAACTAACAGAGTTGAACCTTACTTTTGATTGAGCCGTTCTGAAACACTCTTTCTGTAGAAACTGCAATTGGACATTCTGAGCGCTAAGAGGCCTATATTGGGAAAAGGAATGTCTACGAATAAAAACTACACAGAAGAATTGTGTGAAACTTCTTTCGGTTCTGTGTGTTCAACTAAAAGAGTTGAACCTTAGTTTTGATTGAGCCGTTCTGAAACAGTCTTTCTGTAGAAAATGCAAGTGAAGATTCGGAGCGCTAAGAGGGTAATAGTGGAAAAAGGAATGTCTCCAAATATAAACTACACAGAATCATTCTGTGAAACTTCTTTCTGATCTGTGCATTCAGCTAACAGAGTTAAACCATACTTTTGATTGAGCAGATCTGCACACTCTTTCTGTAGAAAATGCAACTGGACATTTGGAGCGCTAAGAGAGTAGTAGTGGAAAAAGGAATATATTCAAATATAAACTACACAGAAGCATTCTGTGAAACTTCTTTCTGATCTGAGCATTCAGCTAACAGAGTTAAACCATACTTTTGCTTGAGCAGTTTTGAAACACTCTGTCTGTAGAAAATGCAATTGGACATTCGTAGCGCTAAGTGGGTAATAGTTGAAAAAAGAATATGTTCAAATATAAACTACACAGAAGCATAGTATGAAACTTCTTTCTGTTCTGTGCATTCACCTAACAGAGTTGAACCTTACTTTTGATTGAGCCTTTCTGAAACACTCTTTCTGTAGAAACTGCAATTGGACATTCTGAGCGCTAAGAGGCCTATATTGGGAAAAATAATATCTTCAAATAAAAACTACACAGAAGCATTCTGTGAAACTTCTTTCTGATCTGTGCATTCAGCTAACAGAGTTAAACCATACTTTTGATTCAGCAGTTCTGAAACACTCTGTCTGTAGAAAATGCAACTGGACATTCGTAGCGCTAAGTGGGTAATAGTGGAAAAAAGAATATGTTCAAATATAAACTACACAGAAGCATTGTATGAAACTTCTTTCTGTTCTGTGCATTCAACTAACAGAGTTGAACCTTACTTTTGATTGAGCCGTTCTGAAACACTCTTTCTGTAGAAACTGCAATTGGACATTCTGTGCGCTGAGAGGCCTATATTGGGAAAAGGAATGTCTACAAATAAAAACTACACAGAAGAATTGTGTGAAACTTCTTTCTGTTCTGTGTGTTCAACTAAAAGAGTTGAAACTTAGTTTTGATTGAGCCGTTCTGAAACACTCTTTCTGTAGAAAATGCAAATGGAGATTCGGAGCGCTAAGAGGGTAATAGTGGAAAAAGGAATGTCTCCAAATATAAACTACACAGAATCATTCTGAGAAACTTCTTTCTGATCTGTGCATTCAGCTAACAGAGTTAAACCATACTTTTGATTGAGCAGATCTGAACACTGTTTCTGTAGAAAATGCAACTGGACATTTGGAGCGCTAAGAGAGTAGTAGTGGAAAAAGGAATATATTCAAATATAAACTACACAGAAGCATTCTGTGAAACTTCTTTCTGATCTGAGCATTCAGCTAACAGAGTTAAACCATACTTTTGATTGAGCAGTTTTGAAACACTCTGTCTGTAGAAAATGCAACAGGACATTCGTAGCGCTAAGTGGGTAATAGTGGAAAAAAGAATATGTTCAAATATAAACTACACAGAAGCATTGTATGAAACTTCTTTCTGTTCTGTGCATTCAACTAACAGAGTTGAACCTTACTTTTGATTGAGCCTTTCTGAAACACTCTTTCTGTAGAAACTGCAATTGGACATTCTGAGCGCTAAGAGGCCTCTATTGGGAAAAATAATATCTTCAAATAAAAACTACACAGAAGCATTTTGTGAAACTTATTTCTGATATGTTCATTAAGCTAACAGAGTTAAACCATACTTTTGATTGCGCAGTTCTGAACACTCTTTCTGTAGAAAATGCAAGTGGACATTCGGAGCGCTAAGAGGGTAATAGTGGAAAAAGGAATATATTCAAATATAAACTACACAGTAGCATTCAGTGAAAATTCTTTCTGTTCTGTGCATTCAACTAACAGAGTTGAACCTTACTTTTGATTGAGCCGTTCTGAAACACTCTTTCTGTAGAAACTGCAATTGGACATGCTAAGCGCTAAGAGGCCTACATTGGGAAAAAGAATATCTTCAAATAAAAACTACACAGATGCATTCTGTGAAACTTATTTCTGATCTGTAAATTCAGTTAACAGAGATAAAACATATTTTTGATTGAGCAGTTATGAAACACTCTTTTTGTAGAAAACGCAAGTGGAGATTCGGAGCGCTAAGAGGGTAATAGTGGAAAAAGGAATGTCTTCAAATATAAACTACACAGAATCATTCTGTGAAACTTCTTTCTGATCTGTGCATTCAGCTAACAGAGTTAAACCATACTTTTGATTGAGCAGATCTGAACACTATTTCTGTAGAAAATGCAACTGGACATTTGGAGCGCTAAGAGAGTAGTAGTGGAAAAAGGAATATATTCAAATATAAACTACACAGAAGCATTCTGTGAAACTTCTTTCTGATCTGAGCATTCAGCTAACAGAGTTAAACCATACTTTTGATTGAGCAGTTTTGAAACACTCTGTCTGTAGAAAATGCAACTGGACATTCGTAGCGCTAAGTGGGTAATAGTGGAAAAAAGAATATGTTCAAATATAAACTACACAGAAGCATTGTATGAAACTTCTTTCTGTTCTGTGCATTCAACTAACAGAGTTGAACCTTACTTTTGATTGAGCCGTTCTGAAACACTCTTTCTGTAGAAACTGCAATTGGACATTCTGAGCGCTGAGAGGCCTATATTGGGAAAAGGAATGTCTACAAATAAAAACTACACAGAAGAATTGTGTGAAACTTCTTTCTGTTCTGTGTGTTCAACTAAAAGACTTGAACCTTAGTTTTGATTGAGCCGTTCTGAAACACTCTTTCTGTAGAAAATGCCAGTGGAGATTCGGAGCGCTAAGAGGGTAATAGTGGAAAAAGGAATGTCTCCAAATATAAACTACACAGAATCATTCTGAGAAACTTCTTTCTGATCTGTGCATTCAGCTAACAGAGTTAAACCATACTTTTGATTGAGCAGATCTGAACACTCTTTCTGTAGAAAATGCAACTGGACATTTGGAGCGCTAAGAGAGTAGTAGTGGAAAAAGGAATATATTCAAATATAAACTACACAGAAGCATTCTGTGAAACTTCTTTCTGATCTGAGCATTCAGCTAACAGAGTTAAACCATACTTTTGATTGAGCAGTTTTGAAACACTCTGTCTGTAGAAAATGCAACAGGACATTCGTAGCGCTAAGTGGGTAATAGTGGAAAAAAGAATATGTTCAAATATAAACTACACAGAAGCATTGTATGAAACTTCTTTCTGTTCTGTGCATTCAACTAACAGAGTTGAACCTTACTTTTGATTGAGCCTTTCTGAAACACTCTTTCTGTAGAAACTGCAATTGGACATTCTGAGCGCTAAGAGGCCTCTATTGGGAAAAATAATATCTTCAAATAAAAACTACACAGAAGCATTGTGTGAAACTTATTTCTGATATGTTCATTAAGCTAACAGAGTTAAACCATACTTTTGATTGCGCAGTTCTGAACACTCTTTCTGTAGAAAATGCAAGTGGACATTCGGAGCGCTAAGAGGGTAATAGTGGAAAAAGGAATATATTCAAATATAAACTACACAGTAGCATTCAGTGAAAATTCTTTCTGTTCTGTGCATTCAACTAACAGAGTTGAACCTTACTTTTGATTGAGCCGTTCTGAAACACTCTTTCTGTAGAAACTGCAATTGGACATGCTAAGCGCTAAGAGGCCTACATTGGGAAAAAGAATATCTTCAAATAAAAACTACACAGATGCATTCTGTGAAACTTATTTCTGATCTGTAAATTCAGTTAACAGAGATAAAACATATTTTTGATTGAGCAGTTATGAAACACTCTTTTTGTAGAAAACGCAAGTGGAGATTCGGAGCGCTAAGAGGGTAATAGTGGAAAAAGGAATGTCTTCAAATATAAACTACACAGAATCATTCGGTGAAACTTCTTTCTGATCTGTGCATTCAGCTAACAGAGTTAAACCATACTTTTGATTGAGCAGATCTGAACACTCTTTCTGTAGAAAATGCAACTGGACATTTGGAGCGCTAAGAGAGTAGTAGTAGAAAAAGGAATATATTCAAATATAAACTACACAGAAGCATTCTGTGAAACTTCTTTCTGATCTGAGCATTCAGCTAACAGAGTTAAACCATACTTTTGATTGAGCAGTTTTGAAACACTCTGTCTGTAGAAAATGCAACTGGACATTCGTAGCGCTAAGTGGGTAATAGTGGAAAAAAGAATATGTTCAAATATAAACTACACAGAAGCATTGTATGAAACTTCTTTCTGTTCTGTGCATTCAAGTAACAGAGTTGAACCTTACTTTTGATTGAGCAGTTTTGAAACACTCTGTCTGTAGAAACTGCAATTGGACATTCTGAGCGCTGAGAGGCCTATATTGGGAAAAGGAATGTCTACAAATAAAAACTACACAGAAGAATTGTGTGAAACTTCTTTCTGTTCTGTGTGTTCAACTAAAAGAGTTGAACCTTAGTTTTGATTGAGCCGTTCTGAAACACTCTTTCTGTAGAAAATGCAAATGGAGATTCGGAGCGCTAAGAGGGTAATAGTGGAAAAAGGAATGTCTCCAAATATAAACTACACAGAATCATTCTGAGAAACTTCTTTCTGATCTGTGCATTCAGCTAACAGAGTTAAACCATACTTTTGATTGAGCAGATCTGAACACTGTTTCTGTAGAAAATGCAACTGGACATTTGGAGCGCTAAGAGAGTAGTAGTCTAAAAAGGAATATATTCAAATATAAACTACACAGAAGCATTCTGTGAAACTTCTTTCTGCTCTGAGCATTCAGCTAACAGAGTTAAACCATACTTTTGATTGAGCAGTTTTGAAACACTCTGTCTGTATAAAATGCAACTGGACATTCGTAGCGCTAAGTGGGTAATAGTGGAAAAAAGAATATGTTCAAATAGAAACTACACAGAAGCATTGTATGAAACTCCTTTCTGTTCTGTGCATTCAACTAACAGAGTTGAACCTTACTTTTGATTGAGCCTTTCTGAAACACTCTTTCTGTAGAAACTGCAATTGGACATTCTGTGCGCTAAGAGGCCTCTATTGGGAAAAATAATATCTTCAAATAAAAACTACACAGAAGCATTGTGTGAAACTTATTTCTGATATGTTCATTAAGCTAACAGAGTTAAACCATACTTTTGATTGCGCAGTTCTGAACACTCTTTCTGTAGAAAATGCAAGTGGACATTCGGAGCGCTAAGAGGGTAATAGTGGAAAAAGGAATATATGCAAATATAAACTACACAGTAGCATTCTGTGAAAATTCTTTCTGTTCTGTGCATTCAACTAACAGATTTGAACCTTACTTTTGATTGAGCCGTTCTGAAACACTCTTTCTGTAGAAACTGCAATTGGACATGCTAAGCGCTAAGAGGCCTACATTGGGAAAAAGAATATCTTCAAATAAAAACTACACAGATGCATTCTGTGAAACTTATTTCTGATCTGTAAATTCAGTTAACAGAGATAAAACATATTTTTGATTGAGCAGTTATGAAACCCTCTTTTTGTAGAAAACGCAAGTGGAGATTCGGAGCGCTAAGAGGGTAATAGTGGAAAAAGGAATGTCTTCAAATATAAACTACACAGAATCATTCTGTGAAACTTCTTTCTGATCTGTGCATTCAGCTAACAGAGTTAAACCATACTTTTGATTGAGCAGATCTGAACACTATTTCTGTAGAAAATGCAACTGGACATTTGGAGCGCTAAGAGAGTAGTAGTGGAAAAAGGAATATATTCAAATATAAACTACACAGAAGCATTCTGTGAAACTTCTTTCTGATCTGAGCATTCAGCTAACAGAGTTAAACCATACTTTTGATTGAGCAGTTTTGAAACACTCTGTCTGTAGAAAATGCAACTGGACATTCGTAGCGCTAAGTGGGTAATAGTGGAAAAAAGAATATGTTCAAATATAAACTACACAGAAGCATTGTATGAAACTTCTTTCTGTTCTGTGCATTCAACTAACAGAGTTGAACCTTACTTTTGATTGAGCCGTTCTGAAACACTCTTTCTGTAGAAACTGCAATTGGACATTCTGAGCGCTGAGAGGCCTATATTGGGAAAAGGAATGTCTACAAATAAAAACTACACAGAAGAATTGTGTGAAACTTCTTTCTGTTCTGTGTGTTCAACTAAAAGACTTGAACCTTAGTTTTGATTGAGCCGTTCTGAAACACTCTTTCTGTAGAAAATGCAAGTGGAGATTCGGAGCGCTAAGAGGGTAATAGTGGAAAAAGGAATGTCTCCAAATATAAACTACACAGAATCATTCTGAGAAACTTCTTTCTGATCTGTGCATTCAGCTAACAGAGTTAAACCATACTTTTGATTGAGCAGATCTGAACACTCTTTCTGTAGAAAATGCAACTGGACATTTGGAGCGCTAAGAGAGTAGTAGTGGAAAAAGGAATATATTCAAATATAAACTACACAGAAGCATTCTGTGAAACTTCTTTCTGATCTGAGCATTCAGCTAACAGAGTTAAACCATACTTTTGATTGAGCAGTTTTGAAACACTCTGTCTGTAGAAAATGCAACAGGACATTCGTAGCGCTAAGTGGGTAATAGTGGAAAAAAGAATATGTTCAAATATAAACTACACAGAAGCATTGTATGAAACTTCTTTCTGTTCTGTGCATTCAACTAACAGAGTTGAACCTTACTTTTGATTGAGCCTTTCTGAAACACTCTTTCTGTAGAAACTGCAATTGGACATTCTGAGCGCTAAGAGGCCTCTATTGGGAAAAATAATATCTTCAAATAAAAACTACACAGAAGCATTTTGTGAAACTTATTTCTGATATGTTCATTAAGCTAACAGAGTTAAACCATACTTTTGATTGCGCAGTTCTGAACACTCTTTCTGTAGAAAATGCAAGTGGACATTCGGAGCGCTAAGAGGGTAATAGTGGAAAAAGGAATATATTCAAATATAAACTACACAGTAGCATTCAGTGAAAATTCTTTCTGTTCTGTGCATTCAACTAACAGAGTTGAACCTTACTTTTGATTGAGCCGTTCTGAAACACTCTTTCTGTAGAAACTGCAATTGGACATGCTAAGCGCTAAGAGGCCTACATTGGGAAAAAGAATATCTTCAAATAAAAACTACACAGATGCATTCTGTGAAACTTATTTCTGATCTGTAAATTCAGTTAACAGAGATAAAACATATTTTTGATTGAGCAGTTATGAAACACTCTTTTTGTAGAAAACGCAAGTGCAGATTCGGAGCGCTAAGAGGGTAATAGTGGAAAAAGGAATGTCTTCAAATATAAACTACACAGAATCATTCGGTGAAACTTCTTTCTGATCTGTGCATTCAGCTAACAGAGTTAAACCATACTTTTGATTGAGCAGATCTGAACACTCTTTCTGTAGAAAATGCAACTGGACATTTTGAGCGCTAAGAGAGTAGTAGTGGAAAAAGGAATATATTCAAATATAAACTACACAGAAGCATTCTGTGAAACTTCTTTCTGATCTGAGCATTCAGCTAACAGAGTTAAACCATACTTTTGATTGAGCAGTTTTGAAACACTCTGTCTGTAGAAAATGCAACTGGACATTCGTAGCGCTAAGTGGGTAATAGTGGAAAAAAGAATATGTTCAAATATAAACTACACAGAAGCATTGTATGAAACTTCTTTCTGTTCTGTGCATTCAACTAACAGAGTTGAACCTTACTTTTGATTGAGCAGTTTTGAAACACTCTGTCTGTAGAAACTGCAATTGGACATTCTGAGCGCTGAGAGGCCTATATTGGGAAAAGGAATGTCTACAAATAAAAACTACACAGAAGAATTGTGTGAAACTTCTTTCTGTTCTGTGTGTTCAACTAAAAGAGTTGAACCTTAGTTTTGATTGAGCCGTTCTGAAACACTCTTTCTGTAGGAAATGCAAGTGGAGATTCGGAGCGCTAAGAGGGTAATAGTGGAAAAAGGAATGTCTCCAAATATAAACTACACAGAATCATTCTGAGAAACTTCTTTCTGATCTGTGCATTCAGCTAAAAGAGTTAAACCATACTTTTGATTGAGCAGATCTGAACACTCTTTCTGTAGAAAATGCAACTGGACATTTGGAGCGCTAAGAGAGTAGTAGTGGAAAAAGGAATATATTCAAATATAAACTACACAGAAGCATTCTGTGAAACTTCTTTCTGATCTGAGCATTCAGTTAACAGAGTTAAACCATACTTTTGATTGAGCAGTTTTGAAACACTCTGTCTGTAGAAAATGCAACTGGACATTCGTAGCGCTAAGTGGGTAATAGTGGAAAAAAGAATATGTTCAAATATAAACTACACAGAAGCATTGTATGAAACTTCTTTCTGTTCTGTGCATTCAACTAACAGAGTTGAACCTTACTTTTGATTGAGCCTTTCTGAAACACTCTTTCTGTAGAAACTGCAATTGGATATTCTGAGCGCTAGAGGCCTCTATTGGGAAAAATTATATCTTCAAATAAAAACTACACAGAAGCATTGTGTGAAACTTATTTCTGATATGTTCATTAAGCTAACAGAGTTAAACCATACTTTTGATTGCGCAGTTCTGAACACTCTTTCTGTAGAAAATGCAAGTGGACATTCGGAGCGCTAAGAGGGTAATAGTGGAAAAAGGAATATATTCAAATATAAACTACACAGTAGCATTCTGTGAAAATTCTTTCTGTTCTGTGCATTCAACTAACAGAGTTGAACCTTACTTTTGATTGAGCCGTTCTGAAACACTCTTTCTGTAGAAACTGCAATTGGACATGCTAAGCGCTAAGAGGCCTACATTGGGAAAAAGAATATCTTCAAATAAAAACTACACAGATGCATTCTGTGAAACTTATTTCTGATCTGTAAATTCAGTTAACAGAGATAAAACATATTTTTGATTGAGCAGTTATGAAACACTCTTTTTGTAGAAAACGCAAGTGGAGATTCGGAGCGCTAAGAGGATAATAGTGGAAAAAGGAATGTCTTCAAATATAAACTACACAGAATCATTCGGTGAAACTTCTTTCTGATCTGTGCATTCAGCTAACAGAGTTAAACCATACTTTTGATTGAGCAGATCTGAACACTCTTTCTGTAGAAAATGCAACTGGACATTTGGAGCGCTAAGAGAGTAGTAGTGGAAAAAGGAATATATTCAAATATAAACTACACAGAAGCATTCTGTGAAACTTCTTTCTGATCTGAGCATTCAGCTAACAGAGTTAAACCATACTTTTGATTGAGCAGTTTTGAAACACTCTGTCTGTAGAAAATGCAACTGGACATTCGTAGCGCTAAGTGGGTAATAGTGGAAAAAAGGATATGTTCAAATATAAACTACACAGAAGCATTGTATGAAACTTCTTTCTGTTCTGTGCATTCAACTAACAGAGTTGAACCTTACTTTTGATTGAGCCGTTCTGAAACACTCTTTCTGTAGAAACTGCAATTGGACATTCTGAGCGCTAAGAGGCCTATATTGGGAAAAGGAATGTCTACAAATAAAAACTACACAGAAGAATTGTGTGAAAATTCTTTCTGTTCTGTTTGTTCAACTAAAAGAGTTGAACCTTAGTTTTGATTGAGCCGTTCTAAAACACTCTTTCTGTAGAAAATGCAAGTGGAGATTCGGAGTGCTAAGAGGGTAATAGTGGAAAAAGGAATGTCTCCAAATATAAACTACACAGAATCATTCTGTGAAACTTCTTTCTGATCTGTGCATTCAGCTAACAGAGTTAAACCATACTTTTGATTGAGCAGATCTGAACACTCTTTCTGTAGAAAATGCAACTGGACATTTGGAGCGCTAAGAGAGTAGTCGTGGAAAAAGGAATATATTCAAATATAAACTACACAGAAGCATTCTGTGAAAATTCTTTCTGATCTGAGCATTCAGCTAACAGAGTTAAACCATACTTTTGGTTGAGCAGTATTGAAACACTCTGTCTGTAGAAAATGCAACTGGACATTCGTAGCGCTAAGTGGGTAATAGTGGAAAAAAGAATATGTTCAAATATAAACTACACAGAAGCATTGTATGAAACTTCTTTCTGTTCTGTGCATTCAACTAACAGAGTTGAACCTTACTTTTAATTGAGCCTTTCTGAAACACTCTTTCTGTAGAAACTGCAATTGGACAATCTGAGCCCTAAGAGGCCTCTATTGGGAAAAATAATATCTTCAAATAAAAACTACACAGAAGCATTGTGTGAAACTTATTTCTGATATGTTCATTAAGCTAACAGAGTTAAACCATACTTTTGATTGCGCAGTTCTGAACACTCTTTCTGTAGAGAATGCAAGTGGACATTCGGAGCGCTAAGAGGGTAATAGTGGAAAAAGGAATATATGCAAATATAAACTACACAGTAGCATTCTGTGAAACTTCTTTGTTTTCTGTGCATTCAAATAACAGAGTTGAACCTTACTTTTGATTGAGCCGTTCTGAAACACTCTTTCTGTAGAAACTGCAATTGGACATGCTAAGCGCTAAGAGGCCTACATTGGGAAAAAGAATATCTTCAAATAAAAACTACACAGATGCATTCTGTGAAACTTATTTCTGATCTGTAAATTCAGTTAACAGAGATAAAACATATTTTTGATTGAGCAGTTATGAAACACTCTTTTTGTAGAAAATGCAAGTGGAGATTCGGAGCGCTAAGAGGGTAATAGTGGAAAAAGGAATGTCTTCAAATATAAACTACACAGAATCATTCGGTGAAACTTCTTTCTGATCTGTGCATTCAGCTAACAGAGTTAAACCATACTTTTGATTGAGCAGATCTGAACACTCTTTCTGTAGAAAATGCAACTGGACATTTGGAGCGCTAAGAGCGTAGTAGTGGAAAAAGGAATATATTCAAATATAAACTACACAGAAGCATTCTGTGAAACTTCTTTCTGATCTGAGCATTCAGCTAACAGAGTTAAACCATACTTTTGATTGAGCAGTTTTGAAACACTCTGTCTGTAGAAAATGCAACTGGACATTCGTAGCGCTAAGTGGGTAATAGTGGAAAAAAGAATATGTTCAAATATAAACTACACAGAAGCATTGTATGAAACTTCTTTCTGTTCTGTGCATTCAACTAACAGAGTTGAACCTTACTTTTGATTGAGCCGTTCTGAAACACTCTTTCTGTAGAAACTGCAATTGGACATTCTGAGCGCTAAGAGGCCTATATTGGGAAAAGGAATGGCTACAAATAAAAACTACACAGAATAATTGTGTGAAACTTCTTTCTGTTCTGTTTGTTCAACTAAAAGAGTTGAAACTTAGTTTTGATTGAGCCGTTCTGAAACACTCTTTCTGTAGAAAATGCAAGTGGAGATTCGGAGCGCTAAGAGGGTAATAGTGGAAAAAGGAATGTCTCCAAATATAAACTACACAGAATCATTCTGTGAAACTTCTTTCTGATCTGTGCATTCAGCTAACAGAGTTAAACCATAATTTTGATTGAGCAGATCTGAACACTCTTCCTGTAGAAAATGCAACTGGACATTTGGAGCGCTAAGAGAGTAGTAGTGGAAAAAGGAATATATTCAAATATAAACTACACAGAAGCATTCTGTGAAACTTCTTTCTGATCTGAGCATTCAGCTAACAGAGTTAAACCATACTTTTGATTGAGCAGTTTTGAAACACTCTGTCTGTAGAAAATGCAACTGGACATTCGTAGCGCTAAGTGGGTAATAGTGGAAAAAAGAATATGTTCAAATATAAACTACACAGAAGCATTGTATGAAACTTCTTTCTGTTCTGTGCATTCAACTAACAGAGTTGAACCTTACTTTTGATTGAGCCTTTCTGAAACACTCTTTCTGTAGAAACTGCAATTGGACATTCTGAGCGCTAAGAGGCCTATATTGGGAAAAATAATATCTTCAAATAAAAACTACACAGAAGCATTTTGTGAAACTTATTTCTGATATGTTCATTAAGCTAACAGAGTTAAACCATACTTTTGATTGCGCAGTTCTGAACACTCTTTCTGTAGAAAATGCAAGTGGACATTCGGAGCGCTAAGAGGGTAATAGTGGAAAAAGGAATGTCTCCAAATATAAACTACACAGAATCATTCTGTGAAACTTCTTTCTGAACTGTGCATTCAGCTAACAGAGTTAAACCATACTTTTGATTGAGCAGATCTGTACACTCTTTCTGTAGAAAATGCAACTGGACATTTGGAGCGCTAAGAGAGTAGTAGTGGAAAAAGGAATATATTCAAATATAAACTACACAGAAGCATTCTGTGAAACTTCTTTCTGATCTGAGCATTCAGCTAACAGAGTTAAACCATACTTTTGATTGAGCAGTTTTGAAACACTCTGTCTGTAGAAAATGCAACTGGACATTCGTAGCGCTAAGTGGGTAATAGTGGAAAAAAGAATATGTTCAAATATAAACTACACAGAAGCATTGTATGAAACTTCTTTCTGTTCTGTGCATTCAACTAACAGAGTTGAACCTTACTTTTGATTGAGCCTTTCTGAAACACTCTTTCTGTAGAAACTGCAATTGGACATTCTGATCGCTAAGAGGGTAATAGCGGAAAAAGGAATATATGCAAATATAAACTACACAGTAGCATTCTGTGAAACTTCTTTCTTTTCTGTGCATTCAACTAACAGAGTTGAACCTTACTTTTGATTGAGCCGTTCTGAAACACTCTTTCTGTAGAAACTGCAATTGGACATGCTAAGCGCTAAGAGGCCTACATTGGGAAAAAGAATATCTTCAAATAAAAACTACACAGATGCATTCTGTGAAACTTATTTCTGATCTGTAAATTCAGTTAACAGAGATAAAACATATTTTTGATTGAGCGGTTATGAAACACTCTTTTTGTAGAAAATGCAAGTGGAGATTCGGAGCGCTAAGATTGTAATAGTGGAAAAAGGAATGTCATCAAATACAAACTACACAGAATCATTCGGTGAAACTTCTTTCTGATCTGTGCATTCAGCTAACAGAGTTAAACCATACTTTTGATTGAGCAGATCTGAACACTCTTTCTGTAGAAAATGCAACTGGACATTTGGAGCGCTAAGAGCGTAGTAGTGGAAAAAGGAATATATTCAAATATAAACTACACAGAAGCATTCTGTGAAACTTCTTTCTGATCTGTGCATTCAGCTAACAGAGTTAAACCATAATTTTGATTGAGCAGATCTGAACACTCTTTCTGTAGAAAATGCAACTGGACATTTGGAGTGCTAAGTGGGTAATAGTGGAAAAAAGAATATGTTCAAATATAAACTACACAGAAGCATTGTATGAAACTTCTTTCTGTTCTGTGCATTCAACTAACAGAGTTGAACCTTACTTTTGATTGAGCCTTTCTGAAACACTCTTTCTGTAGAAACTGCAATTGGACATTCTGAGCGCTGAGAGGCCTATATTGGGAAAAGGAATGTCTACAAATAAAAACTACACAGAAGAATTGTGTGAAACTTCTTTCTGTTCTGTGTGTTCAACTAAAAGACTTGAACCTTAGTTTTGATTGAGCCGTTCTGAAACACTCTTTCTGTAGAAAATGCAAGTGGAGATTCGGAGCGCTAAGAGGGTAATAGTGGAAAAAGGAATGTCTCCAAATATAAACTACACAGAATCATTCTGAGAAACTTCTTTCTGATCTGTGCATTCAGCTAACAGAGTTAAACCATACTTTTGATTGAGCAGATCTGAACACTCTTTCTGTAGAAAATGCAACTGGACATTTGGAGCGCTAAGAGAGTAGTAGTGGAAAAAGGAATATATTCAAATATAAACTACACAGAAGCATTCTGTGAAACTTCTTTCTGATCTGAGCATTCAGCTAACAGAGTTAAACCATACTTTTGATTGAGCAGTTTTGAAACACTCTGTCTGTAGAAAATGCAACAGGACATTCGTAGCGCTAAGTGGGTAATAGTGGAAAAAAGAATATGTTCAAATATAAACTACACAGAAGCATTGTATGAAACTTCTTTCTGTTCTGTGCATTCAACTAACAGAGTTGAACCTTACTTTTGATTGAGCCTTTCTGAAACACTCTTTCTGTAGAAACTGCAATTGGACATTCTGAGCGCTAAGAGGCCTCTATTGGGAAAAATAATATCTTCAAATAAAAACTACACAGAAGCATTTTGTGAAACTTATTTCTGATATGTTCATTAAGCTAACAGAGTTAAACCATACTTTTGATTGCGCAGTTCTGAACACTCTTTCTGTAGAAAATGCAAGTGGACATTCGGAGCGCTAAGAGGGTAATAGTGGAAAAAGGAATATATTCAAATATAAACTACACAGTAGCATTCAGTGAAAATTCTTTCTGTTCTGTGCATTCAACTAACAGAGTTGAACCTTACTTTTGATTGAGCCGTTCTGAAACACTCTTTCTGTAGAAACTGCAATTGGACATGCTAAGCGCTAAGAGGCCTACATTGGGAAAAAGAATATCTTCAAATAAAAACTACACAGATGCATTCTGTGAAACTTATTTCTGATCTGTAAATTCAGTTAACAGAGATAAAACATATTTTTGATTGAGCAGTTATGAAACACTCTTTTTGTAGAAAACGCAAGTGCAGATTCGGAGCGCTAAGAGGGTAATAGTGGAAAAAGGAATGTCTTCAAATATAAACTACACAGAATCATTCGGTGAAACTTCTTTCTGATCTGTGCATTCAGCTAACAGAGTTAAACCATACTTTTGATTGAGCAGATCTGAACACTCTTTCTGTAGAAAATGCAACTGGACATTTTGAGCGCTAAGAGAGTAGTAGTGGAAAAAGGAATATATTCAAATATAAACTACACAGAAGCATTCTGTGAAACTTCTTTCTGATCTGAGCATTCAGCTAACAGAGTTAAACCATACTTTTGATTGAGCAGTTTTGAAACACTCTGTCTGTAGAAAATGCAACTGGACATTCGTAGCGCTAAGTGGGTAATAGTGGAAAAAAGAATATGTTCAAATATAAACTACACAGAAGCATTGTATGAAACTTCTTTCTGTTCTGTGCATTCAACTAACAGAGTTGAACCTTACTTTTGATTGAGCAGTTTTGAAACACTCTGTCTGTAGAAACTGCAATTGGACATTCTGAGCGCTGAGAGGCCTATATTGGGAAAAGGAATGTCTACAAATAAAAACTACACAGAAGAATTGTGTGAAACTTCTTTCTGTTCTGTGTGTTCAACTAAAAGAGTTGAACCTTAGTTTTGATTGAGCCGTTCTGAAACACTCTTTCTGTAGGAAATGCAAGTGGAGATTCGGAGCGCTAAGAGGGTAATAGTGGAAAAAGGAATGTCTCCAAATATAAACTACACAGAATCATTCTGAGAAACTTCTTTCTGATCTGTGCATTCAGCTAAAAGAGTTAAACCATACTTTTGATTGAGCAGATCTGAACACTCTTTCTGTAGAAAATGCAACTGGACATTTGGAGCGCTAAGAGAGTAGTAGTGGAAAAAGGAATATATTCAAATATAAACTACACAGAAGCATTCTGTGAAACTTCTTTCTGATCTGAGCATTCAGTTAACAGAGTTAAACCATACTTTTGATTGAGCAGTTTTGAAACACTCTGTCTGTAGAAAATGCAACTGGACATTCGTAGCGCTAAGTGGGTAATAGTGGAAAAAAGAATATGTTCAAATATAAACTACACAGAAGCATTGTATGAAACTTCTTTCTGTTCTGTGCATTCAACTAACAGAGTTGAACCTTACTTTTGATTGAGCCTTTCTGAAACACTCTTTCTGTAGAAACTGCAATTGGATATTCTGAGCGCTAGAGGCCTCTATTGGGAAAAATTATATCTTCAAATAAAAACTACACAGAAGCATTGTGTGAAACTTATTTCTGATATGTTCATTAAGCTAACAGAGTTAAACCATACTTTTGATTGCGCAGTTCTGAACACTCTTTCTGTAGAAAATGCAAGTGGACATTCGGAGCGCTAAGAGGGTAATAGTGGAAAAAGGAATATATTCAAATATAAACTACACAGTAGCATTCTGTGAAAATTCTTTCTGTTCTGTGCATTCAACTAACAGAGTTGAACCTTACTTTTGATTGAGCCGTTCTGAAACACTCTTTCTGTAGAAACTGCAATTGGACATGCTAAGCGCTAAGAGGCCTACATTGGGAAAAAGAATATCTTCAAATAAAAACTACACAGATGCATTCTGTGAAACTTATTTCTGATCTGTAAATTCAGTTAACAGAGATAAAACATATTTTTGATTGAGCAGTTATGAAACACTCTTTTTGTAGAAAACGCAAGTGGAGATTCGGAGCGCTAAGAGGATAATAGTGGAAAAAGGAATGTCTTCAAATATAAACTACACAGAATCATTCGGTGAAACTTCTTTCTGATCTGTGCATTCAGCTAACAGAGTTAAACCATACTTTTGATTGAGCAGATCTGAACACTCTTTCTGTAGAAAATGCAACTGGACATTTGGAGCGCTAAGAGAGTAGTAGTGGAAAAAGGAATATATTCAAATATAAACTACACAGAAGCATTCTGTGAAACTTCTTTCTGATCTGAGCATTCAGCTAACAGAGTTAAACCATACTTTTGATTGAGCAGTTTTGAAACACTCTGTCTGTAGAAAATGCAACTGGACATTCGTAGCGCTAAGTGGGTAATAGTGGAAAAAAGGATATGTTCAAATATAAACTACACAGAAGCATTGTATGAAACTTCTTTCTGTTCTGTGCATTCAACTAACAGAGTTGAACCTTACTTTTGATTGAGCCGTTCTGAAACACTCTTTCTGTAGAAACTGCAATTGGACATTCTGAGCGCTAAGAGGCCTATATTGGGAAAAGGAATGTCTACAAATAAAAACTACACAGAAGAATTGTGTGAAAATTCTTTCTGTTCTGTTTGTTCAACTAAAAGAGTTGAACCTTAGTTTTGATTGAGCCGTTCTAAAACACTCTTTCTGTAGAAAATGCAAGTGGAGATTCGGAGTGCTAAGAGGGTAATAGTGGAAAAAGGAATGTCTCCAAATATAAACTACACAGAATCATTCTGTGAAACTTCTTTCTGATCTGTGCATTCAGCTAACAGAGTTAAACCATACTTTTGATTGAGCAGATCTGAACACTCTTTCTGTAGAAAATGCAACTGGACATTTGGAGCGCTAAGAGAGTAGTCGTGGAAAAAGGAATATATTCAAATATAAACTACACAGAAGCATTCTGTGAAAATTCTTTCTGATCTGAGCATTCAGCTAACAGAGTTAAACCATACTTTTGGTTGAGCAGTATTGAAACACTCTGTCTGTAGAAAATGCAACTGGACATTCGTAGCGCTAAGTGGGTAATAGTGGAAAAAAGAATATGTTCAAATATAAACTACACAGAAGCATTGTATGAAACTTCTTTCTGTTCTGTGCATTCAACTAACAGAGTTGAACCTTACTTTTAATTGAGCCTTTCTGAAACACTCTTTCTGTAGAAACTGCAATTGGACAATCTGAGCCCTAAGAGGCCTCTATTGGGAAAAATAATATCTTCAAATAAAAACTACACAGAAGCATTGTGTGAAACTTATTTCTGATATGTTCATTAAGCTAACAGAGTTAAACCATACTTTTGATTGCGCAGTTCTGAACACTCTTTCTGTAGAGAATGCAAGTGGACATTCGGAGCGCTAAGAGGGTAATAGTGGAAAAAGGAATATATGCAAATATAAACTACACAGTAGCATTCTGTGAAACTTCTTTGTTTTCTGTGCATTCAAATAACAGAGTTGAACCTTACTTTTGATTGAGCCGTTCTGAAACACTCTTTCTGTAGAAACTGCAATTGGACATGCTAAGCGCTAAGAGGCCTACATTGGGAAAAAGAATATCTTCAAATAAAAACTACACAGATGCATTCTGTGAAACTTATTTCTGATCTGTAAATTCAGTTAACAGAGATAAAACATATTTTTGATTGAGCAGTTATGAAACACTCTTTTTGTAGAAAATGCAAGTGGAGATTCGGAGCGCTAAGAGGGTAATAGTGGAAAAAGGAATGTCTTCAAATATAAACTACACAGAATCATTCGGTGAAACTTCTTTCTGATCTGTGCATTCAGCTAACAGAGTTAAACCATACTTTTGATTGAGCAGATCTGAACACTCTTTCTGTAGAAAATGCAACTGGACATTTGGAGCGCTAAGAGCGTAGTAGTGGAAAAAGGAATATATTCAAATATAAACTACACAGAAGCATTCTGTGAAACTTCTTTCTGATCTGAGCATTCAGCTAACAGAGTTAAACCATACTTTTGATTGAGCAGTTTTGAAACACTCTGTCTGTAGAAAATGCAACTGGACATTCGTAGCGCTAAGTGGGTAATAGTGGAAAAAAGAATATGTTCAAATATAAACTACACAGAAGCATTGTATGAAACTTCTTTCTGTTCTGTGCATTCAACTAACAGAGTTGAACCTTACTTTTGATTGAGCCGTTCTGAAACACTCTTTCTGTAGAAACTGCAATTGGACATTCTGAGCGCTAAGAGGCCTATATTGGGAAAAGGAATGGCTACAAATAAAAACTACACAGAATAATTGTGTGAAACTTCTTTCTGTTCTGTTTGTTCAACTAAAAGAGTTGAAACTTAGTTTTGATTGAGCCGTTCTGAAACACTCTTTCTGTAGAAAATGCAAGTGGAGATTCGGAGCGCTAAGAGGGTAATAGTGGAAAAAGGAATGTCTCCAAATATAAACTACACAGAATCATTCTGTGAAACTTCTTTCTGATCTGTGCATTCAGCTAACAGAGTTAAACCATAATTTTGATTGAGCAGATCTGAACACTCTTCCTGTAGAAAATGCAACTGGACATTTGGAGCGCTAAGAGAGTAGTAGTGGAAAAAGGAATATATTCAAATATAAACTACACAGAAGCATTCTGTGAAACTTCTTTCTGATCTGAGCATTCAGCTAACAGAGTTAAACCATACTTTTGATTGAGCAGTTTTGAAACACTCTGTCTGTAGAAAATGCAACTGGACATTCGTAGCGCTAAGTGGGTAATAGTGGAAAAAAGAATATGTTCAAATATAAACTACACAGAAGCATTGTATGAAACTTCTTTCTGTTCTGTGCATTCAACTAACAGAGTTGAACCTTACTTTTGATTGAGCCTTTCTGAAACACTCTTTCTGTAGAAACTGCAATTGGACATTCTGAGCGCTAAGAGGCCTATATTGGGAAAAATAATATCTTCAAATAAAAACTACACAGAAGCATTTTGTGAAACTTATTTCTGATATGTTCATTAAGCTAACAGAGTTAAACCATACTTTTGATTGCGCAGTTCTGAACACTCTTTCTGTAGAAAATGCAAGTGGACATTCGGAGCGCTAAGAGGGTAATAGTGGAAAAAGGAATGTCTCCAAATATAAACTACACAGAATCATTCTGTGAAACTTCTTTCTGAACTGTGCATTCAGCTAACAGAGTTAAACCATACTTTTGATTGAGCAGATCTGTACACTCTTTCTGTAGAAAATGCAACTGGACATTTGGAGCGCTAAGAGAGTAGTAGTGGAAAAAGGAATATATTCAAATATAAACTACACAGAAGCATTCTGTGAAACTTCTTTCTGATCTGAGCATTCAGCTAACAGAGTTAAACCATACTTTTGATTGAGCAGTTTTGAAACACTCTGTCTGTAGAAAATGCAACTGGACATTCGTAGCGCTAAGTGGGTAATAGTGGAAAAAAGAATATGTTCAAATATAAACTACACAGAAGCATTGTATGAAACTTCTTTCTGTTCTGTGCATTCAACTAACAGAGTTGAACCTTACTTTTGATTGAGCCTTTCTGAAACACTCTTTCTGTAGAAACTGCAATTGGACATTCTGATCGCTAAGAGGGTAATAGCGGAAAAAGGAATATATGCAAATATAAACTACACAGTAGCATTCTGTGAAACTTCTTTCTTTTCTGTGCATTCAACTAACAGAGTTGAACCTTACTTTTGATTGAGCCGTTCTGAAACACTCTTTCTGTAGAAACTGCAATTGGACATGCTAAGCGCTAAGAGGCCTACATTGGGAAAAAGAATATCTTCAAATAAAAACTACACAGATGCATTCTGTGAAACTTATTTCTGATCTGTAAATTCAGTTAACAGAGATAAAACATATTTTTGATTGAGCGGTTATGAAACACTCTTTTTGTAGAAAATGCAAGTGGAGATTCGGAGCGCTAAGATTGTAATAGTGGAAAAAGGAATGTCATCAAATACAAACTACACAGAATCATTCGGTGAAACTTCTTTCTGATCTGTGCATTCAGCTAACAGAGTTAAACCATACTTTTGATTGAGCAGATCTGAACACTCTTTCTGTAGAAAATGCAACTGGACATTTGGAGCGCTAAGAGCGTAGTAGTGGAAAAAGGAATATATTCAAATATAAACTACACAGAAGCATTCTGTGAAACTTCTTTCTGATCTGTGCATTCAGCTAACAGAGTTAAACCATAATTTTGATTGAGCAGATCTGAACACTCTTTCTGTAGAAAATGCAACTGGACATTTGGAGTGCTAAGTGGGTAATAGTGGAAAAAAGAATATGTTCAAATATAAACTACACAGAAGCATTGTATGAAACTTCTTTCTGTTCTGTGCATTCAACTAACAGAGTTGAACCTTACTTTTGATTGAGCCTTTCTGAAACACTCTTTCTGTAGAAACTGCAATTGGACATTCTGAGCGCTAAGAGGCCTATATTGGGAAAAATAATATCTTCAAATAAAAACTACACAGAAGCATTGTGTGAAACTTTTTTCTGATATGTTCATTAAGCTAACAGAGTTAAACCATACTTTTGATTGCGCAGTTCTGAACACTCTTTCAGTAGAAAATGCAAGTGGACATTCGGAGCGCTAAGAGGGTAATAGTGGAAAAAGGAATATATGCAAATATAAACTACACAGTAGCATTCTGTGAAAATTCTTTCTGTTCTGTGCATTCAACTAACAGAGTTGAACCTTACTTTTGATTGAGCCGTTCTGAAACACTCTTTCTGTAGAAACTGCAATTGGACATTCTGAGCGCTAAGAGGCCTATATTGGGAAAAGGAATGTCTACAAATAAAAACTTCACAGAAGAATTGTGTGAAACTTCTTTCTGTTCTGTTTGTTCAACTAAAAGAGTTGAACCTTAGTTTTGATTGAGCCGTTCTGAAACACTCTTTCTGTAGAAAATGCAAGTGGAGATTCGGAGCGCTAAGGGGGTAATAGTGGAAAAAGGAATGTCTCCAAATATAAACTACACAGAATCATTCTGTGAAACTTCTTTCTGATCTGTGCATTCAGCTAACAGAGTTAAACCATACTTTTGATTGAGCAGATCTGAACACTCTTTCTGTAGAAAATGCAACTGGACATTTGGAGCGCTAAGAGAGTAGTAGTGGAAAAAGGAATATATTCAAATATAAACTACACAGAAGCATTCTGTGAAACTTCTTTCTGATCTGAGCATGCAGCTAACAGAGTTAAACCATACTTTTGATTGAGCAGTTTTGAAACACTCTGTCTGTAGAAAATGCAACTGGACATTCGTAGCGCTAAGTGGCTAATAGTGGAAAAAAGAATATGTTAAAATATAAACTACACAGAAGCATTGTATGAAACTTCTTTCTGTTCTGTGCATTCAACTAACAGAGTTGAACCTTACTTTTGATTGAGCCTTTCTGAAACACTCTTTCTGTAGAAACTGCAATTGGACATTCTGAGCGCTAAGAGGCCTATATTGGGAAAAATAATATCTTCAAATAAAAACTACACAGAAGCATTGTGTGAAACTTATTTCTGATATGTTCATTAAGCTAACAGAGTTAAACCATACTTTTTTTTGCGCAGTTCTGAACACTCTTTCTGTAGAAAATGCAAGTGGACATTCGGAGCGCTAAGAGGGTAATAGTGGAAAAAGGAATGTCTCCAAATATAAACTACACAGAATCATTCTGTGAAACTTCTTTTTGAACTGTGCATTCAGCTAACAGAGTTAAACCATACTTTTGATTGAGCAGATCTGAACACTCTTTCTGTAGAAAATGCAACTGGACATTTGGAGCGCTAAGAGAGTAATAGTGGAAAAAGGAATATATTCAAATATAAACTACACAGAAGCATTCTGTGAAACTTCTTTCTGATCTGAGCATTTAGCTAACAGAGTTAAACCATACTTTTGATTGAGCAGTTTTGAAACACTCTGTCTGTAGAAAATGCAACTGGACATTCGTAGCGCTAAGTGGGTAATAGTGGAAAAAAGAATATGTTCAAATATAAACTACACAGAAGCATTGTATGAAACTTCTTTCTGTTCTGTGCATTCAACTAACAGAGTTGAACCTTACTTTTGATTGAGCCTTTCTGAAACACTCTTTCTGTAGAAACTGCAATTGGACATTCGGAGCGCTAAGAGGGTAATAGCGGAAAAAGGAATATATGCAAATATAAACTACACAGTAGCATTCTGTGAAACTTCTTTCTTTTCTGTGCATTCAACTAACAGAGTTGAACCTTACTTTTGATTGAGCCGTTCTGAAACACTCTTTCTGTAGAAACTGCAATTGGACATGCTAAGCGCTAAGAGGCCTACATTGGGAAAAAGAATATCTTCAAATAAAAACTACACAGATGCATTCTGTGAAACTTATTTCTGATCTGTAAATTCAGTTAACAGAGATAAAACATATTTTCGATTGAGCGGTTATGAAACACTCTTTTTGTAGAAAATGCAAGTGGAGATTCGGAGCGCTAAGATTGTAATAGTGGAAAAAGGAATGTCATCAAATACAAACTACACAGAATCATTCGGTGAAACTTCTTTCTGATCTGTGCATTCAGCTAACAGAGTTAAACCATACTTTTGATTGAGCAGATCTGAACACTCTTTCTGTAGAAAATGCAACTGGACATTTGGAGCGCTAAGAGCGTAGTAGTGGAAAAAGGAATATATTCAAATATAAACTACACAGAAGCATTCTGTGAAACTTCTTTCTGATCTGTGCATTCAGCTAACAGAGTTAAACCATACTTTTGATTGAGCAGTTTTGAAACACTCTGTCTGTAGAAAATGGAACTGGACATTCGTAGCGCTAAGTGGGTAATAGTGGAAAAAAGAATATGTTCAAATATAAACTACACAGAAGCATTGTATGAAACTTCTTTCTGTTCTGTGCATTCAACTAACAGAGTTGAACCTTACTTTTGATTGAGCCGTTCTGAAACACTCTTTCTGTAGAAACTGCAATTGGACATTCTGAGCGCTAAGAGGCCTATATTGGGAAAAGGAATGTGTACAAATAAAATCTACACAGAAGAATTGTGTGAAACTTCTTTCTGTTCTGTTTGTTCAACTAAAAGAGTTGAACCTTAGTTTTGATTGAGCCGTTCTGAAACACTCTTTCTGTAGAAAATGCAAGTGGATATTCGGAGCGCTAAGAGGGTAATAGTGGAAAAAGGAATGTCTCCAAATATAAACTACACAGAATCATTCTGTGAAACTTCTTTCTCATCTGTGCATTCAGCTAACAGAGTTAAACCATACTTTTGATTGAGCAGATCCTAACACTCTTTCTGTAGAAAATGCAACTGGACATTTGGAGCGCTAAGAGAGTAGTAGTGGAAAAAGGAATATATTCAAATATAAACTACACAGAAGCATTCTGTGAAACTTCTTTCTGATCTGAGCATTCAGCTAACAGAGTTAAACCATACTTTTGATTGAGCAGTTTTGAAACACTCTGTCTGTAGAAAATGCAACTGGACATTCGTAGCGCTAAGTGGGTAATAGTGGAAAAAAGAATATGTTCAAATATAAACTACACAGAAGCATTGTATGAAACTTCTTTCTGTTCTGTGCATTCAACTAACAGAGTTGAACCTTACTTTTGATTGAGCCTTTCTGAAACACTCTTTCTGTAGAAACTGCAATTGGACATTCTGAGCGCTAAGAGGCCTATATTGGGAAAAATAATATCTTCAAATAAAAACTACACAGAAGCATTGTGTGAAACTTTTTTCTGATATGTTCATTAAGCTAACAGAGTTAAACCATACTTTTGGTTGCGCAGTTCTGAACACTCTTTCAGTAGAAAATGCAAGTGGACATTCGGAGCGCTAAGAGGGTAATAGTGGAAAAAGAATATATGCAAATATAAACTACACAGTAGCATTCTGTGAAAATTCTTTCTGTTCTGTGCATTCAACTAACAGAGTTGAACCTTACTTTTGATTGAGCCGTTCTGAAACACTCTTTCTGTAGAAACTGCAATTGGACATTCTGAGCGCTAAGAGGCCTATATTGGGAAAAGGAATGTCTACAAATAAAAACTTCACAGAAGAATTGTGTGAAACTTCTTTCTGTTCTGATGTTCAACTAAAAGAGTTGAACCTTAGTTTTGATTGAGCCGTTCTGAAACACTCTTTCTGTAGAAAATGCAAGTGGAGATTCGGAGCGCGAAGAGGGTAATAGTGGAAAAATGAATGTCTCCAAATATAAACTACACAGAATCATTCTGTGAAACTTCTTTCTGATCTGTGCATTCAGCAAACAGTGTTAAAACATACTTTTGATTGAGCAGATCTGAACACTCTTTCTGTAGAAAATGCAACTGGACATTTGGAGCGCTAAGAGAGTAGTAGTGGAAAAAGGAATATATTCAAATATAAACTACACAGAAGCATTCTGTGAAACTTCTTTCTGATCTGAGCATTCAGCTAACAGAGTTAAACCATACTTTTGATTGAGCAGTTTTGAAACACTCTGTCTGTAGAAAATGCAACTGGACATTCGTAGCGCTAAGTGGCTAATAGTGGAAAAAAGAATATGTTCAAATATAAACTACACAGAAGCATTGTATGAAACTTCTTTCTGTTCTGTGCATTCAACTAACAGAGTTGAACCTTACTTTTGATTGAGCCGTTCTGAAACACTCTTTCTGTAGAAACTGCAATTGGACATTCTGAGCGCTAAGAGGCCTATATTGGGAAAAAGAATGTCTACAAATAAAAACTACACAGAAGAATTGTGTGAAACTTCATTCTGTTCTGTTTGTTCAAATAAAAGATTTGAACCTTAGTTTTGATTGAGCCGTTCTGAAACACTCTTTCTGTAGAAACTGCAATTGGACATTCTGAGCGCTAAGAGGCCTATATTGGGAAAAATAATATCTTCAAATAAAAACTACACAGAAGCATTGTGTGAAACTTATTTCTGATATGTTCATTAAGCTAACAGAGTTAAACCATACTTTTGATTGCACAGTTCTGAACACTCTTTCTGTAGAAAATGCAAGTGGACATTCCGAGCGCTAAGAGGGTAATAGTGGAAAAAGGAATGTCTCCAAATATAAACTACACAGAATCATTCTGTGAAACTTCTTTCTGAACTGTGCATTCAGCTAACAGAGTTAAACCATACTTTTGATTGAGCAGATCTGAACACTCTTTCTGTAGAAAATGCAACTGGACATTTGGAGCGCTAAGAGAGTAGTAGTGGAAAAAGGAATATATTCAAATATAAACTACACAGAAGCATTATGTGAAACTTCTTTCTGATCTGAGCATTCAGCTAACAGAGTTAAACCATACTTTTGATTGAGCAGTTTTGAAACACTCTGTCTGTAGAAAATGCAACTGGACATTCGTAGCGCTAAGTGGGTAATAGTGGAAAAAAGAATATGTTCAAATATAAACTACACAGAAGCATTGTATGAAACTTCTTTCTGTTCTGTGCATTCAACTAACAGAGTTGAACCTTACTTTTGATTGAGCCTTTCTGAAACACTCTTTCTGTAGAAACTGCAATTGGACATTCTGAGCGCTAAGAGGCCTATATTGGGAAAAATAATATCTTCAAATAAAAACTACACAGAAGCATTGTGTGAAACTTTTTTCTGATATGTTCATTAAGCTAACAGACTTAAACCATACTTTTGATTGCGCAGTTCTGAACACTCTTTCTGTAGAAAATGCAAGTGGACATTCGGAGCGCTAAGAGGGTAATAGTGGAAAAAGGAATATATGCAAATATAAACTACACAGTAGCATTCTGTGAAAATTCTTTCTGTTCTGTGCATTCAACTAACAGAGTTGAACCTTACTTTTGATTGAGCCGTTCTGAAACACTCTTTCTGTAGAAACTGCAATTGGACATTCTGAGCGCTAAGAGGCCTATATTGGGAAAAGGAATGTCTACAAATAAAAACTTCACAGAAGAATTGTGTGAAACTTCTTTCTGTTCTGTTTGTTCAACTAAAAGAATTGAACCTTAGTTTTGATTGAGCCGTTCTGAAACACTCTTTCTGTAGAAAATGCAAGTGGAGATTCGGAGCGCTAAGAGGGTAATAATGGAAAAAGGAATGTCTCCAAATATAAACTACACAGAATCATTCTGTGAAACTTCTTTCTGATCTGTGCATTCAGCTAACAGAGTTAAACCATACTTTTGATTGAGCAGATCTGAACACTCTTTCTGTAGAAAATGCAACTGGACATTTGGAGCGCTAAGAGAGTAGTAGTGGAAAAAGGAATATATACAAATATAAACTGCAGAGAAGCATTCTGTGAAACTTCTTTCTGATCTGAGCATTCAGCTAACAGAGTTAAACCATACTTTTGATTGAGCAGTTTTGAAACACTCTGTCTGTAGAAAATGCAACTGGACATTCCTAGCGCTAAGTGGGTAAGAGTGGAAAAAAGAATATGTTCAAATATAAACTACAGAGAAGCATTGTATGAAACTCCTTTCTGTTCTGTGCATTCAACTAACAGAGTTGAACCTTACTTTTGATTGAGCCGTTCTGAAACACTCTTTCTGTAGAAACTGCAATTGGACATTCTGAGCGCTAAGAGGCCTATATTGGGAAAAGGAATATCTGCAAATAAAAACTACACAGAAGAATTGTGTGAAACATCTTTCTGTTCTGTTTGTTCAACTAAAAGAGTTGAACCTTAGTTTTGATTGAGCCGTTCTGAAACACTCTTTCTGTAGAAAATGCAAGTGGAGATTCGGAGCGCTAAGAGGGTAATAGTGGAAAAAGGAATGTCTCCATATATAAACTACACAGAATCATTCTGTGAAACTTCTTTCGGATCTGTGCATACAGCTAACAGAGTTAAACCATACTTTTGATTGAGCAGATCTGAACACTCTTTCTGTAGAAAATGCAACTGGACATTTGGAGCGCTAAAAGAGTAGTAGTGGAAAAAGGGATATATTCAAATATAAACTACACAGAAGCATTCTGTGAAACTTCTTTCTGATCTGAGCATTCAGCTAACAGAGTTAAACCATACTTTTGATTGAGTAGTTTTGAAACCCTCTGACTGTAGAAAATGCAACTGGACATTCGTAGCGCTAAGTGGGTAATAGTGGAAAAAAGAATATGTTCAAATATAAACTACAGAGAAGCATTGTATGAAACATCTTTCTGTTCTGTGCTTTCAACTAACAGAGTTGAACTTTACTTTTGATTGAGCCGTTCTGAAACACTCTTTCTGTAGAAACTGCAATTGGACATTCTGAGCGCTAAGAGGCCTATATTGGGAAAAATAATATCTTCAAATAAAAACTACACAGAAGCATTGAGTGAAACTTATTTCTGATATGTTCATTAAGCTAACAGAGTTAAACCATAATTTTGATTGCGCAGTTCTGAACACTCTTTCTGTAGAAAATGCAAGTGGACATTCGGAGCGCTAAGAGGGTAATAGCGGAAAAAGGAATATATGCAAATATAAACTACACAGTAGCATTCTGTGAAACTTCTTTCTTTTCTGTGCATTCAACTAACAGAGTTGAACCTTACTTTTGATTGAGCCGTTCTGAAACACTCTTTCTGTAGAAACTGCAATTGGACATGCTAAGCGCTAAGAGGCCTACATTGGGAAAAAGAATATCTTCAAATAAAAACTACACAGATGCATTCTGTGAAACTTATTTCTGATCTGTAAATTCAGTTAACAGAGATAAAACATATTTTTGATTGAGCGGTTATGAAACACTCTTTTTGTAGAAAATGCAAGTGGAGATTCGGAGCGCTAAGAGTGTAATAGTGGAAAAAGGAATGTCTTCAAATACAAACTACACAGAATCATTCGGTGAAACTTCTTTCTGATCTGTGCATTCAGCTAACAGAGTTAAACCATACTTTTGATTGAGCAGATCTGAACACTCTTTCTGTAGAAAATGCAACTGGACATTTGGAGCGCTAAGAGCGTAGTAGTGGAAAAAGGAATATATTCAAATACAAACTACACAGAAGCATTCTGTGAAACTTTTTCTGATCTGAGCATTCAGCTAACAGAGTTAAACCATACTTTTGATTGAGCAGTTTTGAAACACTCTGTCTGTAGAAAATGCAACTGGACATTCGTAGCGCTAAGTGGGTAATAGTGGAAAAAAGAATATGTTCAAATATAAACTACACAGAAGCATTGTATGAAACTTCTTTCTGTTCTGTGCATTCAACTAACACAGTTGAACCTTACTTTTGATTGAGCCGTTCTGAAACACTCTTTCTGTAGAAACTGCAATTGGACATTCTGAGCGCTAAGAGGCCTATATTGGGAAAAGGAATGTCTACAAATAAAATCTACACAGAAGAATTGTGTGAAACATCTTTCTGTTCTGTTTGTTCAACTAAAAGAGTTGAACCTTAGTTGTGATTGAGCCGTTCTGAAACACTCTTTCTGTAGAAAATGCAAGTGGAGTTTCGGAGCGCTAAGAGGGTAATAGTGGAAAAAGGAATGTCTCCAAATATAAACTACACAGAATCATTGTGTGAAACTTCTTTCTGATCTGTGCATTCAGCTAACAGAGTTAAACCATACTTTTGATTGAGCAGATCTGAACACTCTTTCTGTAGAAAATGCAACTGGACATTTCGAGCGCTAAGAGAGTAGTAGTGGAAAAAGGAATATATTCAAATATAAACTACACAGAAGCATTCTGTGAAACTTCTTTCTGATCTGAGCATTCAGCTAACAGAGTTAAACCATACTTTTGATTGAGCAGTTTTGAAACACTCTGTCTGTAGAAAATGCAACTGGAAATTCGTAGCGCTAAGTGGGTAATAGTGGAAAAAAGAATATGTTCAAATATAAACTACACAGAAGCATTGTATGAAACTTCTTTCTGTTCTGTGCATTCAACTAACAGAGTTGAACCTTACATTTGATTGAGCCTTTCTGAAACACTCTTTCTGTAGAAACTGCAATTGGACATTCTGAGCGCTAAGAGGCCTATATTGGGAAAAATAATATCTTCAAATAAAAACTACACAGAAGCATTGTGTGAAACTTATTTCTGATATGTTCATTAAGCTAACAGAGTTAAACCATACTTTTGATTGCGCAGTTCTGAACACTCTTTCAGTAGAAAATGCAAGTGGACATTCGGAGCGCTAAGAGGGTAATAGTGGAAAAAGGAATATATGCAAATATAAACTACACAGTAGCATTCTGTGAAAATTCTTTCTGTTCTGTGCATTCAACTAACAGAGTTGAACCTTACTTTTGATTGAGCCGTTCTGAAACACTCTTTCTGTAGAAACTGCAATTGGACATTCTGAGCGCTAAGAGGCCTATATTGGGAAAAGGAATGTCTACAAATAAAAACTTCACAGAAGAATTGTGTGAAACTTCTTTCTGTTCTGTTTGTTCAACTAAAAGAGTTGAACCTTAGTTTTGATTGAGCCGTTCTGAAACACTCTTTCTGTAGAAAATGCAAGTGGAGATTCGGAGCGCTAAGAGGGTAATAGTGGAAAAAGGAATGTCTCCAAATATAAACTACACAGAATCATTCTGTGAAACTTCTTTCTGATCTGTGCATTCAGCTAACAGAGTTAAACCATACTTTTGATTGAGCAGATCTGAACACTCTTTCTGTAGATAATGCAACTGGACATTTGGAGCGCTAAGAGAGTAGTAGTGGAAAAAGGAATATATTCAAATATAAACTACACAGAAGCATTCTGTGAAACTTCTTTCTGATCTGAGCATTCAGCTAACAGAGTTAAACCATACTTTTGATTGAGCAGTTTTGAAACACTTTGTCTGTAGAAAATGCAACTGGACATTCGTAGCGCTAAGTGGCTAATAGTGGAAAAAAGAATATGTTCAAATATAAACTACACAGAAGCATTGTATGAAACTTCTTTCTGTTCTGTGCAATCAACTAACAGAGTTGAACCTTACTTTTGATTGAGCCTTTCTGAAACACTCTTTCTGTAGAAACTGCAATTGGACATTCTGAGCGCTAAGAGGCCTATATTGGGAAAAATAATATCTTCAAATAAAAACTACACAGAAGCATTGTGTGAAACTTATTTCTGATATGTTCATTAAGCTAACAGAGTTAAACCATACTTTTGATTGCGCAGTTCTGAACACTCTTTCTGTAGAAAATGCAAGTGGACATTCGGAGCGCTAAGAGGGTAATAGTGGAAAAAGGAATGTCTCCAAATATAAACTACACAGAATCATTGTGTGAAACTTCTTTCTGATCTGTGCATTCAGCTAACAGAGTTAAACCATACTTTTGATTGAGCAGATCTGAACACTCTTTCTGTAGAAAATGCAACTGGACATTTGGAGCGCTAAGAGAGTAGTAGTGGAAAAAGGAATATATTCAAATATAAACTACACAGAAGCATTCTGTGAAACTTCTTTCTGATCTGAGCATTCAGCTAACAGAGTTAAACCATACTTTTGATTGAGCAGTTTTGAAACACTCTGTCTGTAGAAAATGCAACTGGAAATTCGTAGCGCTAAGTGGGTAATAGTGGAAAAAAGAATATGTTCAAATATAAACTACACAGAAGCATTGTATGAAACTTCTTTCTGTTCTGTGCATTCAACTAACAGAGTTGAACCTTACATTTGATTGAGCCTTTCTGAAACACTCTTTCTGTAGAAACTGCAATTGGACATTCTGAGCGCTAAGAGGCCTATATTGGGAAAAATAATATCTTCAAATAAAAACTACACAGAAGCATTGTGTGAAACTTATTTCTGATATGTTCATTAAGCTAACAGAGTTAAACCATACTTTTGATTGCGCAGTTCTGAACACTCTTTCAGTAGAAAATGCAAGTGGACATTCGGAGCGCTAAGAGGGTAATAGTGGAAAAAGGAATATATGCAAATATAAACTACACAGTAGCATTCTGTGAAAATTCTTTCTGTTCTGTGCATTCAACTAACAGAGTTGAACCTTACTTTTGATTGAGCCGTTCTGAAACACTCTTTCTGTAGAAACTGCAATTGGACATTCTGAGCGCTAAGAGGCCTATATTGGGAAAAGGAATGTCTACAAATAAAAACTTCACAGAAGAATTGTGTGAAACTCCTTTCTGTTCTGTTTGTTCAACTAAAAGTGTTGAACCTTAGTTTTGATTGAGCCGTTCTGAAACACTCTTTCTGTAGAAAATGCAAGTGGAGATTCGGAGCGCTAAGAGGGTAATAGTGGAAAAAGGAATGTCTCCAAATATAAACTACACAGAATCATTCTGTGAAACTTCTTTCTGATCTGTGCATTCAGCTAACAGAGTTAAACCATACTTTTGATTGAGCAGATCTGAACACTCTTTCTGTAGAAAATGCAACTGGACATTTGGAGCGCTAAGAGAGTAGTAGTGGAAAAAGGAATATATTCAAATATAAACTACACAGAAGCATTCTGTGAAACTTCTTTCTTATCTGAGCATTCAGCTAACAGAGTTAAACCATACTTTTGATTGAGCAGTTTTGAAACACTCTGTCTGTAGAAAATGCAACTGGACATTCGTAGCGCTAAGTGGCTAATAGTGGAAAAAAGAATATGTTCAAATATAAACTACACAGAAGCATTGTATGAAACTTCTTTCTGTTCTGTGCAATCAACTAACAGAGTTGAACCTTACTTTTGATTGAGCCTTTCTGAAACACTCTTTCTGTAGAAACTGCAATTGGACATTCTGAGCGCTAAGAGGCCTATATTGGGAAAAATAATATCTTCAAATAAAAACTACACAGAAGCATTGTGTGAAACTTATTTCTGATATGTTCATTAAGCTAACAGAGTTAAACCATACTTTTGATTGCGCAGTTCTGAACACTCTTTCTGTAGAAAATGCAAGTGGACATTCGGAGCGCTAAGAGGGTAATAGTGGAAAAAGGAATGTCTCCAAATATAAACTACACAGAATCATTCTGTGAAACTTCTTTCTGAACTGTGCATTCAGCTAAAAGAGTTAAACCATACTTTTGATTGAGCAGATCTGAACACTCTTTCTGTAGAAAATGCAACTGGACATTTGGAGCGCTAAGAGAGTAGTAGTGGAAAAAGGAATATATTCAAATATAAACTACACAGAAGCATTCTGTGAAACTTCTTTCTGATCTGAGCATTCAGCTAACAGAGTTAAACCATACTTTTGATTGAGCAGTTTTGAAACACTCTGTCTGTAGAAAATGCAACTGGACATTCGTAGCGCTAAGTGGGTAATAGTGGAAAAAAGAATATGTTCAAATATAAACTACACAGAAGCATTGTATGAAACTTCTTTCTGTTCTGTGCATTCAACTAACAGAGTTGAACCTTACTTTTGATTGAGCCTTTCTGAAACACTCTTTCTGTAGAAACTGCAATTGGACATTCTGAGCGCTAAGAGGCCTATATTGGGAAAAATAATATCTTCAAATAAAAACTACACAGAAGCATTGTGTGAAACTTATTTCTGATATGTTCATTAAGCTAACAGAGTTAAACCATACTTTTGATTGCGCAGTTCTGAACACTCTTTCAGTAGAAAATGCAAGTGGACATTCGGAGCGCTAAGAGGGTAATAGTGGAAAAAGGAATATATGCAAATATAAACTACACAGTAGCATTCTGTGAAAATTCTTTCTGTTCTGTGCGTTCAACTAACAGAGTTGAACCTTACTTTTGATTGAGCCGTTCTGAAACACTCTTTCTGTAGAAACTGCAATTGGACATGCTAAGCGCTAAGAGGCCTACATTGGGAAAAAGAATATCTTCAAATAAAAACTACACAGATGCATTCTGTGAAACTTATTTCTGATCTGTAAATTCAGTTAACAGAGATAAAACATATTTTTGATTGAGCAGTTATGAAACACTCTTTTTGTAGAAAATGCAAGTGGAGATTCGGAGCGCTAAGAGGGTAATAGTGGAAAAAGGAATGTCTTCAAATATAAACTACACAGAATCATTCGGTGAAACTTCTTTCTGATCTGTGCATTCAGCTAACAGAGTTAAACCATACTTTTGATTGAGCAGATCTGAACACTCTTTCTGTAGAAAATGCAACTGGACATTTGGAGCGCTAAGAGCATAGTAGTGGAAAAAGGAATATATTCAAATATAAACTACACAGAAGCATTCTGTGAAACTTCTTTCTGATCTGAGCATTCAGCTAACAGAGTTAAACCATACTTTTGATTGAGCAGTTTTGAAACACTCTGTCTGTAGAAAATGCAACTGGACATTCGTAGCGCTAAGTGGGTAATAGTGGAAAAAAGAATATGTTCAAATATAAACTACACAGAAGCATTGTATGAAACTTCTTTCTGTTCTGTGCATTCAACTAACAGAGTTGAACCTTACTTTCGATTGAGCCGTTCTGAAACACTCTTTCTGTAGAAACTGCAATTGGACATTCTGAGCGCTAAGAGGCCTATATTGGGAAAAGGAATGTCTACAAATAAAATCTACACAGAGGAATTGTGTGAAACTTCTTTCTGTTCTGTTTGTTCAACTAAAAGAGTTGAACCTTAGTTTTGATTGAGCCGTTCTGAAACACTCTTTGTGTAGAAAATGCAAGTGGAGATTCGGAGCGCTAAGAGGGTAATAGTGGAAAAAGGAATGTCTCCAAATATAAACTACACAGAATCATTCTGTGAAACTTTTTCTGATATGTGCATTCAGCTAACAGAGTTAAACCATACTTTTGATTGAGCAGATCTGAACACTCTTTCTGTAGAAAATGCAACTGGACATTTGGAGCGCTAAGAGAGTAATAGCGGAAAAAGGAATATATGCAAATATAAACTACACAGTAGCATTCTGTTAAACTTCTTTCTTTTCTGTGCATTCAACTAACAGAGTTGAACCTTAGTTTTGATTGAGCCGTTCTGAAACACTCTTTCTGTAGAAACTGCAATTGGACATGCTAAGCGCTAAGAGGCCTACATTGGGAAAAAGTATATCTTCAAATAAAAACTACACAGATGCATTCTGTGAAACTTATTTCTGATCTGTAAATTCAGTTAACAGAGATAAAACATATTTTTGATTGAGCAGTTATGAAACACTCTTTTTGTAGAAAATGCAAGTGGAGATTCGGAGCGCTAAGAGGGTAATAGTGGAAAAAGGAATGTCTTCAAATATAAACTACACAGAATCATTCGGTGAAACTTCTTTCTGATCTGTGCATTCAGCTAACAGAGTTAAACCATACTTTTGATTGAGCAGATCTGAACACTCTTTCTGTAGAAAATGCAACTGGACATTTGGAGCGCTAAGAGCGTAGTAGTGGAAAAAGGAATATATTCAAATATAAACTACACAGAAGCATTCTGTGAAACTTCTTTCTGATCTGAGCATTCAGCTAACAGAGTTAAACCATACTTTTGATTGAGCAGTTTTGAAACACTCTGTCTGTAGAAAATGCAACTGGACATTCGTAGCGCTAAGTGGGTAATAGTGGAAAAAAGAATATGTTCAGATATAAACTACACAGAGGCATTGTATGAAACTTCTTTCTGTTCTGTGCATTCAACTAACAGAGTTGAACCTTACTTTTGATTGAGCCGTTCTGAAACACTTTTTCTGTAGAAACTGCAATTGGACATTCTGAGCGCTAAGAGGCCTCTGTTGGGAAAAATAATATCTTCAAATAAAAACTACACAGAAGCATTGTGTGAAACTTATTTCTGATATGTTCATTAAGCTAACAGAGTTAAACCATACTTTTGATTGCGCAGTTCTGAACATTCTTTCTGTAGAAAATGCAAGTGGACATTCGGAGCGCTAAGAGTGTAATAGTGGAAAAAGGAATGTCTCCAAATATAAACTACACAGAATCATTCTGTGAAACTTCTTTCTGATCTGTGCATTCAGCTAACAGAGTTAAACCATACTTTTGATTGAGCAGATCTGAACACTCTTTCTGTAGAAAATGCAACTGGACATTTGGAGCGCTAAGAGAGTAGTAGTGGAAAAAGGAATATATTCAAATATAAACTACACAGAAGCATTCTGTGAAACTTCTTTCTGATCTGAGCATTCAGCTAACAGAGTTAAACCATACTTTTGATTGAGCAGTTTTGAAACACTCTGTCTGTATAAAATGCAACTGGACATTCGTAGCGCTAAGTGGGTAATAGTGGAAAAAAGAATATGTTCAAATATAAACTACACAGAAGCATTGTATGAAACTTCTTTCTGTTCTGTGCATTCAACTAACAGAGTTGAACCTTACTTTTGATTGAGCCTTTCTGAAACACTCTTTCTGTAGAAACTGCAATTGGACATTCTGAGCGCTAAGAGGCCTCTATTGGGAAAAATAATATCTTCAAATAAAAACTACACAGAAGCATTGTGTGAAACTTATTTCTGATATGTTCCTTAAGCTAACAGGGTTAAACCATACTTTTGATTGCGCAGTTCTGAACACTCTTTCTGTAGAAAATGCAAGTGGACATTCGGAGCGCTAAGAGGGTAATAGTGGAAAAAGGAATATATTCAAATATAAACTACACAGTAGCATTCAGTGAAAATTCTTTCTGTTCTGTGCATTCAACTAACAGAGTTGAACCTTACTTTTGATTGAGCCGTTCTGAAACACTCTTTCTGTAGAAACTGCAATTGGACATGCTAAGCGCTAAGAGGCCTACATTGGGAAAAAGAATATCTTCAAATAAAAACTACACAGATGCATTCTGTGAAACTTATTTCTGATCTGTAAATTCAGTTAACAGAGATAAAACATATTTTTGATTGAGCAGTTATGAAACACTCTTTTTGTAGAAAATGCAAGTGGAGATTCGGAGCGCTAAGAGGGTTATAGTGGAAAAAGGAATGTCTTCAAATATAAACTACACAGAATCATTCGGTGAAACTTCTTTCTGATCTGTGCATTCAGCTAACAGAGTTAAACCATACTTTTGATTGAGCAGATCTGAACACTCTTTCTGTAGAAAATGCAACTGGACATTTGGAGCGCTAAGAGCGTAGTAGTGGAAAAAGGAATATATTCAAATATAAACTTCACAGAAGCATTCTGTGAAACTTCTTTCTGATCTGAGCATTCAGCTAACAGAGTTAAACCATACTTTTGATTGAGCAGTTTTGAAACACTCTGTCTGTGGAAAATGCAACTGGACATTCGTAGCGCTAAGTGTGTAATAGTGGAAAAAAGAATATGTTCAAATATAAACTACACAGAAGCATTGTATGAAACTTCTTTCTGTTCTGTGCATTCAACTAACAGAGTTGAACCTTACTTTTGATTGAGCCGTTCTGAAACACTCTTTCTGTAGAAACTGCAATTGGACATTCTGAGCGCTAAGAGGCCTATATTGGGAAAAGGAATGTCTACAAATAAAAACTACACAGAAGAATTGTGTGAAACTTCTTTCTGTTCTGTTTGTTCAACTAAAAGAGTTGAACCTTAGTTTTGATAGAGCCGTTCTGAAACACTCTTTCTGTAGAAAATGCAAGTGGAGATTCGGAGCGCTAAGAGGGTAATAGTGGAAAAAGGAATGTCTCCAAATATAAACTACACAGAATCATTCTGTGAAACTTCTTTCTGATCTGTGCATTCAGCTAACAGAGTTAAACCATGCTTTTGATTGAGCAGATCTGAACACTCTTTCTGTAGAAAATGCAACTGGACATTTGGAGCGCTAAGAGAGTAGTAGTGGAAAAAGGAATATATTCAAATATAAACTACACAGAAGCATTCTGTGAAACTCCTTTCTGATCTGAGAATTCAGCTAACAGAGTTAAACCATACTTTTGATTGAGCAGTTTTGAAACACTCTGTCTGTAGAAAATGCAACTGGACATTCGTAGCGCTAAGTGGGTAATAGTGGAAAAAAGAATATGTTCAAATATAAACTACACAGAAGCATTGTATGATACTTCTTTCTGTTCTGTGCATTCAACTAACAGAGTTGAACCTTACTTTTGATTGAGCCTTTCTGAAACACTCTTTCTGTAGAAACTGCAATTGGACATTCTGAGCGCTAAGAGGCCTATATTGGGAAAAATAATATCTTCAAATAAAAACTACACAGAAGCATTGTGTGAAACTTATTTCTGATATGTTCATTAAGCTAAGAGAGTTAAACCATACTTTTGATTGCGCAGTTCTGAACACTCTTTCTGTAGAAAATGCAAGTGGACATTCGGAGCGCTAAGAGGGTAATAGTGGAAAAAGGAATATATTCAAATATAAACTACACAGTACCATTCAGTGAAAATTCTTTCTGTTCTGTGCATTCAACTAACAGAGTTGAACCTTACTTTTGATTGAGCCGTTCTGAAACACTCTTTCTGTAGAAACTGCAATTGGACATGCTAAGCGCTAAGAGGCCTACATTGGGAAAAAGAATATCTTCAAATAAAAACTACACAGATGCATTCTGTGAAACTTATTTCTGATCTGTAAATTCAGTTAACAGAGATAAAACATATTTTTGATTGAGCAGTTATGAAACACTCTTTTTGTAGAAAATGCAAGTGGAGATTCGGAGCGCTAAGAGGGTAATAGTGGAAAAAGGAATGTCTTCAAATATAAACTACACAGAATCATTCGGTGAAACTTCTTTCTGATCTGTGCATTCAGCTAACAGAGTTAAACCATACTTTTGATTGAGCAGATCTGAACACTCTTTCTGTAGAAAATGCAACTGGACATTTGGAGCGCTAAGAGCGTAGTAGTGGAAAAAGTAATATATTCAAATATAAACTTCACAGAAGCATTCTGTGAAACTTCTTTCTGATCTGAGCATTCAGCTAACAGAGTTAAACCATACTTTTGATTGAGCAGTTTTGAAACACTCTGTCTGTAGAAAATGCAACTGGACATTCGTAGCGCTAAGTGGGTAATAGTGGAAAAAAGAATATGTTCAAATATAAACTACACAGAAGCATTGTATGAAACTTCTTTCTGTTCTGTGCATTCAACTAACAGAGTTGAACCTTACTTTTGATTGAGCCGTTCTGAAACACTCTTTCTGTAGAAACTGCAATTGGACATTCTGAGCGCTAAGAGGCCTATATTGGGAAAAGGAATGTCTACAAATAAAAACTACACAGAAGAATTGAGTGAAACTTCTTTCTGTTCTGTTTGTTCAACTAAAAGAGTTGAACCTTAGTTTTGATTGAGCCGTTCTGAAACAATCTTTCTGTAGAAAATGCAAGTGGAGATTCGGAGCGCTAAGAGGGTAATAGTGGAAAAAGGAATGTCTCCAAATATAAACTACACAGAATCATTCTGTGAAACTTCTTTCTGATCTGTGCATTCAGCTAACAGAGTTAAACCATGCTTTTGATTGAGCAGATCTGAACACTCTTTCTGTAGAAAATGCAACTGGACATTTGGAGCGCTAAGAGAGTAGTAGTGGAAAAAGGAATATATTCAAATAAAAACTACACAGAAGCATTCTGTGAAACTCCTTTCTGATCTGAGAATTCAGCTAACAGAGTTAAACCATACTTTTGATTGAGCAGTTTTGAAACACTCTGTCTGTAGAAAATGCAACTGGACATTCGTAGCGCTAAGTGGGTAATAGTGGAAAAAAGAATATGTTCAAATATAAACTACACAGAAGCATTGTATGAAACTTCTTTCTGTTCTGTGCATTCAACTAACAGAGTTGAACCTTACTTTTGATTGAGCCTTTCTGAAACACTCTTTCTGTAGAAACTGCAATTGGACATTCTGAGCGCTAAGAGGCCTATATTGGGAAAAATAATATCTTCAAATAAAAACTACACAGAAGCATTGTGTGAAACTTATTTCTGATATGTTCATTAAGCTAACAGAGTTAAACCATACTTTTGATTGCGCAGTTCTGAACACTCTTTCTGTAGAAAATGCAGGTGGACATTCGGAGCGCTAAGAGGGTAATAGTGGAAAAAGGAATATATTCAAATATAAACTACACAGTACCATTCAGTGAAAATTCTTTCTGTTCTGTGCATTCAACTAACAGAGTTGAACCTTACTTTTGATTGAGCCGTTCTGAAACACTCTTTCTGTAGAAACTGCAATTGGACATGCTAAGCGCTAAGAGGCCTACATTGGGAAAAAGAATATCTTCAAATAAAAACTACACAGATGCATTCTGTGAAACTTATTTCTGATCTGTAAATTCAGTTAACAGAGATAAAACATATTTTTGATTGAGCAGTTATGAAACACTCTTTTTGTAGAAAATGCAAGTGGAGATTCGGAGCGCTAAGAGGGTAATAGTGGAAAAAGGAATGTCTTCAAATATAAACTACACAGAATCATTCGGTGAAACTTCTTTCTGATCTGTGCATTCAGCTAACAGAGTTAAACCATACTTTTGATTGAGCAGATCTGAACACTCTTTCTGTAGAAAATGCAACTGGACATTTGGAGCGCTAAGAGCGTAGTAGTGGAAAAAGTAATATATTCAAATATAAACTTCACAGAAGCATTCTGTGAAACTTCTTTCTGATCTGAGCATTCAGCTCACAGAGTTAAACCATACTTTTGATTGAGCAGTTTTGAAACACTCTGTCTGTAGAAAATGCAACTGGACATTCGTAGCGCTAAGTGGGTAATAGTGGAAAAAAGAATATGTTCAAATATAAACTACACAGAAGCATTGTATGAAACTTCTTTCTGTTCTGTGCATTCAACTAACAGAGTTGAACCTTACTTTTGATTGAGCCGTTCTGAAACACTCTTTCTGTAGAAACTGCAATTGGACATTCTGAGCACTAAGAGGCCTATATTGGGAAAAGGAATGTCTACAAATAAAAACTACACAGAAGAATTGTGTGAAACTTCTTTCTGTTCTGTTTGTTCAACTAAAAGAGTTGAACCTTAGTTTTGATTGAGCCGTTCTGAAACACTCTTTCTGTAGAAAATGCAAGTGGAGATTCGGAGCGCTAAGAGGGTAATAGTGGAAAAAGGAATGTCTCCAAATATAAACTACACAGAATCATTCTATGAAATTTCTTTCTGATCTGTGCATTCAGCTAACAGAGTTAAACCATGCTTTTGATTGAGCAGATCTGAACACTCTTTCTGTAGAAAATGCAACTGGACATTTGGAGCGCTAAGAGAGTAGTAGTGGAAAAAGGAATATATTCAAATATAAACTACACAGAAGCATTCTGTGAAACTCCTTTCTGATCTGAGAATTCAGCTAACAGAGTTAAACCATACTTTTGATTGAGCAGTTTTGAAACACTCTGTCTGTAGAAAATGCAACTGGACATTCCTATCGCTAAGTGGCTAATAGTGGAAAAAAGAATATGTTCAAATATAAACTACACAGAAGCATTGTATGAAACTTCTTTCTGTTCTGTGCATTCAACTAACAGAGTTGAACCTTACTTTTGATTGAGCCTTTCTGAAACACTCTTTCTGTAGAAACTGCAATTGGACATTCTGAGCGCTAAGAGGCCTCTATTGGGAAAAATAATATCTTCAAATAAAAACTACACAGAAGCATTGTGTGAAACTTATTTCTGATATGTTCATTAAGCTAACAGAGTTAAACCATACTTTTGATTGCGCAGTTCTGAACACTCTTTCTGTAGAAAATGCAAGTGGACATTCGGAGCGCTAAGAGGGTAATAGTGGAAAAAGGAATATATTCAAATATAAACTACACAGTAGCATTCTGTGAAACTTCTTTCTGTTCTGTGCATTCAACTAACAGAGTTGAACCTTACTTTTGATTGAGCCGTTCTGAAACACTCTTTCTGTAGAAACTGCAATTGGACATGCTAAGCGCTAAGAGGCCTACATTGGGAAAAAGAATATCTTCAAATAAAAACTACACAGATGCATTCTGTGAAACTTATTTCTGATCTGTAAATTCAGTTAACAGAGATAAAACATATTTTTGATTGAGCAGTTATGAAACACTCTTTTTGTAGAAAATGCAAGTGGAAATTCGGAGCGCTAAGTGGGTAATAGTGGAAAAAGGAATGTCTTCAAATATAAACTACACAGAATCATTCGGTGAAACGTCTTTCTGATCTGTGCATTCAGCTAACAGAGTTAAACCATACTTTTGATTGAGCAGATCTGAACACTCTTTCTGTAGAAAATGCAACTGGACATTTGGAGCGCTAAGAGCGTAGTAGTGGAAAAAGGACTATATTGAAATATAAACTACACAGAAGCATTCTGTGAAACTTCTTTCTGATCTGAGCATTCAGCTAACAGAGTTAAACCATACTTTTGATTGAGCAGTTTTGAAACACTCTGTCTCTAGAAAATGCAACTGGACATTCGTAGCGCTAAGTGGGTAATAGTGGAAAAAAGAATATGTTCAAATATAAACTACACAGAGGCATTGTATGAAACTTCTTTCTGTTCTGTGCATTCAACTAACGGAGTTGAACCTTACTTTTGATTGAGCCGTTCTGAAACACTCTTTCTGTAGAAACTGCAATTGGACATTCTGAGCGCTAAGAGGCCTATATTGGGAAAAGGAATGTCTACAAATAAAAACTACACAGAAGAATTGTGTGAAACTTCTTTCTGTTCTGTTTGTTCAACTAAAAGAGTTGAACCTTAGTTTTGATTGAGCCGTTCTGAAACACTCTTTCTGTCGAAAATACAAGTGGAGATTCGGAGCGCTAAGAGGGTAATAGTGGAAAAAGGAATGTCTCCAAATATAAACTACACAGAATCATTCTGTGAAACTTCTTTCTGATCTGTGCATTCAGCTAACAGAGTTAAAACATACTTTTGATTGAGCAGATCTGAACACTCTTTCTGTAGAAAATGCAACTGGACATTTGGAGCGCTAAGAGCGTAGTAGTGGAAAAAGGAATATATTCAAATATAAATTACACAGAAGCATTCTGTGAAACATCTTTCTGATCTGAGCATTCAGCTAACAGAGTTAAACCATACTTTTGATTGAGCAGTTTTGAAACACTCTGTCTGTAGAAAATGCAACTGGACATTCGTAGCACTAAGTGGGTAATAGTGGAAAAAAGAATATGTTCAAATATAAACTACACAGAAGCATCGTATGAAACTTCTTTCTGTTCTGTGCATTCAACTAACAGAGTTGAACCTTACTTTTGATTGAGCCGTTCTGAAACACTCTTTCTGTAGAAACTGCAATTGGACATTCTGAGCGCTAAGAGGCCTATATTGGGAAAAGAATGTCTACAAATAAAAACTACACAGAAGAATTGTGTGAAACTTCTTTCTGTTCTGTTTGTTCAACTAAAAGAGTTGAACCTTAGTTTTGATTGAGCCGTTCTGAAACACTCTTTCTGTAGAAAATGCAAGTGGAGATTCGGAGCGCTAAGAGGGTAATAGTGGAAAAAGGAATGTCTCCAAATATAAACTACACAGAATCATTCTGTGAATCTTCTTTCTGATCTGTGCATTCAGCTAACAGAGTTAAACCATACTTTTGATTGCGCAGTTCTGAACACTCTTTCTGTAGAAAATGCAAGTGGACATTCGGAGCGCTAAGAGGGTAATAGTGGAAAAAGGAATGTCTCCAAATATAAACTACACAGAATCATTCTGTGAAACTTCTTTCTGATCTGTGCATTCAGCTAACAGAGTTAAACCATACTTTTGATTGAGCAGATCTGAACACTCTTTCTGTAGAAAATGCAACTGGACATTTTGAGCGCTAAGAGAGTAGTAGTGGAAAAAGGAATATATTCAAATATAAACTACACAGAAGCATTCTGTGAAACTTCATTCTGATCTGAGCATTCAGCTAACAGAGTTAAACCATACTTTTGATTGAGCAGTTTTGAAACACTCTGTCTGTAGAAAATGCAACTGGACATTCGTAGCGCTAAGTGGGTAATAGTGGAAAAAAGAATATGTTCAAATATAAACTACACAGAAGCATTGTATGAAACTTCTTTCTGTTCTGTGCATTCAACTAACAGAGTTGAACCTTACTTTTGATTGAGCCTTTCTGAAACACTCTTTCTGTAGAAACTGCAATTGGACATTCTGAGCGCTAAGAGGCCTATATTGGGAAAAAAAATATCTTCAAATAAAAACTACACAGATGCATTCTGTGAAACTTATTTCTGATCTGTAAATTCAGTTAACAGAGATAAAACATATTTTTGATTGAGCAGTTATGAAACACTCTTTTTGTAGAAAATGCAAGTGGAGATTCTGAGCGCTAAGAGGGTAATAGTGGAAAAAGGAATGTCTTCAAATATAAACTACACAGAATCATTCGGTGAAACTTCTTTCTGATCTGTGCATTCAGCTAACAGAGTTAAAACATACTTTTGATTGAGCAGATCTGAACCCTCTTTCTGTAGAAAATGCAACTGGACATTTGGAGCGCTAAGAGCGTAGTAGTGGAAAAAGGAATATATTCAAATATAAACTACACAGAAGCATTCTGTGAAACTTCTTTCTGATCTGAGCATTCAGCTAACAGAGTTAAACCATACTTTTGATTGAGCAGTTTTGAAACACTCTGTCTGTAGAAAATGCAACTGGACATTCGTAGCGCTAAGTGGCTAATAGTGGAAAAAAGAATATGTTCAAATATAAACTACACAGAAGCATTGTATGAAACTTCTTTCTGTTCTGTGCATTCAACTAACAGAGTTGAACCTTACTTTTGATTGAGCCTTTCTGAAACACTTTTTCTGTAGAAACTGCAATTGGACATTCTGAGCGCTAAGAGGCGTCTGTTGGGAAAAATAATATCTTCAAATAAAAACTACACAGAAGAATAGTGTGAAACTTATTTCTGATATGTTCATTAAGCTAACAGAGTTAAACCATACTTTTGATTGCGCAGTTCTGAACACTCTTTCTGTAGAAAATGCAAGTGGACATTCGGAGCGCTAAGAGGGTAATAGTGGAAAAAGGAATGTCTCCAAATATAAACTACACAGAATCATTCTGTGAAACTTCTTTCTGATCTGTGCATTCAGCTAACAGATTTAAACCATACTTTTGATTGAGCAGATCTGAACACACTTTCTGTAGAAAATGCAACTGGACATTTGGAGCGCGAAGAGAGTAGTAGTGGAAAAAGGAATATATTCAAATATAAACTTCACAGAAGCATTCTGTGAAACTTCTTTCTGATCTGAGCATTCAGCTAACAGAGTTAAAACTTACTTTTGATTGAGCAGTTTTGAAACACTCTGTCTGTAGAAAATGCAACTGGACATTCGTAGCGCTAAGTGGGTAATAGTGGAAAAAAGAATATGTTCAAATATAAACTACACAGAAGCATTGTATGAAACTTCTTTCTGTTCTGTGCATTCAACTAACAGAGTTGAACCTTACTTTTGATTGAGCCTTTCTGAAACACTCTTTCTGTAGAAACTGCAATTGGACATTCTGAGCGCTAAGAGGCCTATATTGGGAAAAATAATATCTTCAAATAAAAACTACACAGAAGCATTGTGTGAAACTTATTTCTGATATGTTCATTAAGCTAACAGAGTTAAACCATACTTTTGATTGCGCAGTTCTGAAAACTCTTTCTGTAGAAAATGCAAGTGGACATTCGGAGCGTTAAGAGGGTAATAGTGGAAAAAGGATTATATTCAAATATAAACTACACAGTAGCATTCAGTGAAAATTCTTTCTGTTCTGTGCATTCAACTAACAGGGTTGAACCTTACTTTTGATTAAGCCGTTCTGAAACACTCTTTCTGTAGAAACTGCAATTGGACATGCTAAGCGCTAAGAGGCCTACATTGGGAAAAAGAATATCTTCAAATAAAAACTACACAGATGCATTCTGTGAAACTTATTTCTGATCTGTAAATTCAGTTAACAGAGATAAAACATATTTTTGATTGAGCAGTTATGAAACACTCTTTTTGTAGAAAATGCAAGTGGAGATTCGGAGCGCTAAGAGGGTAATTGTGGAAAAAGGAATGTCTTCAAATATAAACTACACAGAATCATTCGGTGAAACTTCTTTCTGATCTGTGCATTCAGCTAACAGAGTTAAACCATACTTTTGATTGAGCAGATCTGAACACTCTTTCTGTAGAAAATGCAACTGGACATTTGGAGCGCTAAGAGCGTAGTAGTGGAAAAAGGAATATATTCAAATATAAACTTCACAGAAGCATTCTGTGAAACTTCTTTCTGATCTGAGCATTCAGCTAACAGAGTTAAACCATACTTTTGATTGAGCAGTTTTGAAACACTCTGTCTGTAGAAAATGCAACTGGACATTCGTATCGCTAAGTGGGTAATAGTGGAAAAAAGAATATATTCAAATATAAACTACACAGAAGCATTGTATGAAACTTCTTTCTGTTCTGTGCATTCAACTAACAGAGTTGAACCTTACTTTTGATTGAGCCGTTCTGAAACACTCTTTCTGTAGAAATTGCAATTGGACATTCTGAGCGCTAAGAGGCCTATATTGGGAAAAGGAATGTCTACAAATAAAAACTACACAGAAGAATTGTGTGAAACTTCTTTCTGTTCTGTTTGTTCAACTAAAAGAGTTGAACCTTAGTTTTGATTGAGCCGTTCTGAAACACTCTTTCTGTAGAAAATGCAAGTGGAGATTCGGAGCGCTAAGAGGGTAATAGTGGAAAAAGGAATGTCTCCAAATATAAACTACACAGAATCATTCTGTGAAACTTCTTTCTGATCTGTGCATTCAGCTAACAGAGTTAAACCATGCTTTTGATTGAGCAGATCTGAACACTCTTTCTGTAGAAAATGCAACTGGACATTTGGAGCGGTAAGAGAGTAGTAGTGGAAAAAGGAGTATATTCAAATATAAACTACACAGAAGCATTCTGTGAAACTCCTTTCTGATCTGAGTATTCAGCTAACAGAGTTAAACCATACTTTTGATTGAGCAGTTTTGAAACACTCTGTCTGTAGAAAATGCAACTGGACATTCGTATCGCTAAGTGGCTAATAGTGGAAAAAAGAATATGTTCAAATATAAACTACACAGAAGCATTGTATGAAACATCTTTCTGTTCTGTGCATTCAACTAACAGAGTTGAACCTTACTTTTGATTGAGCCTTTCTGAAACACTCTTTCTGTAGAAACTGCAATTGGACATTCTGAGCGCTAAGAGGCCTCTATTGGGAAAAATAATATCTTCAAATAAAAACTACACAGAAGCATTGTGTGAAACTTATTTCTGATATGTTCATTAAGCTAACAGAGTTAAACCATACTTTTGATTGCGCAGTTCTGAACACTCTTTCTGTAGAAAATGCAAGTGAACATTCGGAGCGCTAAGAGGGTAATAGTGGAAAAAGGAATATATTCAAATATAAACTACACAGTAGCATTCTGTGAAACTTCTTTCTGTTCTGTGCATTCAACTAACAGAGTTGAACCTTACTTTTGATTGAGCCGTTCTGAAACACTCTTTCTGTAGAAACTGCAATTGGACATGCTAAGCGCTAAGAGGCCTACATTGGGAAAAAGAATATCTTCAAATAAAAACTACACAGATGCATTCTGTGAAAATTATTTCTGATCTGTAAATTCAGTTAACAGAGATAAAACATATTTTTGATTGAGCAGTTATGAAACACTCTTTTTGTAGAAAATGCAAGTGGAGATTCGGAGCGCTAAGAGGGTAATAGTGGAAAAAGGAATGTCTTCAAATATAAACTACACAGAATCATTCGGTGAAACGTCTTTCTGATCTGTGCATTCAGCTAACAGAGTTAAACCATACTTTTGATTGAGCAGATCTGAACACTCTTTCTGTAGAAAATGCAACTGGACATTTGGAGCGCTAAGAGCGTAGTAGTGGAAAAAGGAATATATTGAAATATAAACTACACAGAAGCATTCTGTGAAACTTCTTTCTGATCTGAGCATTCAGCTAACAGAGTTAAACCATACTTTTGATTGAGCAGTTTTGAAACACTCTGTCTGTAGAAAATGCAACTGGACATTCGTAGCGCTAAGTGGGTAATAGTGGAAAAAAGAATATGTTCAAATATAAACTACACAGAGGCATTGTATGAAACTTCTTTCTGTTCTGTGCATTCAACTAACGGAGTTGAACCTTACTTTTGATTGAGCCGTTCTGAAACACTCTTTCTGTAGAAACTGCAATTGGACATTCTGAGCGCTAAGAGGCCTATATTGGGAAAAGGAATGTCTACAAATAAAAACTACACAGAAGAATTGTGTGAAACTTCTTTCTGTTCTGTTTGTTCAACTAAAAGAGTTGAACCTTAGTTTTGATTGAGCCGTTCTGAAACACTCTTTCTGTCGAAAATGCAAGTGGAGATTCGGAGCGCTAAGAGGGTAATAGTGGAAAAAGGAATGTCTCCAATTATAAACTACACAGAATCATTCTGTGAAACTTCTTTCTGATCTGTGCATTCAGCTAACAGAGTTAAACCATACTTTTGATTGAGCAGATCTGAACACTCTTTCTGTAGAAAATGCAACTGGACATTTGGAGCGCTAAGAGCGTAGTAGTGGAAAAAGGAATATATTCAAATATAAATTACACAGAAGCATTCTGTGAAACATCTTTCTGATCTGAGCATTCAGCTAACGGAGTTAAACCATACTTTTGATTGAGCAGTTTTGAAACACTCTGTCTGTAGAAAATGCAACTGGACATTCGTAGCGCTAAGTGGGTAATAGTGGAAAAAAGAATATGTTCAAATATAAACTACACAGAAGCATCGTATGAAACTTCTTTCTGTTCTGTGCATTCAACTAACAGAGTTGAACCTTACTTTTGATTGAGCCGTTCTGAAACACTCTTTCTGTAGAAACTGCAATTGGACATTCTGAGCGCTAAGAGGCCTATATTGGGAAAAGGAATGTCTTCAAATAAAAACTACACAGAAGAATTGTGTGAAACTTCTTTCTGTTCTGTTTGTTCAACTAAAAGAGTTGAACCTTAGTTTTGATTGAGCCGTTCTGAAACACTCTTTCTGTAGAAAATGCAAGTGGAGATTCGGAGCGCTAAGAGGGTAATAGTGGAAAAAGGAATGTCTCCAAATATAAACTACACAGAATCATTCTGTGAATCTTCTTTCTGATCTGTGCATTCAGCTAACAGAGTTAAACCATACTTTTGATTGAGCAGATCTGAACACTCTTTCTGTAGAAAATGCAACTGGACATTTGGAGCGCTAAGAGAGTAGTAGGGGAAAAAGGAATATATTCAAATATAAACTACACAGAAGTATTCTGTGAAACTTATTTCTGATCTGAGCATTCAGCTAACAGAGTTAAACCATACTTTTGATTGAGCAGTTTTGAAACACTCTGTCTGTAGTAAATGCAACTGGACATTCGTAGCGCTAAGTGGCTAATAGTGGAAAAAAGAATATGTTCAAATATAAACTACACAGAAGCATTCTATGAAACTTCTTTCTGTTCTGTGCATTCAACTAACAGAGTTGAACCTTACTTTTGATTGAGCCTTTCTGAAACACTCTTTCTGTAGAAACTGCAATTGGACATTCTGAGCGCTAAGAGGCCTCTATTGGGAAAAATAATATCTTCAAATAAAAACTACACAGAAGCATCGTGTGAAAATTATTTCTGATATGTTCATTAAGCTAACAGAGTTAAACCATACTTTTGATTGCGCAGTTCTGAACACTCTTTCTGTAGAAAATGCAAGTGGACATTCGGAGCGCTAAGAGGGTAATAGTGGAAAAAGGAATATATTCAAATATAAACTACACAGTAGCATTCAGTGAAAATTCTTTCTGTTCTGTGCATTCAACTAACAGAGTTGAACCTTACTTTTGATTAAGCCGTTCTGAAACACTCTTTCTGTAGAAACTGCAATTGGACATGCTAAGCGCTAAGAGGCCTACATTGGGAAAAAGAATATCTTCAAATAAAAACTACACAGATGCATTCTGTGAAACTTATTTCTGATCTGTAAATTCAGTTAACAGAGATAAAACATATTTTTGATTGAGCAGTTATGAAACACTCTTTTTGTAGAAAATGCAAGTGGAGATTCGGAGCGCTAAGAGGGTAATTGTGGAAAAAGGAATGTCTTCAAATATAAACTACACAGAATCATTCGGTGAAACTTCTTTCTGATCTGTGCATTCAGCTAACAGAGTTAAACCATACTTTTGATTGAGCAGATCTGAACACTCTTTCTGTAGAAAATGCAACTGGACATTTGGAGCGCTAAGAGCGTAGTAGTGGAAAAAGGAATATATTCAAATATAAACTTCACAGAAGCATTCTGTGAAACTTCTTTCTGATCTGAGCATTCAGCTAACAGAGTTAAACCATACTTTTGATTGAGCAGTTTTGAAACACTCTGTCTGTAGAAAATGCAACTGGACATTCGTAGCGCTAAGTGGGTAATAGTGGAAAAAAGAATATGTTCAAATATAAACTACACAGAAGCATCGTATGAAACTTCTTTCTGTTCTGTGCATTCAACTAACAGAGTTGAACCTTACTTTTGATTGAGCCGTTCTGAAACACTCTTTCTGTAGAAACTGCAATTGGACATTCTGAGCGCTAAGAGGCCTATATTGGGAAAAGGAATGTCTTCAAATAAAAACTACACAGAAGAATTGTGTGAAACTTCTTTCTGTTCTGTTTGTTCAACTAAAAGAGTTGAACCTTAGTTTTGATTGAGCCGTTCTGAAACACTCTTTCTGTAGAAAATGCAAGTGGAGATTCGGAGCGCTAAGAGGGTAATAGTGGAAAAAGGAATGTCTCCAAATATAAACTACACAGAATCATTCTGTGAATCTTCTTTCTGATCTGTGCATTCAGCTAACAGAGTTAAACCATACTTTTGATTGAGCAGATCTGAACACTCTTTCTGTAGAAAATGCAACTGGACATTTGGAGCGCTAAGAGAGTAGTAGTGGAAAAAGGAATATATTCAAATATAAACTACACAGAAGTATTCTGTGAAACTTCTTTCTGATCTGAGCATTCAGCTAACAGAGTTAAACCATACTTTTGATTGAGCAGTTTTGAAACACTCTGTCTGTAGTAAATGCAACTGGACATTCGTAGCGCTAAGTGGCTAATACTGGAAAAAAGAATATGTTCAAATATAAACTACACAGAAGCATTGTATGAAACTTCTTTCTGTTCTGTGCATTCAACTAACAGAGTTGAACCTTACTTTTGATTGAGCCTTTCTGAAACACTCTTTCTGTAGAAACTGCAATTGGACATTCTGAGCGCTAAGAGGCCTCTATTGGGAAAAATAATATCTTCAAATAAAAACTACACAGAAGCATTGTGTGAAACTTATTTCTGATATATTCATTAAGCTAACAGAGTTAAACCATACTTTTGATTGCGCAGTTCTGAACACTCTTTCTGTAGAAAATGCAAGTGGACATTCGGAGCGCTAAGAGGGTAATAGTGGAAAAAGGAATATATTCAAATATAAACTACACAGTAGCATTCAGTGAAAATTCTTTCTGTTCTGTGCATTCAACTAACAGAGTTGAACCTTACTTTTGATTAAGCCGTTCTGAAACACTCTTTCTGTAGAAACTGCAATTGGACATGCTAAGCGCTAAGAGGCCTACATTGGGAAAAAGAATATCTTCAAATAAAAACTACACAGATGCATTCTGTGAAACTTATTTCTGATCTGTAAATTCAGTTAACAGAGATAAAACATATTTTTGATTGAGCAGTTATGAAACACTCTTTTTGTAGAAAATGCAAGTGGAGATTCGGAGCGCTAAGAGGGTAATTGTGGAAAAAGGAATGTCTTCAAATATAAACTACACAGAATCATTCGGTGAAACTTCTTTCTGATCTGTGCATTCAGCTAACAGAGTTAAACCATACTTTTGATTGAGCAGATCTGAACACTCTTTCTGTAGAAAATGCAACTGGACATTTGGAGCGCTAAGAGCGTAGTAGTGGAAAAAGGAATATATTCAAATATAAACTTCACAGAAGCATTCTGTGAAACTTCTTTCTGATCTGAGCATTCAGCTAACAGAGTTAAACCATACTTTTGATTGAGCAGTTTTGAAACACTCTGTCTGTAGAAAATGCAACTGGACATTCGTAGCGCTAAGTGGGTAATAGTGGAAAAAAGAATATGTTCAAATATAAACTACACAGAAACATTGTATGAAACTTCTTTCTGTTGTGTGCATTCAACTAACAGAGTTGAACCTTACTTTTGATTGAGCCGTTCTGAAACACTCTTTCTGTAGAAACTGCAATTGGACATTCTGAGCGCTAAGAGGCCTATATTGGGAAAAGGAATGTCTAGAAATAAAAACTACACAGAAGAATTGTGTGAAACTTCTTTCTGTTCTGTTTGTTCAACTAAAAGAGTTGAACCTTAGTTTTGATTGAGCCCTTCTGAAACACTCTTTCTGTAGAAAATGCAAGTGGAGATTCGGAGCGCTAAGAGGGTAATAGTGGAAAAAGGAATGTCTCCAAATATAAACTACACAGAATCATTCTGTGAAACTTCTTTCTGATCTGTGCATTCAGCTAACAGAGTTAAACCATGCTTTTGATTGAGCAGATCTGAACACTCTTCTGTAGAAAATGCAACTGGACATTTGGAGCGCTAAGAGAGTAGTAGTGGAAAAAGGAATATATTCAAATATAAACTACACAGAAGCATTCTGTGAAACTCCTTTCTGATCTGAGAATTCAGCTAACAGAGTTAAACCATACTTTTGATTGAGCAGTTTTGAAACACTCTGTCTGTAGAAAATGCAACTGGACATTCGTATCGCTAAGTGGCTAATAGTGGAAAAAAGAATATGTTCAAATATAAACTACACAGAAGCATTGTATGAAACTTCTTTCTGTTCTGTGCATTCAACTAACAGAGTTGAACCTTACTTTTGATTGAGCCTTTCTGAAACACTCTTTCTGTAGAAACTGCAATTGGACATTCTGAGCGCTAAGAGGCCTCTATTGGGAAAAATAATATCTTCAAATAAAAACTACACAGAAGCATTGTGTGAAACTTATTTCTGATATGTTCATTAAGCTAACAGAGTTAAACCATACTTTTGATTGCGCAGTTCTGTACACTCTTTCTGTAGAAAATGCAAGTGGACATTCGGAGCGCTAAGAGGGTAATAGTGGAAAAAGGAATATATTCAAATATAAACTACACAGTAGCATTCTGTGAAACTTCTTTCTGTTCTGTGCATTCAACTAACAGAGTTGAACCTTACTTTTGATTGAGCCGTTCTGAAACACTCTTTCTGTAGAAACTGCAATTGGACATGCTAAGCGCTAAGAGGCCTACATTGGGAAAAAGAATATCTTCAAATAAAAACTACACAGATGCATTCTGTGAAACTTATTTCTGATCTGTAAATTCAGTTAACAGAGATAAAACATATTTTTGATTGAGCAGTTATGAAACACTCTTTTTGTAGAAAATGCAAGTGGAGATTCGGAACGCTAAGAGGGTAATAGTGGAAAAAGGAATGTCTTCAAATATAAACTACACAGAATCATTCGGTGAAACGTCTTTCTGATCTGTGCATTCAGCTAACAGAGTTAAACCATACTTTTGATTGAGCAGATCTGAACACTCTTTCTGTAGAAAATGCAACTGGACATTTGGAGCGCTAAGAGCGTAGTAGTGGAAAAAGGAATATATTGAAATATAAACTACACAGAAGCATTCTGTGAAAATTCTTTCTGATCTGAGCATTCAGCTAACAGAGTTAAACCATACTTTTGATTGAGCAGTTTTGAAACACTCTGTCTGTAGAAAATGCAACTGGACATTCGTAGCGCTAAGTGGGTAATAGTGGAAAAAAGAATATGTTCAAATATAAACTACACAGAGGCATTGTATGAAACTTCTTTCTGTTCTGTGCATTCAACTAACGGAGTTGAACCTTACTTTTTATTGAGCCGTTCTGAAACACTCTTTCTGTAGAAACTGCAATTGGACATTCTGAGCGCTAAGAGGCCTATATTGGGAAAAGGAATGTCTACAAATAAAAACTACACAGAAGAATTGTGTGAAACTTCTTTCTGTTCTGTTTGTTCAACTAAAAGAGTTGAACCTTAGGTTTGATTGAGCCGTTCTGAAACACTCTTTCTGTCGAAAATGCAAGTGGAGATTCGGAGCGCTAAGAGGGTAATAGTGGAAAAAGGAATGTCTCCAATTATAAACTACACAGAATCATTCTGTGAAATTTCTTTCTGATCTGTGCATTCAGCTAACAGAGTTAAACCATACTTTTGATTGAGCAGATCTGAACACTCTTTCTGTAGAAAATGCAACTGGACATTTGGAGCGCTAAGAGCGTAGTAGTGGAAAAAGGAATATATTCAAATATAAATTACACAGAAGCATTCTGTGAAACATCTTTCTGATCTGAGCATTCAGCTAACAGAGTTAAACCATACTTTTGATTGAGCAGTTTTGAAACACTCTGTCTGTAGAAAATGCAACTGGACATTCGTAGCGCTAAGTGGGTAATAGTGGAAAAAAGAATATGTTCAAATATAAACTACACAGAACCATCGTATGAAACTTCTTTCTGTTCTGTGCATTCAACTATCAGAGTTGAACCTTACTTTTGATTGAGCCGTTCTGAAACACTCTTTCTGTAGAAACTGCAATTGGACATTCTGAGCGCTAAGAGGCCTATATTGGGAAAAGGAATGTCTTCAAATAAAAACTACACAGAAGAATTGTGTGAAACTTCTTTCTGTTCTGTTTGTTCAACTAAAAGAGTTGAACCTTAGTTTTGATTGAGCCGTTCTGAAACACTCTTTCTGTAGAAAATGCAAGTGGAGATTCGGAGCGCTAAGAGGGTAATAGTGGAAAAAGGAATGTCTCCAAATATAAACTACACAGAATCATTCTGTGAATCTTCTTTCTGATCTGTGCATTCAGCTAACAGAGTTAAACCATACTTTTGATTGAGCAGATCTGAACACTCTTTCTGTAGAAAATGCAACTGGACATTTGGAGCGCTAAGATAGTAGTAGTGGAAAAAGGAATATATTCAAATATAAACTACACAGAAGTATTCTGTGAAACTTCTTTCTGATCTGAGCATTCAGCTAACAGAGTTAAACCATACTTTTGATTGAGCAGTTTTGAAACACTCTGTCTGTAGTAAATGCAACTGGACATTCGTAGCGCTAAGTGGCTAATAGTGGAAAAAAGAATATGTTCAAATATAAACTACACAGAAGCATTGTATGAAACTTCTTTCTGTTCTGTGCATTCAACTAACAGAGTTGAACCTTACTTTTGATTGAGCCTTTCTGAAACACTCTTTCTGTAGAAACTGCAATTGGACATTCTGAGCGCTAAGAGGCCTCTATTGGGAAAAATAATATCTTCAAATAAAAACTACACAGAAGCATTGTGTGAAACTTATTTCTGATATGTTCATTAAGCTAACAGAGTTAAACCATACTTTTGATTGCGCAGTTCTGAACACTCTTTCTGTAGAAAATGCAAGTGGACATTCGGAGCGCTAAGAGGGTAATAGTGGAAAAAGGAATATATTCAAATATAAACTACACAGTAGCATTCAGTGAAAATTCTTTCTGTTCTGTGCATTCAACTAACAGAGTTGAACCTTACTTTTGATTAAGCCGTTCTGAAACACTCTTTCTGTAGAAACTGCAATTGGACATGCTAAGCGCTAAGAGGCCTACATTGGGAAAAAGAATATCTTCAAATAAAAACTACACAGATGCATTCTGTGAAACTTATTTCTGATCTGTAAATTCAGTTAACAGAGATAAAACATATTTTTGATTGAGCAGTTATGAAACACTCTTTTTGTAGAAAATGCAAGTGGAGATTCGGAGCGCTAAGAGGGTAATTGTGGAAAAAGGAATGTCTTCAAATATAAACTACACAGAATCATTCGGTGAAACTTCTTTCTGATCTGTGCATTCAGCTAACAGAGTTAAACCATACTTTTGATTGAGCAGATCTGAACACTCTTTCTGTAGAAAATGCAACTGGACATTTGGAGCGCTAAGAGCGTAGTAGTGGAAAAAGTAATATATTCAAATATAAACTTCACAGAAGCATTCTGTGAAACTTCTTTCTGATCTGAGCATTCAGCTAACAGAGTTAAACCATACTTTTGATTGAGCAGTTTTGAAACACTCTGTCTGTAGAAAATGCAACTGGACATTCGTAGCGCTAAGTGGGTAATAGTGGAAAAAAGAATATGTTCAAATATAAACTACACAGAAGCATTGTATGAAACTTCTTTCTGTTCTGTGCATTCAACTAACAGAGTTGAACCTTACTTTTGATTGAGCCGTTCTGAAACACTCTTTCTGTAGAAACTGCAATTGGACATTCTGAGCGCTAAGAGGCCTATATTGGGAAAAGGAATGTCTACAAATAAAAACTACACAGAAGAATTGTGTGAAACTTCTTTCTGTTCTGTTTGTTCAACTAAAAGAGTTGAACCTTAGTTTTGATTGAGACGTTCTGAAACACTCTTTCTGTAGAAAATGCAAGTGGAGATTCGGAGCGCTAAGAGGGTAATAGTGGAAAAAGGAATGTCTCCAAATATAAACCACACAGAATCATTCTGTGAAACTTCTTTCTGATCTGTGCATTCAGCTAACAGAGTTAAACCATGCTTTTGATTGAGCAGATCTGAACACTCTTTCTGTAGAAAATGCAACTGGACATTTGGAGCGCTAAGAGAGTAGTAGTGGAAAAAGGAATATATTCAAATATAAACTACACAGAAGCATTCTGTGAAACTCCTTTCTGATCTGAGAATTCAGCTAACAGAGTTAAACCATACTTTTGATTGAGCAGTTTTGAAACACTCTGTCTGTAGAAAATGCAACTGGACATTCGTATCGCTAAGTGGCTAATAGTGGAAAAAAGAATATGTTCAAATATAAACTACACAGAAGCATTGTATGAAACTTCTTTCTGTTGTGTGCATTCAACTAACAGAGTTGAACCTTACTTTTGATTGAGCCTTTCTGAAACACTCTTTCTGTAGAAACTGCAATTGGACATTCTGAGCGCTAAGAGGCCTCTATTTTGAAAAATAATATCTTCAAATAAAAACTACACAGAAGCATTGTGTGAAACTTATTTCTGATATGTTCATTAAGCTAACAGAGTTAAACCATACTTTTGATTGCGCAGTTCTGAACACTCTTTCTGTAGAAAATGCAAGTGGACATTCGGAGCGCTAAGAGTGTAATAGTGGAAAAAGGAATGTCTCCAAATATAAACTACACAGAATCATTCTGTGAAACTTCTTTCTGATCTGTGCATTCAGCTAACAGAGTTAAACCATACTTTTGATTGAGCAGATCTGAACACTCTTTCTGTAGAAAATGCAACTGGACATTTGGAGCGCTAAGAGCGTAGTAGTGGAAAAAGTAATATATTCAAATATAAACTTCACAGAAGCATTCTGTGAAACTTCTTTCTGATCTGAGCATTCAGCTAACAGAGTTAAACCATACTTTTGATTGAGCAGTTTTGAAACACTCTGTCTGTAGAAAATGCAACTGGACATTCGTAGCGCTAAGTGGGTAATAGTGGAAAAAAGAATATGTTCAAATATAAACTACACAGAAGCATTGTATGAAACTTCTTTCTGTTCTGTGCATTCAACTAACAGAGTTGAACCTTACTTTTGATTGAGCCGTTCTGAAACACTCTTTCTGTAGAAACTGCAATTGGACATTCTGAGCGCTAAGAGGCCTATATTGGGAAAAGGAATGTCTACAAATAAAAACTACACAGAAGAATTGTGTGAAACTTCTTTCTGTTCTGTTTGTTCAACTAAAAGAGTTGAACCTTAGTTTTGATTGAGACGTTCTGAAACACTCTTTCTGTAGAAAATGCAAGTGGAGATTCGGAGCGCTAAGAGGGTAATAGTGGAAAAAGGAATGTCTCCAAATATAAACCACACAGAATCATTCTGTGAAACTTCTTTCTGATCTGTGCATTCAGCTAACAGAGTTAAACCATGCTTTTGATTGAGCAGATCTGAACACTCTTTCTGTAGAAAATGCAACTGGACATTTGGAGCGCTAAGAGAGTAGTAGTGGAAAAAGGAATATATTCAAATATAAACTACACAGAAGCATTCTGTGAAACTCCTTTCTGATCTGAGAATTCAGCTAACAGAGTTAAACCATACTTTTGATTGAGCAGTTTTGAAACACTCTGTCTGTAGAAAATGCAACTGGACATTCGTATCGCTAAGTGGCTAATAGTGGAAAAAAGAATATGTTCAAATATAAACTACACAGAAGCATTGTATGAAACTTCTTTCTGTTGTGTGCATTCAACTAACAGAGTTGAACCTTACTTTTGATTGAGCCTTTCTGAAACACTCTTTCTGTAGAAACTGCAATTGGACATTCTGAGCGCTAAGAGGCCTCTATTTTGAAAAATAATATCTTCAAATAAAAACTACACAGAAGCATTGTGTGAAACTTATTTCTGATATGTTCATTAAGCTAACAGAGTTAAACCATACTTTTGATTGCGCAGTTCTGAACACTCTTTCTGTAGAAAATGCAAGTGGACATTCGGAGCGCTAAGAGTGTAATAGTGGAAAAAGGAATGTCTCCAAATATAAACTACACAGAATCATTCTGTGAAACTTCTTTCTGATCTGTGCATTCAGCTAACAGAGTTAAACCATACTTTTGATTGAGCAGATCTGAACACTCTTTCTGTAGAAAATGCAACTGGACATTTGGAGCGCTAAGAGCGTAGTAGTGGAAAAAGGAATATATTGAAATATAAACTACACAGAAGCATTCTGTGAAACTTCTTTCTGATCTGAGCATTCAGGTAACAGAGTTAAACCATACTTTTGATTGAGCAGTTTTGAAACACTCTGTCTGTAGAAAATGCAACTGGACATTCGTAGCGCTAAGTGGGTAATAGTGGAAAAAAGAATATGTTCAAATATAAACTACACAGAGGCATTGTATGAAACTTCTTTCTGTTCTGTGCATTCAACTAACGGAGTTGAACCTTACTTTTGATTGAGCCGTTCTGAAACACTCTTTCTGTAGAAACTGCAATTGGACATTCTGAGCGCTAAGAGGCCTATATTGGGAAAAGGAATGTCTACAAATAAAAACTACACAGAAGAATTGTGTGAAATTTCTTTCTATTCTGTTTGTTCAACTAAAAGAGTTGAACCTTAGTTTTGATTGAGCCGTTCTGAAACACTCTTTCTGTCGAAAATGCAAGTGGAGATTCGCAGCGCTAAGAGGGTAATAGTGGAAAAAGGAATGTCTCCAAATATAAACTACACAGAATCATTCTGTGAAACTTCTTTCTGATCTGTGCATTCAGCTAACAGAGTTAAACCATACTTTTGATTGAGCAGATCTGAACACTCTTTCTGTAGAAAATGCAACTGGACATTTCGAGCGCTAAGAGCGTAGTAGTGGAAAAAGGAATATATTCAAATATAAATTACACAGAAGCATTCTGTGAAACTTCTTTCTGATCTGAGTATTCAGCTAACAGAGTTAAACCATACTTTTGATTGAGCAGTTTTGAAACACTCTGTCTGTAGAAAATGCAACTGGACATTCGTAGCGCTAAGTGGGTAATAGTGGAAAAAAGAATATGTTCAAATATAAACTACACAGAAGCATCGTATGAAACTACTTTCTGTTCTGTGCATTCAACTAACAGAGTTGAACCTTACTTTTGATTGAGCCGTTCTGAAACACTCTTTCTGTAGAAACTGCAATTGGACATTCTGAGCGCTAAGAGGCCTATATTGGGAAAAGGAATGTCTACAAATAAAAACTACACAGAAGAATTGTGTGAAACTTCTTTCTGTTCTGTTTGTTCAACTAAAAGTGTTGAACCTTAGTTTTGATTGAGCCGTTCTGAAACACTCTTTCTGTAGAAAATGCAAGTGGATATTCGGAGCGCTAAGAGGGTAATAGTGGAAAAAGGAATGTCTCCAAATATAAACTACACAGAATCATTCTGTGAAACTTCTTTCTGATCTGTGCATTCAGCTAACAGAGTTAAACCATACTTTTGATTGAGCAGATCTGAACACTCTTTCTGTAGAAAATGCAACTGGACATTTGGAGCGCTAAGAGCGTAGTAGTGGAAAAAGGAATATATTGAAATATAAACTACACAGAAGCATTCTGTGAAACTTCTTTCTGATCTGAGCATTCAGCTAACAGAGTTAAACCATACTTTTGATTGAGCAGTTTTGAAACACTCTGTCTGTAGAAAATGCAACTGGACATTCATAGCGCTAAGTGGGTAATAGTGGAAAAAAGAATATGTTCAAATATAAACTACACAGAGGCATTGTATGAAACTTCTTTCTGTTCTGTGCATTCAACTAACGGAGTTGAACCTTACTTTTGATTGAGCCGTTCTGAAACACTCTTTCTGTAGAAACTGCAATTGGACATTCTGAGCGCTAAGAGGCCTATATTGGGAAAAGGAATGTCTACAAATAAAAACTACACAGAAGAATTGTGTGAAACTTATTTCTGATATGTTCATTAAGCTAACAGAGTTAAGCCATACTTTTGATTGCGCAGTTCTGAACACTCTTTCTGTAGAAAATGCAAGTGGACATTCGGAGCGCTAAGAGGGTAATAGTGGAAAAAGGAATATATTCAAATATAAACTACACAGTAGCATTCTGTGAAAATTCTTTCTGTTCTGTGCATTCAACTAACAGAGTTGAACCTTACTTTTGATTGAGCCGTTCTGAAACACTCTTTCTGTAGAAACTGCAATTGGACATGCTAAGCGCTAAGAGGCCTACATTGGGAAAAAGAATATCTTCAAATAAAAACTACACAGATGCATTCTGTGAAACTTATTTCTGATCTGTAAATTCAGTTGACAGAGATAAAACATATTTTTGATTGAGCAGTTATGAAACACTCTTTTTGTAGAAAATGCAAGTGGAGATTCGGAGCGTTAAGAGGGTAATAGTGGAAAAAGGAATGTCTTCAAATATAAACTACACAGAATCATTCGGTGAAACTTCTTTCTGATCTGTGCATTCAGCTAACAGAGTTAAACCATACTTTTGATTGAGCAGATCTGAACACTCTTTCTGTAGAAAATGCAACTGGACATTTGGAGCGCTAAGAGAGTAGTAGTGGAAAAAGGAATATATTCAAATATAAACTACACAGAAGTATTCTGTGAAACTTCTTTCTGATCTGAGCATTCAGCTAACAGAGTTAAACCATACTTTTGATTGAGCAGTTTTGAAACACTCTGTCTGTAGAAAATGCAACTGGACATTCGTAGCGCTAAGTGGGTAATAGTGGAAAAAAGAATATGTTCAAATATAAACTACACAGAGGCATTCTGTGAAACTTCTTTCTGATCTGAGCATTCAGCTAACACAGTTAAACCATACTTTTGATTGAGCAGTTTTGAAACACTCTGTCTGTAGAAAATGCAACTGGACATTCGTAGCGCTAAGTGGGTAATAGTGGAAAAAAGAATATATTCAAATATAAACTACACAGAGGCATTGTATGAAACTTCTTTCTGTTCTGTGCATTCAACTAACGGAGTTGAACCTTACTTTTGATTGAGCCGTTTTGAAACACTCTTTCTGTAGAAACTGCAATTGGACATTCTGAGCGCTAAGAGGCCTCTGTTGGGAAAAATAATATCTTCAAATAAAAACTACACAGAAGCATTGTGTGAAACTTATTTCTGATATGTTCATTAAGCTAACAGAGTTAAACCATACTTTTGATTGTGCAGTTCTGAACACTCTTTCTGTAGAAAATGCAAGTGGACATTCCGAGCGCTAAGAGGGTAATAGTGGAAAAAGGAATGTCTCCAAATATAAACTACACAGAATCATTCTGTGAAACATCTTTCTGATCTGTGCATTCAGCTAAAAGAGTTAAACCATACTTTTGATTGAGCAGATCTGAACACTCTTTCTGTAGAAAATGCAACTGGACATTTGGAGCACTAAGAGAGTAGTAGTGGAAAAAGGAATATATTCAAATATAAACTACACAGAAGCATTCTGTGAAAGTTCTTTCTGATCTGAGCATTGAGCTAACAGAGTTAAACCATACTTTTGATTGAGCAGTTTTGAAACACTCTGTCTGTAGAAAATGCAACTGGACATTCGTAGCGCTAAGTGGGTAATAGTGGAAAAAAGAATATGTTCAAATATAAACTACACAGAAGCATTGTATGAAACTTCTTTCTGTTGTGTGCATTCAACTAACAGAGTTGAACCTTACTTTTGATTGAGCCTTTCTGAAACACTCTTTCTGTAGAAACTGCAATTGGACATTCTGAGCGCTAAGAGGCCTATATTGGGAAAAATAATATCTTCAAATAAAAACTACACAGAAGCATTGTGTGAAACTTATTTCTGATATGTTCATTAAGCTAACAGAGTTAAACCATACTTTTGATTGCGCAGTTCTGAACACTCTTTCTGTAGAAAATGCAAGTGGACATTCCGAGCGCTAAGAGGGTAATAGTGGAAAAAGGAATATATTCAAATATAAACTACACAGTAGCATTCCGTGAAAATTCTTTCTGTTCTGTGCATTCAACTAACAGAGTTGAACCTTACTTTTGCTTGAGCCGTTCTGAAACACTCTTTCTGTAGAAACTGCAATTGGACATTCTAAGCGCTAAGAGGCCTACATTGGGAAAAAGAATATCTTCAAATAAAAACTACACAGATGCATTCTGTGAAACTTATTTCTGATCTGTAAATTCAGTTAACAGAGATAAAACATATTTTTGATTGAGCAGTTATGAAACACTCTTTTTGTAGAAAATGCAAGTGGAGATTCGGAGCGCTAAGAGGGTAATAGTGGGAAAAGGAATGTCTCCAAATATAAACTACACAGAATCATTCGGTGAAACTTCTTTCTGATCTGTGCATTCAGCTAACAGAGTTAAACCATACTTTTGATTGAGCAGATCTGAACACTCTTTCTGTTGAAAATGCAACTGGACATTTGGAGCGCTAAGAGCTTAGTAGTGGAAAAAGGAATATATTCAAATATAAACTTCACAGAAGCATTCTGTGAATCTTCTTTCTGATCTGAGCATTCAGCTAACAGAGTTAAACCATACTTTTGATTGAGCAGTATTGAAACACTCTGTCTGTAGAAAATGCAACTGGACATTCATAGCGCTAAGTGGGTAATAGTGGAAAAAAGAATATGTTCAAATATAAACTACACAGAGGCATTGTATGAAACTTCTTTCTGTTCTGTGCATTCAACTAACGGAGTTGAACCTTACTTTTGATTGAGCCGTTCTGAAACACTCTTTCTGTAGAAACTGCAATTGGACATTCTGAGCGCTAAGAGGCCTATATTGGGAAAAGGAATGTCTACAAATAAAAACTACACAGAAGAATTGTGTGAAACTTCTTTCTGTTCTGTTTGTTCAACTAAAAGACTTGAACCTTAGTTTTGATTGAGCCGTTCTGAAACACTCTTTCTGTAGAAAATGCAAGTGGAGATTCGGAGCGCTAAGAGGGTAATAGTGGAAAAAGGAATGTCTCCAAATATAAACTACACAGAATCATTCTGTGAAACTTCTTTCTGATCTGTGCATTCAGCTAACAGAGTTAAACCATACTTTTGATTGAGCAGATCTGAACACTCTTTCTGTAGAAAATGCAACTGGACATTTGGAGCGCTAAGAGAGTAGTAATGGAAAAAGGAATATATTCAAATATAAACTACACAGAAGTATTCTGTGAAACTTCTTTCTGATCTGAGCATTCAGCTAACAGAGTTAAACCATACTTTTGATTGAGCAGTTTTGAAACACTCTGTCTGTAGAAAATGCAACTGGACATTCGTAGCGCTAAGTGGGTAATAGTGGAAAAAAGAATATGTTCAAATATAAACTACACAGAGGCATTCTGTGAAACTTCTTTCTGATCTGAGCATTCAGCTAACACAGTTAAACCATACTTTTGATTGAGCAGTTTTGAAACACTCTGTCTGTAGAAAATGCAACTGGACATTCGTAGCGCTAAGTGGGTAATAGTGGAAAAAAGAATATATTCAAATATAAACTACACAGAGGCATTGTATGAAACTTCTTTCTGTTCTGTGCATTCAACTAACGGAGTTGAACCTTACTTTTGATTGAGCCGTTTTGAAACACTCTTTCTGTAGAAACTGCAATTGGACATTCTGAGCGCTAAGAGGCCTCTGTTGGGAAAAATAATATCTTCAAATAAAAACTACACAGAAGCATTGTGTGAAACTTATTTCTGATATGTTCATTAAGCTAACAGAGTTAAACCATACTTTTGATTGTGCAGTTCTGAACACTCTTTCTGTAGAAAATGCAAGTGGACATTCCGAGCGCTAAGAGGGTAATAGTGGAAAAAGGAATGTCTCCAAATATAAACTACACAGAATCATTCTGTGAAACATCTTTCTGATCTGTGCATTCAGCTAAAAGAGTTAAACCATACTTTTGATTGAGCAGATCTGAACACTCTTTCTGTAGAAAATGCAACTGGACATTTGGAGCACTAAGAGAGTAGTAGTGGAAAAAGGAATATATTCAAATATAAACTACACAGAAGCATTCTGTGAAAGTTCTTTCTGATCTGAGCATTGAGCTAACAGAGTTAAACCATACTTTTGATTGAGCAGTTTTGAAACACTCTGTCTGTAGAAAATGCAACTGGACATTCGTAGCGCTAAGTGGGTAATAGTGGAAAAAAGAATATGTTCAAATATAAACTACACAGAAGCATTGTATGAAACTTCTTTCTGTTGTGTGCATTCAACTAACAGAGTTGAACCTTACTTTTGATTGAGCCTTTCTGAAACACTCTTTCTGTAGAAACTGCAATTGGACATTCTGAGCGCTAAGAGGCCTATATTGGGAAAAATAATATCTTCAAATAAAAACTACACAGAAGCATTGTGTGAAACTTATTTCTGATATGTTCATTAAGCTAACAGAGTTAAACCATACTTTTGATTGCGCAGTTCTGAACACTCTTTCTGTAGAAAATGCAAGTGGACATTCCGAGCGCTAAGAGGGTAATAGTGGAAAAAGGAATATATTCAAATATAAACTACACAGTAGCATTCCGTGAAAATTCTTTCTGTTCTGTGCATTCAACTAACAGAGTTGAACCTTACTTTTGCTTGAGCCGTTCTGAAACACTCTTTCTGTAGAAACTGCAATTGGACATTCTAAGCGCTAAGAGGCCTACATTGGGAAAAAGAATATCTTCAAATAAAAACTACACAGATGCATTCTGTGAAACTTATTTCTGATCTGTAAATTCAGTTAACAGAGATAAAACATATTTTTGATTGAGCAGTTATGAAACACTCTTTTTGTAGAAAATGCAAGTGGAGATTCGGAGCGCTAAGAGGGTAATAGTGGGAAAAGGAATGTCTCCAAATATAAACTACACAGAATCATTCGGTGAAACTTCTTTCTGATCTGTGCATTCAGCTAACAGAGTTAAACCATACTTTTGATTGAGCAGATCTGAACACTCTTTCTGTTGAAAATGCAACTGGACATTTGGAGCGCTAAGAGCTTAGTAGTGGAAAAAGGAATATATTCAAATATAAACTTCACAGAAGCATTCTGTGAATCTTCTTTCTGATCTGAGCATTCAGCTAACAGAGTTAAACCATACTTTTGATTGAGCAGTATTGAAACACTCTGTCTGTAGAAAATGCAACTGGACATTCATAGCGCTAAGTGGGTAATAGTGGAAAAAAGAATATGTTCAAATATAAACTACACAGAGGCATTGTATGAAACTTCTTTCTGTTCTGTGCATTCAACTAACGGAGTTGAACCTTACTTTTGATTGAGCCGTTCTGAAACACTCTTTCTGTAGAAACTGCAATTGGACATTCTGAGCGCTAAGAGGCCTATATTGGGAAAAGGAATGTCTACAAATAAAAACTACACAGAAGAATTGTGTGAAACTTCTTTCTGTTCTGTTTGTTCAACTAAAAGACTTGAACCTTAGTTTTGATTGAGCCGTTCTGAAACACTCTTTCTGTAGAAAATGCAAGTGGAGATTCGGAGCGCTAAGAGGGTAATAGTGGAAAAAGGAATGTCTCCAAATATAAACTACACAGAATCATTCTGTGAAACTTCTTTCTGATCTGTGCATTCAGCTAACAGAGTTAAACCATACTTTTGATTGAGCAGATCTGAACACTCTTTCTGTAGAAAATGCAACTGGACATTTGGAGCGCTAAGAGAGTAGTAATGGAAAAAGGAATATATTCAAATATAAACTACACAGAAGTATTCTGTGAAACTTCTTTCTGATCTGAGCATTCAGCTAACAGAGTTAAACCATACTTTTGATTGAGCAGTTTTGAAACACTCTGTCTGTAGAAAATGCAACTGGACATTCGTAGCGCTAAGTGGGTAATAGTGGAAAAAAGAATATGTTCAAATATAAACTACACAGAGGCATTGTATGAAACTTCTTTCTGTTCTGTGCATTCAACTAACGGAGTTGAACCTTACTTTTGATTGAGCCGTTCTGAAACACTCTTTCTGTAGAAACTGCAATTGGACATTCTGAGCGCTAAGAGGCCTATATTGGGAAAAGGAATGTCTACAAATAAAAACTACACAGAAGAATTGTGTGAAACTTCTTTCTGTTCTGTTTGTTCACCTAAAAGAGTTGAACCTTAGTTTTGATTGAGCCGTTCTGAAACACTGTTTCTGTAGAAAGTGCACGTGGAGATTCGGAGCGCTAAGAAGGTAATAGTGGAAAAAGGAATGTCTCCAAATATAAACTACACAGAATCATTCTGTGAAACTTCTTTCTGATCTGTGCATTCAGCTAACAGAGTTAAACCATACTTTTGAATGAGCAGATCTGAACACTCTTTCTGTAGAAAATGCAACTGGACATTTGGAGCGCTAAGAGAGTAGTAGTGGAAAAAGTAATATATTCAAGTATAAACTACACAGAAGCATTCTGTGAAACTTCTTTCTGATCTGAGCATTCAGCTAACAGAGTTAAACCATACTTTTGATTGAGCAGTTTTGAAACACTCTCTCTGTAGAAAATGCAACTGGACATTCATAGCGCTAAGTGGCTAATAGTGGAAAAAAGAATATGTTCAAATATAAACTACACAGAAGCATTGTATGAAATTTCTTTCTGTTCTGTGAATTCAACTAACAGAGTTGAACCTTACTTTTGATTGAGCCTTTCTGAAACACTCTTTCTGTAGAAACTGCAATTGGACGTTCTGAGCGCTAAGAGGCATATATTGGGAAAAATAATATCTTCAAATAAAAACTACACAGAAGCATTGTGTGAAACTTATTTCTGATATGTTCATTAAGCTAACAGAGTTAAACCATACTTTTGATTGCGCAGTTCTGAACACTCTTTCTGTAGAAAATGCAAGTGGACATTCGGAGCGCTAAGAGGGTAATAGTGGAAAAAGGAATGTCTTCAAATATAAACTACACAGAATCATTCGGTGAAACTTCTTTCTGATCTGTGCATTCAGCTAACAGAGTTAAACCATACTTTTGATTGAGCAGATCTGAACACTCTTTCTGTAGAAAATGCAACTGGATATTTGGAGCGCTAAGAGCGTAGTAGTGGAAAAAGTAATATATTCAAATATGAACTTCACAGAAGCATTCTGTGAAACTTCTTTCTGATCTGAGCATTCAGCTAACAGAGTTAAACCATACTTTTGATTGAGCAGTTTTGAAACACTCTGTCTGTAGAAAATGCAACTGGACATTCGTAGCGCTAAGTGGGTAATAGTGGAAAAAAGAATATGTTCAAATATAAACTACACAGAAGCATTCTGTGAAACTTCTTTCTGATCTGAGCATTCAGCTAACAAAGTTAAACCATACTTTTGATTGAGCAGTTTTGAAACACTCTGTCTGTAGAAAATGCAACTGGACATTCGTAGCGCTAAGTGGGTAATAGTGGAAAAAAGAATATATTCAAATATAAACTACACAGAGGCATTGTATGAAACTTCTTTCTGTTCTGAGCATTCAACTAACGGAGTTGAACCTTACTTTTGATTGAGCCGTTTTGAAACACTCTTTCTGTAGAAACTGCAATTGGACATTCTGAGCGCTAAGAGGCCTCTGTTGGGAAAAATAATATCTTCAAATAAAAACTACACAGAAGCATTGTGTGAAACTTATTTCTGATATGTTCATTAAGCTAACAGAGTTAAACCATACTTTTGATTGCGCAGTTCTGAACACTCTTTCTGTAGAAAATGCAAGTGGACATTCGGAGCGCTAAGAGGGTAATAGTGGAAAAAGGAATGTCTCCAAATATAAACTACACAGAATCATTCTGTGAAACATCTTTCTGATCTGTGCATTCAGCTAAAAGAGTTAAACCATACTTTTGATTGAGCAGATCTGAACACTCTTTCTGTAGAAAATGCAACTGGACATTTGGAGCACTAAGAGAGTAGTAGTGGAAAAAGGAATATATTCAAATATAAACTACACAGAAGCATTCTGTGAAAGTTCTTTCTGATCTGAGCATTGAGCTAACAGAGTTAAACCATACTTTTGATTGAGCAGTTTTGAAACACTCTGTCTGTAGAAAATGCAACTGGACATTCGTAGCGCTAAGTGGGTAATAGTGGAAAAAAGAATATGTTCAAATATAAACTACACAGAAGCATTGTATGAAACTTCTTTCTGTTGTGTGCATTCAACTAACAGAGTTGAACCTTACTTTTGATTGAGCCTTTCTGAAACACTCTTTCTGTAGAAACTGCAATTGGACATTCTGAGCGCTAAGAGGCCTCTATTGGGAAAAATAATATCTTCAAATAAAAACTACACAGAAGCATTGTGTGAAACTTATTTCTGATATGTTCATTAAGCTAACAGAGTTAAACCATACTTTTGATTGCGCAGTTCTGAACACTCTTTCTGTAGAAAATGCAAGTGGACAATCGGAGCGCTAAGAGGGTAATAGTGGAAAAAGGAATATATTCAAATATAAACTACACAGTAGCATTCTGTGAAACTTCTTTCTGTTCTGTGCATTCAACTAACATATTTGAACCTTACTTTTGATTGAGCCGTTCTGAAACACTCTTTCTGTAGAAACTGCAATTGGACATGCTAAGCGCTAAGAGGCCTACATTGGGAAATAGAATATCTTCAAATAAAAACTACACAGATGCATTCTGTGAAACTTATTTCTGATCTGTAAATTCAGTTAACAGAGATAAAACATATTTTTGATTGAGCAGTTATGAAACACTCTTTTTGTAGAAAATGCAAGTGGAGATTCGGAGCGCTAAGAGGGTAATAGTGGAAAAAGGAATGTCTCCAAATATAAACTACACAGAATCATTCGGTGAAACTTCTTTCTGATCTGTGCATTCAGCTAACAGAGTTAAACCATACTTTTGATTGAGCAGATCTGAACACTCTTTCTGTAGAAAATGCAACTGGACATTTGGAGCGCTAAGAGCGTAGTAGTGGAAAAAGGAATATATTGAAATATAAACTACACAGAAGCATTCTGTGAAACTTCTTTCTGATCTGAGCATTCAGCTAACAGAGTTAAACCATACTTTTGATTGAGCAGTTTTGAAACACTCTGTCTGTATAAAATGCAACTGGACATTCGTAGCGCTAAGTGGGTAATAGTGGAAAAAAGAATATGTTCAAATATAAACTACACAGAGGCATTGTATGAAACTTCTTTCTGTTCTGTGCATTCAACTAACGGAATTGAACCTTACTTTTGATTGAGCCGTTCTGAAACACTCTTTCTGTAGAAACTGCAATTGGACATTCTGAGCGCTAAGAGGCCTATATTGGGAAAAGGAATGTCTACAAATAAAAACTACACAGAAGAATTGTGTGAAACTTCTTTCTCTTCTGTTTGTTCAACTAAAAGAGTTGAACCTTAGTTTTGATTGAGCCGTTCTGAAACACTCTTTCTGTAGAAAGTGCAAGTGGAGATTCGGAGCGCTAAGAGGGTAATAGTGGAAAAAGGAATGTCTCCAAATATAAACTACACAGAATCATTCTGTGAAACTTCTTTATGATCTGTGCATTCAGCTAACAGAGTTAAACCATACTTCTGAATGAGCAGATCTGAACACTCTTTCTGTAGAAAATGCAACTGGACATTTGGAGCGCTAAGAGAGTAGTAGTGGAAAAAGTAATATATTCAAGTATAAACTACACAGAAGCATTCTGTGAAACTTCTTTCTGATCTGAGCATTCAGCTAACAGAGTTAAACCATACTTTTGATTGAGCAGTTTTGAAACACTCTGTCTGTAGAAAATGCAACTGGACATTCGTAGCGCTAAGTGGCTAATAGTGGAAAAAAGAATATGTTCAAAAATAAACTTCACAGAAGCATTGTATGAAACTTCTTTCTGTTCTGTGCATTCAACTAACAGAGTTGAACCTTACTTTTGATTGAGCCTTTCTGAAACACTCTTTCTGTAGAAACTGCAGTTGGACATTCTGAGCGCTAAGAGGCCTATATTGGGAAAAATAATATCTTCAAATAAAAACTACACAGAAGCATTGTGTGAAACTTATTTCTGATATGTTCATTAAGCTAACAGAGTTAAACCATACTTTTGATTGCGCAGTTCTGAACACTCTTTCTGTAGAAAATGCAAGTGGACATTCGGAGCGCTAAGAGGGTAATAGTGGAAAAAGGAATATATTCAAATATAAACTACACAGTAGCATTCTGTGAAACTTCTTTCTGTTCTGTGCATTCAACTAACAGAGTTGAACCTTACTTTTGATTGAGCTGTTCTGAAACACTCTTTCTGTAGAAACTGCAATTGGACATTCTGAGCGCTAAGAGGCCTACATTGGGAAAAAGAATATCTTCAAATAAAAACTACACAGATGCATTCTGTGAAACTTATTTCTGATCTGTAAATTCAGTTAACAGAGATAAAACATATTTTTGATTGAGCAGTTATGAAACACTCTTTTTGTAGAAAATGCAAGTGGAGATTCGGAGCGCTAAGAGGGTAATAGTGGAAAAAGGAATGTCTCCAAATATAAACTACACAGAATCATTCGGTGAAACTTCTTTCTGATCTGTGCATTCAGCTAACAGAGTTAAACCATACTTTTGATTGAGCAGATCTGAACACTCTTTCTGTAGAAAATGCAACTGGACATTTGGAGCGCTAAGAGCGTAGTAGTGGAAAAAGGAATATATTCAAATATAAACTACACAGAAGCATTCTGTGAAACTTCTTTCTGATCTGAGCATTCAGCTAACAGAGTTAAACCATACTTTTGATTGAGCAGTTTTGAAACACTCTGTCTGTAGAAAATGCAACTGGACATTTGTAGCGCTAAGTGGGTAATAGTGGAAAAAAGAATATGTTCAAATATAAACTACACAGAAGCATTGTATGAAACTTCTTTCTGTTCTGTGCATTCAACTAACAGATTTGAACCTTACTTTTGATTGAGCCGTTCTGAAACACTCTTTCTGTAGAAACTGCAATTGGACATTCTGAGCGCTAAGAGGCCTATATTGGGAAAAAGAATGTCTACAAATAAAAACTACACAGAAGAATTGTGTGAAACTTCTTTCTGTTCTGTTTGTTCAACTAAAAGAGTTGAACCTTAGTTTTGATTGAGCCGTTCTGAAACACTCTTTCTGTAGAAAATGCAAGGGGAGATTCGGAGCGCTAAGAGGGTAATAGTGGAAAAAGGAATGTCTCCAAATATAAACTACACAGAATCATTCTGTGAAACTTCTTTCTGATCTGTGCATTCAGCTAACAGATTTAAACTATACTTTTGATTGAGCAGATCTGAACACTCTTTCTGTAGAAAATGCAACTGGACATTTGGATTCCTAAGAGAGTAGTAGTGGAAAAAGGATTATATTCAAATATAAACTACACAGAAGCATTCTGTGAAACTTGTTTCTCATCTGAGCATTCAGCTAACAGAGTTAAACCATACTTTTGATTGAGCAGTTTTGAAACACTCAGTCTGTAGAAAATGCAACTGGACATTAGTAGCGCTAAGTGGGTAATAGTGGAAAAAAGAATATGTTCAAATATAAACTACACAGAAGCATTGTATGAAACTTCTTTCTGTTCTGTGCATTCAACTCACAGAGTTGAACCTTACTTTTGATTGAGCCTTTCTGAAACACTCTTTCTGTAGAAACTGCAATTGGACATTCTGAGCGCTAAGAGGCCTATATTGGAAAAAATAATATCTTCAAAAAAAACTACACAGAAGCATTGTGTGAAACTTATTTCTGATATGTTCATTAAGCTAACAGAGTTAAACCATACTTTTGATTGCGCAGTTCTGAACACTCTTTCTGTAGAAAATGCAAGTGGACATTCGGAGCGCTAAGAGGGTAATAGTGGAAAAAGGAATATATTCAAATATAAACTACACAGTAGAATTCTGTGAAAATTCTTTCTGTTCTGTGCATTCAACTAACAGAGTTGAACCTTACTTTTGATTGAGCCGTTCTGAAACACTCTTTCTGTAGAAACTGCAATTGGACATGCTAAGCGCTAAGAGGCCTACATTGGGAAAAATTATATCTTCAAATAAAAACTACACTGATGCATTCTGTGAAACTTATTTCTGATCTGTAAATTCAGTTATCAGAGATAAAACATATTTTTGATTGAGCAGTTATGAAACACTCTTTTTGTAGAAAATGCAAGTGGAGATTCGGAGCGCTAAGAGGGTAATAGTGGAAAAAGGAATGTCTTCAAATATAAACTACACAGAATCATTCGGTGAAACTTCTTTCTGATCTGTGCATTCAGCTAACAGAGTTAAACCATACTTTTGATTGAGCAGATCTGAACACTCTTTCTGTAGAAAATGCAACTGCACATTTGAGCGCTAAGAGGGTAGTAGTGGAAAAAGGAATATATTCAAATATAAACTACACAGAAGCATTCTGTGAAACTTCTTTCTGATCTGAGGATTCAGCTAACAGAGTTAAACCATACTTTTGATTGAGCAGTTTTGAAACACTCTGTCTGTAGAAAATGCAACTGGACATTCGTAGCGCTAAGTGGGTAATAGTGGAAAAAAGAATATGTTCAAATATAAACTACACAGAAGCATTGTATGAAACTTCTTTCTGTTCTGTACATTCAACTAGCAGAGTTGAACCTTACTTTTGATTGAGCCGTTCTGAAACACTCTTTCTGTAGAAACTGCAATTGGACATTCTGAGCGCTAAGAGGCCTATATTGGGAAAAAGAATGTCTACAAATAAAAACTACACAGAAGAATTGTGTGAAACTTCTTTCTGTTCTGTTTGTTCAACTAAAAGATTTGAACCTTAGTTTTGATTGAGCCGTTCTGAAACACTCTTTCTGTAGAAAATGCAAGGGGAGATTCGGAGCGCTAAGAGGGTAATAGTGGAAAAAGGAATGTCTCCAAATATAAACTACACAGAATCATTCTGTGAAACTTCTTTCTGATCTGTGCATTCAGCTAACAGATTTAAACTATACTTTTGATTGAGCAGATCTGAACACTCTTTCTGTAGAAAATGCAACTGGACATTTGGATTCCTAAGAGAGTAGTAGTGGAAAAAGGATTATATTCAAATATAAACTACACAGAAGCATTCTGTGAAACTTGTTTCTCATCTGAGCATTCAGCTAACAGAGTTAAACCATACTTTTGATTGAGCAGTTTTGAAACACTCAGTCTGTAGAAAATGCAACTGGACATTAGTAGCGCTAAGTGGGTAATAGTGGAAAAAAGAATATGTTCAAATATAAACTACACAGAAGCATTGTATGAAACTTCTTTCTGTTCTGTGCATTCAACTCACAGAGTTGAACCTTACTTTTGATTGAGCCTTTCTGAAACACTCTTTCTGTAGAAACTGCAATTGGACATTCTGAGCGCTAAGAGGCCTATATTGGAAAAAATAATATCTTCAAAAAAAACTACACAGAAGCATTGTGTGAAACTTATTTCTGATATGTTCATTAAGCTAACAGAGTTAAACCATACTTTTGATTGCGCAGTTCTGAACACTCTTTCTGTAGAAAATGCAAGTGGACATTCGGAGCGCTAAGAGGGTAATAGTGGAAAAAGGAATATATTCAAATATAAACTACACAGTAGAATTCTGTGAAAATTCTTTCTGTTCTGTGCATTCAACTAACAGAGTTGAACCTTACTTTTGATTGAGCCGTTCTGAAACACTCTTTCTGTAGAAACTGCAATTGGACATGCTAAGCGCTAAGAGGCCTACATTGGGAAAAATTATATCTTCAAATAAAAACTACACTGATGCATTCTGTGAAACTTATTTCTGATCTGTAAATTCAGTTATCAGAGATAAAACATATTTTTGATTGAGCAGTTATGAAACACTCTTTTTGTAGAAAATGCAAGTGGAGATTCGGAGCGCTAAGAGGGTAATAGTGGAAAAAGGAATGTCTTCAAATATAAACTACACAGAATCATTCGGTGAAACTTCTTTCTGATCTGTGCATTCAGCTAACAGAGTTAAACCATACTTTTGATTGAGCAGATCTGAACACTCTTTCTGTAGAAAATGCAACTGCACATTTGAGCGCTAAGAGGGTAGTAGTGGAAAAAGGAATATATTCAAATATAAACTACACAGAAGCATTCTGTGAAACTTCTTTCTGATCTGAGGATTCAGCTAACAGAGTTAAACCATACTTTTGATTGAGCAGTTTTGAAACACTCTGTCTGTAGAAAATGCAACTGGACATTCGTAGCGCTAAGTGGGTAATAGTGGAAAAAAGAATATGTTCAAATATAAACTACACAGAAGCATTGTATGAAACTTCTTTCTGTTCTGTACATTCAACTAGCAGAGTTGAACCTTACTTTTGATTGAGCCGTTCTGAAACACTCTTTCTGTAGAAACTGCAATTGGACATGCTAAGCGCTAAGAGGCCTACATTGGGAAATAGAATATCTTCAAATAAAAACTACACAGATGCATTCTGTGAAACTTATTTCTGATCTGTAAATTCAGTTAACAGAGATAAAACATATTTTTGATTGAGCAGTTATGAAACACTCTTTTTGTAGAAAATGCAAGTGGAGATTCGGAGCGCTAAGAGGGTAATAGTGGAAAAAGGAATGTCTCCAAATATAAACTACACAGAATCATTCGGTGAAACTTCTTTCTGATCTGTGCATTCAGCTAACAGAGTTAAACCATACTTTTGATTGAGCAGATCTGAACACTGTTTCTGTAGAAAATGCAACTGGACATTTGGAGCGCTAAGAGCGTAGTAGTGGAAAAAGGAATATATTCAAATATAAATTACACAGAAGCATTCTGTGAAACTTCTTTCTGATCTGAGCATTCAGCTAACAGAGTTAAACCATACTTTTGATTGAGCAGTTTTGAAACACTCTGTCTGTAGAAAATGCAACTGGACATTCGTAGCGCTAAGTGGGTAATAGTGGAAAAAAGAATATGTTCAAATATAAACTACACAGAGGCATTGTATGAAACTACTTTCTGTTCTGTGCATTCAACTAACGGAGTTGAACCTTACTTTTGATTGAGCCGTTCTGAAACACTCTTTCTGTAGAAACTGCAATTGGACATTCTGAGCGCTAAGAGGCCTATATTGGGAAAAGGAATGTCTACAAATAAAAACTACACAGAAGAATTGTGTGAAACTTCTTTCTGTTCTGTTTGTTCAACTAAAAGAGTTGAACCTTAGTTTTGATTGAGCCGTTCTGAAACACTCTTTCTGTAGAAAGTGCAAGTGGAGATTCGGAGCGCTAAGAAGGTAATAGTGGAAAAAGGAATGTCTCCAAATATAAACTACACAGAATCATTCTGTGAAACTTCTTTCTGATCTGTGCATTCAGCTAACAGAGTTAAACCATACTTTTGAATGAGCAGATCTGAACACTCTTTCTGTAGAAAATGCAACTGGACATTTGGAGCGCTAAGAGAGTAGTAGTGGAAAAAGTAATATATTCAAGTATAAACTACACAGAAGCATTCTGTGAAACTTCTTTCTGATCTGAGCATTCAGCTAACAGAGTTAAACCATACTTTTGATTGAGCAGTTTTGAAACACTCTGTCTGTAGAAAATGCAACTGGACATTCATAGCGCTAAGTGGCTAATAGTGGAAAAAAGAATATGTTCAAATATAAACTACACAGAAGCATTGTATGAAACTTCTTTCTGTTCTGTGCATTCAACTAACAGAGTTGAACCTTACTTTTGATTGAGCCTTTCTGAAACACTCTTTCTGTAGAAACTGCAATTGGACATTCTGAGCGCTAAGAGGCATATATTGGGAAAAATAATATCTTCAAATAAAAACTACACAGAAGCATTGTGTTAAACTTATTTCTGATATGTTCATTAAGCTAACAGAGTTAAACCATACTATTGATTGCGCAGTTCTGAACACTCTTTCTGTAGAAAATGCAAGTGGACATTCGGAGCGCTAAGAGGGTAATAGTGGAAAAAGGAATATATTCAAATATAAACTACACAGTAGCATTCTGTGAAACTTCTTTCTGTTCTGTGCATTCAACTAACAGATTTGAACCTTACTTTTGATTGAGCCGTTCTGAAACACTCTTTCTGTAGAAACTGCAATTGGACATGCTAAGCGCTAAGAGGCCTACATTGGGAAATAGAATATCTTCAAATAAAAACTACACAGATGCATTCTGTGAAACTTATTTCTGATCTGTAAATTCAGTTAACAGAGATAAAACATATTTTTGATTGAGCAGTTATGAAACACTCTTTTTGTAGAAAATGCAAGTGGAGATTCGGAGCGCTAAGAGGGTAATAGTGGAAAAAGGAATGTCTCCAAATATAAACTACACAGAATCATTCGGTGAAACTTCTTTCTGATCTGTGCATTCAGCTAACAGAGTTAAACCATACTTTTGATTGAGCAGATCTGAACACTCTTTCTGTAGAAAATGCAACTGGACATTTGGAGCGCTAAGAGCGTAGTAGTGGAAAAAGGAATATATTCAAATATAAATTACACAGAAGCATTCTGTGAAACTTCTTTCTGATCTGAGCATTCAGCTAACAGAGTTAAACCATACTTTTGATTGAGCAGTTTTGAAACACTCTGTCTGTAGAAAATGCAACTGGACATTCGTAGCGCTAAGTGGGTAATAGTGGAAAAAAGAATATGTTCAAATATAAACTACACAGAAGCATCGTATGAAACTTCTTTCTGTTCTGTGCATTCAACTAACAGAGTTGAACCTTACTTTTGATTGAGCCGTTCTGAAACACTCTTTCTGTAGAAACTGCAATTGGACATTCTGAGCGCTAAGAGGCCTATATTGGGAAAAGGAATGTCTACAAATAAAAACTACACAGAAGAATTGTGTGAAACTTCTTTCTGTTCTGTTTGTTCAACTAAAAGAGTTGAACCTTAGTTTTGATTGAGCCGTTCTGAAACACTCTTTCTGTAGAAAATGCAAGTGGAGATTCGGAGCGCTAAGAGGGTAATAGTGGAAAAAGGAATGTCTCCAAATATAAACTACACAGAATCATTCTGTGAAACTTCTTTCTGATCTGTGCATTCAGCTAACAGAGTTAAACCATACATTTGATTGAGCAGATCTGAACACTCTTTCTGTAGAAAATGCAACTGGACATTTGGAGCACTAAGACGGTAGTAGTGGAAAAAGGAATATATTCAAATATAAACTACACAGAAGCATTCTGTGAAACTTCTTTCTGATCTGAGCATTCAGCTAACAGAGTTAAACCATACTTTTGATTGAGCAGTTTTGAAACACTCTGTCTGTAGAAAATGCAACTGGACATTCGTAGCGCTAAGTGGCTAATAGTGGAAAAAAGAATATGTTCAAAAATAAACTTCACAGAAGCATTGTATGAAACTTCTTTCTGTTCTGTGCATTCAACTAACAGAGTTGAACCTTACTTTTGATTGAGCCTTTCTGAAACACTCTTTCTGTAGAAACTGCAGTTGGACATTCTGAGCGCTAAGAGGCCTATATTGGGAAAAATAATATCTTCAAATAAAAACTACACAGAAGCATTGTGTGAAACTTATTTCTGATATGTTCATTAAGCTAACAGAGTTAAACCATACTTTTGATTGCGCAGTTCTGAACACTCTTTCTGTAGAAAATGCAAGTGGACATTCGGAGCACTAAGAGGGTAATAGTGGAAAAAGGAATATATTCAAATATAAACTACACAGTAGCATTCTGTGAAACTTCTTTCTGTTCTGTGCATTCAACTAACAGAGTTGAACCTTACTTTTGATTGAGCCGTTCTGAAACACTCTTTCTGTGGAAACTGCAATTGGACATGCTAAGCGCTAAGAGGCCTACATTGGGAAAAAGAATATCTTCAAATAAAAACTACACAGATGCATTCTGTGAAACTTATTTCTGATCTGTAAATTCAGTTAACAGAGATAAAACATATTTTTGATTGAGCAGTTATGAAACACTCTTTTTGTAGAAAATGCAAGTGGAGATTCGGAGCGCTAAGAGGGTAATAGTGGAAAAAGGAATGTCTCCAAATATAAACTACACAGAATCATTCGGTGAAACTTCTTTCTGATCTGTGCATTCAGCTAACAGAGTTAAACCATACTTTTGATTGAGCAGATCTGAACACTCTTTCTGTAGAAAATGCAACTGGACATTTGGAGCGCTAAGAGCGTAGTAGTGGAAAAAGGAGTATATTCAAATATAAACTACACAGAAGCATTCTGTGAAACTTCTTTCTGATCTGAGCATTCAGCTAACAGAGTTAAACCATACTTTTGATTGAGCAGTTTTGAAACACTCTGTCTGTAGAAAATGCAACTGGACGTTCGTAGCGCTAAGTGGGTAATAGTGGAAAAAAGAATATGTTCAAATATAAACTACACAGAAGCATTGTATGAAACTACTTTCTGTTCTGTGCATTCAACTAACAGATTTGAACCTTACTTTTGATTGAGCCGTTCTGAAACACTCTTTCTGTAGAAACTGCAATTGGACACTCTGAGCGCTAAGAGGCCTATATTGGGAAAAAGAATGTCTACAAATAAAAACTACACAGAAGAATTGTGTGAAACTTCTTTCTGTTCTGTTTGTTCAACTAAAAGAGTTGAACCTTAGTTTTGATTGAGCCGTTCTGAAACACTCTTTCTGTAGAAAATGCAAGTGGAGATTCGGAGCGCTAAGAGGGTAATAGTGGAAAAAGGAATGTCTCCAAATATAAACTACACAGAATCATTCTGTGAAACTTCTTTCTGATCTGTGCATTCAGCTAACAGATTTAAACTATACATTTGATTGAGCAGATCTGAACACTCTTTCTGTAGAAAATGCAACTGGACATTTGGAGTGCTAAGAGAGTAGTAGTGGAAAAAGGAATATATTCAAATATAAACTACACAGAAGCATTCTGTGAAACTTCTTTCTGATCTGAGCATTCAGCTAACAGAGTTAAACCATACTTTTGATTGAGCAGTTTTGAAACACTCAGTCTGTAGAAAATGCAACTGGACATTAGTAGCGCTAAGTGGGTAATAGTGGAAAAAAGAATATGTTCAAATATAAACTACACAGAAGCATTGTATGAAACTTCTTTCTGTTCTGTGCATTCAACTAACAGAGTTGAACCTTACTTTTGATTGAGCCTTTCTGAAACACTCTTTCTGGAGAAACTGCAATTGGACATTCTGAGCGCTAAGAGGCCTATATTGGAAAAAATAATATCTTCAAAAAAAACTACACAGAAGCATTGTGTGAAACTTATTTCTGATATGTTCATTAAGCTAACAGAGTTAAACCATACTTTTGATTGCGCAGTTCTGAACACTCTTTCTGTAGAAAATGCAAGTGGACATTCGGAGCGCTAAGAGGGTAATAGTGGAAAAAGGAATATATTCAAATATAAACTACACAGTAGCATTCTGTGAAAATTCTTTCTGTTCTGTGCATTCAACTAACAGAGTTGAACCTTACTTTTGATTGAGCCGTTCTGAAACACTCTTTCTGTAGAAACTGCAATTGGACATGCTAAGCGCTAAGAGGCCTACATTGGGAAAAAGTATATCTTCAAATAAAAACTACACAGATGCATTCTGTGAAACTTATTTCTGATCTGTAAATTCAGTTATCAGAGATAAAACATATTTTTGATTGAGCAGTTATGAAACACTCTTTTTGTAGAAAATGCAAGTGGAGATTCGGAGCGCTAAGAGGGTAATAGTGGAAAAAGGAATGTCTTCAAATATAAACTACACAGAATCATTCGGTGAAACTTCTTTCTGATCTGTGCATTCAGCTAACAGAGTTAAACCATACTTTTGATTGAGCAGATCTGAACACTCTTTCTGTAGAAAATGCAACTGCACATTTGAGCGCTAAGAGGGTAGTAGTGGAAAAAGGAATATATTCAAATATAAACTACACAGAAGCATTCTGTGAAACTTCTTTCTGATCTGAGCATTCAGCTAACAGAGTTAAACCATACTTTTGATTGAGCAGTTTTGAAACACTCTGTCTGTAGAAAATGCAACTGGACATTCGTAGCGCTAAGTGGGTAATAGTGGAAAAAAGAATATGTTCAAATATAAACTACACAGAAGCATTGTATGAAACTTCTTTCTGTTCTGTGCATTCAACTAACAGAGTTGAACCTTACTTTTGATTGAGCCGTTCTGAAACACTCTTTCTGTAGAAACTGCAATTGGACATTCTGAGCGCTAAGAGGCCTATATTGGGAAAAAGAATGTCTACAAATAAAAACTACACAGAAGAATTGTGTGAAACTACTTTCTGTTCCGTTTGTTCAACTAAAAGTGTTGAACCTTAGTTTTGATTGAGCCGTTCTGAAACTCTCTTTCTGTAGAAAATGCAAGTGGAGATTCGTAGCGCTAAGAGGGTAATAGTGGAAAAAGGAATGTCTCCAAATATAAACTACACAGAATCATTCTGTGAAACTTCTTTCTGATCTGTGCATTCAGCTAACAGAGTTAAACCATACTTTTGATTGAGCAGATCTGAACACTCTTTCTGTAGAAAATGCAACTGGACATTTGGAGCGCTAAGAGAGTAGTAGTGGAAAAAGGAATATATTCAAATATAAACTACACCGAAGCATTCTGTGAAACTTCTTTCTGATCTGAGCATTCAGCTAACAGAGTTAAACCATACTTTTGATTGAGCAGTTTTGAAACACTCTGTCTGTAGAAAATGCAACTGGACATTCGTAGCGCTCACTGGGTAATAGTGGAAAAAAGAATATGTTCAAATATAAACTACACAGAAGCATCGTATGAAACTTCTTTCTGTTCTGTGCATTCAACTAACAGAGTTGTACCTTACTTTTGATTGAGCCGTTCTGAAACACTCTTTCTGTAGAAACTGCAATTGGACATTCTGAGCGCTAAGAGGCCTATATTGGGAAAACGAATGTCTACAAATAAAAACTACACAGAAGAATTGTGTGAAACTTCTTTCTGTTCTGTTTGTTCAACAAAAAGATTTGAACCTTAGTTTTGATTGAGCCGTTCTGAAACACTCTTTCTGTAGAAAATGCAAGTGGAGATTCGGAGCGCTGAGAGGGTAATAGTGGAAAAAGGATTGTCTCCAAATATAAACTACACAGAATAATTCTGTGAAACTTCTTTCTGATCTGTGCATTCAGCTAACAGAGTTAAACCATACTTTTGATTGAGCAGATCTGAACATTCTTTCTGTAGAAAATGCAACTGGACATTTGGAGCGCTAAGAGAGTAGTAGTGGAAAAAGGATTATATTCAAATATAAACTACACAGAAGCATTCTGTGAAACTTCTTTCTGATCTGAGCATTCAGCTAACAGAGTTAAACCATACTTTTGATTGAGCAGTTTTGAAACACTCTGTCTGTAGAATATGCAACTGGACATTCGTAGCGCTAAGTGGGTAATAGTGGAAAAAAGAATATGTTCAAATATAAACTACACAGAAGCATTGTATGAAACTTCTTTCTGTTCTGTGCATTCAACTAACAGAGTTGAACCTTACTTTTGATTGAGCCTTTCTGAAACACTCTTTCTGTAGAAACTGCAATTGGACATTCTGAGCGCTAAGAGGCCTATATTGGGAAAAATAATATCTTCAAATAAAAACTACACAGAAGCATTGAGTGAAACTTATTTCTGATATGTTCATTAAGCTAACAGAGTTAAACCATACTTTTGATTGCGCAGTTCTGAACACTCTTTCTGTAGAAAATGCAAGTGTACATTCGGAGCGCTAAGAGGGTAATAGTGGAAAAAGGAATATATTCAAATATAAACTACACAGTAGCATTCTGTGAAACTACTTTCTGTTCTGTGCATTCAACTAACAGAGTTGAACCTTACTTTTGATTGAGCCGTTCTGAAACACTCTTTCTGTAGAAACTGCAATTGGACATGCTAAGCGCTAAGAGGCCTACATTGGGAAAAAGAATATCTTCAAATAAAAACTACACAGATGCATTCTGTGAAACTTATTTCTGATCTGTAAATTCAGTTAACAGAGATAAAACATATTTTTGATTGAGCAGTTATGAAACACTCTTTTTGTAGAAAATGCAAGTGGAGCTTCGGAGCGCTAAGAGGGTAATAGTGGAAAAAGGAATGTCTCCAAATATAAACTACAGAGAATCATTCGGTGAAACTTCTTTCTGATCTGTGCATTCAGCTAACAGAGTTAAACCATACTTTTGATTGAGCAGATCTGAACACTCTTTCTGTAGAAAATGCAACTGGACATTTGGAGCGCTAAGAGCGTAGTAGTGGAAAAAGGAATATATTCAAATATAAACTACACAGAAGCATTCTGTGAAACTTCTTTCTGATCTGAGCATTCAGCTAACAGATTTAAACCATACTTTTGATTGAGCAGTTTTGAAACACTCTGTCTGTAGAAAATGCAACTGGACATTCGTAGCGCTATGTGGGTAATAGTGGAAAAAAGAATATGTTCAAATATAAACTACACAGAATCATTGTATGAAACTTCTTTCTGTTCTGTGCATTCAACTAACAGAGTTGAACCTTACATTTGATTGAGCCGTTCTGAAACACTCTTTCTGTAGAAACTGCAATTGTACATTCTGAGCGCTAAGAGGCCTACATTGGGAAAAAGAATGTCTACAAATAAAAACTACACAGAAGAATTGTGTGAAACTACTTTCTGTTCTGTTTGTTCAACTAAAAGAGTTGAACCTTAGTTTTGATTGAGCCGTTCTGAAACACTCTTTCTGTAGAAAATGCAAGTGGAGATTCGGAGCGCTAAGAGGGTAATAGTGGAAAAAGGAATGTCTCCAAATATAAACTACACAGAATCATTCGGTGAAACTTCTTTCTGATCTGTGCATTCAGCTAACAGAGTTAAACCATACATTTGATTGAGCAGATCTGAACACTCTTTCTGTAGAAAATGCAACTGGACATTTGGAGCGCTAAGAGAGTAGTAGTGGAAAAAGGAATATATTCAAATATAAACTACACAGAAGCATTCTGTGAAACTTCTTTCTGATCTGAGCATTCAGCTAACAGAGTTAAACCATACTTTTGATTGAGCAGTTTTGAAACACTCAGTCTGTAGAAAATGCAACTGGACATTAGTAGCGCTAAGTGGGTAATAGTGGAAAAAAGAATATGTTCAAATATAAACTACACAGAAGCATTGTATGAAACTTCTTTCTGTTCTGTGCATTCAACTAACAGATTTGAACCTTACTTTTGATTGAGCCTTTCTGAAACACTCTTTCTGTAGAAACTGCAATTGGACATTCTGAGCGCTAAGAGGCCTATATTGGAAAAAATAATATCTTCAAATAAAAACTACACAGAAGCATTGTGTGAAACTTATTTCTGATATGTTCATTAAGCTAACAGAGTTAAACCATACTTTTGATTGCGCAGTTCTGAACACTCTTTCTGTAGAAAATGCAAGTGGACATTCGGAGTGCTAAGAGGGTAATAGTGGAAAAAGGAATATATTCAAATATAAACTACACAGTAGCATTCTGTGAAAATTCTTTCTGTTCTGTGCATTCAACTAACAGAGTTGAACCTTACTTTTGATTGAGTCGTTCTGAAACACTCTTTCTGTAGAAACTGCAATTGGACATGCTAAGCGCTAAGAGGCCTACATTGGGAAAAAGAATATCTTCAAATAAAAACTACACAGATGCATTCTGTGAAACTTATTTCTGATCTGTAAATTCAGTTAACAGAGATAAAACATATTTTTGATTGAGCAGTTATGAAACACTCTTTTTGTAGAAAATGCAAGTGGAGATTCGGAGCGCTAAGAGGGTAATAGTGGAAAAAGGAATGTCTTCAAATATAAACTACACAGAATCATTCGGTGAAACTTCTTTCTGATCTGTGCATTCAGCTAACAGAGTTAAACCATACTTTTGATTGAGCAGATCTGAACACTCTTTCTGTAGAAAATGCAACTGCACATTTGGAGCGCTAAGAGGGTAGTAGTGGAAAAAGGAATATATTCAAATATAAACTACACCGAAGCATTCTGTGAAACTTCTTTCTGATCTGAGCATTCAGCTAACAGAGTTAAACCATACTTTTGATTGAGCAGTTTTGAAACACTCTGTCTGTAGAAAATGCAACTGGACATTCGTAGCGCTAAGTGGGTAATAGTGGAAAAAAGAATATGTTCAAATATAAACTACACAGAAGCATCGTATGAAACTTCTTTCTGTTCTGTGCATTCAACTAACAGAGTTGAACCTTACTTTTGATTGAGCCGTTCTGAAACACTCTTTCTGTAGAAACTGCAATTGGACATTCTGAGCGCTAAGAGGCCTATATTGGGAAAAGGAATGTCTACAAATAAAAACTACACAGAAGAATTGTGTGAAACTTCTTTCTGTTCTGTTTGTTCAACTAAAAGAGATGAACCTTAGTTTTGATTGAGCCGTTCTGAAACACTCTTTCTGTAGAAAATGCAAGTGGAGATTCGGAGCGCTAAGATGGTAATAGTGGAAAAAGGAATGTCTCCAAATATAAACTACACAGAATAATTCTGTGAAACTTCTTTCTGATCTGTGCATTCAGCTAACAGAGTTAAACCATACTTTTGATTGAGCAGATCTGAACACTCTTTCTGTAGAAAATGCAACTGGACATTTGGAGCGCTAAGAGAGTAGTAGTGGAAAAAAGAATATATTCAAATATAAACTACACAGAAGCATTCTGTGAAACTTCTTTCTGAACTGAGCATTCAGCTAACAGAGTTAAACCATACTTTTGATTGAGCAGTTTTGAAACACTCTGTCTGTAGAAAATGCAACTGGACATTCGTAGCGCTAAGTGGCTAATAGTGGAAAAAAGAATTTGTTCAAATATAAACTACACAGAAGCATTGTATGAAACTTCTTTCTGTTCTGTGCATTCAACTAACAGAGTTGAACCTTACTTTTGATTGAGCCTTTCTGAAACACTCTTTCTGTAGAAACTGCAATTGGACATTCTGAGCGCTAAGAGGCCTATATTGGGAAAAATAATATCTTCAAATAAAAACTACACAGAAGCATTGTGTGAAACTTATTTCTGATATGTTCATTAAGCTAACAGAGTTAAACCATACTTTTGATTGCGCAGTTCTGAACACTCTTTCTGTAGAAAATGCAAGTGGACATCCGGAGCGCTAAGAGGGTAATAGTGGAAAAAGGAATATATTCAAATATAAACTACACAGTAGCATTCTGTGAAACTTCTTTCTGTTCTGTGCGTTCAACTAACAGTGTTGAACCTTACTTTTGATTGAGCCGTTCTGAAACACTCTTTCTGTAGAAACTGCAATTGGACATGCTAAGCGCTAAGAGGCCTACATTGGGAAAAAGAATATCTTCAAATAAAAACTACACAGATGCATTCTGTGAAACTTATTTCTGATCTGTAAATTCAGTTAACAGAGATAAAACATATTTTTGATTGAGCAGTTATGAAACACTCTTTTTGTAGAAAATGCAAGTTGAGCTTCGGAGCGCTAAGAGGTTAATAGTGGAAAAAGGAATGTCTCCAAATATAAACTACACAGAAGCATTGTATGAAACTTCTTTCTCTTCTGTGCATTCAGCTAACAGAGTTAAACCATACTTTTGATTGAGCAGATCTGAACACTCTTTCTGTAGAAAATGCAACTGGACATTTGGAGCGCTAAGAGCGTAGTAGTGGAAAAAGGAATATATTCAAATATAAACTACACAGAAGCATTCTGTGAAACTTCTTTCTGATCTGAGCATTCAGCTAACAGAGTTAAACCATACTTTTGATTGAGCAGTTTTGAAACACTCTGTCTGTAGAAAATGCAACTGGACATTCGTAGCGCTAAGTGGGTAATAGTGGAAAAAAGAATATGTTCAAATATAAACTACACAGAAGCATTGTATGAAACTTCTTTCTTTTCTGTGCATTCAAATAACAGAGTTGAACCTTACTTTTGATTGAGCCGTTCTGAAACACTCTTTCTGTGGAAACTGCAATTGGACATTCTGAGCGCTAAGAGGCCTATATTGGGAAAAAGTATGTCTACAAATAAAAACTACACAGAAGAATTGTGTGAAACTTCTTTCTGTTCTGTTTGTTCAACTAAAAGAGTTGAACCTTAGTTTTGATTGAGCCGTTCTGAAACACTCTTTCTGTAGAAAATCCAAGTGGAGATTCGGAGCGCTAAGAGGGTAATAGTGGAAAAAGGAATGTCTCCAAATATAAACTACACAGAATCATTCGGTGAAACTTCTTTCTGATCTGTGCATTCAGCTAACAGAATTAAACCATACTTTTGATTGAGCAGATCTGAACACTCTTTCTGTAGAAAATGCAACTGGACATTTGGAGCGCTATGAGAGTAGTAGTGGAAAAAGGAATATATTCAAATATAAAGTACACAGAAGCATTCTGTGAAACTTCTTTCTGATCTGAGCATTCAGCTAACAGAGTTAAACCATACTTTTGATTGAGCAGTTTGGAAACACTCTGTCTGTAGAAAATGCAACTGGACATTCGTAGCGCTAACTGGGTAATAGTGGAAAAAAGAATATGTTCAAATATAAACTACACAGAAGCATTGTATGAAACTTCTTTCTGTTCTGTGCATTCAACTAACAGAGTTGAACCTTACTTTTGATTGAGCCTTTCTGAAACACTCTTTCTGTAGAAACTGCAATTGGACATTCTGAGCGCTAAGAGGCCTATATTGGGAAAAATAATATCTTCAAATAAAAACTACACAGAAGCATTGTGTGAAACTTATTTCTGATATGTTCATTAAGCTAACAGAGTTAAACCATACTTTTGATTGCGCAGTTCTGAACACTCTTTCTGTAGAAAATGCAAGTGGACATTCGGAGCGCTAAGAGGGTAATAGTGGAAAAAGGAATATATTCAAATTTAAACTACACAGTAGCATTCTGTGAAAATTCTTTCTGTTCTGTGCATTCAACTAACCGAGTTGAACCTTACTTTTGATTGAGCCGTTCTGAAACACTCTTTCTGTAGAAACTGCAATTGGACATGCTAAGCGCTAAGAGGCCTACATTGGGAAAAAGAATATCTTCAAATAAAAACTACACAGATGCATTCTGTGAAACTTATTTCTGATCTGTAAATTCAGTTAACAGAGATAAAACATATTTTTGATTGAGCAGTTATGAAACACTCTTTTTGTAGAAAATGCAAGTGGAGATTCGGAGCGCTAAGAGGGTAATAGTGGAAAAAGGAATGTCTTCAAATATAAACTACACAGAATCATTCGGTGAAACTTCTTTCTGATCTGTGCATTCAGCTAACAGAGTTAAACCATACTTTTGATTGAGCAGATCTGAACACTCTTTCTGTAGAAAATGCAACTGCACATTTGGAGCGCTAAGAGGGTAGTAGTGGAAAAAGGAATATATTCAAATATAAACTACACCGAAGCATTCTGTGAAACTTCTTTCTGATCTGAGCATTCAGCTAACAGAGTTAAACCATACTTTTGATTGAGCAGTTTTGAAACACTCTGTCTGTAGAAAATGCAACTGGACATTCGTAGCGCTAAGTGGGTAATAGTGGAAAAAAGAATATGTTCAAATATAAACTACACAGAAGCATCGTATGAAACTTCTTTCTGTTCTGTGCATTCAACTAACAGAGTTGAACCTTACTTTTGATTGAGCCGTTCTGAAACACTCTTTCTGTAGAAACTGCAATTGGACATTCTGAGCGCTAAGAGGCCTATATTGGGAAAAGGAATGTCTACAAATAAAAACTACACAGAAGAATTGTGTGAAACTTCTTTCTGTTCTGTTTGTTCAACTAAAAGAGATGAACCTTAGTTTTGATTGAGCCGTTCTGAAACACTCTTTCTGTAGAAAATGCAAGTGGAGATTCGGAGCGCTAAGAGGGTAATAGTGGAAAAAGGAATGTCTCCAAATATAAACTACACAGAATAATTCTGTGAAACTTCTTTCTGATCTGTGCATTCAGCTAACAGAGTTAAACCATACTTTTGATTGAGCAGATCTGAACACTCTTTCTGTAGAAAATGCAACTGGACATTTGGAGCGCTAAGAGAGTAGTAGTGGAAAAAAGAATATATTCAAATATAAACTACACAGAAGCATTCTGTGAAACTTCTTTCTGAACTGAGCATTCAGCTAACAGAGTTAAACCATACTTTTGATTGAGCAGTTTTGAAACACTCTGTCTGTAGAAAATGCAACTGGACATTCGTAGCGCTAAGTGGCTAATAGTGGAAAAAAGAATTTGTTCAAATATAAACTACACAGAAGCATTGTATGAAACTTCTTTCTGTTCTGTGCATTCAACTAACAGAGTTGAACCTTACTTTTGATTGAGCCTTTCTGAAACACTCTTTCTGTAGAAACTGCAATTGGACATTCTGAGCGCTAAGAGGCCTATATTGGGAAAAATAATATCTTCAAATAAAAACTACACAGAAGCATTGTGTGAAACTTATTTCTGATATGTTCATTAAGCTAACAGAGTTAAACCATACTTTTGATTGCGCAGTTCTGAACACTCTTTCTGTAGAAAATGCAAGTGGACATTCGGAGCGCTAAGAGGGTAATAGTGGAAAAAGGAATATATTCAAATATAAACTACACAGTAGCATTCTGTGAAACTTCTTTCTGTTCTGTGCGTTCAACTAACAGTGTTGAACCTTACTTTTGATTGAGCCGTTCTGAAACACTCTTTCTGTAGAAACTGCAATTGGACATGCTAAGCGCTAAGAGGCCTACATTGGGAAAAAGAATATCTTCAAATAAAAACTACACAGATGCATTCTGTGAAACTTATTTCTGATCTGTAAATTCAGTTAACAGAGATAAAACATATTTTTGATTGAGCAGTTATGAAACACTCTTTTTGTAGAAAATGCAAGTGGAGCTTCGGAGCGCTAAGAGGTTAATAGTGGAAAAAGGAATGTCTCCAAATATAAACTACACAGAAGCATTGTATGAAACTTCTTTCTCTTCTGTGCATTCAGCTAACAGAGTTAAACCATACTTTTGATTGAGCAGATCTGAACACTCTTTCTGTAGAAAATGCAACTGGACATTTGGAGCGCTAAGAGCGTAGTAGTGGAAAAAGGAATATATTCAAATATAAACTACACAGAAGCATTCTGTGAAACTTCTTTCTGATCTGAGCATTCAGCTAACAGAGTTAAACCATACTTTTGATTGAGCAGTTTTGAAACACTCTGTCTGTAGAAAATGCAACTGGACATTCGTAGCGCTAAGTGGGTAATAGTTGAAAAAAGAATATGTTCAAATATAAACTACACAGAAGCATTGTATGAAACTTCTTTCTTTTCTGTGCATTCAAATAACAGAGTTGAACCTTACTTTTGATTGAGCCGTTCTGAAACACTCTTTCTGTGGAAACTGCAATTGGACATTCTGAGCGCTAAGAGGCCTATATTGGGAAAAAGTATGTCTACAAATAAAAACTACACAGAAGAATTGTGTGAAACTTCTTTCTGTTCTGTTTGTTCAACTAAAAGAGTTGAACCTTAGTTTTGATTGAGCCGTTCTGAAACACTCTTTCTGTAGAAAATCCAAGTGGAGATTCGGAGCGCTAAGAGGGTAATAGTGGAAAAAGGAATGTCTCCAAATATAAACTACACAGAATCATTCGGTGAAACTTCTTTCTGATCTGTGCATTCAGCTAACAGAATTAAACCATACTTTTGATTGAGCAGATCTGAACACTCTTTCTGTAGAAAATGCAACTGGACATTTGGAGCGCTATGAGAGTAGTAGTGGAAAAAGGAATATATTCAAATATAAAGTACACAGAAGCATTCTGTGAAACTTCTTTCTGATCTGAGCATTCAGCTAACAGAGTTAAACCATACTTTTGATTGAGCAGTTTGGAAACACTCTGTCTGTAGAAAATGCAACTGGACATTCGTAGCGCTAACTGGGTAATAGTGGAAAAAAGAATATGTTCAAATATAAACTACACAGAAGCATTGTATGAAACTTCTTTCTGTTCTGTGCATTCAACTAACAGAGTTGAACCTTACTTTTGATTGAGCCTTTCTGAAACACTCTTTCTGTAGAAACTGCAATTGGACATTCTGAGCGCTAAGAGGCCTATATTGGGAAAAATAATATCTTCAAATAAAAACTACACAGAAGCATTGTGTGAAACTTATTTCTGATATGTTCATTAAGCTAACAGAGTTAAACCATACTTTTGATTGCGCAGTTCTGAACACTCTTTCTGTAGAAAATGCAAGTGGACATTCGGAGCGCTAAGAGGGTAATAGTGGAAAAAGGAATATATTCAAATTTAAACTACACAGTAGCATTCTGTGAAAATTCTTTCTGTTCTGTGCATTCAACTAACCGAGTTGAACCTTACTTTTGATTGAGCCGTTCTGAAACACTCTTTCTGTAGAAACTGCAATTGGACATGCTAAGCGCTAAGAGGCCTACATTGGGAAAAAGAATATCTTCAAATAAAAACTACACAGATGCATTCTGTGAAACTTATTTCTGATCTGTAAATTCAGTTAACAGAGATAAAACATATTTTTGATTGAGCAGTTATGAAACACTCTTTTTGTAGAAAATGCAAGTGGAGATTCGGAGCGCTAAGAGGGTAATAGTGGAAAAAGGAATGTCTCCAAATATAAACTACAGAGAATCATTCGGTGAAACTTCTTTCTGATCTGTGCATTCAGCTAACAGAGTTAAACCATACTTTTGATTGAGCAGATCTGAACACTCTTTCTGTAGAAAATGCAACTGGACATTTGGAACACTAAGAGCGTAGTAGTGGAAAAAGGAATATATTCAAATATAAACTACACCGAAGCATTCTGTGAAACTTCTATCTGATCTGAGCATTCAGCTAACAGAGTTAAACCATACTTTTGATTGAGCAGTTTTGAAACACTCTGTCTGTAGAAAATGCAACTGGACATTCGTAGCGCTAAGTGGGTAATAGTGGAAAAAAGAATATGTTCAAATATAAACTACACAGAATCATTGTATGAAACTTCTTTCTGTTCTGTGCATTCAACTAACAGAGTTGAACCTTACTTTTGATTGAGCCGTTCTGAAACACTCTTTCTGTAGAAACTGCAATTGGACATTCTGAGCGCTAAGAGGCCTCTACTGGGAAAAATAATATCTTCAAATAAAAACTACACAGAAGCATTGTGTGAAACTTATTCCTGATATGTTCATTAAGCTAACAGAGTTAAACCATACTTTTGATTGCGCAGTTCTGAACACTCTTTCTGTAGAAAATGCAAGTGGACATTCGGAGCGCTAAGAGGGTAATAGTGGAAAAAGGAATATATTCAAATATAAACTACACAGTAGCATTCTGTGAAACTTCTTTCTGTTCTGTGCGTTCAACTAACAGTGTTGAACCTTACTTTTGATTGAGCCGTTCTGAAACACTCTTTCTGTAGAAACTGCAATTGGACATGCTAAGCGCTAAGAGGCCTACATTGGGAAAAAGAATATCTTCAAATAAAAACTACACAGATGCATTCTGTGAAACTTATTTCTGATCTGTAAATTCAGTTAACAGAGATAAAACATATTTTTGATTGAGCAGTTATGAAACACTCTTTTTGTAGAAAATGCAAGTGGAGATTCGGAGCGCTAAGAGGGTAATAGTGGAAAAAGGAATGTCTCCAAATATAAACTACACAGAATCATTCGGTGAAACTTCTTTCTGATCTGTGCATTCAGCTAACAGAGTTAAACCATACTTTTGATTGAGCAGATCTGAACACTCTTTCTGTAGAAAATGCAACTGGACATTTGGAGCGCTAAGAGCGTAGTAGTGGAAAAAGGAATATATTCAAATATAAACTACACAGAAGCATTCTCTGAAACTTCTTTCTGATCTGAGCATTCAGCTAACAGAGTTAAACCATACTTTTGATTGAGCAGTTTTGAAACACTCTGTCTGTAGAAAATGCAACTGGACATTCGTAGCGCTATGTGGGTAATAGTGGAAAAAAGAATATGTTCAAATATAAACTACACAGAAGCATTGTATGAAACTTCTTTCTGTTCTGTGCATTCAACTAACAGATTTGAACCTTATTTTGATTGAGCCGTTCTGAAACACTCTTTCTGTAGAAACTGCAATTGGACATTCTGAGCGCTAAGAGGCCTATATTGGGAAAAAGAATGTCTACAAATAAAAACTACACAGAAGAATTGTGTGAAACTTCTTTCTGTTCTGTTTGTTCAACTAAAAGAGTTGAACCTTAGTTTTGATTGAGCCGTTCTGAAACACTCTTTCTGTAGAAAATGCAAGTGGAGATTCGGAGCGCTAAGAGGGTAATAGTGGAAAAAGGAATGTCTCCAAATATAAACTACACAGAATCATTCTGTGAAACTTCTTTCTGATCTGTGCATTCAGCTAACAGATTTAAACTATACTTTTGATTGAGCAGATCTGAACACTCTTTCTGTAGAAAATGCAACTGGACATTTGGAGCGCTAAGAGAGTAGTAGTGGAAAAAGTAATATATTCAAGTATAAACTACACAGAAGCATTCTGTGAAACTTCTTTCTGATCTGATCATTCAGCTAACAGAGTTAAACCATACTTTTGATTGAGCAGTTTTGAAACACTCTGTCTGTAGAAAATGCAACTGGACATTCATAGCGCTAAGTGGCTAATAGTGGAAAAAAGGATATGTTCAAATATAAACTACACAGAAGCATTGTATGAAACTTCTTTCTGTTCTGTGCATTCAACTAACAGAGTTGAACCTTACTTTTGATTGAGCCTTTCTGAAACACTCTCTCTGTAGAAACTGCAATTGGACATTCTGAGCGCTAAGAGGCATATATTGGGAAAAATAATATCTTCAAATAAAAACTACACAGAAGCATTGTGTTAAACTTATTTCTGATATGTTCATTAAGCTAACAGAGTTAAACCATACTATTGATTGCGCAGTTCTGAACACTCTTTCTGTAGAAAATGCAAGTGGACATTCGGAGCGCTAAGAGGGTAATAGTGGAAAAAGGAATATATTCAAATATAAACTACACAGTAGCATTCTGTGAAACTTCTTTCTGTTCTGTGCATTCAACTAACAGATTTGAACCTTACTTTTGATTGAGCCGTTCTGAAACACTCTTTCTGTAGAAACTGCAATTGGACATGCTAAGCGCTAAGAGGCCTACATTGGGAAATAGAATATCTTCAAATAAAAACTACACAGATGCATTCTGTGAAACTTATTTCTGATCTGTAAATTCAGTTAACAGAGATAAAACATATTTTTGATTGAGCAGTTATGAAACACTCTTTTTGTAGAAAATGCAAGTGGAGATTCGGAGCGCTAAGAGGGTAATAGTGGAAAAAGGAATGTCTCCAAATATAAACTACACAGAATCATTCGGTGAAACTTCTTTCTGATCTGTGCATTCAGCTAACAGAGTTAAACCATACTTTTGATTGAGCAGATCTGAACACTCTTTCTGTAGAAAATGCAACTGGACATTTGGAGCGCTAAGAGCGTAGTAGTGGAAAAAGGAATATATTCAAATATAAATTACACAGAAGCATTCTGTGAAACTTCTTTCTGATCTGAGCATTCAGCTAACAGAGTTAAACCATACTTTTGATTGAGCAGTTTTGAAACACTCAGTCTGTAGAAAATGCAACTGGACATTAGTAGCGCTAAGTGGGTAATAGTGGAAAAAAGAATATGTTCAAATATAAACTACACAGAAGCATTGTATGAAACTTCTTTCTGTTCTGTGCATTCAACTAACAGAGTTGAACCTTACTTTTGATTGAGCCCTTCTGAAACACTCTTTCTGTAGAAACTGCAATTGGACATTCTGAGCGCTAAGAGGCCTATATTGGAAAAAATAATATCTTCAAAAAAAACTACACAGAAGCATTGTGTGAAACTTATTTCTGATATGTTCATTAAGCTAACAGAGTTAAACCATACTTTTGATTGCGCAGTTCTGAACACTCTTTCTGTAGAAAATGCAAGTGGACATTCGGAGCGCTAAGAGGGTAATAGTGGAAAAAGGAATATATTCAAATATAAACTACACAGTAGCATTCTTTGAAAATTCTTTCTGTTCTGTGCATTCAACTAACAGAGTTGAACCTTACTTTTGATTGAGCCGTTCTGAAACACTCTTTCTGTAGAAACTGCAATTGGACATGCTAAGCGCTAAGAGGCCTACATTGGGAAAAAGTATATCTTCAAATAAAAACTACACAGATGCATTCTGTGAAACTTATTTCTGATCTGTAAATTCAGTTATCAGAGATAAAACATATTTTTGATTGAGCAGTTATGAAACACTCTTTTTGTAGAAAATGCAAGTGGAGATTCGGAGCGCTAAGAGGGTAATAGTGGAAAAAGGAATGTCTTCAAATATAAACTACACAGAATCATTCGGTGAAACTTCTTTCTGATCTGTGCATTCAGCTAACAGAGTTAAACCATACTTTTGATTGAGCAGATCTGAACACTCTTTCTGTAGAAAATGCAACTGCACATTTGGAGCGCTAAAAGGGTAGTAGTGGAAAAAGGAATATATTCAAATATAAACTACACAGAAGCATTCTGTGAAACTTCTTTCTGATCTGAGCATTCAGCTAACAGAGTTAAACCATACTTTTGATTGAGCAGTTTTGAAACACTCTGTCTGTAGAAAATGCAACTGGACATTCGTAGCGCTAAGTGGGTAATAGTGGAAAAAAGAATATGTTCAAATATAAACTACACAGAAGCATTGTATGAAACTTCTTTCTGTTCCGTGCATTCAACTAACAGAGTTGAACCTTACTTTTGATTGAGCCGTTCTGAAACACTCTTTCTGTAGAAACTGCAATTGGACATTCTGAGCGCTAAGAGGCCTATATTGGGAAAAAGAATGTCTACAAATAAAAACTACACAGAAGAATTGTGTGAAACTTCTTTCTGTTCCGTTTGTTCAACTAAAAGTGTTGAACCTTAGTTTTGATTGAGCCGTTCTGAAACTCTCTTTCTGTAGAAAATGCAAGTGGAGATTCGTAGCGCTAAGAGGGTAATAGTGGAAAAAGGAATGTCTCCAAATATAAACTACACAGAATCATTCTGTGAAACTTCTTTCTGATCTGTGCATTCAGCTAACAGAGTTAAACCATACTTTTGATTGAGCAGATCTGAACACTCTTTCTGTAGAAAATGCAACTGGACATTTGGAGCGCTAAGAGAGTAGTAGTGGAAAAAGGAATATATTCAAATATAAACTACACCGAAGCATTCTGTGAAACTTCTTTCTGATCTGAGCATTCAGCTAACAGAGTTAAACCATACTTTTGATTGAGCAGTTTTGAAACACTCTGTCTGTAGAAAATGCAACTGGACATTCGTAGCGCTCACTGGGTAATAGTGGAAAAAAGAATATGTTCAAATATAAACTACACAGAAGCATCGTATGAAACTTCTTTCTGTTCTGTGCATTCAACTAACAGAGTTGAACCTTACTTTTGATTGAGCCGTTCTGAAACACTCTTTCTGTAGAAACTGCAATTGGACATTCTGAGCGCTAAGAGGCCTATATTGGGAAAAGGAATGTCTACAAATAAAAACTACACAGAAGAATTGTGTGAAACTTCTTTCTGTTCTGTTTGTTCAACAAAAAGATTTGAACCTTAGTTTTGATTGAGCCGTTCTGAAACACTCTTTCTGTAGAAAATGCAAGTGGAGATTCGGAGCGCTGAGAGGGTAATAGTGGAAAAAGGATTGTCTCCAAATATAAACTACACAGAATAATTCTGTGAAACTTCTTTCTGATCTGTGCATTCAGCTAACAGAGTTAAACCATACTTTTGATTGAGCAGATCTGAACATTCTTTCTGTAGAAAATGCAACTGGACATTTGGAGCGCTAAGAGAGTAGTAGTGGAAAAAGGATTATATTCAAATATAAACTACACAGAAGCATTCTGTGAAACTTCTTTCTGATCTGAGCATTCAGCTAACAGAGTTAAACCATACTTTTGATTGAGCAGTTTTGAAACACTCTGTCTGTAGAAAATGCAACTGGACATTCGTAGCGCTAAGTGGCTAATAGTGGAAAAAAGAATATGTTCAAATATAAACTACACAGAAGCATTGTATGAAACTTATTTCTGTTCTGTGCATTCAACTAACAGAGTTGAACCTTACTTTTGATTGAGCCTTTCTGAAACACTCTTTCTGTAGAAACTGCAATTGGACATTCTGAGCGCTAAGAGGCCTATATTGGGAAAAATAATATCTTCAAATAAAAACTACACAGAAGCATTGTGTGAAACTTATTTCTGATATGTTCATTAAGCTAACAGAGTTAAACCATACTTTTGATTGCGCAGTTCTGAACACTCTTTCTGTAGAAAATGCAAGTGGACATTCGGAGCGCTAAGAGGGTAATAGTGGAAAAAGGAATATATTCAAATATAAACTACACAGTAGCATTCTGTGAAACTACTTTCTGTTCTGTGCATTCAACTAACAGAGTTGAACCTTACTTTTGATTGAGCCGTTCTGAAACACTCTTTCTGTAGAAACTGCAATTGGACATGCTAAGCGCTAAGAGGCCTACATTGGGAAAAAGAATATCTTCAAATAAAAACTACACAGATGCATTCTGTGAAACTTATTTCTGATCTGTAAATTCAGTTAACAGAGATAAAACATATTTTTGATTGAGCAGTTATGAAACACTCTTTTTGTAGAAAATGCAAGTGGAGCTTCGGAGCGCTAAGAGGGTAATAGTGGAAAAAGGAATGTCTCCAAATATAAACTACAGAGAATCATTCGGTGAAACTTCTTTCTGATCTGTGCATTCAGCTAACAGAGTTAAACCATACTTTTGATTGAGCAGATCTGAACACTCTTTCTGTAGAAAATGCAACTGGACATTTGGAGCGCTAAGAGCGTAGTAGTGGAAAAAGGAATATATTCAAATATAAACTACACAGAAGCATTCTGTGAAACTTCTTTCTGATCTGAGCATTCAGCTAACAGATTTAAACCATACTTTTGATTGAGCAGTTTTGAAACACTCTGTCTGTAGAAAATGCAACTGGACATTCGTAGCGATAAGTGGGTAATAGTGGAAAAAAGAATATGTTCAAATATAAACTACACAGAAGCATTGTATGAAACTACTTTCTGTTCTGTGCATTCAACTAACAGATTTGAACCTTACTTTTGATTGAGCCGTTCTGAAACACTCTTTCTGTAGAAACTGCAATTGGACACTCTGAGCGCTAAGAGGCCTATATTGGGAAAAAGAATGTCTACAAATAAAAACTACACAGAAGAATTGTGTGAAACTTCTTTCTGTTCTGTTTGTTCAACTAAAAGAGTTGAACCTTAGTTTTGATTGAGCCGTTCTGAAACACTCTTTCTGTAGAAAATGCAAGTGGAGATTCGGAGCGCTAAGAGGGTAATAGTGGAAAAAGGAATGTCTCCAAATATAAACTACACAGAATCATTCTGTGAAACTTCTTTCTGATCTGTGCATTCAGCTAACAGATTTAAACTATACATTTGATTGAGCAGATCTGAACACTCTTTCTGTAGAAAATGCAACTGGACATTTGGAGTGCTAAGAGAGTAGTAGTGGAAAAAGGAATATATTCAAATATAAACTACACAGAAGCATTCTGTGAAACTTCTTTCTGATCTGAGCATTCAGCTAACAGAGTTAAACCATACTTTTGATTGAGCAGTTTTGAAACACTCAGTCTGTAGAAAATGCAACTGGACATTAGTAGCGCTAAGTGGGTAATAGTGGAAAAAAGAATATGTTCAAATATAAACTACACAGAAGCATTGTATGAAATTTCTTTCTGTTCTGTGCATTCAACTAACAGAGTTGAACCTTACTTTTGATTGAGCCTTTCTGAAACACTCTTTCTGTAGAAACTGCAATTGGACATTCTGAGCGCTAAGAGGCCTATATTGGAAAAAATAATATCTTCAAAAAAAACTACACAGAAGCATTGTGTGAAACTTATTTCTGATATGTTCATTAAGCTAACAGAGTTAAACCATACTTTTGATTGCGCAGTTCTGAACACTCTTTCTGTAGAAAATGCAAGTGGACATTCGGAGCGCTAAGAGGGTAATAGTGGAAAAAGGAATATATTCAAATATAAACTACACAGTAGCATTCTGTGAAAATTCTTTCTGTTCTGTGCATTCAACTAACAGAGTTGAACCTTACTTTTGATTGAGCCGTTCTGAAACACTCTTTCTGTAGAGACTGCAATTGGACATGCTAAGCGCTAAGAGGCCTACATTGGGAAAAAGTATATCTTCAAATAAAAACTACACAGATGCATTCTGTGAAACTTATTTCTGATCTGTAAATTCAGTTATCAGAGATAAAACATATTTTTGATTGAGCAGTTATGAAACACTCTTTTTGTAGAAAATGCAAGTGGAGATTCAGAGCGCTAAGAGGGTAATAGTGGAAAAAGGAATGTCTTCAAATATAAACTACACAGAATCATTCGGTGAAACTTCTTTCTGATCTGTGCATTCAGCTAACAGAGTTAAACCATACTTTTGATTGAGCAGATCTGAACACTCTTTCTGTAGAAAATGCAACTGCACATTTGGAGCGCTAAAAGGGTAGTAGTGGAAAAAGGAATATATTCAAATATAAACTACACAGAAGCATTCTGTGAAACTTCTTTCTGATCTGAGCATTCAGCTAACAGAGTTAAACCATACTTTTGATTGAGCAGTTTTGAAACACTCTGTCTGTAGAAAATGCAACTGGACATTCGTAGCGCTAAGTGGGTAATAGTGGAAAAAAGAATATGTTCAAATATAAACTACACAGAAGCATTGTATGAAACTTCTTTCTGTTCTGTGCATTCAACTAACAGAGTTGAACCTTACTTTTGATTGAGCCGTTCTGAAACACTCTTTCTGTAGAAACTGCAATTGGACACTCTGAGCGCTAAGAGGCCTATATTGGGAAAAAGAATATCTACAAATAAAAACTACACAGAAGAATTGTGTGAAACTTCTTTCTGTTCCGTTTGTTCAACTAAAAGTGTTGAACCTTAGTTTTGATTGAGCCGTTCTGAAACTCTCTTTCTGTAGAAAATGCAAGTGGAGATTCGTAGCGCTAAGAGGGTAATAGTGGAAAAAGGAATGTCTCCAAATATAAACTACACAGAATCATTCTGTGAAACTTCTTTCTGATCTGTGCATTCAGCTAACAGAGTTAAACCATACTTTTGATTGAGCAGATCTGAACACTCTTTCTGTAGAAAATGCAACTGGACATTTGGAGCGCTAAGAGAGTAGTAGTGGAAAAAGGAATATATTCAAATATAAACTACACCGAAGCATTCTGTGAAACTTCTTTCTGATCTGAGCATTCAGCTAACAGATTTAAACCATACTTTTGATTGAGCAGTTTTGAAACACTCTGTCTGTAGAAAATGCAACTGGACATTCGTAGCGCTCACTGGGTAATAGTGGGAAAAAGAATATGTTCAAATATAAACTACACAGAAGCATCGTATGAAACTTCTTTCTGTTCTGTGCATTCAACTAACAGAGTTGAACCTTACTTTTGATTGAGCCGTTCTGAAACACTCTTTCTGTAGAAACTGCAATTGGACATTCTGAGCGCTAAGAGGCCTATATTGGGAAAAGGAATGTCTACAAATAAAAACTACACAGAAGAATTGTGTGAAACTTCTTTCTGTTCTGTTTGTTCAACAAAAAGATTTGAACCTTAGTTTTGATTGAGCCGTTCTGAAACACTCTTTCTGTAGAAAATGCAAGTGGAGATTCGGAGCGCTGAGAGGGTAATAGTGGAAAAAGGATTGTCTCCAAATATAAACTACACAGAATAATTCTGTGAAACTTCTTTCTGATCTGTGCATTCAGCTAACAGAGTTAAACCATACTTTTGATTGAGCAGATCTGAACATTCTTTCTGTAGAAAATGCAACTGGACATTTGGAGCGCTAAGAGAGTAGTAGTGGAAAAAGGATTATATTCAAATATAAACTACACAGAAGCATTCTGTGAAACTTCTTTCTGATCTGAGCATTCAGCTAACAGAGTTAAACCATACTTTTGATTGAGCAGTTTTGAAACACTCTGTCTGTAGAATATGCAACTGGACATTCGTAGCGCTAAGTGGCTAATAGTGGAAAAAAGAATATGTTCAAATATAAACTACACAGAAGCATTGTATGAAACTTCTTTCTGTTCTGTGCATTCAACTAACAGAGTTGAACCTTACTTTTGATTGAGCCTTTCTGAAACACTCTTTCTGTAGAAACTGCAATTGGACATTCTGAGCGCTAAGAGGCCTCTATTGGGAAAAATAATATCTTCAAATAAAAACTACACAGAAGCATTGTGTGAAACTTATTTCTGATATGTTCATTAAGCTAACAGAGTTAAACCATACTTTTGATTGCGCAGTTCTGAACACTCTTTCTGTAGAAAATGCAAGTGGACATTCGGAGCGCTAAGAGGGTAATAGTGGAAAAAGGAATATATTCAAATATAAACTACACAGTAGCATTCTGTGAAACTACTTTCTGTTCTGTGCATTCAACTAACAGAGTTGAACCTTACTTTTGATTGAGCCGTTCTGAAACACTCTTTCTGTAGAAACTGCAATTGGACATGCTAAGCGCTAAGAGGCCTACATTGGGAAAAAGAATATCTTCAAATAAAAACTACACAGATGCATTCTGTGAAACTTATTTCTGATCTGTAAATTCAGTTAACAGAGATAAAACATATTTTTGATTGAGCAGTTATGAAACACTCTTTTTGTAGAAAATGCAAGTGGAGCTTCGGAGCGCTAAGAGGGTAATAGTGGAAAAAGGAATGTCTCCAAATATAAACTACAGAGAATCATTCGGTGAAACTTCTTTCTGATCTGTGCATTCAGCTAACAGAGTTAAACCATACTTTTGATTGAGCAGATCTGAACACTCTTTCTGTAGAAAATGCAACTGGACATTTGGAGCGCTAAGAGCGTAGTAGTGGAAAAAGGAATATATTCAAATATAAACTACACAGAAGCATTCTGTGAAACTTCTTTCTGATCTGAGCATTCAGCTAACAGATTTAAACCATACTTTTGATTGAGCAGTTTTGAAACACTCTGTCTGTAGAAAATGCAACTGGACATTCGTAGCGCTAAGTGGGTAATAGTGGAAAAAAGAATATGTTCAAATATAAACTACACAGAATCATTGTATGAAACTTCTTTCTGTTCTGTGCATTCAACTAACAGAGTTGAACCTTACATTTGATTGAGCCGTTCTGAAACACTCTTTCTGTAGAAACTGCAATTGTACATTCTGAGCGCTAAGAGGCCTACATTGGGAAAAAGAATGTCTACAAATAAAAACTACACAGAAGAATTGTGTGAAACTTCTTTCTGTTCTGTTTGTTCAACTAAAAGAGTTGAACCTTAGTTTTGATTGAGCCGTTCTGAAACACTCTTTCTGTAGAAAATGCAAGTGGAGATTCGGAGCGCTAAGAGGGTAATAGTGGAAAAAGGAATGTCTCCAAATATAAACTACACAGAATCATTCGGTGAAACTTCTTTCTGATCTGTGCATTCAGCTAACAGAGTTAAACCATACATTTCATTGAGCAGATCTGAACACTCTTTCTGTAGAAAATGCAACTGGACATTTGGAGCGCTAAGAGAGTAGTAGTGGAAAAAGGAATATATTCAAATATAAACTACACAGAAGCATTCTGTGAAACTTCTTTCTGATCTGAGCATTCAGCTAACAGAGTTAAACCATACTTTTGATTGAGCAGTTTTGAAACACTCAGTCTGTAGAAAATGCAACTGGACATTAGTAGCGCTAAGTGGGTAATAGTGGAAAAAAGAATATGTTCAAATATAAACTACACAGAAGCATTGTATGAAACTTCTTTCTGTTCTGTGCATTCAACTAACAGATTTGAACCTTACTTTTGATTGAGCCTTTCTGAAACACTCTTTCTGTAGAAACTGCAATTGGACATTCTGAGCGCTAAGAGGCCTATATTGGAAAAAATAATATCTTCAAATAAAAACTACACAGAAGCATTGTGTGAAACTTATTTCTGATATATTCATTAAGCTAACAGAGTTAAACCATACTTTTGATTGCGCAGTTCTGAACACTCTTTCTGTAGAAAATGCAAGTGGACATTCGGAGTGCTAAGAGGGTAATAGTGGAAAAAGGAATATATTCAAATATAAACTACACAGTAGCATTCTGTGAAAATTCTTTCTGTTCTGTGCATTCAACTAACAGAGTTGAACCTTACTTTTGATTGAGTCGTTCTGAAACACTCTTTCTGTAGAAACTGCAATTGGACATGCTAAGCGCTAAGAGGCCTACATTGGGAAAAAGAATATCTTCAAATAAAAACTACACAGATGCATTCTGTGAAACTTATTTCTGATCTGTAAATTCAGTTAACAGAGATAAAACATATTTTTGATTGAGCAGTTATGAAACACTCTTTTTGTAGAAAATGCAAGTGGAGATTCGGAGCGCTAAGAGGGTAATAGTGGAAAAAGGAATGTCTTCAAATATAAACTACACAGAATCATTCGGTGAAACTTCTTTCTGATCTGTGCATTCAGCTAACAGAGTTAAACCATACTTTTGATTGAGCAGATCTGAACACTCTTTCTGTAGAAAATGCAACTGCACATTTGGAGCGCTAAGAGGGTAGTAGTGGAAAAAGGAATATATTCAAATATAAACTACACAGAAGCATTCTGTGAAACTTCTTTCTGATCTGAGCATTCAGCTAACAGAGTTAAACCATACTTTTGATTGAGCAGTTTTGAAACACTCTGTCTGTAGAAAATGCAACTGGACATTCGTAGCGCTAAGTGGGTAATAGTGGAAAAAAGAATATGTTCAAATATAAACTACACTGAAGCATTGTATGAAACTTCTTTCTGTTCTGTGCATTCAACTAACAGAGTTGAACCTTACTTTTGATTGAGCCGTTCTGAAACACTCTGTAGAAACTGCAATTGGACATTCTGAGCGCTAAGAGGCCTATATTGGGAAAATGAATGTCTACAAATAAAAACTACACAGAAGAATTGTGTGAAACTTCTTTCTGTTCCGTTTGTTCCACTAAAAGTGTTGAAACTTAGTTTTGATTGAGCCGTTCTGAAACACTCTTTCTGTAGAAAATGCAAGTGGAGATTCGGAGCGCTAAGAGGGTAATAGTGGAAAAAGGAATGTCTCCAAATATAAACTACACAGAATCATTCTGTGAAACTTCTTTCTGATCTGTGCATTCAGCTAACAGAGTTAAACCATACTTTTGATTGAGCAGATCTGAACACTCTTTCTGTAGAAAATGCAACTGGACATTTGGAGCGCTAAGAGAGTAGTAGTGGAAAAAGGAATATATTCAAATATAAACTACACCGAAGCATTCTGTGAAACTTCTTTCTGATCTGAGCATTCAGCTAACAGAGTTAAACCATACTTTTGATTGAGCAGTTTTGAAACACTCTGTCTGTAGAAAATGCAACTGGACATTCGTAGCGCTCACTGCGTAATAGTGGAAAAAAGAATATGTTCAAATATAAACTACACAGAAGCATCGTATGAAACTTCTTTCTGTTCTGTGCATTCAACTAACAGAGTTGAACCTTACTTTTGATTGTGCCGTTCTGAAACACTCTTTCTGTAGAAACTGCAATTGGACATTCTGAGCGCTAAGAGGCCTATATTGGGAAAAGGAATGTCTACAAATAAAAACTACACAGAAGAATTGTGTGAAACTTCTTTCTGTTCTGTTTGTTCAACTAAAAGAGTTGAACCTTAGTTTTGATTGAGCCGTTCTGAAACACTCTTTCTGTAGAAAATGCAAGTGGAGATTCGGAGCGCTAAGAGGGTAATAGTGGAAAAAGGAATGTCTCCAAATATAAACTACACAGAATAATTCTGTGAAACTTCTTTCTGATCTGTGCATTCAGCTAACAGAGTTAAACCATACTTTTGATTGAGCAGATCTGAACACTCTTTCTGTAGAAAATGCAACTGGACATTTGGAGCGCTAAGAGAGTAGTAGTGGAAAAAGGAATATATTCAAATATAAACTACACCGAAGCATTCTGTGAAACTTCTTTCTGATCTGAGCATTCAGCTAACAGAGTTAAACCATACTTTTGATTGAGCAGTTTTGAAACACTCTGTCTGTAGAAAATGCAACTGGACATTCGTAGCGCTAAGTGGCTAATAGTGGAAAAAAGAATATGTTCAAATATAAACTACACAGAAGCATTGTATGAAACTTCTTTCTGTTCTGTGCATTCAACTAACAGAGTTGAACGTTACTTTTGATTGAGCCTTTCTGAAACACTCTTTCTGTAGAAACTGCAATTGGACATTCTGAGCGCTAAGAGGCCTATATTGGGAAAAATAATATCTTCAAATAAAAACTACACAGAAGCATTGTGTGAAACTTATTTCTGATATGTTCATTAAGCTAACAGAGTTAAACCATACTTTTGATTGCGCAGTTCTGAACACTCTTTCTGTAGAAAATGCAAGTGGACATTCGGAGCGCTAAGAGGGTAATAGTGGAGAAAGGAATATATTCAAATATAAACTACACAGTAGCATTCTGTGAAACTTCTTTCTGTTCTGTGCGTTCAACTAACAGTGTTGAACCTTACTTTTGATTGAGCCGTTCTGAAACACTCTTTCTGTAGAAACTGCAATTGGACATGCTAAGCGCTAAGAGGCCTACATTGGGAAAAAGAATATCTTCAAATAAAAACTACACAGATGCATTCTCTGAAACTTATTTCCGATCTGTAAATTCAGTTAACAGAGATAAAACATATTTTTGATTGAGCAGTTATGAAACACTCTTTTTGTAGAAAATGCAAGTGGAGCTTCGGAGCGCTAAGAGGTTAATAGTGGAAAAAGGAATGTCTCCAAATATAAACTACACAGAAGCATTGTATGAAACTTCTTTCTGTTCTGTGCATTCAACTAACAGAGTTGAACCTTACTTTTGATTGAGCCGTTCTGAAACACTCTTTCTGTAGAAACTGCAATTGGACATTCTGAGCGCTAAGAGGCCTATATTGGGAAAAAGAATGTCTACAAATAAAAACTACACAGAAGAATTGTGTGAAACTTCTTTCTGTTCTGTTTGTTCAACTAAAAGAGTTGAACCTTAGTTTTGATTGAGCCGTTCTGAAACACTCTTTCTGTGGAAAATGCAAGTGGACATTCGGAGCGCTAAGAGGGTAATAGTGGAAAAAGGAATATATTCAAATATAAACTACACAGTAGCATTCTGTGAAACTTCTTTCTGTTCTGTGCGTTCAACTAACAGTGTTGAACCTTACTTTTGATTGAGCCGTTCTGAAACACTCTTTCTGTAGAAACTGCAATTGGACATGCTAAGCGCTAAGAGGCCTACATTGGGAAAAAGAATATCTTCAAATAAAAACTACACAGATGCATTCTGTGAAACTTATTTCTGATCTGTAAATTCAGTTAACAGAGATAAAACATATTTTTGATTGAGCAGTTATGAAACACTCTTTTTGTAGAAAATGCAAGTGGAGCTTCGGAGCGCTAAGAGGGTAATAGTGGAAAAAGGAATGACCCCAAATATAAACTACAGAGAATCATTCGGTGAAACTTCTTTCTGATCTGTGCATTCAGCTAACAGAGTTAAACCATACTTTTGATTGAGCAGATCTGAACACTCTTTCTGTAGAAAATGCAACTGGACATTTGGAGCGCTAAGAGCGTAGTAGTGGAAAAAGGAATATATTCAAATATAAACTACACAGAAGCATTCTGTGAAACTTCTTTCTGATCTGAGCATTCAGCTAACAGAGTTAAACCATACTTTTGATTGAGCAGTTTTGAAACACTCTGTCTGTAGAAAATGCAACTGGACATTCGTAGCGCTAAGTGGGTAATAGTGGAAGAAAGAATATGTTCAAATATAAACTACACAGAATCATTGTATGAAACTTCTTTCTGTTCTGTGCATTCAACTAACAGAGTTGAACCTTACATTTGATTGAGCCGTTCTGAAACACAATTTCTGTAGAAACTGCAATTGGACATTCTGAGCGCTAAGAGGCCTATATTGGGAAAAAGAATGTCTACAAATAAAAACTACACAGAAGAATTGTGTGAAACTTCTTTCTGTTCTGTTTGTTCAACTAAAAGAGTTGAACATTAGTTTTGATTGAGCCGTTCTGAAACACTCTTTCTGAAGAAAATGCAAGTGGAGATACGGAGCGCTAAGAGGGTAATAGTGGAAAAAGGAATGTCTCCAAATATAAACTACACTGAATCATTCGGTGAAACTTCTTTCTGATCTGTGCATTCAGCTAACAGAGTTAAACCATACATTTGATTGAGCAGATCTGAACACTCTTTCTGTAGAAAATGCAACTGGACATTTGGAGCGCTAAGAGAGTAGTAGTGGAAAAAGGAATATATTCAAATATAAACTACACAGAAGCATTCTGTGAAACTTCTTTCTGATCTGAGCATTCAGCTAACAGAGTTAAACCATACTTTTGATTGAGCAGTTTTGAAACACTCAGTATGTAGAAAATGCAACTGGACATTAGTAGCGCTAAGTGGGTAATAGTGGAAAAAAGAATATGTTCAAATATAAACTACACAGAAGCATTGTATGAAACTTCTTTCTGTTCTGTGCATTCAACTAACAGATTTGAACCTTACTTTTGATTGAGCCTTTCTGAAACACTCTTTCTGTAGAAACTGCAATTGGACATTCTGAGCGCTAAGAGGCCTATATTGGAAAAAATAATATCTTCAAATAAAAACTACACAGAAGCATTGTGTGAAACTTATTTCTGATATGTTCATTAAGCTAACAGAGTTAAACCATACTTTTGATTGCGCAGTTCTGAACACTCTTTCTGTAGAAAATGCAAGTGGACATTCGGAGTGCTAAGAGGGTAATAGTGGAAAAAGGAATATATTCAAATATAAACTACACAGTAGCATTCTGTGAAAATTCTTTCTGTTCTGTGCATTCAACTAACAGAGTTGAAGCTTACTTTTGATTGAGTCGTTCTGAAACACTCTTTCTGTAGAAACTGCAATTGGACATGCTAAGCGCTAAGAGGCCTACATTGGGAAAAAGAATATCTTCAAATAAAAACTACACAGATGCATTCTGTGAAACTTATTTCTGATCTGTAAATTCAGTTAACAGAGATAAAACATATTTTTGATTGAGCAGTTATGAAACACTCTTTTTGTAGAAAATGCAAGTGGAGATTCGGAGCGCTAAGAGGGTAATAGTGGAAAAAGGAATGTCTTCAAATATAAACCACACAGAATCATTCGGTGAAACTTCTTTCTGATCTGTGCATTCAGCTAACAGAGTTAAACCATACTTTTGATTGAGCAGATCTGAACACTCTTTCTGTAGAAAATGCAACTGCACATTTGGAGCGCTAAGAGGGTAGTAGTGGAAAAAGGAATATATTCAAATATAAACTACACAGAAGCATTCTGTGAAACTTCTTTCTGATCTGAGCATTCAGCTAACAGAGTTAAACCATACTTTTGATTGAGCAGTTTTGAAACACTCTGTCTGTAGAAAATGCAACTGGACATTCGTAGCGCTAAGTGGGTAATAGTGGAAAAAAGAATATGTTCAAATATAAACTACACAGAAGCATTGTGTGAAACTTCTTTCTGTTCTGTGCATTCAACTAACAGAGTTGAACCTTACTTTTGATTGAGCCGTTCTGAAACACTCTTTCTGTAGAAACTGCAATTGGACATTCTGAGCGCTAAGAGGCCTATATTGGGAAAAAGAATGTCTACAAATAAAAACTACACAGAAGAATTGTGTGAAACTGCTTTCTGTTCCGTTTGTTCCACTAAAAGTGTTGAACCTTAGTTTTGATTGAGCCGTTCTGAAACACTCTTTCTGTAGAAAATGCAAGTGGAGATTCGGAGCGCTAAGAGGGTAATAGTGGAAAAAGGAATGTCTCCAAATATAAACTACACAGAATCATTCGGTGTAACTTCTTTCTGATCTGTGCATTCAGCTAACAGAGTTAAACCATACATTTGATTGAGCAGATCTGAACACTCTTTCTGTAGAAAATGCAACTGGACATTTGGAGCGCTAAGAGAGTAGTAGTGTAAAAAGGAATATATTCAAATATAAACTACACAGAAGCATTCTGTGAAACTTCTTTCTGATCTGAGCATTCAGCTAACAGAGTTAAACCATACTTTTGATTGAGCAGTTTTGAAACACTCAGTCTGTAGAAAATGCAACTGGACATTAGTAGCGCTAAGTGGGTAATAGTGGAAAAAAGAATATGTTCAAATATAAACTACACAGAAGCATTGTATGAAACTTCTTTCTGTTCTGTGCATTCAACTAACAGATTTGAACCTTACTTTTGATTGAGCCTTTCTGAAACACTCTTTCTGCAGAAACTGCAATTGGACATTCTGAGCGCTAAGAGGCCTATATTGGAAAAAATAATATCTTCAAATAAAAACTACACAGAAGCATTGTGTGAAACTTATTTCTGATATGTTCATTAAGCTAACAGAGTTAAACCATACTTTTGATTGCGCAGTTCTGAACACTCTTTCTGTAGAAAATGCAAGTGGACATTCGGAGTGCTAAGAGGGTAATAGTGGAAAAAGGAATATATTCAAATATAAACTACACAGTAGCATTCTGTGAAAATTCTTTCTGTTCTGTGCATTCAACTAACAGAGTTGAACCTTACTTTTGATTGAGTCGTTCTGAAACACTCTTTCTGTAGAAACTGCAATTGGACATGCTAAGCGCTAAGAGGCCTACATTGGGAAAAAGAATATCTTCAAATAAAAACTACACAGATGCATTCTGTGAAACTTATTTCTGATCTGTAAATTCAGTTAACAGAGATAAAACATATTTTTGATTGAGCAGTTATGAAACACTCTTTTTGTAGAAAATGCAAGTGGAGATTCGGAGCGCTAAGAGGGTAATAGTGGAAAAAGAAATGTCTTCAAATATAAACTACACAGAATCATTCGGTGAAACTTCTTTCTGATCTGTGCATTCAGCTAACAGAGTTAAACCATACTTTTGATTGAGCAGATCTGAACACACTTTCTGTAGAAAATGCAACTGCACATTTGGAGCGCTAAGAGGGTAGTAGTGGAAAAAGGAATATATTCAAATATAAACTACACAGAAGCATTCTGTGAAACTTCTTTCTGATCTGAGCATTCAGCTAACAGAGTTAAACCATACTTTTGATTGAGCAGTTTTGAAACACTCTGTCTGTAGAAAATGCAACTGGACATTCGTAGCGCTAAGTGGGTAATAGTGGAAAAAAGAATATGTTCAAATATAAACTACACAGAAGCATTGTATGAAACTTCTTTCTGTTCTGTGCATTCAACTAACAGAGTTGAACCTTACTTTTGATTGAGCCGTTCTGAAACACTCTTTCTGTAGAAACTGCAATTGGACATTCTGAGCGCTAAGAGGCCTATATTGGGAAAAAGAATGTCTACAAATAAAAACTACACAGAAGAATTGTGTGAAACTTCTTTCTGTACCGTTTGTTCCACTAAAAGTGTTGAAACTTAGTTTTGATTGAGCCGTTCTGAAACACTCTTTCTGTAGAAAATGCAAGTGGAGATTCGGAGCGCTAAGAGGGTAATAGTGGAAAAAGGAATGTCTCCAAATATAAACTACACAGAATCATTCTGTGAAACTTCTTTCTGATCTGTGCATTCAGCTAACAGAGTTAAACCATACTTTTGATTGAGCAGATCTGAACACTCTTTCTGTAGAAAATGCAACTGGACATTTGGAGCGCTAAGAGCGTAGTAGTGGAAAAAGGAATATATTCAAATATAAACTACACCGAAGCATTCTGTGAAACTTCTTTCTGATCTGAGCATTCAGCTAACAGAGTTAAACCATACTTTTGATTGAGCAGTTTTGAAACACTCTGTCTGTAGAAAATGCAACTGGACATTCGTAGCGCTCACTGGGTAATAGTGGAAAAAAGAATATGTTCAAATATAAACTACACAGAAGCATCGTATGAAACTTCTTTCTGTTCTGTGCATTCAACTAACAGAGTTGAACCTTACTTTTGATTGAGCCGTTCTGAAACACTCTTTCTGTAGAAACTGCAATTGGACATTCTGAGCGCTAAGAGGCCTATATTGGGAAAAGGAATGTCTACAAATAAAAACTACACAGAAGAATTGTGTGAAACTTCTTTCTGTTCTGTTTGTTCAACTAAAAGAGTTGAACCTTAGTTTTGATTGAGCCGTTCTGAAACACTCTTTCTGTAGAAAATGCAAGTGGATATTCGGAGCGCTAAGAGGGTAATAGTGGAAAAAGGAATGTCTCCAAATATAAACTACACAGAATAATTCTGTGAAACTTCTTTCTGATCTGTGCATTCAGCTAACAGAGTTAAACCATACTTTTGATTGAGCAGATCTGAACACTCTTTCTGTAGAAAATGCAACTGGACATTTGGAGCGCTAAGAGAGTAGTAGTGGAAAAAGGAATATATTCAAATATAAACTACACCGAAGCATTCTGTGAAACTTCTTTCTGATCTGAGCATTCAGCTAACAGAGTTAAACCATACTTTTGATTGAGCAGTTTTGAAACAATCTGTCTGTAGAAAATGAAACTGGACATTCGTAGCGCTAAGTGGCTAATAGTGGAAAAAAGAATATGTTCAAATATAAACTACACAGAAGCATTGTATGAAACTTCTTTCTGTTCTGTGCATTCAACTAACAGAGTTGAACCTTACTTTTGATTGAGCCTTTCTGAAACACTCTTTCTGTAGAAACTGCAATTGGACATTCTGAGCGCTAAGAGGCCTATATTGGGAAAAATAATATCTTCAAATAAAAACTACACAGAAGCATTGTGTGAAACTTATTTCTGATATGTTCATTAAGCTAACAGAGTTAAACCATACTTTTGATTGCGCAGTTCTGAACACTCTTTCTGTAGAAAATGCAAGTGGACATTCGGAGCGCTAAGAGGGTAATAGTGGAGAAAGGAATATATTCAAATATAAACTACACAGTAGCATTCTGTGAAACTTCTTTCTGTTCTGTGCGTTCAACTAACAGTGTTGAACCTTACTTTTGATTGAGCCGTTCTGAAACACTCTTTCTGTAGAAACTGCAATTGGACATGCTAAGCGCTAAGAGGCCTACATTGGGAAAAAGAATATCTTCAAATAAAAACTACACAGATGCATTCTGTGAAACTTATTTCTGATCTGTAAATTCAGTTAACAGAGATAAAACATATTTTTGATTGAGCAGTTATGAAACACTCTTTTTGTAGAAAATGCAAGTGGAGCTTCGGAGCGCTAAGAGGTTAATAGTGGAAAAAGGAATGTCTCCAAATATAAACTACACAGAAGCATTGTATGAAACTTCTTTCTGTTCTGTGCATTCAACTAACAGAGTTGAACCTTACTTTTGATTGAGCCGTTCTGAAACACTCTTTCTGTAGAAACTGCAATTGGACATTCTGAGCGCTAAGAGGCCTATATTGGGAAAAAGAATGTCTACAAATAAAAACTACACAGAAGAATTGTGTGAAACTTCTTTCTGTTCTGTTTGTTCAACTAAAAGAGTTGAACCTTAGTTTTGATTGAGCCGTTCTGAAACACTCTTTCTGTAGAAAATGCAAGTGGACATTCGGAGCGCTAAGAGGGTAATAGTGGAAAAAGGAATATATGCAAATATAAACTACACAGTAGCATTCTGTGAAACTTCTTTCTGTTCTGTGCGTTCAACTAACAGTGTTGAACCTTACTTTTGATTGAGCCGTTCTGAAACACTCTTTCTGTAGAAACTGCAATTGGACATGCTAAGCGCTAAGAGGCCTACATTGGGAAAAAGAATATCTTCAAATAAAAACTACACAGATGCATTCTGTGAAACTTATTTCTGATCTGTAAATTCAGTTAACAGAGATAAAACATATTTTTGATTGAGCAGTTATGAAACACTCTTTTTGTAGAAAATGCAAGTGGAGCTTCGGAGCGCTAAGAGGGTAATAGTGGAAAAAGGAATGACCCCAAATATAAACTACAGAGAATCATTCGGTGAAACTTCTTTCTGATCTGTGCATTCAGCTAACAGAGTTAAACCATACTTTTGATTGAGCAGATCTGAACACTCTTTCTGTAGAAAATGCAACTGGACATTTGGAGCGCTAAGAGCGTAGTAGTGGAAAAAGGAATATATTCAAATATAAACTACACAGAAGCATTCTGTGAAACTTCTTTCTGATCTGAGCATTCAGCTAACAGAGTTAAACCATACTTTTGATTGAGCAGTTTTGAAACACTCTGTCTGTAGAAAATGCAACTGGACATTCGTAGCGCTAAGTGGGTAATAGTGGAAGAAAGAATATGTTCAAATATAAACTACACAGAATCATTGTATGAAACTTCTTTCTGTTCTGTGCATTCAACTAACAGTGTTGAACCTTACATTTGATTGAGCCGTTCTGAAACACTCTTTCTGTAGAAACTGCAATTGGACATTCTGAGCGCTAAGAGGCCTATATTGGGAAAAAGAATGTCTACAAATAAAAACTACACAGAAGAATTGTGTGAAACTACTTTCTGTTCTGTTTGTTCAACTAAAAGCGTTGAACCTTAGTTTTGATTGAGCCGTTCTGAAACACTTTTTCTGAAGAAAATGCAAGTGGAGATTCGGAGCGCTAAGAGGGTAATAGTGGAAAAAGGAATGTCTCCAAATATAAACTACACTGAATCATTCGGTGAAACTTCTTTCTGATCTGTGCATTCAGCTAACAGAGTTAAACCATACATTTGATTGAGCAGATCTGAACACTCTTTCTGTAGAAAATGCAACTGGACATTTGGAGCGCTAAGAGAGTAGTAGTGGAAAAAGGAATATATTCAAATATAAACTACACAGAAGCATTCTGTGAAACTTCTTTCTGATCTGAGCATTCAGCTAACAGAGTTAAACCATACTTTTGATTGAGCAGTTTTGAAACACTCAGTATGTAGAAAATGCAACTGGACATTAGTAGCGCTAAGTGGGTAATAGTGGAAAAAAGAATATGTTCAAATATAAACTACACAGAAGCATTCTATGAAACTTCTTTCTGTTCTGTGCATTCAACTAACAGATTTGAACCTTAATTTGAATGAGCCTTTCTGAAACACTCTTTCTGTAGAAACTGCAATTGGACATTCTGAGCGCTAAGAGGCCTATATTGGAAAAAATAATATCTTCAAATAAAAACTACACAGAAGCATTGTGTGAAACTTATTTCTGATATGTTCATTAAGCTAACAGAGTTAAACCATACTTTTGATTGCGCAGTTCTGAACACTCTTTCTGTAGAAAATGCAAGTGGACATTCGGAGTGCTAAGAGGGTAATAGTGGAAAAAGGAATATATTCAAATATAAACTACACAGTAGCATTCTGTGAAAATTCTTTCTGTTCTGTGCATTCAACTAACAGAGTTGAAGCTTACTTTTGATTGAGTGGTTCTGAAACACTCTTTCTGTAGAAACTGCAATTGGACATGCTAAGCGCTAAGAGGCCTACATTGGGAAAAAGAATATCTTCAAATAAAAACTACACAGATGCATTCTGTGAAACTTATTTCTGATCTGTAAATTCAGTTAACAGAGATAAAACATATTTTTGATTGAGCAGTTATGAAACACTCTTTTTGTAGAAAATGCAAGTGGAGATTCGGAGCGCTAAGAGGGTAATAGTGGAAAAAGGAATGTCTTCAAATATAAACTACACAGAATCATTCGGTGAAACTTCTTTCTGATCTGTGCATTCAGCTAACAGAGTTAAACCATACTTTTGATTGAGCAGATCTGAACACTCTTTCTGTAGAAAATGCAACTGCACATTTGGAGCGCTAAGAGGGTAGTAGTGGAAAAAGGAATATATTCAAATATAAACTACACAGAAGCATTCTGTGAAACTTCTTTCTGATCTGAGCATTCAGCTAACAGAGTTAAACCATACTTTTGATTGAGCAGTTTTGAAACACTCTGTCTGTAGAAAATGCAACTGGACATTCGTAGCGCTAAGTGGGTAATAGTGGAAAAAAGAATATGTTCAAATATAAACTACACAGAAGCATTGTGTGAAACTTCTTTCTGTTCTGTGCATTCAACTAACAGAGTTGAACCTTACTTTTGATTGAGCCGTTCTGAAACACTCTTTCTGTAGAAACTGCAATTGGACATTCTGAGCGCTAAGAGGCCTATATTGGGAAAAAGAATGTCTACAAATAAAAACTACACAGAAGAATTGTGTGAAACTCCTTTCTGTTCCGTTTGTTCCACTAAAAGTGTTGAACCTTAGTTTTGATTGAGCCGTTCTGAAACACTCTTTCTGTAGAAAATGCAGGTGGAGATTCGGAGCGCTAAGAGGGTAATAGTGGAAAAAGGAATGTCTCCAAATATAAACTACACAGAATCATTCGGTGAAACTTCTTTCTGATCTGTGCATTCAGCTAACAGAGTTAAACCATACATTTGATTGAGCAGATCTGAACACTCTTTCTGTAGAAAATGCAACTGGACATTTGGAGCGCTAAGAGAGTAGTAGTGGAAAAAGGAATATATTCAAATATAAACTACACAGAAGCATTCTGTGAAACTTCTTTCTGATCTGAGCATTCAGCTAACAGAGTTAAACCATACTTTTGATTGAGCAGTTTTGAAACACTCAGTCTGTAGAAAATGCAACTGGACATTAGTAGCGCTAAGTGGGTAATAGTGGAAAAAAGAATATGTTCAAATATAAACTACACAGAAGCATTGTATGAAACTTCTTTCTGTTCTGTGCATTCAACTAACAGATTTGAACCTTACTTTTGATTGAGCCTTTCTGAAACACTCTTTCTGCAGAAACTGCAATTGGACATTCTGAGCGCTAAGAGGCCTATATTGGAAAAAATAATATCTTCAAATAAAAACTACACAGAAGCATTGTGTGAAACTTATTTCTGATATGTTCATTAAGCTAACAGAGTTAAACCATACTTTTGATTGCGCAGTTCTGAACACTCTTTCTGTAGAAAATGCAAGTGGACATTCGGAGTGCTAAGAGGGTAATAGTGGAAAAAGGAATATATTCAAATATAAACTACACAGTAGCATTCTGTGAAAATTCTTTCTGTTCTGTGCATTCAACTAACAGAGTTGAACCTTACTTTTGATTGAGTCGTTCTGAAACACTCTTTCTGTAGAAACTGCAATTGGATATGCTAAGCGCTAAGAGGCCTACATTGGGAAATAGAATATCTTCAAATAAAAACTACACAGATGCATTCTGTGAAACTTATTTCTGATCTGTAAATTCAGTTAACAGAGATAAAACATATTTTTGATTGAGCAGTTATGAAACACTCTTTTTGTAGAAAATGCAAGTGGAGATTCGGAGCGCTAAGAGGGTAATAGTGGAAAAAGGAATGTCTTCAAATATAAACTACACAGAATCATTCGGTGAAACTTCTTTCTGATCTGTGCATTCAGCTAACAGAGTTAAACCATACTTTTGATTGAGCAGATCTGAACACTCTTTCTGTAGAAAATGCAACTGCACATTTGGAGCGCTAAGAGGGTAGTAGTGGAAAAAGGAATATATTCAAATATAAACTACACAGAAGCCTTCTGTGAAACTTCTTTCTGATCTGAGCATTCAGCTAACAGAGTTAAACCATACTTTTGATTGAGCAGTTTTGAAACACTCTGTCTGTAGAAAATGCAACTGGACATTCGTAGCGCTAAGTGGGTAATAGTGGAAAAAAGAATATGTTCAAATATAAACTACACAGAAGCATTGTATGAAACTTCTTTCTGTTCTGTGCATTCAACTAACAGATTTGAACCTTACTTTTGATTGAGCCGTTCTGAAACACTCTTTCTGTAGAAACTGCAATTGGACATTCTGAGCGCTAAGAGGCCTATATTGGGAAAAGGAATGTCTACAAATAAAAACTACACAGAAGAATTGTGTGAAACTTCTTTCTGTTCTGTTTGTTCAACTAATAGAGTTGAACCTTAGTTTTGATTGAGCCGTTCTGAAACACTCTTTCTGTAGAAAATGCAAGTGGAGATTCGGAGCGCTAAGAGGGTAATAGTGGAAAAAGGAATGTCTCCAAATATAAACTACACAGAATAATTCTGTGAAACTTCTTTCTGATCTGTGCATTCAGCTAACAGAGTTAAACCATACTTTTGATTGAGCAGATCTGAACACTCTTTCTGTAGAAAATGCAACTGGACATTTGGAGCGCTAAGAGAGTAGTAGTGGAAAAAGGAATATATTCAAATATAAACTACACAGAAGCATTCTGTGAAACTTCTTTCTGATCTGAGCATTCAGCTAACAGAGTTAAACCATACTTTTGATTGAGCAGTTTTGAAACACTCTGTCTGTAGAAAATGCAACTGGACATTCGTAGCGCTAAGTGGGTAATAGTGGAAAAAAGAATATGTTCAAATATAAACTACACAGAAGCATTGTATGAAACTTCTTTCTGTTCTGTGCATTCAACTAACAGAGTTGAACCTTACTTTTGATTGAGCCTTTCTGAAACACTCTTTCTGTAGAAACTGCAATTGGACATTCTGAGCGCTAAGAGGCCTCTACTGGGAAAAATAATATCTTCAAATAAAAACTACACAGAAGCATTGTGTGAAACTTATTCCTGATATGTTCATTAAGCTAACAGAGTTAAACCATACTTTTGGTTGCGCAGTTCTGCACACTCTTTCTGTAGAAAATGCAAGTGGACATTCGGAGCGCTAAGAGGGTAATAGTGGAAAAAGGAATATATTCAAATATAAACTACACAGTAGCATTCTGTGAAACTTCTTTCTGTTCTGTGCGTTCAACTAACAGTGTTGAACCTTACTTTTGATTGAGCCGTTCTGAAACACTCTTTCTGTAGAAACTGCAATTGGACATGCTAAGCGCTAAGAGGCCTACATTGGGAAAAAGAATATCTTCAAATAAAAACTACACAGATGCATTCTGTGAAACTTATTTCTGATCTGTAAATTCAGTTAACAGAGATAAAACATATTTTTGATTGAGCAGTTATGAAACACTCTTTTTGTAGAAAATGCAAGTGGAGATTCGGAGCGCTAAGAGGGAAATAGTGGAAAAAGGAATGTCTCCAAATATAAACTACACAGAATCATTCGGTGAAACTTCTTTCTGATCTGTGCATTCAGCTGACAGAGTTAAACCATACTTTTGATTGAGCAGATCTGAACACTCTTTCTGTAGAAAATGCAACTGGACATTTGGAGCGCTAAGAGCGTAGTAGTGGAAAAAGGAATATATTCAAATATAAACTACACAGAAGCATTCTGTGAAACTTCTTTCTGATCTGAGCATTCAGCTAACAGAGTTAAACCATACTTTTGATTGAGCAGTTTTGAAACACTCTGTCTGTAGAAAATGCAACTGGACATTCGTAGCGCTAAGTGGGTAATAGTGGAAAAAAGAATATGTTCAAATATAAACTACACAGAATCATTGTATGAAACTTCTTTCTTTTCTGTGCATTCAACTAACAGAGTTGAACCTTACTTTTGATTGAGCCGTTCTGAAACACTCTTTCTGTGGAAACTGCAATTGGACATTCTGAGCGCTAAGAGGCCTATATTGGGAAAAAGTATGTCTACAAATAAAAACTACACAGAAGAATTTTGTGAAACTTCTTTCTGTTCTGTTTGTTCAACTAAAAGAGTTGAACCTTAGTTTTGATTGAGCCGTTCTGAAACACTCTTTCTGTAGAAAATCCAAGTGGAGATTCGGAGCGCTAAGAGGGTAATAGTGGAAAAAGGAATGTCTCCAAATATAAACTACACAGAAACATTCGGTGAAACTTCTTTCTGATCTGTGCATTCAGCTAACAGAATTAAACCATACTTTTGATTGAGCAGATCTGAACACTCTTTCTGTAGAAAATGCAACTGGACATTTGGAGCGCTATGAGAGTAGTAGTGGAAAAAGGAATATATTCAAATATAAACTACACAGAAGCATTCTTTTAAACTTCTTTCTGATCTGAGCATTCAGCTAAGAGTTAAACCATACTTTTGATTGAGCACTTTTGAAACACTCTGTCTGTAGAAAATGCAACTGGACATTCGTAGCGCTAACTGGGTAATAGTGGAAAAAAGAATATGTTCAAATATAAACTACACAGAAGCATTGTATGAAACTTCTTTCTGTTCTGTGCATTCAACTAACAGAGTTGAACCTTACTTTTGATTGAGCCTTTCTGAAACACTCTTTCTGTAGAAACTGCAATTGGACATTCTGAGCGCTAAGAGGCCTATATTGGGAAAAATAATATCTTCAAATAAAAACTACACAGAAGCATTGTGTGAAACTTATTTCTGATATGTTCATTAAGCTAACAGAGTTAAACCATACTTTTGATTGCGCAGTTCTGAACACTCTTTCTGTAGAAAATGCAAGTGGACATTCGGAGCGCTAAGAGGGTAATAGTGGAAAAAGGAATATATTCAAATTTAAACTACACAGTAGCATTCTGTGAAAATTCTTTCTGTTCTGTGCATTCAACTTACCGAGTTGAACCTTACTTTTGATTGAGCCGTTCTGAAACACTCTTTCTGTAGAAACTGCAATTGGACATGCTAAGCGCTAAGAGGCCTACATTGGGAAAAAGAATATCTTCAAATAAAAACAACACAGATGCATTCTGTGAAACTTATTTCTGATCTGTAAATTCAGTTAACAGAGATAAAACATATTTTTGATTGAGCAGTTATGAAACACTCTTTTTGTAGAAAATGCAAGTGGAGATTCGGAGCGCTAAGAGGGTAATAGTGGAAAAAGGAATGTCTCCAAATATAAACTACAGAGAATCATTCGGTGAAACTTCTTTCTGATCTGTGCATTCAGCTAAGAGAGTTAAACCATACTTTTGATTGAGCAGATCTGAACACTCTTTCTGTAGAAAATGCAACAGCACATTTGGAGCGCTAAGAGGGTAGTAGTGGAAAAAGGAATATATTCAAATATAAACTACACAGAAGCATTCTGTGAAACTTCTTTCTGATCTGAGCATTCAGCTAACAGAGTTAAACCATACTTTTGATTGAGCAGTTTTGAAACACTCTGTCTGTAGAAAATGCAACTGGACATTCGTAGCGCTAAGTGGGTAATAGTGGAAAAAAGAATATGTTCAAATATAAACTACACAGAAGCATTGTGTGAAACTTCTTTCTGTTCTGTGCATTCAACTAACAGAGTTGAACCTTACTTTTGATTGAGCCGTTCTGAAACACTCTTTCTGTAGAAACTGCAATTGGACATTCTGAGCGCTAAAAGGCCTATATTGGGAAAAAGAATGTCTACAAATAAAAACTACACAGAAGAATTGTGTGAAACTTCTTTCTGTTCCGTTTGTTCCACTAAAAGTGTTGAACCTTAGTTTTGATTGAGCCGTTCTGAAACACTCTTTCTGTAGAAAATGCAAGTGGAGATTCGGAGCGCTAAGAGGGTAATAGTGGAAAAAGGAATGTCTCCAAATATAAACTACACAGAATCATTCGGTGAAACTTCTTTCTGATCTGTGCATTCAGCTAACAGAGTTAAACCATACATTTGATTGAGCAGATCTGAACACTCTTTCTGTAGAAAATGCAACTGGACATTTGGAGCGCTAAGAGAGTAGTAGTGGAAAAAGGAATATATTCAAATATAAACTACACAGAAGCATTCTGTGAAACTTCTTTCTGATCTGAGCATTCAGCTAACAGAGTTAAACCATACTTTTGATTGAGCAGTTTTGAAACACTCAGTATGTAGAAAATGCAACTGGACATTAGTAGCGCTAAGTGGGTAATAGTGGAAAAAAGAATATGTTCAAATATAAAGTACACAGAAGCATTGTATGAAACTTCTTTCTGTTCTGTGCATTCAACTAACAGATTTGAACCTTACTTTTGATTGAGCCTTTCTGAAACTCTCTTTCTGCAGAAACTGCAATTGGACATTCTGAGCGCTAAGAGGCCTCTATTGGAAAAAATAATATCTTCAAATAAAAACTACACAGAAGCATTGTGTGAAACTTATTTCTGATATGTTCATTAAGCTAACAGAGTTAAACCATACTTTTGATTGCGCAGTTCTGAACACTCTTTCTGTAGAAAATGCAAGTGGACATTCGGAGCGCTAAGAGGGTAATAGTGGAAAAAGGAATATATTCAAATGTAAACTACACAGTAGCATTCTGTGAAAATTCTTTCTGTTCTGTGCATTCAACTCACAGAGTTGAACCTTACTTTTGATTGAGTCGTTCTGAAACACTCTTTCTGTAGAAACTGCAATTGGACATGCTAAGCGCTAAGAGGCCTACATTGGGAAAAAGAATATCTTCAAATAAAAACTACACAGATGCATTCTGTGAAACTTATTTCTGATCTGTAAATTCAGTTAACAGAGATAAAACATATTTTTGATTGAGCAGTTATGAAACACTCTTTTTGTAGAAAATGCAAGTGGAGATTCGGAGCGCTAAGAGGGTAATAGTGGAAAAAGGAATGTCTTCAAATATAAACTACACAGAATCATTCGGTGAAACTTCTTTCTGATCTGTGCATTCAGCTAACAGAATTAAACCATACTTTTGATTGAGCAGATCTGAACACTCTTTCTGTAGAAAATGCAACTGCACATTTGGAGCGCTAAGAGGGTAGTAGTGGAAAAAGGAATATATTCAAATATAAACTACACAGAAGCATTCTGTGAAACTTCTTTCTGATCTGAGCATTCAGCTAACAGAGTTAAACCATACTTTTGATTGAGCAGTTTTGAAACACTCTGTCTGTAGAAAATGCAACTGGACATTCGTAGCGCTAAGTGGGTAATAGTGGAAAAAAGAATATGTTCAAATATAAACTACACAGAAGCATTGTATGAAACTTCTTTCTGTTCTGTGCATTCAACTAACAGAGTTGAACCTTACTTTTGATTGAGCCGTTCTGAAACACTCTTTCTGTAGAAACTGCGATTGGACATTCTGAGCGCTAAGAGGCCTATATTGGGAAAAAGAATGTCTAGAAATAAAAACTACACAGAAGAATTGTGTGAAACTTCTTTCTGTTCCGTTTGTTCCACTAAAAGTGTTGAACCTTAGTTTTGATTGAGCCGTTCTGAAACACTCTTTCTGTAGAAAATGCAAGTGGAGATTCGGAGCGCTAAGAGGGTAATAGTGGAAATAGGAATGTCTCCAAATATAAACTACACAGAATCATTCTGTGAAACTTCTTTCTGATCTGTGCATTCAGCTAACAGAGTTAAACCATACTTTTGATTGAGCAGATCTGAACACTCTTTCTGTAGAAAATGCAACTGGACATTTGGAGCGCTAAGAGAGTAGTAGTGGAAAAAGGAATATATTCAAATATAAACTACACCGAAGCATTCTGTGAAACTTCTTTCTGATCTGAGCATTCAGCTAACAGAGTTAAACCATACTTTTGATTGAGCAGTTTTGAAACACTCTGTCTGTAGAAAATGCAACTGGACATTCGTAGCGCTCACTGGGTAATAGTGGAAAAAAGAATATGTTCAAATATAAACTACACAGAAGCATCGTATGAAACTTCTTTCTGTTCTGTGCATTCAACTAACAGAGTTGAACCTTACTTTTGATTGAGCCGTTCTGAAACACTCTTTCTGTAGAAACTGCAATTGGACATTCTGAGCGCTAAGAGGCCTATATTGGGAAAAGGAATGTCTACAAATAAAAACTACACAGAAGAATTGTGTGAAACTTCTTTCTGTTCTGTTTGTTCAACTAAAAGAGTTGAACCTTAGTTTTGATTGAGCCGTTCTGAAACACTCTTTCTGTAGAAAATGCAAGTGGAGATTCGGAGCGCTAAGAGGGTAATAGTGGAAAAAGGAATGTCTCCAAATATAAACTACACAGAATCATTCTGTGAAACTTCTTTCTGATCTGTGCATTCAGCTAACAGAGTTAAACCATACTTTTGATTGAGCAGATCTGAACACTCTTTCTGTAGAAAATGCAACTGGACATTTGGAGCGCTAAGAGAGTAGTAGTGGAAAAAGGAATATATTCAAATATAAACTACACAGAAGCATTCTGTGAAACTTCTTTCTGATCTGAGCATTCAGCTAACAGAGTTAAACCATACTTTTGATTGAGCAGTTTTGAAGCACTCTGTCTGTAGAAAATGCAACTGGACATTCGTAGCGCTAAGTGGCTAATAGTGGAAAAAAGAATATGTTCAAATATAAACTACACAGAAGCATTGTATGAAACTTCTTTCTGTTCTGTGCATTCAACTAACAGAGTTGAACCTTACTTTTGATTGAGCCTTTCTGAAACACTCTTTCTGTAGAAACTGCAATTGGACATTCTGAGCGCTAAGAGGCCTATATTGGGAAAAATAATATCTTCAAATAAAAACTACACAGAAGCATTGTGTGAAACTTATTTCTGATATGTTCATTAAGCTAACAGAGTTAAACCATACTTTTGATTGCGCAGTTCTGAACACTCTTTCTGTAGAAAATGCAAGTGGACATTCGGAGCGCTAAGAGGGTAATAGTGGAAAAAGGAATATATTCAAATATAAACTACACAGTAGCATTCTGTGAAACTTCTTTCTGTTCTGTGCGTTCAACTAACAGTGTTGAACCTTACTTTTTATTGAGCCGTTCTGAAACACTCTTTCTGTAGAAACTGCAATTGGACATGCTAAGCGCTAAGAAGCCTACATTGGGAAAAAGAATATCTTCAAATAAAAACTACACAGATGCATTCTGTGAAACTTATTTCTGATCTGTAAATTCAGTTAACAGAGATAAAACATATTTTTGATTGAGCAGTTATGAAACACTCTTTTTGTAGAAAATGCAAGTGGAGCTTCGGAGCGCTAAGAGGGTAATAGTGGAAAAAGGAATGACCCCAAATATAAACTACAGAGAATCATTCGGTGAAACTTCTTTCTGATCTGTGCATTCAGCTAACAGAGTTAAACCATACTTTTGATTGAGCAGATCTGAACACTCTTTCTGTAGAAAATGCAACTGGACATTTGGAGCGCTATGAGCGTATTAGTGGAAAAAGGAATATATTCAAATATAAACTACACAGAAGCATTCTGTGAAACTTCTTTCTGATCTGAGCATTCAGCTAACAGAGTTAAACCATACTTTTGATTGAGCAGTTTTGAAACACTCTGTCTGTAGAAAATGCAACTGGACATTCGTAGCGCTAAGTGGGTAATAGTGGAAGAAAGAATATGTTCAAATATAAACTACACAGAATCATTGTATGAAACTTCTTTCTGTTCTGTGCATTCAACTAACAGAGTTGAACCTTACATTTGATTGAGCCGTTCTGAAACACTCTTTCTGTAGAAACTGCAATTGGACATTCTGAGCGCTAAGAGGCCTATATTGGGAAAAAGAATGTCTACAAATAAAAACTACACAGAAGAATTGTGTGAAACTTCTTTCTGTTCTGTTTGTTCAACTAAAAGAGTTGAACCTTAGTTTTGATTGAGCCGTTCTGAAACACTCTTTCTGAAGAAAATGCAAGTGGAGATTCGGAGCGCTAAGAGGGTAATAGTGGAAAAAGGAATGTCTCCAAATATAAACTACACTGAATCATTCGGTGAAACTTCTTTCTGATCTGTGCATTCAGCTAACAGAGTTAAACCATACATTTGATTGAGCAGATCTGAACACTCTTTCTGTAGAAAATGCAACTGGACATTTGGAGCGCTAAGAGAGTAGTAGTGGAAAAAGGAATATATTCAAATATAAACTACACAGAAGCATTCTGTGAAACTTCTTTCTGATCTGAGCATTCAGCTAACAGAGTTAAACCATACTTTTGATTGAGCAGTTTTGAAACACTCAGTATGTAGAAAATGCAACTGGACATTAGTAGCGCTAAGTGGGTAATAGTGGAAAAAAGAATATGTTCAAATATAAAGTACACAGAAGCATTGTATGAAACTTCTTTCTGTTCTGTGCATTCAACTAACAGATTTGAACCTTACTTTTGATTGAGCCTTTCTGAAACTCTCTTTCTGCAGAAACTGCAATTGGACATTCTGAGCGCTAAGAGGCCTCTATTGGAAAAAATAATATCTTCAAATAAAAACTACACAGAAGCATTGTGTGAAACTTATTTCTGATATGTTCATTAAGCTAACAGAGTTAAACCATACTTTTGATTGCGCAGTTCTGAACACTCTTTCTGTAGAAAATGCAAGTGGACATTCGGAGCGCTAAGAGGGTAATAGTGGAAAAAGGAATATATTCAAATGTAAACTACACAGTAGCATTCTGTGAAAATTCTTTCTGTTCTGTGCATTCAACTCACAGAGTTGAACCTTACTTTTGATTGAGTCGTTCTGAAACACTCTTTCTGTAGAAACTGCAATTGGACATGCTAAGCGCTAAGAGGCCTACATTGGGAAAAAGAATATCTTCAAATAAAAACTACACAGATGCATTCTGTGAAACTTATTTCTGATCTGTAAATTCAGTTAACAGAGATAAAACATATTTTTGATTGAGCAGTTATGAAACACTCTTTTTGTAGAAAATGCAAGTGGAGATTCGGAGCGCTAAGAGGGTAATAGTGGAAAAAGGAATGTCTTCAAATATAAACTACACAGAATCATTCGGTGAAACTTCTTTCTGATCTGTGCATTCAGCTAACAGAATTAAACCATACTTTTGATTGAGCAGATCTGAACACTCTTTCTGTAGAAAATGCAACTGCACATTTGGAGCGCTAAGAGGGTAGTAGTGGAAAAAGGAATATATTCAAATATAAACTACACAGAAGCATTCTGTGAAACTTCTTTCTGATCTGAGCATTCAGCTAACAGAGTTAAACCATACTTTTGATTGAGCAGTTTTGAAACACTCTGTCTGTAGAAAATGCAACTGGACATTCGTAGCGCTAAGTGGGTAATAGTGGAAAAAAGAATATGTTCAAATATAAACTACACAGAAGCATTGTATGAAACTTCTTTCTGTTCTGTGCATTCAACTAACAGAGTTGAACCTTACTTTTGATTGAGCCGTTCTGAAACACTCTTTCTGTAGAAACTGCGATTGGACATTCTGAGCGCTAAGAGGCCTATATTGGGAAAAAGAATGTCTAGAAATAAAAACTACACAGAAGAATTGTGTGAAACTTCTTTCTGTTCCGTTTGTTCCACTAAAAGTGTTGAACCTTAGTTTTGATTGAGCCGTTCTGAAACACTCTTTCTGTAGAAAATGCAAGTGGAGATTCGGAGCGCTAAGAGGGTAATAGTGGAAATAGGAATGTCTCCAAATATAAACTACACAGAATCATTCTGTGAAACTTCTTTCTGATCTGTGCATTCAGCTAACAGAGTTAAACCATACTTTTGATTGAGCAGATCTGAACACTCTTTCTGTAGAAAATGCAACTGGACATTTGGAGCGCTAAGAGAGTAGTAGTGGAAAAAGGAATATATTCAAATATAAACTACACCGAAGCATTCTGTGAAACTTCTTTCTGATCTGAGCATTCAGCTAACAGAGTTAAACCATACTTTTGATTGAGCAGTTTTGAAACACTCTGTCTGTAGAAAATGCAACTGGACATTCGTAGCGCTCACTGGGTAATAGTGGAAAAAAGAATATGTTCAAATATAAACTACACAGAAGCATCGTATGAAACTTCTTTCTGTTCTGTGCATTCAACTAACAGAGTTGAACCTTACTTTTGATTGAGCCGTTCTGAAACACTCTTTCTGTAGAAACTGCAATTGGACATTCTGAGCGCTAAGAGGCCTATATTGGGAAAAGGAATGTCTACAAATAAAAACTACACAGAAGAATTGTGTGAAACTTCTTTCTGTTCTGTTTGTTCAACTAAAAGAGTTGAACCTTAGTTTTGATTGAGCCGTTCTGAAACACTCTTTCTGTAGAAAATGCAAGTGGAGATTCGGAGCGCTAAGAGGGTAATAGTGGAAAAAGGAATGTCTCCAAATATAAACTACACAGAATCATTCTGTGAAACTTCTTTCTGATCTGTGCATTCAGCTAACAGAGTTAAACCATACTTTTGATTGAGCAGATCTGAACACTCTTTCTGTAGAAAATGCAACTGGACATTTGGAGCGCTAAGAGAGTAGTAGTGGAAAAAGGAATATATTCAAATATAAACTACACAGAAGCATTCTGTGAAACTTCTTTCTGATCTGAGCATTCAGCTAACAGAGTTAAACCATACTTTTGATTGAGCAGTTTTGAAGCACTCTGTCTGTAGAAAATGCAACTGGACATTCGTAGCGCTAAGTGGCTAATAGTGGAAAAAAGAATATGTTCAAATATAAACTACACAGAAGCATTGTATGAAACTTCTTTCTGTTCTGTGCATTCAACTAACAGAGTTGAACCTTACTTTTGATTGAGCCTTTCTGAAACACTCTTTCTGTAGAAACTGCAATTGGACATTCTGAGCGCTAAGAGGCCTATATTGGGAAAAATAATATCTTCAAATAAAAACTACACAGAAGCATTGTGTGAAACTTATTTCTGATATGTTCATTAAGCTAACAGAGTTAAACCATACTTTTGATTGCGCAGTTCTGAACACTCTTTCTGTAGAAAATGCAAGTGGACATTCGGAGCGCTAAGAGGGTAATAGTGGAAAAAGGAATATATTCAAATATAAACTACACAGTAGCATTCTGTGAAACTTCTTTCTGTTCTGTGCGTTCAACTAACAGTGTTGAACCTTACTTTTTATTGAGCCGTTCTGAAACACTCTTTCTGTAGAAACTGCAATTGGACATGCTAAGCGCTAAGAAGCCTACATTGGGAAAAAGAATATCTTCAAATAAAAACTACACAGATGCATTCTGTGAAACTTATTTCTGATCTGTAAATTCAGTTAACAGAGATAAAACATATTTTTGATTGAGCAGTTATGAAACACTCTTTTTGTAGAAAATGCAAGTGGAGCTTCGGAGCGCTAAGAGGGTAATAGTGGAAAAAGGAATGACCCCAAATATAAACTACAGAGAATCATTCGGTGAAACTTCTTTCTGATCTGTGCATTCAGCTAACAGAGTTAAACCATACTTTTGATTGAGCAGATCTGAACACTCTTTCTGTAGAAAATGCAACTGGACATTTGGAGCGCTATGAGCGTATTAGTGGAAAAAGGAATATATTCAAATATAAACTACACAGAAGCATTCTGTGAAACTTCTTTCTGATCTGAGCATTCAGCTAACAGAGTTAAACCATACTTTTGATTGAGCAGTTTTGAAACACTCTGTCTGTAGAAAATGCAACTGGACATTCGTAGCGCTAAGTGGGTAATAGTGGAAGAAAGAATATGTTCAAATATAAACTACACAGAATCATTGTATGAAACTTCTTTCTGTTCTGTGCATTCAACTAACAGTGTTGAACCTTACATTTGATTGAGCCGTTCTGAAACACTCTTACTGTAGAAACTGCAATTGGACATTCTGAGCGCTAAGAGGCCTATATTGGGAAAAAGAATGTCTACAAATAAAAACTACACAGAAGAATTGTGTGAAACTTCTTTCTGTTCTGTTTGTTCAACTAAAAGAGTTGAACCTTAGTTTTGATTGAGCCGTTCTGAAACACTCTTTCTGTAGAAAATGCAAGTGGAGATTCGGAGCGCTAAGAGGGTAATAGTGGAAAAAGGAATGTCTCCAAATATAAACTACACAGAATCATTCGGTGAAACTTCTTTCTGATCTGGGCATTCAGCTAACAGAGTTAAACCATACATTTGATTGAGCAGATCTGAACACTCTTTCTGTAGAAAATGAAACTGGACATTTGGAGCGCTAAGAGAGTAGTAGTGGAAAAAGGAATATATTCAAATATAAACTACACAGAAGCATTCTGTGAAACTTCTTTCTGATCTGAGCATTCAGCTAACAGAGTTAAACCATACTTTTGATTGAGCAGTTTTGAAACACTCTGTCTGTAGAAAATGCAACTGGACATTCGTAGCGCTAAGTGGGTAATAGTGGAAAAAAGAATATGTTCAAATATAAACTACACAGAAGCATTGTATGAAACTTCTTTCTGTTCTGTGCATTCAACTAACAGAGTTGAACCTTACTTTTGATTGAGCCTTTCTGAAACACTCTTTCTGTAGAAACTGCAATTGGACATTCTGAGCGCTAAGAGGCCTCTACTGGGAAAAATAATATCTTCAAATAAAAACTACACAGAAGCATTGTGTGAAACTTATTCCTGATATGTTCATTAAGCTAACAGAGTTAAACCATACTTTTGATTGCGCAGTTCTGCACACTCTTTCTGTAGAAAATGCAAGTGGACATTCGGAGCCCTAAGAGGGTAATAGTGGAAAAAGGAATATATTCAAATATAAACTAAACAGTAGCATTCTGTGAAACTTCTTTCTGTTCTGTGCGTTCAACTAACAGTGTTGAACCTTACTTTTGATTGAGCCGTTCTGAAACACTCTTTCTGTAGAAACTGCAATTGGACATGCTAAGCGCTAAGAGGCCTACATTGGGAAAAAGAATATCTTCAAATAAAAACTACACAGATGCATTCTGTGAAACTTATTTCTGATCTGTAAATTCAGTTAACAGAGATAAAACATATTTTTGATTGAGCAGTTATGAAACACTCTTTTTGTAGAAAATGCAAGTGGAGATTCGGAGCGCTAAGAGGGTAATAGTGGAAAAAGGAATGTCTTCAAATATAAACTACACAGAATCATTCGGTGAAACTTCTTTCTGATCTGTGCATTCAGCTAACAGAATTAAACCATACTTTTGATTGAGCAGATCTGAACACTCTTTCTGTAGAAAATGCAACTGCACATTTGGAGCGCTAAGAGGGTAGTAGTGGAAAAAGGAATATATTCAAATATAAACTACACAGAAGCATTCTGTGAAACTTCTTTCTGATCTGAGCATTCAGCTAACAGAGTTAAACCATACTTTTGATTGAGCAGTTTTGAAACACTCTGTCTGTAGAAAATGCAACTGGACATTCGTAGCGCTAAGTGGGTAATAGTGGAAAAAAGAATATGTTCAAATATAAACTACACAGAAGCATTGTATGAAACTTCTTTCTGTTCTGTGCATTCAACTAACAGAGTTGAACCTTACTTTTGATTGAGCCGTTCTGAAACACTCTTTCTGTAGAAACTGCGATTGGACATTCTGAGCGCTAAGAGGCCTATATTGGGAAAAAGAATGTCTACAAATAAAAACTACACAGAAGAATTGTGTGAAACTTCTTTCTGTTCCGTTTGTTCCACTAAAAGTGTTGAACCTTAGTTTTGATTGAGCCGTTCTGAAACACTCTTTCTGTAGAAAATGCAAGTGGAGATTCCGAGCGCTAAGAGGGTAATAGTGGAAAAAGGAATGTCTCCAAATATAAACTACACAGAATCATTCTGTGAAACTTCTTTCTGATCTGTGCATTCAGCTAACAGAGTTAAACCATACTTTTGATTGAGCAGATCTGAACACTCTTTCTGTAGAAAATGCAACTGGACATTTGGAGCGCTAAGAGAGTAGTAGTGGAAAAAGGAATATATTCAAATATAAACTACACCGAAGCATTCTGTGAAACTTCTTTCTGATCTGAGCATTCAGCTAACAGAGTTAAACCATACTTTTGATTGAGCAGTTTTGAAACACTCTGTCTGTAGAAAATGCAACTGGACATTCGTAGCGCTCACTGGGTAATAGTGGAAAAAAGAATATGTTCAAATATAAACTACACAGAAGCATCGTATGAAACTTCTTTCTGTTCTGTGCATTCAACTAACAGAGTTGAACCTTACTTTTGATTGAGCCGTTCTGAAACACTCTTTCTGTAGAAACTGCAATTGGACATTCTGAGCGCTAAGAGGCCTATAATGGGAAAAGGAATGTCTACAAATAAAAACTACACAGAAGAATTGTGTGAAACTTCTTTCTGTTCTGTTTGTTCAACTAAAAGAGTTGAACCTTAGTTTTGTTTGAGCCGTTCTGAAACACTCTTTCTGTAGAAAATGCAAGTGGAGATTCGGAGCGCTAAGAGGGTAATAGTGGAAAAAGGAATGTCTCCAAATATAAACTACACAGAATCATTCTGTGAAACTTCTTTCTGATCTGTGCATTCAGCTAACAGAGTTAAACCATACTTTTGATTGAGCAGATCTGAACACTCTTTCTGTAGAAAATGCAACTGGACATTTGGAGCGCTAAGAGAGTAGTAGTGGAAAAAGGAATATATTCAAATATAAACTACACAGAAGCATTCTGTGAAACTTCTTTCTGATCTGAGCATTCAGCTAACAGAGTTAAACCATACTTTTGATTGAGCAGTTTTGAAGCACTCTGTCTGTAGAAAATGCAACTGGTCATTCGTAGCGCTAAGTGGCTAATAGTGGAAAAAAGAATATGTTCAAATATAAACTACACAGAAGCATTGTATGAAACTTCTTTCTGTTCTGTGCATTCAACTAACAGAGTTGAACCTTACTTTTGATTGATCCTTTCTGAAACACTCTTTCTGTAGAAACTGCAATTGGACATTCTGAGCGCTAAGAGGCCTATATTGGGAAAAATAATATCTTCAAATAAAAACTACACAGAAGCATTGTGTGAAACTTATTTCTGATATGTTCATTAAGCTAACAGAGTTAAACCATACTTTTGATTGCGCAGTTCTGAACACTCTTTCTGTAGAAAATGCAAGTGGACATTCGGAGCGCTAAGAGGGTAATAGTGGAAAAAGGAATATATTCAAATATAAACTACACAGTAGCATTCTGTGAAACTTCTTTCTGTTCTGTGCGTTCAACTAACATTGTTGAACCTTACTTTTGATTGAGCCGTTCTGAAACACTCTTTCTGTAGAAACTGCAATTGGACATGCTAAGCGCTAAGAAGCCTACATTGGGAAAAAGAATATCTTCAAATAAAAACTACACAGATGCATTCTGTGAAACTTATTTCTGATCTGTAAATTCAGTTAACAGAGATAAAACATATTTTTGATTGAGCAGTTATGAAACACTCTTTTTGTAGAAAATGCAAGTGGAGCTTCGGAGCGCTAAGAGGGTAATAGTGGAAAAAGGAATGTCTCCAAATATAAACTACAGAGAATCATTCGGTGAAACTTCTTTCTGATCTGTGCATTCAGCTAACAGAGTTAAACCATACTTTTGATTGAGCAGATCTGAACACTCTTTCTGTAGAAAATGCAACTGGACATTTGGAGCGCTAAGAGCGTAGTAGTGGAAAAAGGAATATATTCAAATATAAACTACACAGAAGCATTCTGTGAAACTTCTTTCTGATCTGAGCTTTCAGCTAACAGAGTTAAACCATACTTTTGATTGAGCAGTTTTGAAACACTCTGTCTGTAGAAAATGCAACTGGACATTCGTAGCGCTAAGTGGGTAATAGTGGAAGAAAGAATATGTTCAAATATAAACTACACAGAATCATTGTATGAAACTTCTTTCTGTTCTGTGCATTCAACTAACAGTGTTGAACCTTACATTTGATTGAGCCGTTCTGAAACACTCTTACTGTAGAAACTGCAATTGGACATTCTGAGCGCTAAGAGGCCTATATTGGGAAAAAGAATGTCTACAAATAAAAACTACACAGAAGAATTGTGTGAAACTTCTTTCTGTTCTGTTTGTTCAACTAAAAGAGTTGAACCTTAGTTTTGATTGAGCCGTTCTGAAACACTCTTTCTGTAGAAAATGCAAGTGGAGATTCGGAGCGCTAAGAGGGTAATAGTGGAAAAAGGAATGTCTCCAAATATAAACTACACAGAATCATTCGGTGAAACTTCTTTCTGATCTGGGCATTCAGCTAACAGAGTTAAACCATACATTTGATTGAGCAGATCTGAACACTCTTTCTGTAGAAAATGAAACTGGACATTTGGAGCGCTAAGAGAGTAGTAGTGGAAAAAGGAATATATTCAAATATAAACTACACAGAAGCATTCTGTGAAACTTCTTTCTGATCTGAGCATTCAGCTAACAGAGTTAAACCATACTTTTGATTGAGCAGTTTTGAAACACTCTGTCTGTAGAAAATGCAACTGGACATTCGTAGCGCTAAGTGGGTAATAGTGGAAAAAAGAATATGTTCAAATATAAACTACACAGAAGCATTGTATGAAACTTCTTTCTGTTCTGTGCATTCAACTAACAGAGTTGAACCTTACTTTTGATTGAGCCTTTCTGAAACACTCTTTCTGTAGAAACTGCAATTGGACATTCTGAGCGCTAAGAGGCCTCTACTGGGAAAAATAATATCTTCAAATAAAAACTACACAGAAGCATTGTGTGAAACTTATTCCTGATATGTTCATTAAGCTAACAGAGTTAAACCATACTTTTGATTGCGCAGTTCTGCACACTCTTTCTGTAGAAAATGCAAGTGGACATTCGGAGCCCTAAGAGGGTAATAGTGGAAAAAGGAATATATTCAAATATAAACTACACAGTAGCATTCTGTGAAACTTCTTTCTGTTCTGTGCGTTCAACTAACAGTGTTGAACCTTACTTTTGATTGAGCCGTTCTGAAACACTCTTTCTGTAGAAACTGCAATTGGACATGCTAAGCGCTAAGAGGCCTACATTGGGAAAAAGAATATCTTCAAATAAAAACTACACAGATGCATTCTGTGAAACTTATTTCTGATCTGTAAATTCAGTTAACAGAGATAAAACATATTTTTGATTGAGCAGTTATGAAACACTCTTTTTGTAGAAAATGCAAGTGGAGATTCGGAGCGCTAAGAGGGTAATAGTGGAAAAAGGAATGTCTTCAAATATAAACTACACAGAATCATTCGGTGAAACTTCTTTCTGATCTGTGCATTCAGCTAACAGAATTAAACCATACTTTTGATTGAGCAGATCTGAACACTCTTTCTGTAGAAAATGCAACTGCACATTTTGAGCGCTAAGAGGGTAGTAGTGGAAAAAGGAATATATTCAAATATAAACTACACAGAAGCATTCTGTGAAACTTCTTTCTGATCTGAGCATTCAGCTAACAGAGTTAAACCATACTTTTGATTGAGCAGTTTTGAAACACTCTGTCTGTAGAAAATGCAACTGGACATTCGTAGCGCTAAGTGGGTAATAGTGGAAAAAAGAATATGTTCAAATATAAACTACACAGAAGCATTGTATGAAACTTCTTTCTGTTCTGTGCATTCAACTAACAGAGTTGAACCTTACTTTTGATTGAGCCGTTCTGAAACACTCTTTCTGTAGAAACTGCGATTGGACATTCTGAGCGCTAAGAGGCCTATATTGGGAAAAAGAATGTCTACAAATAAAAACTACACAGAAGAATTGTTTGAAACTTCTTTCTGTTCCGTTTGTTCCACTAAAAGTGTTGAACCTTAGTTTTGATTGAGCCGTTCTGAAACACTCTTTCTGTAGAAAATGCAAGTGGAGATTCGGAGCGCTAAGAGGGTAATAGTGGAAAAAGGAATGTCTCCAAATATAAACTACACAGAATCATTCTGTGAAACTTCTTTCTGATCTGTGCATTCAGCTAACAGAGTTAAACCATACTTTTGATTGAGCAGATCTGAACACTCTTTCTGTAGAAAATGCAACTGGACATTTGGAGCGCTAAGAGAGTAGTAGTGGAAAAAGGAATATATTCAAATATAAACTACACCGAAGCATTCTGTGAAACTTCTTTCTGATCTGAGCATTCAGCTAACAGAGTTAAACCATACTTTTGATTGAGCAGTTTTGAAACACTCTGTCTGTAGAAAATGCAACTGGACATTCGTAGCGCTCACTGGGTAATAGTGGAAAAAAGAATATGTTCAAATATAAACTACACAGAAGCATCGTATGAAACTTCTTTCTGTTCGGTGCATTCAACTAACAGAGTTGAACCTTACTTTTGATTGAGCCGTTCTGAAACACTCTTTCTGTAGAAACTGCAATTGGACATTCTGAGCGCTAAGAGGCCTATATTGGGAAAAGGAATGTCTACAAATAAAAACTACACAGAAGAATTGTGTGAAACTTCTTTCTGTTCTGTTTGTTCAACTAAAAGAGTTGAACCTTAGTTTTGATTGAGCCGTTCTGAAACACTCTTTCTGTAGAAAATCCAAGTGGAGATTCGGAGCGCTAAGAGGGTAATAGTGGAAAAAGGAATGTCTCCAAATATAAACTACACAGAATCATTCGGTGAAACTTCTTTCTGATCTGTGCATTCAGCTAACAGAATTAAACCATACTTTTGATTGAGCAGATCTGAACACTCTTTCTGTAGAAAATGCAACTGGACATTTGGAGCGCTATGAGAGTAGTAGTGGAAAAAGGAATATATTCAAATATAAACTACACAGAAGCATTCTTTTAAACTTCTTTCTGATCTGAGCATTCAGCTAACAGAGTTAAACCATACTTTTGATTGAGCAGTTTTGAAACACTCTGTCTGTAGAAAATGCAACTGGACATTCGTAGCGCTAACTGGGTAATAGTGGAAAAAAGAATATGTTCAAATATAAACTACACAGAAGCATTGTATGAAACTTCTTTCTGTTCTGTGCATTCAACTAACAGAGTTGAACCTTACTTTTGATTGAGCCTTTCTGAAACACTCTTCCTGTAGAAACTGCAATTGGACATTCTGAGCGCTAAGAGGCCTATATTGGGAAAAATAATATCTTCAAATAAAAACTACACAGAAGCATTGTGTGAAACTTATTTCTGATATGTTCATTAAGCTAACAGAGTTAAACCATACTTTTGATTGCGCAGTTCTGAACACTCTTTCTGTAGAAAATGCAAGTGGACATTCGGAGCGCTAAGAGGGTAATAGTGGAAAAAGGAATATATTCAAATTTAAACTACACAGTAGCATTCTGTGAAAATTCTTTCTGTTCTGTGCATTCAACTAACCGAGTTGAACCTTACTTTTGATTGAGCCGTTCTGAAACACTCTTTCTGTAGAAACTGCAATTGGACATGCTAAGCGCTAAGAGGCCTACATTGGGAAAAAGAATATCTTCAAATAAAAACTACACAGATGCATTCTGTGAAACTTATTTCTGATCTGTAAATTCAGTTAACAGAGATAAAACATATTTTTGATTGAGCAGTTATGAAACACTCTTTTTGTAGAAAATGCAAGTGGAGATTCGGAGCGCTAAGAGGGTAATAGTGGAAAAAGGAATGTCTCCAAATATAAACTACAGAGAATCATTCGGTGAAACTTCTTTCTGATCTGTGCATTCAGCTAACAGAGTTAAACCATACTTTTGATTGAGCAGATCTGAACACTCTTTCTGTAGAAAATGCAACTGGACATTTGGAGCACTAAGAGCGTAGTAGTGGAAAAAGGAATATATTCAAATATAAACTACACAGAAGCATTCTGTGAAACTTCTTTCTGATCTGAGCATTCAGCTAACAGAGTTAAACCATACTTTTGATTGAGCAGTTTTGAATCACTCTGTCTGTAGAAAATGCAACTGGACATTCGTAGCGCTAAGTGGGTAATAGTGGAAAAAAGAATATGTTCAAATATAAACTACACAGAATCATTGTATGAAACTACTTTCTGTTCTGTGCATTCAACTAAGAGAGTTGAACCTTACTTTTGATTGAGCCGTTCTGAAACACTCTTTCTGTAGAAACTGCAATTGGACATTCTGAGCGCTAAGAGGCCTCTACTGGGAAAAATAATATCTTCAAATAAAAACTACACAGAAGCATTGTGTGAAACTTATTCCTGATATGTTCATTAAGCTAACAGAGTTAAACCATACTTTTGATTGCGCAGTTCTGAACACTCTTTCTGTAGAAAATGCAAGTGGACATTCGGAGCGCTAAGAGGGTAATAGTGGAAAAAGGAATATATTCAAATATAAACTACACAGTAGCATTCTGTGAAACTTCTTTCTGTTCTGTGCGTTCAACTAACAGTGTTGAACCTTACTTTTGATTGAGCCGTTCTGAAACACTCTTTCTGTAGAAACTGCAATTGGACATGCTAAGCGCTAAGAGGCCTACATTGGGAAAAAGAATATCTTCAAATAAAAACTACACAGATGCATTCTGTGAAACTTATTTCTGATCTGTAAATTCAGTTAACAGAGATAAAACATATTTTTGATTGAGCAGTTATGAAACACTCTTTTTGTAGAAAATGCAAGTGGAGATTCGGAGCGCTAAGAGGGTAATAGTGGAAAAAGGAATGTCTCCAAATATAAACTACAGAGAATCATTCGGTGAAACTTCTTTCTGATCTGTGCATTCAGCTAACAGAGTTAAACCATACTTTTGATTGAGCAGATCTGAACACTCTTTTTGTAGAAAATGCAACTGGACATTTGGAGCGCTAAGAGCGTAGTAGTGGAAAAAGGAATATATTCAAATATAAACTACACAGAAGCATTCTGTGAAACTTCTTTCTGATCTGAGCATTCAGCTAACAGAGTTAAACCATACTTTTGATTGAGCAGTTTTGAAACACTCTGTCTGTAGAAAATGCAACTGGACATTCGTAGCGCTAAGTGGGTAATAGTGGAAAAAAGAATATGTTCAAATATAAACTACACAGAAGCATTGTATGAAACTTCTTTCTTTTCTGTGCATTCAACTAACAGAGTTGAACCTTACTTTTGATTGAGCCGTTCTGAAACACTCTTTCTGTGGAAACTGCAATTGGACATTCTGAGCGCTAAGAGGCCTATATTGGGAAAAAGTATGTCTACAAATAAAAACTACACAGAAGAATTTTGTGAAACTTCTTTCTGTTCTGTTTGTTCAACTAAAAGAGTTGAACCTTAGTTTTGATTGAGCCGTTCTGAAACACTCTTTCTGTAGAAAATCCAAGTGGAGATTCGGAGCGCTAAGAGGGTAATAGTGGAAAAAGGAATGTCTCCAAATATAAACTACAAAGAATCATTCGGTGAAACTTCTTTCTGATCTGTGCATTCAGCTAACAGAATTAAACCATACTTTTGATTGAGCAGATCTGAACACTCTTTCTGTAGAAAATGCAACTGGACATTTGGAGCACTAAGAGCGTAGTAGTGGAAAAAGGAATATATTCAAATATAAACTACACAGAAGCATTCTGTGAAACTTCTTTCTGATCTGAGCATTCAGCTAACAGAGTTAAACCATACTTTTGATTGAGCAGTTTTGAAACACTCTGTCTGTAGAAAATGCAACTGGACATTCGTAGCGCTAAGTGGGTAATAGTGGAAAAAAGAATATGTTCAAATATAAACTACACAGAATCATTGTATGAAACTTCTTTCTGTTCTGTGCATTCAACTAACAGAGTTGAACCTTACTTTTGATTGAGCCGTTCTGAAACACTCTTTCTGTAGAAACTGCAATTGGACATTCTGAGCGCTAAGAGGCCTCTACTGGGAAAAATAATATCTTCAAATAAAAACTACACAGAAGCATTGTGTGAAACTTATTCCTGATATGTTCATTAAGCTAACAGAGTTAAACCATACTTTTGATTGCGCAGTTCTGAACACTCTTTCTGTAGAAAATGCAAGTGGACATTCGGAGCGCTAAGAGGGTAATAGTGGAAAAAGGAATATATTCAAATATAAACTACACAGTAGCATTCTGTGAAACTTCTTTCTGTTCTGTGCGTTCAACTAACAGTGTTGAACCTTACTTTTGATTGAGCCGTTCTGAAACACTCTTTCTGTAGAAACTGCAATTGGACATGCTAAGCGCAAAGAGGCCTACATTGGGAAAAAGAATATCTTCAAATAAAAACTACACAGATGCATTCTGTGAAACATATTTCTGATCTGTAAATTCAGTTAACAGAGATAAAACATATTTTTGATTGAGCAGTTATGAAACACTCTTTTTGTAGAAAATGCAAGTGGAGCTTCGGAGCGCTAAGAGGGTTATAGTGGAAAAGGGAATGTCTCCAAATATAAACTACAGAGAATCATTCGGTGAAACTTCTTTCTGATCTGTGCATTCAGTTAACAGAGTTAAACCATACTTTTGATTGAGCAGATCTGAACACTCTTTCTGTAGAAAATGCAACTGGACATTTGGAGCGCTAAGAGCGTAGTAGTGGAAAAAGGAATATATTCAAATATAAACTACACAGAAGCATTCTGTGAAACTTCTTTCTGATCTGAGCATTCAGCTAACAGAGTTAAACCATACTTTTGATTGAGCAGTTTTGAAACACTCTGTCTGTAGAAAATGCAACTGGACATTCGTAGCGCTAAGTGGGTAATAGTGGAAAAAAGAATATGTTCAAATATAAACTACACAGAATCATTGTATGCAACTTCTTTCTGTTCTGTGCATTCAACTAACAGAGTTGAACCTTACATTTGATTGAGCCGTTCTGAAACACTCTTTCTGTAGAAACTGCAATTGGACATTCTGAGCGCTAAGAGGCCTATATTGGGAAAAAGAATGTCTACAAATAAAAACTACACAGAAGAATTGTGTGAAACTTCTTTCTGTTCTGTTTGTTCAACTAAAAGAGTTGAACCTTAGTTTTGATTGAGCCGTTCTGAAACACTCTTTCTGTAGAAAATGCAAGTGGAGATTCGGAGCGCTAAGAGGGTAATAGTGGAAAAAGGAATGTCTCCAAATATAAACTACACAGAATCATTCGGTGAAACTTCTTTCTGATCTGTGCATTCAGCTAACAGAGTTAAACCATACATTTGATTGAGCAGATCTGAACACTCTTTCTGTAGAAAATGCAACTGGACATTTGGAGCGCTAAGACAGTAGTAGTGGAAAAAGGAATATATTCAAATATAAACTACACAGAAGCATTCTGTGAAACTTCTTTCTTATCTGAGCATTCAGCTAACAGAGTTAAACCATACTTTTGTTTGAGCAGTTTTGAAACACTCAGTCTGTAGAAAATGCAACTGGACATTAGTAGCGCTAAGTGGGTAATAGTGGAAAAAAGAATATGTTCAAATATAAACTACACAGAAGCATTGTATGAAACTTCTTTCTGTTCTGTGCATTCAACTAACAGATTTGAACCTTACTTTTGATTGAGCCTTTCTGAAACACTCTTTCTGTAGAAACTGCAATTGGACATTCTGAGCGCTAAGAGGCCTATATTGGAAAAAATAATATCTTCAAATAAAAACTACACAGAAGCATTGTGTGAAACTTATTTCTGATATGTTCATTAAGCTAACAGAGTTAAACCATACTTTTGATTGCGCAGTTCTGAACACTCTTTCTGTAGAAAATGCAAGTGGACATTCGGAGTGCTAAGAGGGTAATAGTGGAAAAAGGAATATATTCAAATATAAACTACACAGTAGCATTCTGTGAAAGTTCTTTCTGTTCTGTGCATTCAACTAACAGAGTTGAACATTACTTTTGATTGAGTCGTTCTGAAACACTCTTTCTGTAGAAACTGCAATTGGACATGCTAAGCGCTAAGAGGCCTACATTGGGAAAAAGAATATCTTCAAATAAAAACTACACAGATGCATTCTGTGAAACTTATTTCTGATCTGTAAATTCAGTTAACAGAGATAAAACATATTTTTGATTGAGCAGTTATGAAACACTCTTTTTGTAGAAAATGCAAGTGGAGATTCGGAGCGCTAAGAGGGTAATAGTGGAAAAAGGAATGTCTTCAAATATAAACTACACAGAATCATTCGGTGAAACTTCTTTCTGATCTGTGCATTCAGCTAACAGAGTTAAACCATACTTTTGATTGAGCAGATCTGAACACTCTTTCTGTAGAAAATGCAACTGCACATTTGGAGCGCTAAGAGGGTAGTAGTGGAAAAAGGAATATATTCAAATATAAACTACACAGAAGCATTCTGTGAAACTTCTTTCTGATCTGAGCATTCAGCTAACAGAGTTAAACCATACTTTTGATTGAGCAGTTTTGAAACACTCTGTCTGTAGATAATGCAACTGGACATTCGTAGCGCTCACTGGGTAATAGTGGAAAAAAGAATATGTTCAAATATAAACTACACAGAAGCATCGTATGAAACTTCTTTCTGTTCTGTGCATTCAACTAACAGAGTTGAACCTTACTTTTGATTGAGCCGTTCTGAAACACTCTTTCTGTAGAAACTGCAATTGGACATTCTGAGCGCTAAGAGGCCTATATTGGGAAAAGGAATGTCTACAAATAAAAACTACACAGAAGAATTGTGTGAAACTTATTTCTGATCTGTGCATTCAGCTAACAGAGTTAAACCATACTTTTTATTGAGCAGATCTGAACACTCTTTCTGTAGAAAATGCAACTGCACATTTGGAGCGCTAAGAGGGTAGTAGTGGAAAAAGGAATATATTCAAATATAAACTACACAGAAGCATTCTGTGAAACTTATTTCTGATCTGAGCATTCAGCTAACAGAGTTAAACCATACTTTTGATTGAGCAGTTTTGAAACACTCTGTCTGTAGAAAATGCAACTGGACATTCGTAGCGCTAAGTGGGTAATAGTGGAAAAAAGAATATGTTCAAATATAAACTACACAGAAGCATTGTATGAAACTTCTTTCTGTTCTGTGCATTCAACTAACAGAGTTGAACCTTACTTTTGATTGAGCCGTTCTGAAACACTCTTTCTGTAGAAACTGCAATTGGACATTCTGAGCGCTAAGAGGCCTATATTGGGAAAAAGAATGTCTACAAATAAAAACTACACAGAAGAATTGTGTGAAACTTCTCTCTGTTCCGTTTGTTCCACTAAAAGTGTTGAACCTTAGTTTTGATTGAGCCGTTCTGAAACACTCTTTCTGTAGAAAATGCAAGTGGAGATTCGGAGCGATAAGAGGGTAATAGTGGAAAAAGGAATGTCTCCAAATATAAACTACACAGAATCATTCGGTGAAACTTCTTTCTGATCTGTGCATTCAGCTAACAGAGTTAAACCATACATTTGATTGAGCAGATCTGAACACTCTTTCTGTAGAAAATGCAACTGGACATTTGGAGCGCTAAGAGAGTAGTAGTGGAAAAAGGAATATATTCAAATATAAACTACACAGAAGCATTCTGTGAAACTTCTTTCTGATCTGAGCATTCAGCTAACAGAGTTAAACCATACTTTTGATTGAGCAGTTTTGAAACACTCAGTCTGTAGAAAATGCAACTGGACATTAGTAGCGCTAAGTGGGTAATAGTGGAAAAAAGAATATGTTCAAATATAAACTACACAGAAGCATTGTATGAAACTTCTTTCTGTTCTGTGCATTCAACTAACAGATTTGAACCTTACTTTTGATTGAGCCTTTCTGAAACACTCTTTCTGTAGAAACTGCAATTGGACATTCTGAGCGCTAAGAGGCCTATATTGGAAAAAAAAATATCTTCAAATAAAAACTACACAGAAGCATTGTGTGAAACTTATTTCTGATATGTTCATTAAGCTAACAGAGTTAAACCATACTTTTGATTGCGCAGTTCTGAACACTCTTTCTGTAGAAAATGCAAGTGGACATTCGGAGTGCTAAGAGGGTAATAGTGGAAAAAGGAATATATACAAATATAAACTACACAGTAGCATTCTGTGAAAATTCTTTCTGTTCTGTGCATTCAACTAACAGAATTGAACCTTACTTTTGATTCAGTCGTTCTGAAACACTCTTTCTGTAGAAACTGCAATTGGACATGCTAAGCGCTAAGAGGCCTACATTGGGAAAAAGTATATCTTCAAATAAAAACTACACAGATGCATTCTGTGAAACTTATTTCTGATCTGTAAAATCAGTTAACAGAGATAAAACATATTTTTGATTGAGCAGTTATGAAACACTCTTTTTGTAGAAAATGCAAGTTGAGCTTCGGAGCGCTAAGAGGGTAATAGTGGAAAAAGGAATGTCTCCAAATATAAACTACAGAGAATCATTCGGTGAAACTTCTTTCTGATCTGTGCATTCAGCTAACAGAGTTAAACCATACTTTTGATTGAGCAGATCTGAACACTCTTTCTGTAGAAAATGCAACTGGACATTTGGAGCGCTAAGAGCGTAGTAGTGGAAAAAGGAATATATTCAAATATAAACTACACAGAAGCATTCTGTGAAACTTCTTTCTGATCTGAGCATTCAGCTAACAGAGTTAAACCATACTTTTGATTGAGCAGTTTTGAAACACTCTGTCTGTAGAAAATGCAACTGGACATTCGTAGCGCTAAGTGGGTAATAGTGGAAGAAAGAATATGTTCAAATATAAACTACACAGAATCATTGTATGAAACTTCTTTCTGTTCTGTGCATTCAACTAACAGAGTTGAACCTTACATTTGATTGAGCCGTTCTGAAACACTCTTTCTGTAGAAACTGCAATTGGACATTCTGAGCGCTAAGAGGCCTATATTGGGAAAAAGAATGTCTACAAATAAAAACTACACAGAAGAATTGTGTGAAACTTCTTTCTGTTCTGTTTGTTCAACTAAAAGAGTTGAACCTTAGTTTTGATTGAGCCGTTCTGAAACACTCTTTCTGTAGAAAATGCAAGTGGAGATTCGGAGCGCTAAGAGGGTAATAGTGGAAAAAGGAATGTCTCCAAATATAAACTACACAGAATCATTCGGTGAAACTTCTTTCTGATCTGTGCATTCAGCTAACAGAGTTAAACCATACATTTGATTGAGCAGATCTGAACACTCTTTCTGTAGAAAATGCAACTGGACATTTGGAGCGCTAAGAGAGTAGTAGTGGAAAAAGGAATATATTCAAATATAAACTACACAGAAGCATTCTGTGAAACTTCTTTCTGATCTGAGCATTCAGCTAACAGAGTTAAACCATACTTTTGATTGAGCAGTTTTGAAACACTCAGTATGTAGAAAATGCAACTGGACATTAGTAGCGCTATGTGGGTAATAGTGGAAAAAAGAATATGTTCAAATATAAACTACACAGAAGCATTGTATGAAACTTCTTTCTGTTCTGTGCATTCAACTAACAGATTTGAACCTTACTTTTGATTGAGCCTTTCTGAAACACTCTTTCTGTAGAAACTGCAATTGGACATTCTGAGCGCTAAGAGGCCTATATTGGAAAAAATAATATCTTCAAATAAAAACTACACAGAAGCATTGTGTGAAACTTATTTCTGATATGTTCATTAAGCTAACAGAGTTAAACCATACTTTTGATTGCGCAGTTCTGAACACTCTTTCTGTAGAAAATGCAAGTGGACATTCGGAGTGCTAAGAGGGTAATAGTGGAAAAAGGAATATATTCAAATATAAACTACACAGTAGCATTCTGTGAAAATTCTTTCTGTTCTGTGCATTCAACTAACAGAGTTGAAGCTTACTTTTGATTGAGTCGTTCTGAAACACTCTTTCTGTAGAAACTGCAATTGGACATGCTAAGCGCTAAGAGGCCTACATTGGGAAAAAGAATATCTTCAAATAAAATCTACACAGATGCATTCTGTGAAACTTATTTCTGATCTGTGCATTCAGCTAACAGAGTTAAACCATACTTTTGATTGAGCAGATCTGAACACTCTTTCTGTAGAAAATGCAACTGCACATTTGGAGCGCGAAGAGGGTAGTAGTGGAAAAAGGAATATATTCAAATATAAACTACACAGAAGCATTCTGTGAAACTTCTTTCTGATCTGAGCATTCAGCTAACAGAGTTAAACCATACTTTTGATTGAGCAGTTTTGAAACACTCTGTCTGTAGAAAATGCAACTGGACATTCATAGCGCTAAGTGGGTAATAGTGGAAAAAAGAATATGTTCAAATATAAACTACACAGAAGCATTGTATGAAACTTCTTTCTGTTCTGTGAATTCAACTAACAGAGTTGAACCTTACTTTTGATTGAGCCGTTCTGAAACACTCTTTCTGTAGAAACTGCAATTGGACATTCTGAGCGCTAAGAGGCCTATATTGCGAAAAAGAATGTCTACAAATAAAAACTACACAGAAGAATTGTGTGAAACTTCTTTCTGTTCCGTTTGTTCCACTAAAAGTGTTGAACCTTAGTTTTGATTGAGCCGTTCTGAAACACTCTTTCTGTAGAAAATGCAAGTGGAGATTCGGAGCGCTAAGAGGGTAATAGTGGAAAAAGGAATGTCTCCAAATATAAACTACACAGAATCATTCGGTGAAACTTCTTTCTGATCTGTGCATTCAGCTAACAGAGTTAAACCATACATTTGATTGAGCAGATCTGAACACTCTTTCTGTAGAAAATGCAACTGGACATTTGGAGCGCTAAGAGAGTAGTAGTGGAAAAAGGAATATATTCAAATATAAACTACACAGAAGCATTCTGTGAAACTTCTTTCTGATCTGAGCATTCAGCTAAAAGAGTTAAACCATACTTTTGATTGAGCAGTTTTGAAACACTCAGTCTGTAGAAAATGCAACTGGACATTAGTAGCGCTAAGTGGGTAATAGTGGAAAAAAGAATATGTTCAAATATAAACTACACAGAAGCATTGTATGAAACTTCTTTCTGTTCTGTGCATTCAACTAACAGATTTGAACCTTACTTTTGATTGAGCCTTTCTGAAACACTCTTTCTGTAGAAACTGCAATTGGACATTCTGAGCGCTAAGAGGCCTATATTGGAAAAAATAATATCTTCAAATAAAAACTACACAGAAGCATTGTGTGAAACTTATTTCTGATATGTTCATTAAGCTAACAGAGTTAAACCATACTTTTGATTGCGCAGTTCTGAACACTCTTTCTGTAGAAAATGCAAGTGGACATTCGGAGTGCTAAGAGGGTAATAGTGGAAAAAGGAATATATTCAAATATAAACTACACAGTAGCATTCTGTGAAAATTCTTTCCGTTCTGTGCATTCAACTAACAGAGTTGAACCTTACTTTTGATTGAGTCGTTCTGAAACACTCTTTCTGTAGAAACTGCAATTGGACATGCTAAGCGCTAAGAGGCCTACATTGGGAAAAAGGATATCTTCAAATAAAAACTACACAGATGCATTCTGTGAAACTTATTTCTGATCTGTAAATTCAGTTAACAGAGATAAAACATATTTTTGATTGAGCAGTTATGAAACACTCTTTTTGTAGAAAATGCAAGTGGAGCTTCGGAGCGCTAAGAGGGTAATAGTGGAAAAAGGAATGTCTCCAAATATAAACTACAGAGAATCATTCGGTGAAACTTCTTTCTGATCTGTGCATTCAGCTAACAGAGTTAAACCATACTTTTGATTGAGCAGATCTGAACACTCTTTCTGTAGAAAATGCAACTGGACATTTGGAGCGCTAAGAGCATAGTAGTGGAAAAAGGAATATATTCAAATATAAACTACACAGAAGCATTCTGTGAAACTTCTTTCTGATCTGAGCATTCAGCTAACAGAGTTAAACCATACTTTTGATTGAGCAGTTTTGAAACACTCTGTCTGTAGAAAATGCAACTGGACATTCGTAGCGCTAAGTGGGTAATAGTGGAAGAAAGATTATGTTCAAATATAAACTACACAGAATCATTGTATGAAACTTCTTTCTGTTCTGTGCATTCAACTAACAGAGTTGAACCTTACATTTGATTGAGCCGTTCTGAAACACTCTTTCTGTAGAAACTGCAATTGGACATTCTGAGCGCTAAGAGGCCTATATTGGGAAAAAGAATGTCTACAAATAAAAACTACACAGAAGAATTTTGTGAAACTTCTTTCTGTTCTGTTTGTTCAACTAAAAGAGTTGAACCTTAGTTTTGATTGAGCCGTTCTGAAACACTCTTTCTGTAGAAAATGCAAGTGGAGATTCGGAGCGCTAAGAGGGTAATAGTGGAAAAAGGAATGTCTCCAAATATAAACTACACAGAATCATTCGGTGAAACTTCTTTCTGATCTGTGCATTCAGCTAACAGAGTTAAACCATACATTTGATTGAGCAGATCTGAACACTCTTTCTGTAGAAAATGCAACTGGACATTTGGAGCGCTAAGAGAGTAGTAGTGGAAAAAGGAATATGTTCAAATATAAACTACACAGAAGCATTCTGTGAAACTTCTTTCTGATCTGAGCATTCAGCTAACAGAGTTAAACCATACTTTTGATTGAGCAGTTTTGAAACACTCAGTATGTAGAAAATGCAACTGGACATTAGTAGCGCTAAGTGGGTAATAGTGGAAAAAAGAATATGTTCAAATATAAACTACACAGAAGCATTGTATGAAACTTCTTTCTGTTCTGTGCATTCAACTAACAGATTTGAACCTTACTTTTGATTGAGCCTTTCTGAAACACTCTTTCTGTAGAAACTGCAATTGGACATTCTGAGCGCTAAGAGGCCTATATTGGAAAAAATAATATCTTCAAATAAAAACTACACAGAAGCATTGTGTGAAACTTATTTCTGATATGTTCATTAAGCTAACAGAGTTAAACCATACTTTTGATTGCGCAGTTCTGAACACTCTTTCTGTAGAAAATGCAAGTGGACATTCGGAGTGCTAAGAGGGTAATAGTGGAAAAAGGAATATATTCAAATATAAACTACACAGTAGCATTCTGTGAAAATTCTTTCTGTTCTGTGCATTCAACTAACAGAGTTGAAGCTTACTTTTGATTGAGTCATTCTGAAACACTCTTTCTGTAGAAACTGCAATTGGACATGCTAAGCGCTAAGAGGCCTACATTGGGAAAAAGAATATCTTCAAATAAAAACTACACAGATGCATTCTGTGAAACTTCTTTCTGATCTGTGCATTCAGCTAACAGAGTTAAACCATACTTTTGATTGAGCAGATCTGAACACTCTTTCTGTAGAAAATGCAACTGGACATTTGGAACGCTAAGAGAGTAGTAGTGGAAAAAGGAATATATTCAAATATAAACTACACAGAAGCATTCTGTGAAACTTCTTTCTGATCTGAGCATTCAGCTAACAGAGTTAAACCATACTTTTGATTGAGCAGTTTTGAAACACTCTGTCTGTAGAAAATGCAACTGGACATTCGTAGCGCTAAGTGGCTAATAGTGGAAAAAAGAATATGTTCAAATATAAACTACACAGAAGCATTGTATGAAACTTCTTTCTGTTCTGTGCATTCAACTAACAGATTTGAACCTTACTTTTGATTGAGCCTTTCTGAAACACTCTTTCTGTAGAAACTGCAATTGGACATTCTGAGCACTAAGAGGCCTATATTGGAAAAAATAATATCTTCAAATAAAAACTACACAGAAGCATTGTGTGAAACTTATTTCTGATATGTTCATTAAGCTAACAGAGTTAAACCATACTTTTGATTGCGCAGTTCTGAACACTCTTTCTGTAGAAAATGCAAGTGGACATTCGGAGTGCTAAGAGGGTAATAGTGGAAAAAGGAATATATTCAAATATAAACTACACAGTAGCATTCTGTGAAAATTCTTTCTGTTCTGTGCATTCAACTAACAGAGTTGAACCTTACTTTTGATTGAGTCGTTCTGAAACACTCTTTCTGTAGAAACTGCAATTGGACATGCTAAGCGCTAAGAGGCCTACATTGGGAAAAAGGATATCTTCAAATAAAAACTACACAGATGCATTCTGTGAAACTTATTTCTGATCTGTAAATTCAGTTAACATAGATAAAACATATTTTTGATTGAGCAGTTATGAAACACTCTTTTTGTAGAAAATGCAAGTGGAGCTTCGGAGCGCTAAGAGGGTAATAGTGGAAAAAGGAATGTCTCCAAATATAAACTACAGAGAATCATTCGGTGAAACTTCTTTCTGATCTGTGCATTCAGCTAACAGAGTTAAACCATACTTTTGATTGAGCAGATCTGAACACTCTTTCTGTAGAAAATGCAACTGGACATTTGGAGCGCTAAGAGCGTAGTAGTGGAAAAAGGAATATATTCAAATATAAACTACACAGAAGCATTCTGTGAAACTTCTTTCTGATCTGAGCATTCAGCTAACAGAGTTAAACCATACTTTTGATTGAGCAGTTTTGAAACACTCTGTCTGTAGAAAATGCAACTGGACATTCGTAGCGCTAAGTGGGTAATAGTGGAAGAAAGAATATGTTCAAATATAAACTACACAGAATCATTGTATGAAACTTCTTTCTGTTCTGTGCATTCAACTAACAGAGTTGAACCTTACATTTGATTGAGCCGTTCTGAAACACTCTTTCTGTAGAAACTGCAATTGGACATTCTGAGCGCTAAGAGGCCTATATTGGGAAAAAGAATGTCTACAAATAAAAACTACACAGAAGAATTGTGTGAAACTTCTTTCTGTTCTGTTTGTTCAACTAAAAGAGTTGAACCTTAGTTTTGATTGAGCCGTTCTGAAACACTCTTTCTGTAGAAAATGCAAGTGGAGATTCGGAGCGCTAAGAGGGTAATAGTGGAAAAAGGAATGTCTCCAAATATAAACTACACAGAATCATTCGGTGAAACTTCTTTCTGATCTGTGCATTCAGCTAACAGAGTTAAACCATACATTTGATTGAGCAGATCTGAACACTCTTTCTGTAGAAAATGCAACTGGACATTTGGAGCGCTAAGAGAGTAGTAGTGGAAAAAGGAATATATTCAAATATAAACTACACAGAAGCATTCTGTGAAACTTCTTTCTGATCTGAGCATTCAGCTAACAGAGTTAAACCATACTTTTGATTGAGCAGTTTTGAAACACTCAGTATGTAGAAAATGCAACTGGACATTAGTAGCGCTAAGTGGGTAATAGTGGAAAAAAGAATATGTTCAAATATAAACTACACAGAAGCATTGTATGAAACTTCTTTCTGTTCTGTGCATTCAACTAACAGAGTTGAACCTTACTTTTGATTGAGCCTTTCTGAAACACTCTTTCTGTAGAAACTGCAATTGGACATTCTGAGCGCTAAGAGGCCTATATTGGAAAAAATAATACCTTCAAATAAAAACTACACAGAAGCATTGTGTGAAACTTATTTCTGATATGTTCATTAAGCTAACAGAGTTAAACCATACTTTTGATTGCGCAGTTCTGAACACTCTTTCTGTAGAAAATGCAAGTGGACATTCGGAGTGCTAAGAGGGTAATAGTGGAAAAAGGAATATATTCAAATATAAACTACACAGTAGCATTCTGTGAAAATTCTTTCTGTTCTGTGCATTCAACTAACAGAGTTGAAGCTTACTTTTGATTGAGTCATTCTGAAACACTCTTTCTGTAGAAACTGCAATTGGACATGCTAAGCGCTAAGAGGCCTACATTGGGAAAAAGAATATCTTCAAATAAAAACTACACAGATGCATTCTGTGAAACTTATTTCTGATCTGTGCATTCAGCTAACAGAGTTAAACCATACTTTTGATTGAGCAGATCTGAACACTCTTTCTGTAGAAAATGCAACTGCACATTTGGAGCGCTAAGAGGGTAGTAGTGGAAAAAGGAATATATTCAAATATAAACTACACAGAAGCATTCTGTGAAACTTCTTTCTGATCTGAGCATTCAGCTAACAGAGTTAAACCATACTTTTGATTGAGCAGTTTTGAAACACTCTGTCTGTAGAAAATGCAACTGGACATTCGTAGCGCTAAGTGGGTAATAGTGGAAAAAAGAATATGTTCAAATATAAACTACACAGAAGCATTGTATGAAACTTCTTTCTGTTCTGTGCATTCAACTAACAGAGTTGAACCTTACTTTTGATTGAGCCGTTCTGAAACACTCTTTCTGTAGAAACTGCAATTGGACATTCTGAGCGCTAAGAGGCCTATATTGGGAAAAAGAATGTCTACAAATAAAAACTACACAGAAGAATTGTGTGAAACTTCTTTCTGTTCCGTTTGTTCCACTAAAAGTGTTGAACCTTAGTTTTGATTGAGCCGTTCTGAAACACTCTTTCTGTAGAAAATGCAAGTGGAGATTCGGAGCGCTAAGAGGGTAATAGTGGAAAAAGGAATGTCTCCAAATATAAACTACACAGAATCATTCGGTGAAACTTCTTTCTGATCTGTGCATTCAGCTAACAGAGTTAAACCATACTTTTGATTGAGCAGATCTGAACACTCTTTCTGTAGAAAATGCAACTGGACATTTGGAACGCTAAGAGAGTAGTAGTGGAAAAAGGAATATATTCAAATATAAACTACACAGAAGCATTCTGTGAAACTTCTTTCTGATCTGAGCATTCAGCTAACAGAGTTAAACCATACTTTTGATTGAGCAGTTTTGAAACACTCTGTCTGTAGAAAATGCAACTGGACATTCGTAGCGCTAAGTGGCTAATAGTGGAAAAAAGAATATGTTCAAATATAAACTACACAGAAGCATTGTATGAAACTTCTTTCTGTTCTGTGCATTCAACTAACAGAGTTGAACCTTACTTTTGATTGAGCCTTTCTGAAACACTCTTTCTGTAGAAACTGCAATTGGACATTCTGAGCGCTAAGAGGCCTATATTGGGAAAAATAATATCTTCAAATAAAAACTACACAGAAGCATTGTGTGAAACTTATTTCTGATATGTTCATTAAGCTAACAGAGTTAAACCATACTTTTGATTGCGCAGTTCTGAACACTCTTTCTGTAGAAAATGCAAGTGGACATTCGGAGCGCTAAGAGGGTAATAGTGGAAAAAGGAATATATTCAAATATAAACTACACAGTAGCATTCTGTGAAACTTCTTTCTGTTCTGTGCGTTCAACTAACAGTGTTGAACCTTACTTTTGATTGAGCCGTTCTGAAACACTCTTTCTGTAGAAACTGCAATTGGACATGCTAAGCGCTAAGAGGCCTACATTGGGAAAAAGGATATCTTCAAATAAAAACTACACAGATGCATTCTGTGAAACTTATTTCTGATCTGTAAATTCAGTTAACAGAGATAAAACATATTTTTGATTGAGCAGTTATGAAACACTCTTTTTGTAGAAAATGCAAGTGGAGATTCGGAGCGCTAAGTGGGTAATAGTGGAAAAAGGAATGTCTCCAAATATAAACTACAGAGAATCATTCGGTGAAACTTCTTTCTGATCTGTGCATTCAGCTAACAGAGTTAAACCATACTTTTGATTGAGCAGATCTGAACACTCTTTCTGTAGAAAATGCAACTGGACATTTGGAGCGCTAAGAGCGTAGTAGTGGAAAAAGGAATATATTCAAATATAAACTACACAGAAGCATTCTGTGAAACTTCTTTCTGATCTGAGCTTTCAGCTAACAGATTTAAACCATACTTTTGAGTGAGCAGTTTTGAAACACTCTGTCTGAAGAAAATGCAACTGGACATTCGTAGCGCTAAGTGGGTAATAGTGGAAGAAAGATTATGTTCAAATATAAACTACACAGAATCATTGTATGAAACTTCTTTCTGTTCTGTGCATTCAACTAACAGTGTTGAACCTTACATTTGATTGAGCCGTTCTGAAACACTCTTACTGTAGAAACTGCAATTGGACATTCTGAGCGCTAAGAGGCCTATATTGGGAAAAAGAATGTCTACAAATAAAAACTACACAGAAGAATTGTGTGAAACTTCTTTCTGTTCTGTTTGTTCAACTAAAAGAGTTGAACCTTAGTTTTGATTGAGCCGTTCTGAAACACTCTTTCTGTAGAAAATGCAAGTGGAGATTCGGAGCGCTAAGAGGGTAATAGTGGAAAAAGGAATGTCTCCAAATATAAACTACACAGAATCATTCGGTGAAACTTCTTTCTGATCTGTGCATTCAGCTAACAGAGTTAAAACATACATTTGATTGAGCAGATCTGAACACTCTTTCTGTAGAAAATGAAACTGGACATTTGGAGCGCTAAGAGAGTAGTAGTGGAAAAAGGAATATATTCAAATATAAACTACACAGAAGCATTCTGTGAAACTTCTTTCTGATCTGAGCATTCAGCTAACAGAGTTAAACCATACTTTTGATTGAGCAGTTTTGAAACACTCTGTCTGTAGAAAATGCAACTGGACATTCGTAGCGCTAACTGGGTAATAGTGGAAAAAAGAATATGTTCAAATATAAACTACACAGAAGCATTGTATGAAACTTCTTTCTGTTCTGTGCATTCAACTAACAGAGTTGAACCTTACTTTTGATTGAGCCTTTCTGAAACACTCTTTCTGTAGAAACTGCAATTGGACATTCTGAGCGCTAAGAGGCCTATATTGGGAAAAATAATATCTTCAAATAAAAACTACACAGAAGCATTGTGTGAAACTTATTTCTGATATGTTCATTAAGCTAACAGAGTTAAACCATACTTTTGATTGCGCAGTTCTGAACACTCTTTCTGTAGAAAATGCAAGTGGACATTCGGAGCGCTAAGAGGGTAATAGTGGAAAAAGGAATATATTCAAATTTAAACTACACAGTAGCATTCTGTGAAAATTCTTTCTGTTCTGTGCATTCAACTAACCGAGTTGAACCTTACTTTTGATTGAGCCGTTCTGAAACACTCTTTCTGTAGAAACTGCAATTGGACATGCTAAGCGCTAAGAGGCCTACATTGGGAAAAAGAATATCTTCAAATAAAAACTACACAGATGCATTCTGTGAAACTTATTTCTGATCTGTAAATTCAGTTAACAGAGATAAAACATATTTTTGATTGAGCAGTTATGAAACACTCTTTTTGTAGAAAATGCAAGTGGAGATTCGGAGCGCTAAGAGGGTAATAGTGGAAAAAGGAATGTCTCCAAATATAAACTACAGAGAATCATTCGGTGAAACTTCTTTCTGATCTGTGCATTCAGCTAACAGAGTTAAACCATACTTTTGATTGAGCAGATCTGAACACTCTTTCTGTAGAAAATGCAACTGGACATTTGGAGCACTAAGAGCGTAGTAGTGGAAAAAGGAATATATTCAAATATAAACTACACAGAAGCATTTTGTGAAACTTCTTTCTGATCTGAGCATTCAGCTAACAGAGTTAAACCATACTTTTGTTTGAGCAGTTTTGAAACACTCTGTCTGTAGAAAATGCAACTGGACATTCGTAGCGCTAAGTGGGTAATAGTGGAAAAAAGAATATGTTCAAATATAAACTACACAGAATCATTGTATGAAACTTCTTTCTGTTCTGTGCATTCAACTAACAGAGTTGAACCTTACTTTTAATTGAGCCGTTCTGAAACACTCTTTCTGTAGAAACTGCAATTGGACATTCTGAGCGCTAAGAGGCCTATATTGGGAAAAAGTATGTCTACAAATAAAAACTACACAGAAGAATTGTGTGAAACTTCTTTCTGTTCTGTTTGTTCAACTAAAAGAGTTGAACCTTAGTTTTGATTGAGCCGTTCTGAAACACTCTTTCTGTAGAAAATGCAAGTGGAGATTCGGAGCGCTAAGAGGCTAATAGTGGAAAAAGGAATGTCTCCAAATATAAACTGCACAGAATCATTCTGTGAAACTTCTTTCTGATCTGTGCATTCAGCTAACAGAGTTAAACCATACTTTTGATTGAGCAGATCTGAACACTCTTTCTGTAGAAAATGCAACTGGACATTTGGAGCGCTATGAGAGTAGTAGTGGAAAAAGGAATATATTCAAATATAAACTACACAGAAGCATTCTGTGAAACTTCTTTCTGATCTGAGCATTCAGCTAACAGAGTTAAACCATGCTTTTGATTGAGCAGTTTTGAAACCCTCTGTCTGTAGAAAATGCAACTGGACATTCGTAGCGCTAAGTGGGTAATAGTGGAAAAAAGAATATGTTCAAATATAAACTACACAGAAGCATTGTATGAAACTTCTTCCTGTTCTGTGCATTCAACTAACAGAGTTGAACCTTACTTTTGATTGAGCCGTTCTGAAACACTCTTTCTGTAGAAACTGCAATTGGACATTCTGAGCGCTAAGAGGCCTATATTGGGAAAAAGTATGTCTACAAATAAAAACTACACAGAAGAATTGTGTGAAACTTCTTTCTGTTCTGTTTGTTCAACTAAAAGAGTTGAACCTTAGTTTTGATTGAGCCGTTCTGAAACACTCTTTCTGTAGAAAATGCAAGTGGAGATTCGGAGCGCTTAGAGGGTAATAGTGGAAAAAGGAATGTCTCCAAATATAAACTACACAGAATCATTCGGTGAAACTTCTTTCTGATCTGTGCATTCAGCTAACAGAATTAAACCATACTTTTGATTGAGCAGATCTGAACACTCTTTCTGTAGAAAATGCAACTGGACATTTGGAGCGCTATGAGAGTAGTAGTGGAAAAAGGAATATATTCAAATATAAACTACACAGAAGCATTCTGTGAAACTTCTTTCTGATCTGAGCATTCAGCTAACAGAGTTAAACCATACTTTTGATTGAGCAGTTTTGAAACACTCTGTCTGTAGAAAATGCAACTGGACATTCGTAGCGCTAACTGGGTAATAGTGGAAAAAAGAATATGTTCAAATATAAACTACACAGAAGCATTGTATGAAACTACTTTCTGTTCTGTGCATTCAACTAACAGAGTTGAACCTTACTTTTGATTGAGCCTTTCTGAAACACTCTTTCTGTAGAAACTGCAATTGGACATTCTGAGCGCTAAGAGGCCTATATTGGGAAAAATAATATCTTCAAATAAAAACTACACAGAAGCATTGTGTGAAACTTATTTCTGATATGTTCATTAAGCTAACAGAGTTAAACCATACTTTTGATTGCGCAGTTCTGAACACTCTTTCTGTAGAAAATGCAAGTGGACATTCGGAGCGCTAAGAGGGTAATAGTGGAAAAAGGAATATATTCAAATATAAACTACACAGTAGCATTCTGTGAAAATTCTTTCTGTTCTGTGCATTCAACTAACCGAGTTGAACCTTACTTTTGATTGAGCCGTTCTGAAACACTCTTTCTGTAGAAACTGCAATTGGACATGCTAAGCGCTAAGAGGCCTACATTGGGAAAAAGAATATCTTCAAATAAAAACTACACAGATGCATTCTGTGAAACTTATTTCTGATCTGTAAATTCAGTTAACAGAGATAAAACATATTTTTGATTGAGCAGTTATGAAACACTCTTTTTGTAGAAAATGCAAGTGGAGATTCGGAGCGCTAAGTGGGTAATAGTGGAAAAAGGAATGTCTCCAAATATAAACTACAGAGAATCATTCGGTGAAACTTCTTTCTGATCTGTGCATTCAGCTAACAGTGTTAAACCATACTTTTGATTGAGCAGATCTGAACACTCTTTCTGTAGAAAATGCAACTGGACATTTGGAGCACTAAGAGCGTAGTAGTGGAAAAAGGAATATATTCAAATATAAACTACACAGAAGCATTCTGTGAAACTTCTTTCTGATCTGAGCATTCAGCTAACAGAGTTAAACCATACTTTTGATTGAGCAGTTTTGAAACACTCTGTCTGTAGAAAATGCAACTGGACATTCGTAGCGCTAAGTGGGTAATAGTGGAAAAAAGAATATGTTCAAATATAAACTACACAGAATCATTGTATGAAACTTCTTTCTGTTCTGTGCATTCAACTAACAGAGTTGAACCTTACTTTTGATTGAGCCGTTCTGAAACACTCTTTCTGTAGAAACTGCAATGGGACATTCTGAGCGCTAAGAGGCCTATATTGGGAAAAAGAATGTCTACAAATAAAAACTACACAGAAGAATTGTGTGAAACTTCTTTCTGTTCTGTTTGTTCAACTAAAAGAGTTGAACCTTAGTTTTGATTGAGCCGTTCTGAAACACTCTTTCTGTAGAAAATGCAAGTGGAGATTCGGAGCGCTAAGAGGGTAATAGTGGAAAAAGGAATGTCTCCAAATATAAACTACACAGAATCATTCGGTGAAACTTCTTTCTGATCTGTGCATTCAGCTAACAGAGTTAAAACATACATTTGATTGAGCAGATCTGAACACTCTTTCTGTAGAAAATGAAACTGGACATTTGGAGCGCTAAGAGAGTAGTAGTGGAAAAAGGAATATATTCAAATATAAACTACACAGAAGCATTCTGTGAAACTTCTTTCTGATCTGAGCATTCAGCTAACAGAGTTAAACCATACTTTTGATTGAGCAGTTTTGAAACACTCTGTCTGTAGAAAATGCAACTGGACATTCGTAGCGCTAACTGGGTAATAGTGGAAAAAAGAATATGTTCAAATATAAACTACACAGAAGCATTGTATGAAACTTCTTTCTGTTCTGTGCATTCAACTAACAGAGTTGAACCTTACTTTTGATTGAGCCTTTCTGAAACACTCTTTCTGTAGAAACTGCAATTGGACATTCTGAGCGCTAAGAGGCCTATATTGGGAAAAATAATATCTTCAAATAAAAACTACACAGAAGCATTGTGTGAAACTTATTTCTGATATGTTCATTAAGCTAACAGAGTTAAACCATACTTTTGATTGCGCAGTTCTGAACACTCTTTCTGTCTAAAATGCAAGTGGACATTCGGAGCGCTAAGAGGGTAATAGTGGAAAAAGGAATATATTCAAATTTAAACTACACAGTAGCATTCTGTGAAAATTCTTTCTGTTCTGTGCATTCAACTAACCGAGTTGAACCTTACTTTTGATTGAGCCGTTCTGAAACACTCTTTCTGTAGAAACTGCAATTGGACATGCTAAGCGCTAAGAGGCCTACATTGGGAAAAAGAATATCTTCAAATAAAAACTACACAGATGCATTCTGTGAAACTTATTTCTGATCTGTAAATTCAGTTAACAGAGATAAAACATATTTTTGATTGAGCAGTTATGAAACACTCTTTTTGTAGAAAATGCAAGTGGAGATTCGGAGCGCTAAGAGGGTAATAGTGGAAAAAGGAATGTCTCCAAATATAAACTACAGAGAATCATTCGGTGAAACTTCTTTCTGATCTGTGCATTCAGCTAACAGAGTTAAACCATACTTTTGATTGAGCAGATCTGAACACTCTTTCTGTAGAAAATGCAACTGGACATTTGGAGCACTAAGAGCGTAGTAGTGGAAAAAGGAATATATTCAAATATAAACTACACAGAAGCATTCTGTGAAACTTCTTTCTGATCTGAGCATTCAGCTAACAGAGTTAAACCATACTTTTGTTTGAGCAGTTTTGAAACACTCTGTCTGTAGAAAATGCAACTGGACATTCGTAGCGCTAAGTGGGTAATAGTGGAAAAAAGAATATGTTCAAATATAAACTACACAGAATCATTGTATGAAACTTCTTTCTGTTCTGTGCATTCAACTAACAGAGTTGAACCTTACTTTTAATTGAGCCGTTCTGAAACACTCTTTCTGTAGAAACTGCAATTGGACATTCTGAGCGCTAAGAGGCCTATATTGGGAAAAAGTATGTCTACAAATAAAAACTACACAGAAGAATTGTGTGAAACTTCTTTCTGTTCTGTTTGTTCAACTAAAAGAGTTGAACCTTAGTTTTGATTGAGCCGTTCTGAAACACTCTTTCTGTAGAAAATGCAAGTGGAGATTCGGAGCGCTAAGAGGCTAATAGTGGAAAAAGGAATGTCTCCAAATATAAACTGCACAGAATCATTCTGTGAAACTTCTTTCTGATCTGTGCATTCAGCTAACAGAGTTAAACCATACTTTTGATTGAGCAGATCTGAACACTCTTTCTGTAGAAAATGCAAATGGACATTTGGAGCGCTATGAGAGTAGTAGTGGAAAAAGGAATATATTCAAATATAAACTACACAGAAGCATTCTGTGAAACTTCTTTCTGATCTGAGCATTCAGCTAACAGAGTTAAACCATGCTTTTGATTGAGCAGTTTTGAAACACTCTGTCTGTAGAAAATGCAACTGGACATTCGTAGCGCTAAGTGGGTAATAGTGGAAAAAAGAATATGTTCAAATATAAACTACACAGAAGCATTGTATGAAACTTCTTCCTGTTCTGTGCATTCAACTAACAGAGTTGAACCTTACTTTTGATTGAGCCGTTCTGAAACACTCTTTCTGTAGAAACTGCAATTGGACATTCTGAGCGCTAAGAGGCCTATATTGGGAAAAAGTATGTCTACAAATAAAAACTACACAGAAGAATTGTGTGAAACTTCTTTCTGTTCTGTTTGTTCAACTAAAAGAGTTGAACCTTAGTTTTGATTGAGCCGTTCTGAAACACTCTTTCTGTAGAAAATGCAAGTGGAGATTCGGAGCGCTTAGAGAGTAATAGTGGAAAAAGGAATGTCTCCAAATATAAACTACACAGAATCATTCGGTGAAACATTTTTCTGATCTGTGTATTCAGCTAACAGAGTTAAACCATACTTTTGATTGAGCAGATCTGAACACTCTTTCTGTAGAAAATGCAACTGGACATTTGGAGCTCTAAGAGAGTAGTAGTGGAAAAAGGAATATATTCAAATATAAACTACACAGAAGCATTCTGTGAAACTTCTTTCTGATCTGAGCACTCAGCTAACAGAGTTAAACCATACTTTTGATTGAGCAGTTTTGAAACACTCTGTCTGTAGAAAATGCAACTGGATATTCGTAGCGCTAAGTAGGTAATAGTGGAAAAATGAATATGTTCAAATATAAACTACACAGAAGCATTGTATGAAACTTCTTTCTGTTCTGTGCATTCAACTAACAGAGTTGAACCTTACTTTTGATTGAGCCTTTCTGAAACACTCTTTCTGTAGAAACTGCAATTGGACATTCTGAGCGCTAAGTGGCCTCTACTGGGAAAAATAATATCTTCAAATAAAAACTACACAGAAGCATTGTGTGAAACTTATTTCTGATATGTTCATTAAGCTAACAGAGTTAAACCATACTTTTGATTGCGCAGTTCTGAACACTCTTTCTGTAGAAAATGCAAGTGGACATTCGGAGCGCTAAGAGGGAAATAGTGGAAAAAGGAATATATTCAAATATAAACTACACAGTAGCATTCTGTGAAAATTCTTTCTGTTCTGTGCATTCAACTAACAGAGTTGAACCTTACTTTTGATTGAGCCGTTCTGAAACACTCTTTCTGTAGAAAGTGCAATTGGACATGCTAAGCGCTAAGAGGCCTACATTGGGAAAAAGAATATCTTCAAATAAAAACTACACAGATGCATTCTGTGAAACTTATTTCTGATCTGTAAATTCAGTTAAAAGAGATAAAACATATTTTTTATTGAGCAGTTATGAAACACTATTTGTGTAGAAAATGCAAGTGGAGATTCGGAGCGCTAAGAGGGTAATAGTGGAAAAAGGAATGTCTTCAAATATAAACTACAGAGAATCATTCGGTGAAACTTCTTTCTGATCTGTGCATTCAGCTAACAGTGTTAAACCATACTTTTGATTGAGCAGATCTGAACACTCTTTCTGTAGAAAATGCAACTGGACATTTGGAGCGCTAAGAGCGTAGTAGTGGAAAAAGGAATATATTCAAATATGAACTACACAGAAGCATTCTGTGAAACTTCTTTCTGATCTGAGCATTCAGCTAACAGAGTTAAACCATACTTTTGATTGAGCAGTTTTGAAACACTCTGTCTGTAGAAAATGCAACTGGACATTCGTAGCGCTAAGTGGGTAATAGTGGAAAAAAGAATATGTTCAAATATAAACTACACAGAAGCATTGTATGAAACTTCTTTCTGTTCTGTGCATTCAACTAACAGAGTTGAACCTTACTTTTGATTGAGCCGTTCTGAAACACTCTTTCTGTAGAAACTGCAATTGGACATTCTGAGCGCTAAGAGGCCTATATTGGGAAAAAGAATGTCTACAAATAAAAACTACACAGAAGAATTGTGTGAAACTTCTTTCTGTTCTGTTTGTTCAACTAAAAGAGTTGAACCTTAGTTTTGATTGAGCCGTTCTGAAACACTCTTTCTGTAGAAAATGCAAGTGGAGATTCGGAGCGCTAAGAGGGTAATAGTGGAAAAAGGAATGTCTCCAAATATAAACTACACAGAATCATTCTGTGAAACTTCTTTCTGATATGTGCATTCAGCTAACAGAGTTAAACCATACTTTTGATTGAGCAGATCTGAACACTCTTTCTGTAGAAAATGCAACTGGACATTTGGAGCGCTAAGAGAGTAGTAGTGGAAAAAGGAATATATTCAAATATAAACTACACCGAAGCATTCTGTGAAACTTCTTTCTGATCTGAGCATTCAGCTAACAGAGTTAAAGCATAGTTTTGATTGAGCAGTTTTGAAACACTCTGTCTGTAGAAAATGCAACTGGACATTCGTAGCGCTAAGTGGGTAATAGTGGAAAAAAAATATGTTCAAATATAAACTACACAGAAGCATTGTATGAAACTTCTTTCTGTCCTGTGCATTCAACTAACAGATTTGAACCTTACTTTTGATTGAGCCTTTCTGAAACACTCTTTCTGTAGAAACTGCAATTGGACATTCTGAGCGCTAAGAGGCCTATATTGGAAAAAATAATATCTTCAAATAAAAACTACACAGAAGCATTGTGTGAAACTTATTTCTGATATGTTCATTAAGCTAACAGAGTTAAACCATACTTTTGATTGCGCAGTTCTGAACACTCTTTCTGTAGATAATGCAAGTGGACATTCGGAGTGCTAAGAGGGTAATAGTGGAAAAAGGAATATATTCAAATATAAACTACACAGTAGCATTCTGTGAAAATTCTTTCTGTTCTGTGCATTCAACTAACAGAGTTGAACCTTACTTTTGATTGAGTCGTTCTGAAACACTCTTTCTGTAGAAACTGCAATTGGACATGCTAAGAGTAAAGAGGCCTACATTGGGAAAAAGAATATCTTCAAATAAAAACTACACAGATGCATTCTGTGAAACTTATTTCTGATCTGTAAATTCAGTTAACAGAGATAAAACATATTTTTGATTGAGCAGTTATGAAACACTCTTTTTGTAGAAAATGCAAGTGGAGATTCGGAGCGCTAAGAGGGTAATAGTGGAAAAAGGAATGTCTTCAAATATAAACTACACAGAATCATTCGGTGAAACTTCTTTCTGATCTGTGCATTCAGCTAACAGAGTTAAACCATACTTTTGATTGAGCAGATCTGAACACTCTTTCTGTAGAAAATGCAACTATACATTTGGAGCACTAAGAGCGTAGTAGTGGAAAAAGGAATATATTCAAATATAAACTACACAGAAACATTCTGTGAAACTTCTTTCTGATCTGAGCATTCAGCTAACAGAGTTAAACCATACTTTTGATTGAGCAGTTTTGAAACACTCTGTCTGTAGAAAATGCAACTGGACATTCGTAGCGCTAAGTGGGTATTAGTGGAAAAAAGAATATGTTCAAATATAAACTACACAGAATCATTGTATGAAACTTCTTTCTGTTCTGTGCATTCAACTAACAGAGTTGAACCTTACTTTTGATTGAGCCGTTCTGAAACACTCTTTCTGTAGAAACTGCAATGGGACATTCTGAGCGCTAAGAGGCCTATATTAGGAAAAAGAATGTCTACAAATAAAAACTACACAGAAGAATTGTGTGAAACATCTTTCTGTTCTGTTTGTTCAAATAAAAGATTTGAACCTTAGTTTTGATTGAGCCGTTCTGAAACACTCTTTCTGTAGAAAATGCAAGTGGAGATTCGGAGCGCTAAGAAGGTAATAGTGGAAAAAGGAATGTCTCCAAATATAAACTACACAGAATAATTCTGTGAAATTTCTTTCTGATCTGTGCATTCAGCTAACAGAGTTAAACCATACTTTTGATTGAGCAGATCTGAACACTCTTTCTGTAGAAAATGCAACTGGACATTTGGAGCTCTAAGAGAGTAGTAGTGGAAAAAGGAATATATTCAAATATAAACTACACAGAAGCATTCTGTGAAACTTCTTTCTGATCTGAGCATTCAGCTAACAGAGTTAAACCATACTTTTGATTGAGCAGTTTTGAAACACTCTGTCTGTAGAAAATGCAACTGGACATTCGTAGCGCTAAGTGGGTAATAGTGGAAAAATGAATATGTTCAAATATAAACTACACAGAAGCATTGTATGAAACTTCTTTCTGTTCTGTGCATTCAACTAACAGAGTTGAACCTTACATTTGATTGAGCCTTTCTGAAACACTCTTTCTGTAGAAACTGCAATTGGACATTCTGAGCGCTAAGAGGCCTCTACTGGGAAAAATAATATCTTCAAATAAAAACTACACAGAAGCATTGTGTGAAACTTATTTCTGATATGTTCATTAAGCTAACAGAGTTAAACCATACTTTTGATTGCGCAGTTCTGAACACTCTTTCTGTAGAAAATGCAAGTGGACATTCGGAGCGCTAAGAGGGAAATAGTGGAAAAAGGAATATATTCAAATATAAACTACAATGTAGCATTCTGTGAAAATTCTTTCTGTTCTGTGCATTCAACTAACAGAGTTGAACCTTACTTTTGATTGAGCCGTTCTGAAACACTCTTTCTGTAGAAACTGCAATTGGACATTCTGAGCGCTAAGAGGCCTATATTGGGAAAAAGTATGTCTACAAATAAAAACTACACAGAAGAATTGTGTGAAACTTCTTTCTGTTCTGTTTGTTCAACTAAAAGAGTTGAACCTTAGTTTTGATTGAGCCGTTCTGAAACACTCTTTCTGTAGAAAATGCAAGTGGAGATTCGGAGCGCTAAGAGGGTAATAGTGGAAAAAGGAATGTCTCCAAATATAAACTACACAGAATCATTCGGTGAAACTTCTTTCTGATCTGTGCATTCAGCTAACAGAGTTAAACCATACTTTTGATTGAGCAGATCTGAACACTCTTTCTGTAGAAAATGCAACTGGACATTTGGAGCGCTATGAGAGTAGTAGTGGAAAAAGGAATATATTCAAATATAAACTACACAGAAGCATTCTGTGAAACTTCTTTCTGATCTGAGCATTCAGCTAACAGAGTTAAACCATACTTTTGATTGAGCAGTTTTGAAACACTCTGTCTGTAGAAAATGCAACTGGACATTCGTAGCGCTAACTGGGTAATAGTGGAAAAAAGAATATGTTCAAATATAAACTACACAGAAGCATTGTATGAAACTTGTTTCTGTTCTGTGCATTCAAATAACAGAGTTGAACCTTACTTTTGATTGAGCCTTTCTGAAACACTCTTTCTGTAGAAACTGCAATTGGACATTCTGAGCGCTAAGAGGCCTATATTGGGAAAAATAATATCTTCAAATAAAAACTACACAGAAGCATTGTGTGAAACTTATTTCTGATATGTTCATTAAGCTAACAGAGTTAAACCATACTTTTGATTGCGCAGTTCTGAACACTCTTTCTGTAGAAAATGCAAGTGGACATTCGGAGCACTAAGAGGGTAATAGTGGAAAAAGGAATATATTCAAATATAAACTACACAGTAGCATTCTGTGAAAATTCTTTCTGTTCTGTGCATTCAACTAACCGAGTTGAACCTTACTTTTGATTGAGCCGTTCTGAAACACTCTTTCTGTAGAAACTGCAATTGGACATGCTAAGCGCTAAGAGGCCTACATTGGGAAAAAGAATATCTTCAAATAAAAACTACACAGATGCATTCTGTGAAACTTATTTCTGATCTGTAAATTCAGTTAACAGAGATAAAACATATTTTTGATTGAGCAGTTATGAAACACTCTTTTTGTAGAAAATGCAAGTGGAGATTCGGAGCGCTAAGAGGGTAATAGTGGAAAAAGGAATGTCTCCAAATATAAACTACAGAGAATCATTCGGTGAAACTTCTTTCTGATCTGTGCATTCAGCTAACAGAGTTAAACCATACTTTTGATTGAGCAGATCTGAACACTCTTTCTGTAGAAAATGCAACTGGACATTTGGAGCACTAAGAGCGTAGTAGTGGAAAAAGGAATATATTCAAATATAAACTACACAGAAGCATTCTGTGAAACTTCTTTCTGATCTGAGCATTCAGCTAACAGAGTTAAACCATACTTTTGATTGAGCAGTTTTGAAACACTCTGTCTGTAGAAAATGCAACTGGACATTCGTAGCGCTAAGTGGGTAATAGTGGAAAAAAGAATATGTTCAAATATAAACTACACAGAAGCATTGTATGAAACTTCTTTCTGTTCTGTGCATTCAACTAACAGAGTTGAACCTTACTTTTGATTGAGCCGTTCTGAAACACTCTTTCTGTAGAAAGTGCAATTGGACATTCTGAGCGCTAAGAGGCCTATATTGGGAAAAAGAATGTCTACAAATAAAAACTACACAGAAGAATTGTGTGAAACTTCTTTCTGTTCTGTTTGTTCAACTAAAAGAGTTGAACCTTAGTTTTGATTGAGCCGTTCTGAAACACTCTTTCTGTAGAAAATGCAAGTGGAGATTCGGAGCGCTAAGAGGGTAATAGTGGAAAAAGGAATGTCTCCAAATATAAACTACACAGAATCATTCTGTGAAACTTCTTTCTGATATGTGCATTCAGCTAACAGAGTTAAACCATACTTTTGATTGAGCAGATCTGAACACTCTTTCTGTAGAAAATGCAACTGGACATTTGGAGCGCTAAGAGAGTAGTAGTGGAAAAAGGAATATATTCAAATATAAACTACACCGAAGCATTCTGTGAAACTTCTTTCTGATCTGAGCATTCAGCTAACAGAGTTAAAGCATAGTTTTGATTGAGCAGTTTTGAAACACTCTGTCTGTAGAAAATGCAACTGGACATTCGTAGCGCTAAGTGGGTAATAGTGGAAAAAAAATATGTTCAAATATAAACTACACAGAAGCATTGTATTAAACTTCTTTCTGTCCTGTGCATTCAACTAACAGATTTGAACCTTACTTTTGATTGAGCCTTTCTGAAACACTCTTTCTGTAGAAACTGCAATTGGACATTCTGAGCGCTAAGAGGCCTATATTGGAAAAAATAATATCTTCAAATAAAAACTACACAGAAGCATTGTGTGAAACTTATTTCTGATATGTTCATTAAGCTAACAGAGTTAAACCATACTTTTGATTGCGCAGTTCTGAACACTCTTTCTGTAGATAATGCAAGTGGACATTCGGAGTGCTAAGAGGGTAATAGTGGAAAAAGGAATATATTCAAATATAAACTACACAGTAGCATTCTGTGAAAATTCTTTCTGTTCTGTGCATTCAACTAACAGAGTTGAACCTTACTTTTGATTGAGTCGTTCTGAAACACTCTTTCTGTAGAAACTGCAATTGGACATGCTAAGAGTAAAGAGGCCTACATTGGGAAAAAGAATATCTTCAAATAAAAACTACACAGATGCATTCTGTGAAACTTATTTCTGATCTGTAAATTCAGTTAACAGAGATAAAACATATTTTTGATTGAGCAGTTATGAAACACTCTTTTTGTAGAAAATGCAAGTGGAGATTCGGAGCGTTAAGAGGGTAATAGTGGAAAAAGGAATGTCTTCAAATATAAACTACACAGAATCATTCGGTGAAACTTCTTTCTGATCTGTGCATTCAGCTAACAGAGTTAAACCATACTTTTGATTGAGCAGATCTGAACACTCTTTCTGTAGAAAATGCAACTATACATTTGGAGCACTAAGAGCGTAGTAGTGGAAAAAGGAATATATTCAAATATAAACTACACAGAAACATTCTGTGAAACTTCTTTCTGATCTGAGCATTCAGCTAACAGAGTTAAACCATACTTTTGATTGAGCAGTTTTGAAACACTCTGTCTGTAGAAAATGCAACTGGACATTCGTAGCGCTAAGTGGGTAATAGTGGAAAAAAGAATATGTTCAAATATAAACTACACAGAATCATTGTATGAAACTTCTTTCTGTTCTGTGCATTCAACTAACAGAGTTGAACCTTACTTTTGATTGAGCCGTTCTGAAACACTCTTTCTGTAGAAACTGCAATGGGACATTCTGAGCGCTAAGAGGCCTATATTAGGAAAAAGAATGTCTACAAATAAAAACTACACAGAAGAATTGTGTGAAACATCTTTCTGTTCTGTTTGTTCAAATAAAAGATTTGAACCTTAGTTTTGATTGAGCCGTTCTGAAACACTCTTTCTGTAGAAAATGCAAGTGGAGATTCGGAGCGCTAAGAAGGTAATAGTGGAAAAAGGAATGTCTCCAAATATAAACTACACAGAATAATTCTGTGAAACTTCTTTCTGATCTGTGCATTCAGCTAACAGAGTTAAACCATACTTTTGATTGAGCAGATCTGAACACTCTTTCTGTAGAAAATGCAACTGGACATTTGGAGCTCTAAGAGAGTAGTAGTGGAAAAAGGAATATATTCAAATATAAACTACACAGAAGCATTCTGTGAAACTTCTTTCTGATCTGAGCATTCAGCTAACAGAGTTAAACCATACTTTTGATTGAGCAGTTTTGAAACACTCTGTCTGTAGAAAATGCAACTGGACATTCGTAGCGCTAAGTGGGTAATAGTGGAAAAATGAATATGTTCAAATATAAACTACACAGAAGCATTGTATGAAACTTCTTTCTGTTCTGTGCATTCAACTAACAGAGTTGAACCTTACATTTGATTGAGCCTTTCTGAAACACTCTTTCTGTAGAAACTGCAATTGGACATTCTGAGCGCTAAGAGGCCTCTACTGGGAAAAATAATATCTTCAAATAAAAACTACACAGAAGCATTGTGTGAAACTTATTTCTGATATGTTCATTAAGCTAACAGAGTTAAACCATACTTTTGATTGCGCAGTTCTGAACACTCTTTCTGTAGAAAATGCAAGTGGACATTCGGAGCGCTAAGAGGGAAATAGTGGAAAAAGGAATATATTCAAATATAAACTACAATGTAGCATTCTGTGAAAATTCTTTCTGTTCTGTGCATTCAACTAACAGAGTTGAACCTTACTTTTGATTGAGCCGTTCTGAAACACTCTTTCTGTAGAAACTGCAATTGGACATTCTGAGCGCTAAGAGGCCTATATTGGGAAAAAGTATGTCTACAAATAAAAACTACACAGAAGAATTGTGTGAAACTTCTTTCTGTTCTGTTTGTTCAACTAAAAGAGTTGAACCTTAGTTTTGATTGAGCCGTTCTGAAACACTCTTTCTGTAGAAAATGCAAGTGGAGATTCGGAGCGCTAAGAGGGTAATAGTGGAAAAAGGAATGTCTCCAAATATAAACTACACAGAATCATTCGGTGAAACTTCTTTCTGATCTGTGCATTCAGCTAACAGAGTTAAACCATACTTTTGATTGAGCAGATCTGAACACTCTTTCTGTAGAAAATGCAACTGGACATTTGGAGCGCTATGAGAGTAGTAGTGGAAAAAGGAATATATTCAAATATAAACTACACAGAAGCATTCTGTGAAACTTCTTTCTGATCTGAGCATTCAGCTAACAGAGTTAAACCATACTTTTGATTGAGCAGTTTTGAAACACTCTGTCTGTAGAAAATGCAACTGGACATTCGTAGCGCTAACTGGGTAATAATGGAAAAAAGAATATGTTCAAATATAAACTACACAGAAGCATTGTATGAAACTTCTTTCTGTTCTGTGCATTCAAATAACAGAGTTGAACCTTACTTTTGATTGAGCCTTTCTGAAACACTCTTTCTGTAGAAACTGCAATTGGACATTCTGAGCGCTAAGAGGCCTATATTGGGAAAAATAATATCTTCAAATAAAAACTACACAGAAGCATTGTGTGAAACTTATTTCTGATATGTTCATTAAGCTAACAGAGTTAAACCATACTTTTGATTGCGCAGTTCTGAACACTCTTTCTGTAGAAAATGCAAGTGGACATTCGGAGCACTAAGAGGGTAATAGTGGAAAAAGGAATATATTCAAATATAAACTACACAGTAGCATTCTGTGAAAATTCTTTCTGTTCTGTGCATTCAACTAACCGAGTTGAACCTTACTTTTGATTGAGCCGTTCTGAAACACTCTTTCTGTAGAAACTGCAATTGGACATGCTAAGCGCTAAGAGGCCTACATTGGGAAAAAGAATATCTTCAAATAAAAACTACACAGATGCATTCTGTGAAACTTATTTCTGATCTGTAAATTCAGTTAACAGAGATAAAACATATTTTTGATTGAGCAGTTATGAAACACTCTTTTTGTAGAAAATGCAAGTGGAGATTCGGAGCGCTAAGAGGGTAATAGTGGAAAAAGGAATGTCTCCAAATATAAACTACAGAGAATCATTCGGTGAAACTTCTTTCTGATCTGTGCATTCAGCTAACAGAGTTAAACCATACTTTTGATTGAGCAGATCTGAACACTCTTTCTGTAGAAAATGCAACTGGACATTTGGAGCACTAAGAGCGTAGTAGTGGAAAAAGGAATATATTCAAATATAAACTACACAGAAGCATTCTGTGAAACTTCTTTCTGATCTGAGCATTCAGCTAACAGAGTTAAACCATACTTTTGATTGAGCAGTTTTGAAACACTCTGTCTGTAGAAAATGCAACTGGACATTCGTAGCGCTAAGTGGGTAATAGTGGAAAAAAGAATATGTTCAAATATAAACTACACAGAAGCATTGTATGAAACTTCTTTCTTTTCTGTGCATTCAACTAACAGAGTTGAACCTTACTTTTGATTGAGCCGTTCTGAAACACTCTTTCTGTGGAAACTGCAATTGGACATTCTGAGCGCTAAGAGGCCTATATTGGGAAAATGTATGTCTACAAATAAAAACTACACAGAAGAATTGTGTGAAACTTCTTTCTGTTCTGTTTGTTCAACTAAAAGAGTTGAACCTTAGTTTTGATTGAGCCGTTCTGAAACACTCTTTCTGCAGAAAATGCAAGTGGAGATTCGGAGCGCTAAGAGGGTAATAGTGGAAAAAGGAATGTCTCCAAATATAAACTACACAGAATCATTCGGTGAAACTTCTTTCTGATCTGTGCATTCAGCTAACAGAGTTAAACCATACTTTTGATTGAGCAGATCTGAACACTCTTTCTGTAGAAAATGCAACTGGAAATTTGGAGCGCTATGAGAGTAGTAGTGGAAAAAGGAATATATTCAAATATAAACTACACAGAAGCATTCTGTGAAACTTCTTTCTGATCTGAGCATTCAGCTAACAGAGTTAAACCATACTTTTGATTGAGCAGTTTTGAAACACTCTGTCTGTAGAAAATGCAACTGGACATTCGTAGCGCTAACTGGGTAATAGTGGAAAAAAGAATATGTTCAAATATAAACTACACAGAAGCATTGTATGAAACTTCTTTCTGTTCTGTGCATTCAACTAACAGAGTTGAACCTTACTTTTGATTGAGCCTTTCTGAAACACTCTTTCTGTAGAAACTGCAATTGGACATTCTGAGCGCTAAGAGGCCTCTACTGGGAAAAATAATATCTTCAAATAAAAACTACACAGAAGCATTGTGTGAAACTTATTCCTGATATGTTCATTAAGCTAACAGAGTTAAACCATACTTTTGATTGCGCAGTTCTGAACACTCTTTCTGTAGAAAATGCAAGTGGAGATTCGGAGCGCTAAGAGGGTAATAGTGGAAAAAGGAATGTCTCCAAATATAAACTACACAGAATCATTCGGTGAAACTTCTTTCTGATCTGTGCATTCAGCTAACAGAGTTAAACCATACATTTGATTGAGCAGATCTGAACACTCTTTCTGTAGAAAATGCAACTGGACATTTGGAACGCTAAGAGAGTAGTAGTGGAAAAAGGAATATATTCAAATATAAACTACACAGAAGCATTCTGTGAAACTTCTTTCTGATCTGAGCATTCAGCTAACAGAATTAAACCATACTTTTGATTGAGCAGTTTTGAAACACTCAGTCTGTAGAAAATGCAACTGGGCATTAGTAGCGCTAAGTGGGTAATAGTGGAAAAAAGAATATGTTCAAATATAAACTACACAGAAGCATTGTATGAAACTACTTTCTGTCCTGTGCATTCAACTAACAGATTTGAACCTTACTTTTGATTGAGCCTTTCTGAAACACTCTTTCTGTAGAAACTGCAATTGGACATTCTGAGCGCTAAGAGGCCTATATTGGAAAAAATAATATCTTCAAATAAAAACTACACAGAAGCATTGTGTGAAACTTATTTCTGATATGTTCATTAAGCTAACAGAGTTAAACCATACTTTTGATTGCGCAGTTCTGAACACTCTTTCTGTAGATAATGCAAGTGGACATTCGGAGTGCTAAGAGGGTAATAGTGGAAAAAGGAATATATTCAAATATAAACTACACAGTAGCATTCTGTGAAAATTCTTTCTGTTCTGTGCATTCAACTAACAGAGTTGAACCTTACTTTTGATTGAGTCGTTCTGAAACACTCTTTCTGTAGAAACTGCATTTGGGCATGCTAAGAGCAAAGAGGCCTACATTGGGAAAAAGAATATCTTCAAATAAAAACTACACAGATGCATTCTGTGAAACTTATTTCTGATCTGTAAATTCAGTTAACAGAGATAAAACATATTTTTGATTGAGCAGTTATGAAACACTCTTTTTGTAGAAAATGCAAGTGGAGATTCGGAGCGCTAAGAGGGTAATAGTGGAAAAAGGAATGTCTTCAAATATAAACTACACAGAATCATTCGGTGAAACTTCTTTCTGATCTGTGCATTCAGCTAACAGAGTTAAACCATACTTTTGATTGAGCAGATCTGAACACTCTTTCTGTAGAAAATGCAACTATACATTTGGAGCACTAAGAGCGTAGTAGTGGAAAAAGGAATATATTCAAATATAAACTACACAGAAGCATTCTGTGAAACTTCTTTCTGATCTGAGCATTCAGCTAACAGAGTTAAACCATACTTTTGATTGAGCAGTTTTGAAACACTCTGTCTGTAGAAAATGCAACTGGACATTCGTAGCGCTAAGTGGGTAATAGTGGAAAAAAGAATATGTTCAAATATAAACTACACAGAATCATTGTATGAAACTTCTTTCTGTTCTGTGCATTCAACTAACAGAGTTGAACCTTACTTTTGATTGAGCCGTTCTGAAACACTCTTTCTGTAGAAACTGCAATGGGACATTCTGAGCGCTAAGAGGCCTATATTGGGAAAAAGAATGTCTACAAATAAAAACTACACAGAAGAATTGTGTGAAACATCTTTCTGTTCTGTTTGTTCAAATAAAAGATTTGAACCTTAGTTTTGATTGAGCCGTTCTGAAACACTCTTTCTGTAGAAAATGCAAGTGGAGATTCGGAGCGCTAAGAAGGTAATAGTGGAAAAAGGAATGTCTCCAAATATAAACTACACAGAATAATTCTGTGAAACTTCTTTCTGATCTGTGCATTCAGCTAACAGATTTAAACCATACTTTTGATTGAGCAGATCTGAACACTCTTTCTGTAGAAAATGCAACTGGACATTTGGAGCTCTAAGAGAGTAGTAGTGGAAAAAGGAATATATTCAAATATAAACTACACAGAAGCATTCTGTGAAACTTCTTTCTGATCTGAGCATTCAGCTAACAGAGTTAAACCATACTTTTGATTGAGCAGTTTTGAAACACTCTGTCTGTAGAAAATGCAACTGGACATTCGTAGCGCTAAGTGGGTAATAGTGGAAAAATGAATATGTTCAAATATAAACTACACAGAAGCATTGTATGAAACTTCTTTCTGTTCTGTGCATTCAACTAACAGAGTTGAACCTTACATTTGATTGAGCCTTTCTGAAACACTCTTTCTGTAGAAACTGCAATTGGACATTCTGAGCGCTAAGAGGCCTCTACTGGGAAAAATAATATCTTCAAATAAAAACTACACAGAAGCATTGTGTGAAACTTATTTCTGATATGTTCATTAAGCTAACAGAGTTAAACCATACTTTTGATTGCGCAGTTCTGAACACTCTTTCTGTAGAAAATGCAAGTGGACATTCGGAGCGCTAAGAGGGAAATAGTGGAAAAAGGAATATATTCAAATATAAACTACAAAGTAGCATTCTGTGAAAATTCTTTCTGTTCTGTGCATTCAACTAACAGAGTTGAACCTTACTTTTGATTGAGCCGTTCTATAACACTCTTTCTGTAGAAACTGCAATTGGACATTCTGAGCGCTAAGAGGCCTATATTGGGAAAAAGTATGTCTACAAATAAAAACTACACAGAAGAATTGTGTGAAACTTCTTTCTGTTCTGTTTGTTCAACTAAAAGAGTTGAACCTTAGTTTTGATTGAGCCGTTCTGAAACACTCTTTCTGTAGAAAATGCAAGTGGAGATTCGGAGCGCTAAGAGGGTAATAGTGGAAAAAGGAATGTCTCCAAATATAAACTACACAGAATCATTCGGTGAAACTTCTTTCTGTTCTGTGCATTCAGCTAACAGAGTTAAACCATACTTTTGATTGAGCAGATCTGAACACTCTTTCTGTAGAAAATGTAACTGGACATTTGGAGCGCTATGAGAGTAGTAGTGGAAAAAGGAATATATTCAAATATAAACTACACAGAAGCATTCTGTGAAACTTCTTTCTGATCTGAGCATTCAGCTAACAGAGTTAAACCATACTTTTGATTGAGCAGTTTTGAAACACTCTGTCTGTAGAAAATGCAACTGGACATTCGTAGCGCAAACTGGGTAATAGTGGAAAAAAGAATATGTTCAAATATAAACTACACAGAAGCATTGTATGAAACTTCTTTCTGTTCTGTGCATTCAACTAACAGAGTTGAACCTTACTTTTGATTGAGCCTTTCTGAAACACTCTTTCTGTAGAAACTGCAATTGGACATTCTGAGCGCTAAGAGGCCTATATTGGGAAAAATAATATCTTCAAATAAAAACTACACAGAAGCATTGTGTGAAACTTATTTCTGATATGTTCATTAAGCTAACAGAGTTAAACCATACTTTTGATTGCGCAGTTCTGAACACTCTTTCTGTAGAAAATGCAAGTGGACATTCGGAGCGCTAAGAGGGTAATAGTGGAAAAAGGAATATATTCAAATATAAACTACACAGTAGCATTCTGTGAAAATTCTTTCTGTTCTGTGCATTCAACTAACCGAGTTGAACCTTACTTTTGATTGAGCCGTTCTGAAACACTCTTTCTGTAGAAACTGCAATTGGACATGCTAAGCGCTAAGAGGCCTACATTGGGAAAAAGAATATCTTCAAATAAAAACTACACAGATGCATTCTGTGAAACTTATTTCTGATCTGTAAATTCAGTTAACAGAGATAAAACATATTTTTGATTGAGCAGTTATGAAACACTCTTTTTGTAGAAAATGCAAGTGGAGATTCGGAGCGCTAAGAGGGTAATAGTGGAAAAAGGAATGTCTCCAAATATAAACTACAGAGAATCATTCGGTGAAACTTCTTTCTGATCTGTGCATTCAGCTAACAGAGTTAAACCATACTTTTGATTGAGCAGATCTGAACACTCTTTCTGTAGAAAATGCAACTGGACATTTGGAGCACTAAGAGCGTAGTAGTGGAAAAAGGAATATATTCAAATATAAACTACACAGAAGCATTCTGTGAAACTTCTTTCTGATCTGAGCATTCAGCTAACAGAGTTAAACCATACTTTTGATTGAGCAGTTTTGAAACACTCTGTCTGTAGAAAATGCAACTGGACATTCGTAGCGCTAAGTGGGTAATAGTGGAAAAAAGAATATGTTCAAATATAAACTACACAGAAGCATTGTATGAAACTTCTTTCTTTTCTGTGCATTCAACTAACAGAGTTGAACCTTACTTTTGATTGAGCCGTTCTGAAACACTCTTTCTGTGGAAACTGCAATTGGACATTCTGAGCGCTAAGAGGCCTATATTGGGAAAATGTATGTCTACAAATAAAAACTACACAGAAGAATTGTGTGAAACTTCTTTCTGTTCTGTTTGTTCAACTAAAAGAGTTGAACCTTAGTTTTGATTGAGCCGTTCTGAAACACTCTTTCTGCAGAAAATGCAAGTGGAGATTCGGAGCGCTAAGAGGGTAATAGTGGAAAAAGGAATGTCTCCAAATATAAACTACACAGAATCATTCGGTGAAACTTCTTTCTGATCTGTGCATTCAGCTAACAGAGTTAAACCATACTTTTGATTGAGCAGATCTGAACACTCTTTCTGTAGAAAATGCAACTGGAAATTTGGAGCGCTATGAGAGTAGTAGTGGAAAAAGGAATATATTCAAATATAAACTACACAGAAGCATTCTGTGAAACTTCTTTCTGATCTGAGCATTCAGCTAACAGAGTTAAACCATACTTTTGATTGAGCAGTTTTGAAACACTCTGTCTGTAGAAAATGCAACTGGACATTCGTAGCGCTAACTGGGTAATAGTGGAAAAAAGAATATGTTCAAATATAAACTACACAGAAGCATTGTATGAAACTTCTTTCTGTTCTGTGCATTCAACTAACAGAGTTGAACCTTACTTTTGATTGAGCCTTTCTGAAACACTCTTTCTGTAGAAACTGCAATTGGACATTCTGAGCGCTAAGAGGCCTCTACTGGGAAAAATAATATCTTCAAATAAAAACTACACAGAAGCATTGTGTGAAACTTATTCCTGATATGTTCATTAAGCTAACAGAGTTAAACCATACTTTTGATTGCGCAGTTCTGAACACTCTTTCTGTAGAAAATGCAAGTGGAGATTCGGAGCGCTAAGAGGGTAATAGTGGAAAAAGGAATGTCTCCAAATATAAACTACACAGAATCATTCGGTGAAACTTCTTTCTGATCTGTGCATTCAGCTAACAGAGTTAAACCATACATTTGATTGAGCAGATCTGAACACTCTTTCTGTAGAAAATGCAACTGGACATTTGGAACGCTAAGAGAGTAGTAGTGGAAAAAGGAATATATTCAAATATAAACTACACAGAAGCATTCTGTGAAACTTCTTTCTGATCTGAGCATTCAGCTAACAGAATTAAACCATACTTTTGATTGAGCAGTTTTGAAACACTCAGTCTGTAGAAAATGCAACTGGGCATTAGTAGCGCTAAGTGGGTAATAGTGGAAAAAAGAATATGTTCAAATATAAACTACACAGAAGCATTGTATGAAACTACTTTCTGTCCTGTGCATTCAACTAACAGATTTGAACCTTACTTTTGATTGAGCCTTTCTGAAACACTCTTTCTGTAGAAACTGCAATTGGACATTCTGAGCGCTAAGAGGCCTATATTGGAAAAAATAATATCTTCAAATAAAAACTACACAGAAGCATTGTGTGAAACTTATTTCTGATATGTTCATTAAGCTAACAGAGTTAAACCATACTTTTGATTGCGCAGTTCTGAACACTCTTTCTGTAGATAATGCAAGTGGACATTCGGAGTGCTAAGAGGGTAATAGTGGAAAAAGGAATATATTCAAATATAAACTACACAGTAGCATTCTGTGAAAATTCTTTCTGTTCTGTGCATTCAACTAACAGAGTTGAACCTTACTTTTGATTGAGTCGTTCTGAAACACTCTTTCTGTAGAAACTGCATTTGGGCATGCTAAGAGCAAAGAGGCCTACATTGGGAAAAAGAATATCTTCAAATAAAAACTACACAGATGCATTCTGTGAAACTTATTTCTGATCTGTAAATTCAGTTAACAGAGATAAAACATATTTTTGATTGAGCAGTTATGAAACACTCTTTTTGTAGAAAATGCAAGTGGAGATTCGGAGCGCTAAGAGGGTAATAGTGGAAAAAGGAATGTCTTCAAATATAAACTACACAGAATCATTCGGTGAAACTTCTTTCTGATCTGTGCATTCAGCTAACAGAGTTAAACCATACTTTTGATTGAGCAGATCTGAACACTCTTTCTGTAGAAAATGCAACTATACATTTGGAGCACTAAGAGCGTAGTAGTGGAAAAAGGAATATATTCAAATATAAACTACACAGAAGCATTCTGTGAAACTTCTTTCTGATCTGAGCATTCAGCTAACAGAGTTAAACCATACTTTTGATTGAGCAGTTTTGAAACACTCTGTCTGTAGAAAATGCAACTGGACATTCGTAGCGCTAAGTGGGTAATAGTGGAAAAAAGAATATGTTCAAATATAAACTACACAGAATCATTGTATGAAACTTCTTTCTGTTCTGTGCATTCAACTAACAGAGTTGAACCTTACTTTTGATTGAGCCGTTCTGAAACACTCTTTCTGTAGAAACTGCAATGGGACATTCTGAGCGCTAAGAGGCCTATATTGGGAAAAAGAATGTCTACAAATAAAAACTACACAGAAGAATTGTGTGAAACATCTTTCTGTTCTGTTTGTTCAAATAAAAGATTTGAACCTTAGTTTTGATTGAGCCGTTCTGAAACACTCTTTCTGTAGAAAATGCAAGTGGAGATTCGGAGCGCTAAGAAGGTAATAGTGGAAAAAGGAATGTCTCCAAATATAAACTACACAGAATAATTCTGTGAAACTTCTTTCTGATCTGTGCATTCAGCTAACAGATTTAAACCATACTTTTGATTGAGCAGATCTGAACACTCTTTCTGTAGAAAATGCAACTGGACATTTGGAGCTCTAAGAGAGTAGTAGTGGAAAAAGGAATATATTCAAATATAAACTACACAGAAGCATTCTGTGAAACTTCTTTCTGATCTGAGCATTCAGCTAACAGAGTTAAACCATACTTTTGATTGAGCAGTTTTGAAACACTCTGTCTGTAGAAAATGCAACTGGACATTCGTAGCGCTAAGTGGGTAATAGTGGAAAAATGAATATGTTCAAATATAAACTACACAGAAGCATTGTATGAAACTTCTTTCTGTTCTGTGCATTCAACTAACAGAGTTGAACCTTACATTTGATTGAGCCTTTCTGAAACACTCTTTCTGTAGAAACTGCAATTGGACATTCTGAGCGCTAAGAGGCCTCTACTGGGAAAAATAATATCTTCAAATAAAAACTACACAGAAGCATTGTGTGAAACTTATTTCTGATATGTTCATTAAGCTAACAGAGTTAAACCATACTTTTGATTGCGCAGTTCTGAACACTCTTTCTGTAGAAAATGCAAGTGGACATTCGGAGCGCTAAGAGGGAAATAGTGGAAAAAGGAATATATTCAAATATAAACTACAAAGTAGCATTCTGTGAAAATTCTTTCTGTTCTGTGCATTCAACTAACAGAGTTGAACCTTACTTTTGATTGAGCCGTTCTATAACACTCTTTCTGTAGAAACTGCAATTGGACATTCTGAGCGCTAAGAGGCCTATATTGGGAAAAAGTATGTCTACAAATAAAAACTACACAGAAGAATTGTGTGAAACTTCTTTCTGTTCTGTTTGTTCAACTAAAAGAGTTGAACCTTAGTTTTGATTGAGCCGTTCTGAAACACTCTTTCTGTAGAAAATGCAAGTGGAGATTCGGAGCGCTAAGAGGGTAATAGTGGAAAAAGGAATGTCTCCAAATATAAACTACACAGAATCATTCGGTGAAACTTCTTTCTGTTCTGTGCATTCAGCTAACAGAGTTAAACCATACTTTTGATTGAGCAGATCTGAACACTCTTTCTGTAGAAAATGTAACTGGACATTTGGAGCGCTATGAGAGTAGTAGTGGAAAAAGGAATATATTCAAATATAAACTACACAGAAGCATTCTGTGAAACTTCTTTCTGATCTGAGCATTCAGCTAACAGAGTTAAACCATACTTTTGATTGAGCAGTTTTGAAACACTCTGTCTGTAGAAAATGCAACTGGACATTCGTAGCGCAAACTGGGTAATAGTGGAAAAAAGAATATGTTCAAATATAAACTACACAGAAGCATTGTATGAAACTTCTTTCTGTTCTGTGCATTCAACTAACAGAGTTGAACCTTACTTTTGATTGAGCCTTTCTGAAACACTCTTTCTGTAGAAACTGCAATTGGACATTCTGAGCGCTAAGAGGCCTATATTGGGAAAAATAATATCTTCAAATAAAAACTACACAGAAGCATTGTGTGAAACTTATTTCTGATATGTTCATTAAGCTAACAGAGTTAAACCATACTTTTGATTGCGCAGTTCTGAACACTCTTTCTGTAGAAAATGCAAGTGGACATTCGGAGCGCTAAGAGGGTAATAGTGGAAAAAGGAATATATTCAAATATAAACTACACAGTAGCATTCTGTGAAAATTCTTTCTGTTCTGTGCATTCAACTAACCGAGTTGAACCTTACTTTTGATTGAGCCGTTCTGAAACACTCTTTCTGTAGAAACTGCAATTGGACATGCTAAGCGCTAAGAGGCCTACATTGGGAAAAAGAATATCTTCAAATAAAAACTACACAGATGCATTCTGTGAAACTTATTTCTGATCTGTAAATTCAGTTAACAGAGATAAAACATATTTTTGATTGAGCAGTTATGAAACACTCTTTTTGTAGAAAATGCAAGTGGAGATTCGGAGCGCTAAGAGGGTAATAGTGGAAAAAGGAATGTCTCCAAATATAAACTACAGAGAATCATTCGGTGAAACTTCTTTCTGATCTGTGCATTCAGCTAACAGAGTTAAACCATACTTTTGATTGAGCAGATCTGAACACTCTTTCTGTAGAAAATGCAACTGGACATTTGGAGCACTAAGAGCGTAGTAGTGGAAAAAGGAATATATTCAAATATAAACTACACAGAAGCATTCTGTGAAACTTCTTTCTGATCTGAGCATTCAGCTAACAGAGTTAAACCATACTTTTGATTGAGCAGTTTTGAAACACTCTGTCTGTAGAAAATGCAACTGGACATTCGTAGCGCTAAGTGGGTAATAGTGGAAAAAAGAATATGTTCAAATATAAACTACACAGAAGCATTGTATGAAACTTCTTTCTTTTCTGTGCATTCAACTAACAGAGTTGAACCTTACTTTTGATTGAGCCGTTCTGAAACACTCTTTCTGTGGAAACTGCAATTGGACATTCTGAGCGCTAAGAGGCCTATATTGGGAAAATGTATGTCTACAAATAAAAACTACACAGAAGAATTGTGTGAAACTTCTTTCTGTTCTGTTTGTTCAACTAAAAGAGTTGAACCTTAGTTTTGATTGAGCCGTTCTGAAACACTCTTTCTGCAGAAAATGCAAGTGGAGATTCGGAGCGCTAAGAGGGTAATAGTGGAAAAAGGAATGTCTCCAAATATAAACTACACAGAATCATTCGGTGAAACTTCTTTCTGATCTGTGCATTCAGCTAACAGAGTTAAACCATACTTTTGATTGAGCAGATCTGAACACTCTTTCTGTAGAAAATGCAACTGGAAATTTGGAGCGCTATGAGAGTAGTAGTGGAAAAAGGAATATATTCAAATATAAACTACACAGAAGCATTCTGTGAAACTTCTTTCTGATCTGAGCATTCAGCTAACAGAGTTAAACCATACTTTTGATTGAGCAGTTTTGAAACACTCTGTCTGTAGAAAATGCAACTGGACATTCGTAGCGCTAACTGGGTAATAGTGGAAAAAAGAATATGTTCAAATATAAACTACACAGAAGCATTGTATGAAACTTCTTTCTGTTCTGTGCATTCAACTAACAGAGTTGAACCTTACTTTTGATTGAGCCTTTCTGAAACACTCTTTCTGTAGAAACTGCAATTGGACATTCTGAGCGCTAAGAGGCCTCTACTGGGAAAAATAATATCTTCAAATAAAAACTACACAGAAGCATTGTGTGAAACTTATTCCTGATATGTTCATTAAGCTAACAGAGTTAAACCATACTTTTGATTGCGCAGTTCTGAACACTCTTTCTGTAGAAAATGCAAGTGGAGATTCGGAGCGCTAAGAGGGTAATAGTGGAAAAAGGAATGTCTCCAAATATAAACTACACAGAATCATTCGGTGAAACTTCTTTCTGATCTGTGCATTCAGCTAACAGAGTTAAACCATACATTTGATTGAGCAGATCTGAACACTCTTTCTGTAGAAAATGCAACTGGACATTTGGAACGCTAAGAGAGTAGTAGTGGAAAAAGGAATATATTCAAATATAAACTACACAGAAGCATTCTGTGAAACTTCTTTCTGATCTGAGCATTCAGCTAACAGAATTAAACCATACTTTTGATTGAGCAGTTTTGAAACACTCAGTCTGTAGAAAATGCAACTGGGCATTAGTAGCGCTAAGTGGGTAATAGTGGAAAAAAGAATATGTTCAAATATAAACTACACAGAAGCATTGTATGAAACTACTTTCTGTCCTGTGCATTCAACTAACAGATTTGAACCTTACTTTTGATTGAGCCTTTCTGAAACACTCTTTCTGTAGAAACTGCAATTGGACATTCTGAGCGCTAAGAGGCCTATATTGGAAAAAATAATATCTTCAAATAAAAACTACACAGAAGCATTGTGTGAAACTTATTTCTGATATGTTCATTAAGCTAACAGAGTTAAACCATACTTTTGATTGCGCAGTTCTGAACACTCTTTCTGTAGATAATGCAAGTGGACATTCGGAGTGCTAAGAGGGTAATAGTGGAAAAAGGAATATATTCAAATATAAACTACACAGTAGCATTCTGTGAAAATTCTTTCTGTTCTGTGCATTCAACTAACAGAGTTGAACCTTACTTTTGATTGAGTCGTTCTGAAACACTCTTTCTGTAGAAACTGCATTTGGGCATGCTAAGAGCAAAGAGGCCTACATTGGGAAAAAGAATATCTTCAAATAAAAACTACACAGATGCATTCTGTGAAACTTATTTCTGATCTGTAAATTCAGTTAACAGAGATAAAACATATTTTTGATTGAGCAGTTATGAAACACTCTTTTTGTAGAAAATGCAAGTGGAGATTCGGAGCGCTAAGAGGGTAATAGTGGAAAAAGGAATGTCTTCAAATATAAACTACACAGAATCATTCGGTGAAACTTCTTTCTGATCTGTGCATTCAGCTAACAGAGTTAAACCATACTTTTGATTGAGCAGATCTGAACACTCTTTCTGTAGAAAATGCAACTATACATTTGGAGCACTAAGAGCGTAGTAGTGGAAAAAGGAATATATTCAAATATAAACTACACAGAAGCATTCTGTGAAACTTCTTTCTGATCTGAGCATTCAGCTAACAGAGTTAAACCATACTTTTGATTGAGCAGTTTTGAAACACTCTGTCTGTAGAAAATGCAACTGGACATTCGTAGCGCTAAGTGGGTAATAGTGGAAAAAAGAATATGTTCAAATATAAACTACACAGAATCATTGTATGAAACTTCTTTCTGTTCTGTGCATTCAACTAACAGAGTTGAACCTTACTTTTGATTGAGCCGTTCTGAAACACTCTTTCTGTAGAAACTGCAATGGGACATTCTGAGCGCTAAGAGGCCTATATTGGGAAAAAGAATGTCTACAAATAAAAACTACACAGAAGAATTGTGTGAAACATCTTTCTGTTCTGTTTGTTCAAATAAAAGATTTGAACCTTAGTTTTGATTGAGCCGTTCTGAAACACTCTTTCTGTAGAAAATGCAAGTGGAGATTCGGAGCGCTAAGAAGGTAATAGTGGAAAAAGGAATGTCTCCAAATATAAACTACACAGAATAATTCTGTGAAACTTCTTTCTGATCTGTGCATTCAGCTAACAGATTTAAACCATACTTTTGATTGAGCAGATCTGAACACTCTTTCTGTAGAAAATGCAACTGGACATTTGGAGCTCTAAGAGAGTAGTAGTGGAAAAAGGAATATATTCAAATATAAACTACACAGAAGCATTCTGTGAAACTTCTTTCTGATCTGAGCATTCAGCTAACAGAGTTAAACCATACTTTTGATTGAGCAGTTTTGAAACACTCTGTCTGTAGAAAATGCAACTGGACATTCGTAGCGCTAAGTGGGTAATAGTGGAAAAATGAATATGTTCAAATATAAACTACACAGAAGCATTGTATGAAACTTCTTTCTGTTCTGTGCATTCAACTAACAGAGTTGAACCTTACATTTGATTGAGCCTTTCTGAAACACTCTTTCTGTAGAAACTGCAATTGGACATTCTGAGCGCTAAGAGGCCTCTACTGGGAAAAATAATATCTTCAAATAAAAACTACACAGAAGCATTGTGTGAAACTTATTTCTGATATGTTCATTAAGCTAACAGAGTTAAACCATACTTTTGATTGCGCAGTTCTGAACACTCTTTCTGTAGAAAATGCAAGTGGACATTCGGAGCGCTAAGAGGGAAATAGTGGAAAAAGGAATATATTCAAATATAAACTACAAAGTAGCATTCTGTGAAAATTCTTTCTGTTCTGTGCATTCAACTAACAGAGTTGAACCTTACTTTTGATTGAGCCGTTCTATAACACTCTTTCTGTAGAAACTGCAATTGGACATTCTGAGCGCTAAGAGGCCTATATTGGGAAAAAGTATGTCTACAAATAAAAACTACACAGAAGAATTGTGTGAAACTTCTTTCTGTTCTGTTTGTTCAACTAAAAGAGTTGAACCTTAGTTTTGATTGAGCCGTTCTGAAACACTCTTTCTGTAGAAAATGCAAGTGGAGATTCGGAGCGCTAAGAGGGTAATAGTGGAAAAAGGAATGTCTCCAAATATAAACTACACAGAATCATTCGGTGAAACTTCTTTCTGTTCTGTGCATTCAGCTAACAGAGTTAAACCATACTTTTGATTGAGCAGATCTGAACACTCTTTCTGTAGAAAATGTAACTGGACATTTGGAGCGCTATGAGAGTAGTAGTGGAAAAAGGAATATATTCAAATATAAACTACACAGAAGCATTCTGTGAAACTTCTTTCTGATCTGAGCATTCAGCTAACAGAGTTAAACCATACTTTTGATTGAGCAGTTTTGAAACACTCTGTCTGTAGAAAATGCAACTGGACATTCGTAGCGCAAACTGGGTAATAGTGGAAAAAAGAATATGTTCAAATATAAACTACACAGAAGCATTGTATGAAACTTCTTTCTGTTCTGTGCATTCAACTAACAGAGTTGAACCTTACTTTTGATTGAGCCTTTCTGAAACACTCTTTCTGTAGAAACTGCAATTGGACATTCTGAGCGCTAAGAGGCCTATATTGGGAAAAATAATATCTTCAAATAAAAACTACACAGAAGCATTGTGTGAAACTTATTTCTGATATGTTCATTAAGCTAACAGAGTTAAACCATACTTTTGATTGCGCAGTTCTGAACACTCTTTCTGTAGAAAATGCAAGTGGACATTCGGAGCGCTAAGAGGGTAATAGTGGAAAAAGGAATATATTCAAATATAAACTACACAGTAGCATTCTGTGAAAATTCTTTCTGTTCTGTGCATTCAACTAACCGAGTTGAACCTTACTTTTGATTGAGCCGTTCTGAAACACTCTTTCTGTAGAAACTGCAATTGGACATGCTAAGCGCTAAGAGGCCTACATTGGGAAAAAGAATATCTTCAAATAAAAACTACACAGATGCATTCTGTGAAACTTATTTCTGATCTGTAAATTCAGTTAACAGAGATAAAACATATTTTTGATTGAGCAGTTATGAAACACTCTTTTTGTAGAAAATGCAAGTGGAGATTCGGAGCGCTAAGAGGGTAATAGTGGAAAAAGGAATGTCTCCAAATATAAACTACAGAGAATCATTCGGTGAAACTTCTTTCTGATCTGTGCATTCAGCTAACAGAGTTAAACCATACTTTTGATTGAGCAGATCTGAACACTCTTTCTGTAGAAAATGCAACTGGACATTTGGAGCACTAAGAGCGTAGTAGTGGAAAAAGGAATATATTCAAATATAAACTACACAGAAGCATTCTGTGAAACTTCTTTCTGATCTGAGCATTCAGCTAACAGAGTTAAACCATACTTTTGATTGAGCAGTTTTGAAACACTCTGTCTGTAGAAAATGCAACTGGACATTCGTAGCGCTAAGTGGGTAATAGTGGAAAAAAGAATATGTTCAAAAATAAACTACACAGAAGCATTGTATGAAACTTCTTTCTTTTCTGTGCATTCAACTAACAGAGTTGAACCTTACTTTTGATTGAGCCGTTCTGAAACACTCTTTCTGTGGAAACTGCAATTGGACATTCTGAGCGCTAAGAGGCCTATATTGGGAAAAAGTATGTCTACAAATAAAAACTACACAGAAGAATTGCGTGAAACTTCTTTCTGTTCTGTTTGTTCAACTAAAAGAGTTGAACCTTAGTTTTGATTGAGCCGTTCTGAAACACTCTTTCTGTAGAAAATGCAAGTGGAGATTCGGAGCGCTAAGAGGGTAATAGTGGAAAAAGGAATGTCTCCAAATATAAACTACACAGAATCATTCGGTGAAACTTCTTTCTGATCTGTGCATTCAGCTAACAGAGTTAAACCATACTTTTGATTGAGCAGATCTGAACACTCTTTCTGTAGAAAATGCAACTGGAAATTTGGAGCGCTATGAGAGTAGTAGTGGAAAAAGGAATATATTCAAATATAAACTACACAGAAGCATTCTGTGAAACTTCTTTCTGATCTGAGCATTCAGCTAACAGAGTTAAACCATACTTTTGATTGAGCAGTTTTGAAACACTCTGTCTGTAGAAAATGCAACTGGACATTCGTAGCGCTAACTGGGTAATAGTGGAAAAAAGAATATGTTCAAATATAAACTACACAGAAGCATTGTATGAAACTTCTTTCTGTTCTGTGCATTCACCTAACAGAGTTGAACCTTACTTTTGATTGAGCCTTTCTGAAACACTCTTTCTGTAGAAACTGCAATTGGACATTCTGAGCGCTAAGAGGCCTCTACTGGGAAAAATAATATCTTCAAATAAAAACTACACAGAAGCATTGTGTGAAACTTATTCCTGATATGTTCATTAAGCTAACAGAGTTAAACCATACTTTTGATTGCGCAGTTCTGAACACTCTTTCTGTAGAAAATGCAAGTGGACATTCGGAGCGCTAAGAGGGTAATAGTGGAAAAAGGAATATATTCAAATATAAACTACACAGTAGCATTCTGTGAAAATTCTTTCTGTTCTGTGCGTTCAACTAACAGTGTTGAACCTTACTTTTGATTGAGCCGTTCTGAAACACTCTTTCTGTAGAAACTGCAATTGGACATGCTAAGCGCTAAGAGGCCTATATTGGGAAAAAGAATATCTTCAAATAAAAACTACACAGATGCATTCTGTGAAACTTATTTCTGATCTGTAAATTCAGTTAACAGAGATAAAACATATTTTTGATTGAGCAGTTATGAAACACTCTTTTTGTAGAAAATGCAAGTGGAGATTCGGAGCGCTAAGAGGGTAATAGTGGAAAAAGGAATATCTCCAAATATAAACTACAGAGAATCATTCGGTGAAACTTCTTTCTGATCTGTGCATTCAGCTAACAGAGTTAAACCATACTTTTGATTGAGCAGATCTGAACACTCTTTCTGTAGAAAATGCAACTGGACATTTGGAGCGCTAAGAGCGTAGTAGTGGAAAAAGGAATATATTCAAATATAAACTACACAGAAGCATTCTGTGAAACTTCTTTCTGATCTGAGCATTCAGCTAACAGAGTTAAACCATACTTTTGATTGAGCAGTTTTGAAACACTCTGTCTGTAGAAAATGCAACTGGACATTCGTAGCGCTAAGTGGGTAATAGTGGAAAAAAGCATATGTTCAAATATAAACTACACAGAAGCATTGTATGAAACTTCTTTCTTTTCTGTGCATTCAACTAACAGAGTTGAACCTTACTTTTGATTGAGCCGTTCTGAAACACTCTTTCTGTGGAAACTGCAATTGGACATTCTGAGCGCTAAGAGGCCTATATTGGGAAAAAGTATGTCTACAAATAAAAACTACACAGAAGAATTGTGTGAAACTTCTTTCTGTTCTGTTTGTTCAACTAAAAGAGTTGAACCTTAGTTTTGATTGAGCCGTTCTGAAACACTCTTTCTGTAGAAAATGCAAGTGGAGATTCGGAGCGCTAAGAGGGTAATAGTGGAAAAAGGAATGTCTCCAAATATAAACTACACAGAATCATTCGGTGAAACTTCTTTCTGATCTGTGCATTCAGCTAACAGAGTTAAACCATACTTTTGATTGAGCAGATCTGAACACTCTTTCTGTAGAAAATGCAACTGGACATTTGGAGCGCTATGAGAGTAGTAGTGGAAAAAGGAATATATTCAAATATAAACTACACAGAAGCATTCTGTGAAACTTCTTTCTGATCTGAGCATTCAGCTAACAGAGTTAAACCATACTTTTGATTGAGCAGTTTTGAAACACTCTGTCTGTAGAAAATGCAACTGGACATTCGTAGCGCTAAGTGGGTAATAGTGGAAAAAAGAATATGTTCAAATATAAACTACACAGAAGCATTGTATGAAACTTCTTTCTGTTCTGTGCATTCAACTAACAGAGTTGAACCTTACTTTTGATTGAGCCTTTCTGAAACACTCTTTCTGTAGAAACTGCAATTGGACATTCTGAGCGCTAAGAGGCCTATATTGGGAAAAATAATATCTTCAAATAAAAACTACACAGAAGCATTGTGTGAAACTTATTTCTGATATGTTCATTAAGCTAACAGAGTTAAACCATACTTTTGATTGAGCAGATCTGAACACTCTTTCTGTAGAAAATGCAACTGGACATTTGGAGCGCTAAGAGCGTAGTAGTGGAAAAAGGAATATATTCAAATATGAACTACACAGAAGCATTCTGTGAAACTTCTTTCTGATCTGAGCATTCAGCTAACAGAGTTAAACCATACTTTTGATTGAGCAGTTTTGAAACACTCTGTCTGTAGAAAATGCAACTGGACATTCGTAGTGCTAAGTGGGTAATAGTGGAAAAAAGAATATGTTCAAATATAAACTACACAGAATCATTGTATGAAACTTATTTCTTTTCTGTGCATTCAACTAACAGAGTTGAACCTTACTTTTGATTGAGCCGTTCTGAAACAATCTTTCTGTAGAAACTGCAATTGGACATTCTGAGCGCTAAGAGGCCTATATTGGGAAAAAGAATGTCTACAAATAAAAACTACACAGAAGTATTGTGTGAAACTTCTTTCTGTTCTGTTTGTTCAACTAAAAGAGTTGAACCTTAGTTTTGATTGAGCCGTTCTGAAACACTCTTTCTGTAGAAAATGCAAGTGGAGATTCGGAGCGCTAAGAGGGTAATAGTGGAAAAAGGAATGTCTCCAAATATAAACTACACAGAATCATTCGGTGAAACTTCTTTCCGATCTGTGCATTCAGCTAACAGAGTTAAACCATACTTTTGATTGAGCAGATCTGAACACTCTTTCTGTAGAAAATGCAACTGGACATTTGGAGCGCTAAGAGAGTAGTAGTGGAAAAAGGAATATATTCAAATATAAACTACACAGAAGCATTCTGTGAAACTTCTTTCTGATCTGAGCATTCAGCTAACAGAGTTAAACCATACTTTTGATTGAGCAGTTTTGAAACACTCTGTCTGTAGAAAATGAAACTGGACATTCGTAGCGCTAAGTGGGTAATAGTGGAAAAATGAATATGTTCAAATATAAACTACACAGAAGCATTGTATGAAACTTCTTTCTGTTCTGTGCATTCAACTAACAGAGTTGAACCTTACTTTTGATTGAGCCTTTCTGAAACACTCTTTCTGTAGAAACTGCAATTGGACATTCTGAGCGCTAAGAGGCCTCTACTGGGAAAAATAATATCTTCAAATAAAAACTACACAGAAGCATTGTGTGAAACTTATTTCTGATATGTTCATTAAGCTAACAGAGTTAAACCATACTTTTGATTGCGCAGTTCTGAACACTCTTTCTGTAGAAAATGCAAGTGGACATTCGGAGCGCTAAGAGGGAAATAGTGGAAAAAGGAATATATTCAAATATAAACTACACAGTAGCATTCTGTGAAAATTCTTTCTGTTCTGTGCATTCAACTAACAGAGTTGAACCTTACTTTTGATTGAGCCGTTCTGAAACACTCTTTCTGTAGAAACTGCAATTGGACATGCTAAGTGCTAAGAGGCCTACATTGGGAAAAAGAATATCTTCAAATAAAAACTACACAGATGCATTCTGTGAAACTTATTTCTGATCTGTAAATTCAGTTAACAGAGATAAAACATATTTTTGATTGAGAAGTTATGAAACACTCTTTGTGTAGAAAATGCAAGTGGAGATTCGGAGCGCTAAGAGGGTAATAGTGGAAAAAGGAATGTCTTCAAATATAAATTACAGAGAATCATTCGGTGAAACTTCTTTCTGATCTGTGCATTCAGCTAACAGAGTTAAACCATACTTTTGATTGAGCAGATCTGAACACTCTTTCTGTAGAAAATGCAACTGGACATTTGGAGCGCTAAGAGCATAGTAGTGGAAAAAGGAATATATTCAAATATGAACTACACAGAAGCATTCTGTGAAACTTCTTTCTGATCTGAGCATTCAGCTAACAGAGTTAAACCATACTTTTGATTGAGCAGTTTTGAAACACTCTGTCTGTAGAAAATGCAACTAGTCATTCGTAGCGCTCAGTGGGTAATAGTGGAAAAAAGAATATGTTCAAATATAAACTACACAGAATCATTGTATGAAACTTCTTTCTTTTCTGTGCATTCAACTAACAGAGTTGAACCTTACTTTTGATTGAGCCGTTCTGAAACACTCTTTCTGTAGAAAATGCAATTGGACATTCTGAGCGCTAAGAGGCCTATATTGGGAAAAAGAATGTCTACAAATAAAAACTACACAGAAGAATTGTGTGAAACTTCTTTCTGTTCTGTTTGTTCAACTAAAAGAGTTGAACCTTAGTTTTGATTGAGCCGTTCTGAAACACTCTTTCTGTAGAAAATGCAAGTGGAGATTCGGAGCGCTAAGAGGGTAATAGTGGAAAAAGGAATGTCTCCAAATATAAACTACACAGAATCATTCAGTGAAACATCTTTCTGATCTGTGCATTCAGCTAACAGAGTTAAACCATACTTTTGATTGAGCAGATCTGAACACTCTTTCTGTAGAAAATGCAACTGGACATTTGGAGCGCTAAGAGAGTAGTACTGGAAAAAGGAATATATTCAAATATAAACTACACAGAAGCATTCTGTGAAACTTCTTTCTGATCTGAGCATTCAGCTAACAGAGTTAAACCATACTTTTGATTGAGCAGTTTTGAAACACTCTGTCTGTAGAAAATGCAACTGGACATTCGTAGCGCTAAGTGGGTAATAGTGGAAAAAAGAATATGTTCAAATATAAACTACACAGAAGCATTGTATGAAACTTCTTTCTGTTCTGTGCATTCAACTAACAGAGTTGAACCTTACTTTTGATTGAGCCTTTCTGAAACACTCTTTCTGTATAAACTGCAATTGGACATTCTGAGCGCTAAGAGGCCTCTACTGGGAAAAATAATATCTTCAAAAAAAAACTACACGGAAGCATTGTGTGAAACTTATTTCTGATATGTTCATTAAGCTAACAGAGTTAAACCATACTTTTGATTGGGCAGTTCTGAACACTCTTTCTGTAGAAAATGCAAGTGGAGATTCGGAGCGCTAAGAGGGTAATAGTGGAAAAAGTAATATATTCAAATATAAACTACACAGTAGCATTCTGTGAAAATTCTTTCTGTTCTGTGCATTCAACTAACAGAGTTGAACCTTACTTTTGATTGAGCCGTTCTGAAACACTCTTTCTGTGGAAACTGCAATTGGACATGCTAAGCGCTAAGAGGCCTACATTGGGAAAAAGAATATCTTCAAATAAAAACTACACAGAGGCATTCTGTGAAACTTAATTCTGATCTGTAAATTCAGTTAACAGAGATAAAACATATTTTTGATTGAGCAGTTATGAAACACTCTTTTTGTAGAAAATGCAAGTGGAGATTCGGAGCGCTAAGAGGGTAATAGTGGAAAAAGGAATGTCTTCAAATATAAACTACAGAGAATCATTCGGTGAAACTTCTTTCTGATCTGTGCATTCAGCTAACAGAGTTAAACCACACTTTTGATTGAGCAGTTTTGAAACACTCTGTCTGTAGAAAATGCAACTGGACATTCGTAGCGCTAAGTGGGTAATAGTAGAAAAAAGAATATGTTCAAATATAAACTACACAGAATCATTGTATGAAACTTCTTTCTTTTCTGTGCATTCAACTAACAGAGTTGAACCTTACTTTTGATTGAGCCGTTCTGAAACACTCTTTCTGTAGAAACTGCAATTGGACATTCTGAGCGCTAAGAGGCCTATATTGGGAAAAAGAATGTCTACAAATAAAAACTACACAGAAGAATTGTGTGAAACTTCTTTCTGTTCTGTTTGTTCAACTAAAAGAGTTGAACCTTAGTTTTGATTGAGCCGTTCTGAAACACTCTTTCTGTAGAAAATGCAAGTGGAGATTCGGAGCGCTAAGAGGGTAATAGTGGAAAAAGGAATGTCTCCAAATATAAACTACACAGAATCATTCGGTGAAACTTCTTTCTGATCTGTGCATTCAGCTAACAGAGGTAAACCATACTTTTGATTGAGCAGATCTGAACACTCTTTCTGTAGAAAATGCAACTGGACATTTGGAGCGCTAAGAGCGTAGTAGTGGAAAAAGGAATATATTCAAATATAAACTACACAGAAGCATTCTGTGAAACTTCTTTCTGATCTGAGCATTCAGCTAACAGAGTTAAACCATACATTTCATTGAGCAGTTTTGAAACACTCTGTCTGTAGAAAATGCAACTGGACATTCGTAGCGCTAAGTGGGTAATAGTGGAAAAATGAACATGTTCAAATATAAACTACACAGAATCATTGTATGAAACTTCTTTCTCTTCTGTGCATTCAACTAACAGAGTTGAACCTTACTTTTGATTGAGCCGTTCTGAAACACTCTTTCTGTAGAAACTGCAATTGGACATTCTGAGCGCTAAGAGGCCTATATTGGGAAAAAGAATGTCTACAAATAAAAACTACACAGAAGAATTGTGTGAAACTTCTTTCTGTTCTGTTTGTTCAAATAAAAGAGTTGAACCTTAGTTTTGATTGAGCCGTTCTGAAACACTCTTTCTGTAGAAAATGCAAGTGGAGATTCGGAGCGCTAAGAGGGTAATAGTGGAAAAAGGAATGTCTCCAAATATAAACTACACAGAATCATTCGGTGAAACTTCTTTCCGATCTGTGCATTCAGCTAACAGAGTTAAACCATACTTTTGATTGAGCAGATCTGAACACTCTTTCTGTAGAAAATGCAACTGGACATTTGGAGCGCTAAGAGAGTAGTAGTGGAAAAAGGAATATATTCAAATATAAACTACACAGAAGCATTCTGTGAAACTTCTTTCTGATCTGAGCATTCAGCTAACAGAGTTAAACCATACTTTTGATTGAGCAGTTTTGAAACACTCTGTCTGTAGAAAATGCAACTGGACATTCGTAGCGCTAAGTGGGTAATAGTGGAAAAAAGAATATGTTCAAATATAAACTACACAGAAGCATTGTATGAAACTTCGTTCTGTTCTGTGCATTCAACTAACAGAGTTGAACCTTACTTTTGATTGAGCCGTTCTGAAACACTCTTTCTGTAGAAACTGCAATTGGACATGCTAAGCGCTAAGAGGCCTACATTGGGAAAAAGAATATCTTCAAATAAAAACTACACAGAGGCATTCTGTGAAACTTAATTCTGATCTGTAAATTCAGTTAACAGAGATAAAACATATTTTTGATTGAGCAGTTATGAAACACTCTTTCTGTAGAAAATGCAACTGGACATTTGGAGCGCTAAGAGCGTAGTAGTGGAAAAAGGAATATATTCAAATATGAACTACACAGAAGCATTCTGTGAAACTTCTTTCTGATCTGAGCATTCAGCTAACAGAGTTAAACCATACTTTTGATTGAGCAGTTTTGAAACACTCTGTCTGTAGAAAATGCAACTGGACATTCGTAGCGCTAAGTGGGTAATAGTGGAAAAAAGAATATGTTCAAATATAAACTACACAGAAGCATTGTATGAAACTTCTTTCTGTTCTGTGCATTCAACTACCAGAGTTGAACCTTACTTTTGATTGAGCCGTTCTGAAACACTCTTTCTGTAGAAACTGCAATTGGACATTCTGAGCGCTAAGAGGCCTATATTGGAAAAAGAATGTCTACAAATAAAAACTACACAGAAGAATTGTGTGAAACTTCTTTCTGTTCTGTTTGTTCAACTAAAAGAGTTGAACCTTAGTTTTGATTGAGCCGTTCTGAAACACTCTTTCTGTAGAAAATGCAAGTGGAGATTCGGAGCGCTAAGAGGGTAATAGTGGAAAAAGGAATGTCTCCAAATATAAACTACACAGAATCATTCGGTGAAACTTCTTTCTGATCTGTGCATTCAGCTAACAGAGTTAAACCATACTTTTGATTGAGCAGATCTGAACACTCTTTCTGTAGAAAATGCAACTGGACATTTGGAGCGCTAAGAGCGTAGTAGTGGAAAAAGGAATATATTCAAATATAAACTACACAGAAGCATTCTGTGAAACTTCTTTCTGATCTGAGCATTCAGCTAACAGAGTTAAACCATACTTTTGATTGAGCAGTTTTCAAACACTCTGTCTGTAGAAAATGCAACTGGACATTCGTAGCGCTAAGTGGTTAATAGTGGAAAAAAGAATATGTTCAAATATAAACTACACAGAAGCATTGTATGAAACTTCTTTCTTTTCTTTGCATTCAACTAACAGAGTTGAACCTTACTTTTGATTGAGCCTTTCTGAAACACTCTTTCTGTAGAAACTGCAATTGGACATTCTGAGCGCTAAGAGGCCTCTATTGGTAAAAATAATATCTTCAAATAAAAACTACACAGAAGCATTGTGTGAAACTTATTTCTGATATGTTCATTAAGCTAACAGAGTTAAACCATACTTTTGATTGCGCAGTTCTGAACACTCTTTCTGTAGACAATGCAAGTGGACATTCGGAGCGCTAAGAGGGTAATAATGGAAAAAGGAATATATTCAAATATAAACTACACTGTAGCATTCTGTGAAAATTCTTTCTGTTCTGTGCATTCAACTAACAGAGTTGAACCTTACTTTTGATTGAGCCGTTCTGAAACACTCTTTCTGTAGAAACTGCAATTGGAGATGCTAAGCGCTAAGAGGCCTACATTGGGAAAAAGAATATCTTCAAATAAAAACTACACAGATGCATTCTGTGAAACTTATTTCTGATCTGTAAATTCAGTTAACAGAGATAAAACATATTTTTGATTGAGCAGTTATGAAACACTCTTTTTGTAGAAAATGCAAGTGGAGATTCGGAGCGCTAAGAGGGTATTAGTGGAAAAAGGAATGTCTTCAAATATAAACTACAGAGAATCATTCGGTGAAACTTCTTTCTGATCTGTGCATTCAGCTAACAGAGTTAAACCATACTTTTGATTGAGCAGATCTGAACACTCTTTCTGTAGAAAATGCAACGGGACATTTGGAGCGCTAAGAGCGTAGTAGTGGAAAAAGGAATATATTCAAATATAAACTACACAGAAGCATTCTGTGAAACTTCTTTCTGATCTGAGCATTCAGCTAACAGAGTTAAACCATACTTTTGATTGAGCAGTTTTGAAACACTCTGTCTGTAGAAAATGCAACTGGACATTCGTAGCGCTAAGTGGGTAATAGTGGAAAAAAGAATATGTTCAAATATAAACTACACAGAAGCATTGTATGAAACTTCTTTCTTTTCTGTGCATTCAACTAACAGAGTTGAACCTTACTTTTGATTGAGCCGTTCTGAAACACTCTTTCTGTGGAAACTGCAATTGGACATTCTGAGCGCTAAGAGGCCTATATTGGGAAAAAGTATGTCTACAAATAAAAACTACACAGAAGAATTGTGTGAAACTTCTTTCTGTTCTGTTTGTTCAACTAAAAGAGTTGAACCTTAGTTTTGATTGAGCCGTTCTGAAACACTCTTTCTGTAGAAAATGCAAGTGGAGATTCGGAGCGCTAAGAGGGTAATAGTGGAAAAAGGAATGTCTCCAAATATAAACTACACAGAATCATTCGGTGAAACTTCTTTCTGATCTGTGCATTCAGCTAACAGAATTAAACCATACTTTTGATTGAGCAGATCTGAACACTCTTTCTGTAGAAAATGCAACTGGACATTTGGAGCGCTAAGAGAGTAGTAGTGGAAAAAGGAATATATTCAAATATAAACTACACAGAAGCATTCTGTGAAACTTCTTTCTGATCTGAGCATTCAGCTAACAGAGTTAAACCATACTTTTGATTAAGCAGTTTTCAAACACTCTGTCTGTAGAAAATGCAACTGGACATTCGTAGCGCTAACTGGGTAATAGTGGAAAAAAGAATATGTTCAAATATAAACTACACAGAAGCATTGTATGAAACTTCGTTCTGTTCTGTGCATTCAACTAACAGAGTTGAACCTTACTTTTGATTGAGCCTTTCTGAAACACTCTTTCTGTAGAAACTGCAATTGGACATTCTGAGCGCTAAGAGGCCTATATTGGGAAAAATAATATCTTCAAATAAAAACTACACAGAAGCATTGTGTGAAACTTATTTCTGATATGTTCATTAAGCTAACAGAGTTAAACCATACTTTTGATTGCGCAGTTCTGAACACTATTTCTGTAGAAAATGCAAGTGGACATTCGGAGCGCTAAGAGGGTAATAGTGGAAAAAGGAATATATTCATATATAAACTACACAGTAGCATTCTGTGAAAATTCTTTCTGTTCTGTGCATTCAACTAACCGAGTTGAACCTTACTTTTGATTGAGCCGTTCTGAAACACTCTTTCTGTAGAAACTGCAATTGGACATGCTAAGCGCTAAGAGGCCTACATTGGGAAAAAGAATATCTTCAAATAAAAACTACACAGATGCATTCTGTGAAACTTATTTCTCATCTGTAAATTCAGTTAACAGAGATAAAACATATTTTTGATTGAGCAGTTATGAAACACTCTTTGTGTAGAAAATGCAAGTGGAGATTCGGAGCGCTAAGAGGATAATAGTGGAAAAAGGAATGTCTCCAAATATAAACTACAGAGAATCATTCGGTGAAACTTCTTTCTGATCTGTGCATTCAGCTAAGAGAGTTAAACCATACTTTTGATTGAGCAGATCTGAACACTCTTTCTGTAGAAAATGCAACTGGACATTTGGAGCGCTAAGAGCGTAGTAGTGGAAAAAGGAATATATTCAAATATAAACTACACAGAAGCATTCTGTGAAACTTCTTTCTGATCTGAGCATTCAGCTAACAGAGTTAAACCATACTTTTGAATGAGCAGTTTTGAAACACTCTGTCTGTAGAAAATGCAACTGGACATTCGTAGCGCTAAGTGGGTAATAGTGGAAAAAAGTATATGTTCAAATATAAACTACACAGAATCATTGTATGAAACTTCTATCTGTTCTGTGCATTCAACTAACAGAGTTGAACCTTACTTTTGATTGAGCCGTTCTGAAACACTCTTTCTGTAGAAACTGCAATTGGACATTCTGAGCGCTAAGAGGCCTATATTGGGAAAAAGAATGTCTACAAATAAAAACTACACAGAAGAATTGTGTGAAACTTCTTTCTGTTCTGTTTGTTCAACTAAAAGATTTGAACCTTAGTTTTGATTGAGCCGTTCTGAAACACTCTTTCTGTAGAAAATGCAAGTGGAGATTCGGAGCGCTAAGAGGGTAATAGTGGAAAAAGGAATGTCTCCAAATATAAACTACACAGAATCATTCGGTGAAACTTCTTTCTGATCTGTGCATTCAGCTAACAGAGTTAAACCATACTTTTGATTGAGCGGATCTGAACACTCTTTCTGTAGAAAATGCAACTGGACATTTGGAGCGCTAAGAGCGTAGTAGTGGAAAAAGGAATATATTCAAATATAAACTACACAGAAGCATTCTGTGAAACTTCTTTCTGATCTGAGCATTCAGCTAACAGAGTTAAACCATACTTTTCATTGAGCAGTTTTGAAACACTCTGTCTGTAGAAAATGCAACTGGACATTCGTAGCGCTAAGTGGGTAATAGTGGAAAAATGAATATGTTCAAATATAAACTACACAGAATCATTGTATGAAACTTCTTTCTCTTCTGTGCATTCAACTAACAGAGTTGAACCTTACTTTTGATTGAGCCGTTCTGAAACACTCTTTCTGTAGAAACTGCAATTGGACATTCTGAGCGCTAAGACGCCTATATTGGGAAAAAGAATGTCTACAAATAAAAACTACACAGAAGAATTGTGTGAAACTTCTTTCTGTTCTGTTTCTTCAAATAAAAGAGTTGAACCTTAGTTTTGATTGAGCCGTTCTGAAACACTCTTTCTGTAGAAAATGCAAGTGGAGATTCGGAGCGCTAAGAGGGTAATAGTGGAAAAAGGAATGTCTCCAAATATAAACTACACAGAATCATTCGGTGAAACTTCTTTCCGATCTGTGCATTCAGCTAACAGAGTTAAACCATACTTTTGATTGAGCAGATCTGAACACTCTTTCTGTAGAAAATGCAACTGGACATTTGGAGCGCTAAGAGAGTAGTAGTGGAAAAAGGAATATATTCAAATATAAACTACACAGAAGCATTCTGTGAAACTTCTTTCTGATCTGAGCATTCAGCTAACAGAGTTAAACCATACTTTTGATTGAGCAGTTTTGAAACACTCTGTCTGTAGAAAATGCAACTGGACATTCGTAGCGCTAAGAGGGTAATAGTGGAAAAAAGAATATGTTCAAATATAAACTACACAGAAGCATTGTATGAAACTTCGTTCTGTTCTGTGCATTCAACTAACAGAGTTGAACCTTACTTTTGATTGAGCCTTTCTGAAACACTCTTTCTGTAGAAACTGCAATTGGACATTCTGAGCGCTAAGAGGCCTCTACTGGGAAAAATAATATCTTCAAATAAAAACTACACAGAAGCATTGTGTGAAACTTATTTCTGATATGTTCATTAAGCTAACAGAGTTAAACCATACTTTTGATTGCGCAGTTCTGAACACTCTTTCTGTAGAAAATGCAAGTGGACATTCGGAGCGCTAAGAGGGTAATAGTGGAAAAAGGAATATATTCAAATATAAATTACACAGTAGCATTCTGTGAAAATTCTTTCTGTTCTGTGCATTCAACTAACAGAGTTGAACCTTACTTTTTATTGAGCCGTTCTGAAACACTCTTTCTGTAGAAACTGCAATTGGACATGCTAAGCGCTAAGAGGCCTACATTGGGAAAAAGAATATCTTCAAATAAAAACTACACAGATGCATTCTGTGAAACTTATTTCTGATCTGTAAATTCAGTTAACAGAGATAAAACATATTTTTGATTGAGCAGTTATGAAACACTCTTTGTGTAGAAAATGCAAGTGGAGATTCGGAGCGCTAAGAGGGTAATAGTGGAAAAAGGAATGTCTTCAAATATAAACTACAGAGAATCATTCGGTGAAACTTCTTTCTGATCTGTGCATTCAGCTAACAGAGTTAAACCATACTTTTGATTGAGCATATCTGAACACTCTTTCTGTAGAAAATGCAACTGGACATTTTGAGCGCTAAGAGCGTAGTAGTGGAAAAAGGAATATATTCAAATATGAACTACACAGAAGCATTCTGTGAAACTTCTTTCTGATCTGAGCATTCAGCTAACAGAGTTAAACCATACTTTTGATTGAGCAGTTTTGAAACACTCTGTCTGTAGAAAATGCAACTGGACATTCGTAGCGCTAAGTGGGTAATAGTGGAAAAAAGAATATGTTCAAATATAAACTACACAGAAGCATTGTATGAAACTTCTTTCTGTTCTGTGCATTCAACTAACAGAGTTGAACCTTACTTTTGATTGAGCCGTTCTGAAACACTCTTTCTGTAGAAACTGCAATTGGACATTCTGAGCGCTAAGAGGCCTATATTGGGAAAAAAAATGTCTACAAATAAAAACTACACAGAAGAAATGTGTGAAACTACTTTCTGTTCTGTTTGTTCAACTAAAAGAGTTGAACCTTAGTTTTGATTGAGCCGTTCTGAAACACTCTTTCTGTAGAAAATGCAAGTGGAGATTCGGAGCGCTAAGAGGGTAATAGTGGAAAAAGGAATGTCTCCAAATATAAACTACACAGAATCATTCGGTGAAACTTCTTTCTGATCTGTGCATTCAGCTAACAGAGTTAAACCATACTTTTGATTGAGCAGATCTGAACACTCTTTCTGTAGAAAATGCAACTGGACATTTGGAGCGCTAAGAGAGTAGTAGTGGAAAAAGGAATATATTCAAATATAAACTACACAGAAGCATTCTGTGAAACTTCTTTCTGATCTGAGCATTCAGCTAACAGAGTTAAACCATACTTTTGATTGAGCAGTTTTCAAACACTCTGTCTGTAGAAAATGCAACTGGACATTCGTAGCGCTAAGTGGGTAATAGTGGAAAAAAGAATATGTTCAAATATAAACTACACAGAAGCATTGTATGAAACTTCTTTCTGTTCTGTGCATTCAACTAACAGAGTTGAACCTTACTTTTGATTGAGCCTTTCTGAAACACTCTTTCTGTAGAAACTGCAATTGGACATTCTGAGCGCTAAGAGGCCTCTACTGGGAAAAATAATATCTTCAAAAAAAAACTACACGGAAGCATTGTGTGAAACTTATTTCTGATATGTTCATTAAGCTAACAGAGTTAAACCATACTTTTGATTGGGCAGTTCTGAACACTCTTTCTGTAGAAAATGCAAGTGGAGATTCGGAGCGCTAAGAGGGTAATAGTGGAAAAAGGAATATATTCAAATATAAACTACACAGTAGCATTCTGTGAAAATTCTTTCTGTTCTGTGCATTCAACTAACAGAGTTGAACCTTACTTTTGATTGAGCCGTTCTGAAACACTCTTTCTGTAGAAACTGCAATTGGACATGCTAAGCGCTAAGAGGCCTACATTGGGAAAAAGAATATCTTCAAATAAAAACTACACAGATGCATTCTGTGAAACTTATTTCTGATCTGTAAATTCAGTTAACAGAGATAAAACATATTTTTGATTGAGCAGTTATGAAACACTCTTTGTGTAGAAAATGCAAGTGGAGATTCGGAGCGCTAAGAGGGTAATAGTGGAAAAAGGAATGTCTTCAAATATAAACTACAGAGAATCATTCGGTGAAACTTCTTTCTGATCTGTGCATTCAGCTAACAGAGTTAAACCATACTTTTGATTGAGCATATCTGAACACTCTTTCTGTAGAAAATGCAACTGGACATTTTGAGCGCTAAGAGCGTAGTAGTGGAAAAAGGAATATATTCAAATATGAACTACACAGAAGCATTCTGTGAAACTTCTTTCTGATCTGAGCATTCAGCTAACAGAGTTAAACCATACTTTTGATTGAGCAGTTTTGAAACACTCTGTCTGTAGAAAATGCAACTGGACATTCGTAGCGCTAAGTGGGTAATAGTGGAAAAAAGAATATGTTCAAATATAAACTACACAGAAGCATTGTATGAAACTTCTTTCTGTTCTGTGCATTCAACTAACAGAGTTGAACCTTACTTTTGATTGAGCCGTTCTGAAACACTCTTTCTGTAGAAACTGCAATTGGACATTCTGAGCGCTAAGAGGCCTATATTGGGAAAAAAAATGTCTACAAATAAAAACTACACAGAAGAAATGTGTGAAACTACTTTCTGTTCTGTTTGTTCAACTAAAAGAGTTGAACCTTAGTTTTGATTGAGCCGTTCTGAAACACTCTTTCTGTAGAAAATGCAAGTGGAGATTCGGAGCGCTAAGAGGGTAATAGTGGAAAAAGGAATGTCTCCAAATATAAACTACACAGAATCATTCGGTGAAACTTCTTTCTGATCTGTGCATTCAGCTAACAGAGTTAAACCATACTTTTGATTGAGCAGATCTGAACACTCTTTCTGTAGAAAATGCAACTGGACATTTGGAGCGCTAAGAGAGTAGTAGTGGAAAAAGGAATATATTCAAATATAAACTACACAGAAGCATTCTGTGAAACTTCTTTCTGATCTGAGCATTCAGCTAACAGAGTTAAACCATACTTTTGATTGAGCAGTTTTCAAACACTCTGTCTGTAGAAAATGCAACTGGACATTCGTAGCGCTAAGTGGGTAATAGTGGAAAAAAGAATATGTTCAAATATAAACTACACAGAAGCATTGTATGAAACTTCTTTCTGTTCTGTGCATTCAACTAACAGAGTTGAACCTTACTTTTGATTGAGCCTTTCTGAAACACTCTTTCTGTAGAAACTGCAATTGGACATTCTGAGCGCTAAGAGGCCTCTACTGGGAAAAATAATATCTTCAAAAAAAAACTACACGGAAGCATTGTGTGAAACTTATTTCTGATATGTTCATTAAGCTAACAGAGTTAAACCATACTTTTGATTGGGCAGTTCTGAACACTCTTTCTGTAGAAAATGCAAGTGGAGATTCGGAGCGCTAAGAGGGTAATAGTGGAAAAAGGAATATATTCAAATATAAACTACACAGTAGCATTCTGTGAAAATTCTTTCTGTTCTGTGCATTCAACTAACAGAGTTGAACCTTACTTTTGATTGAGCCGTTCTGAAACACTCTTTCTGTAGAAACTGCAATTGGACATGCTAAGCGCTAAGAGGCCTACATTGGGAAAAAGAATATCTTCAAATAAAAACTACACAGAGGCATTCTGTGAAACTTATTTCTGATCTGTAAATTCAGTTAACAGAGATAAAACATATTTTTGATTGAGCAGTTATGAAACACTCTTTTTGTAGAAAATGCAAGTGGAGATTCGGAGCGCTAAGAGGGTAATAGTGGAAAAAGGAATGTCTTCAAATATAAACTACAGAGAATCATTCGGTGAAACTTCTTTCTGATCTGTGCATTCAGCTAACAGAGTTAAACCATACTTTTGATTGAGCAGTTTTGAAACACTCTGTCTGTAGAAAATGCAACTGGACATTCGTAGCGCTAAGTGGGTAATAGTGGAAAAAAGAATATGTTCAAATATAAACTACACAGAATCATTGTATGAAACTTCTTTCTTTTCTGTGCATTCAACTAACAGAGTTGAACCTTACTTTTGATTGAGCCGTTCTGAAACACTCTTTCTGTAGAAACTGCAATTGGACATTCTGAGCGCTAAGAGGCCTATATTGGGAAAAAGAATGTCTACAAATAAAAACTACACAGAAGAATTGTGTGAAACTTCTTTCTGTTCTGTTTGTTCAACTAAAAGAGTTGAACCTTAGTTTTGATTGAGCCGTTCTGAAACACTCTTTCTGTAGAAAATGCAAGTGGAGATTCGGAGCGCTAAGAGGGTAATAGTGGAAAAAGGAATGTCTCCAAATATAAACTACACAGAATCATTCGGTGAAACTTCTTTCTGATCTGTGCATTCAGCTAACAGAGTTAAACCATACTTTTGATTGAGCAGATCTGAACACTCTTTCTGTAGAAAATGCAACTGGACATTTGGAGCGCTAAGAGCGTAGTAGTGGAAAAAGGAATATATTCAAATATAAACTACACAGAAGCATTCTGTGAAACTTCTTTCTGATCTGAGCATTCAGCTAACAGAGTTAAACCATACTTTTCATTGAGCAGTTTTGAAACACTCTGTCTGTAGAAAATGCAACTGGACATTCGTAGCGCTAAGTGGGTAATAGTGGAAAAATGAATATGTTCAAATATAAACTACACAGAATCGTTGTATGAAACTTCTTTCTCTTCTGTGCATTCAACTAACAGAGTTGAACCTTACTTTTGATTGAGCCGTTCTGAAACACTCTTTCTGTAGAAACTGCAATTGTACATTCTGAGCGCTAAGAGGCCTATATTGGGAAAAAGAATGTCTACAAATAAAAACTACACAGAAGAATTGTGTGAAACTTCTTTCTGTTCTGTTTGTTCAAATAAAAGATTTGAACCTGAGTTTTGATTGAGCCGTTCTGAAACACTCTTTCTGTAGAAAATGCAAGTGGAGATTCGGAGCGCTAAGAGGGTAATAGTGGAAAAAGGAATGTCTCCAAATATAAACTACACAGAATCATTCGGTGAAACTTCTTTCCGATCTGTGCATTCAGCTAACAGAGTTAAACCATACTTTTGATTGAGCAGATCTGAACACTCTTTCTGTAGAAAATGCAACTGGACATTTGGAGCGCTAAGAGAGTAGTAGTGGAAAAAGGAATATATTCAAATATAAACTACACAGAAGCATTGTGTGAAACTTCTTTCGGATCTGAGCATTCAGCTAACAGAGTTAAACCATACTTTTGATTGCGCAGTTCTGAACACTCTTTCTGTAGAAAATGCAAGTGGACATTCGGAGCGCTAAGAGGGTAATAGTGGAAAAAGGAATATATTCAAATATAAATTACACAGTAGCATTCTGTGAAAATTCTTTCTGTTCTGTGCATTCAACTAACAGAGTTGAACCTTACTTTTGATTGAGCCGTTCTGAAACACTCTTTCTGTAGAAACTGCAATTGGACATGCTAAGCGCTAAGAGGCCTACATTGGGAAAAAGAATATCTTCAAATAAAAACTACACAGATGCATTCTGTGAAACTTATTTCTGATCTGTAAATTCAGTTAACAGAGATAAAACATATTTTTGATTGAGCAGTTATGAAACACTCTTTGTGTAGAAAATGCAAGTGGAGATTCGGAGCGCTAAGAGGGTAATAGTGGAAAAAGGAATGTCTTCAAATATAAACTACAGAGAATCATTCGGTGAAACTTCTTTCTGATCTGTGCATTCAGCTAACAGAGTTAAACCATACTTTTGATTGAGCAGATCTGAACACTCTTTCTGTAGAAAATGCAACTGGACATTTGGAGCGCTAAGAGCGTAGTAGTGGAAAAAGGAATATATTCAAATATGAACTACACAGAAGCATTCTGTGAAACTTCTTTCTGATCTGAGCATTCAGCTAACAGAGTTAAACCATACTTTTGATTGAGCAGTTTTGAAACACTCTGTCTGTAGAAAATGCAACTGGACATTCGTAGCGCTAAGTGGGTAATAGTGGAAAAAAGAATATGTTCAAATATAAACTACACAGAAGCATTGTATGAAACTTCTTTCTGTTCTGTGCATTCAACTACCAGAGTTGAACCTTACTTTTGATTGAGCCGTTCTGAAACACTCTTTCTGTAGAAACTGCAATTGGACATTCTGAGCGCTAAGAGGCCTATATTGGAAAAAGAATGTCTACAAATAAAAACTACACAGAAGAATTGTGTGAAACTTCTTTCTGTTCTGTTTGTTCAACTAAAAGAGTTGAACCTTAGTTTTGATTGAGCCGTTCTGAAACACTCTTTCTGTAGAAAATGCAAGTGGAGATTCGGAGCGCTAAGAGGGTAATAGTGGAAAAAGGAATGTCTCCAAATATAAACTACACAGAATCATTCGGTGAAACTTCTTTCTGATCTGTGCATTCAGCTAACAGAGTTAAACCATACTTTTGATTGAGCAGATCTGAACACTCTTTCTGTAGAAAATGCAACTGGACATTTGGAGCGCTAAGAGCGTAGTAGTGGAAAAAGGAATATATTCAAATATAAACTACACAGAAGCATTCTGTGAAACTTCTTTCTGATCTGAGCATTCAGCTAACAGAGTTAAACCATACTTTTGATTGAGCAGTTTTCAAACACTCTGTCTGTAGAAAATGCAACTGGACATTCGTAGCGCTAAGTGGTTAATAGTGGAAAAAAGAATATGTTCAAATATAAACTACACAGAAGCATTGTATGAAACTTCTTTCTTTTCTTTGCATTCAACTAACAGAGTTGAACCTTACTTTTGATTGAGCCTTTCTGAAACACTCTTTCTGTAGAAACTGCAATTGGACATTCTGAGCGCTAAGAGGCCTCTATTGGGAAAAATAATATCTTCAAATAAAAACTACACAGAAGCATTGTGTGAAACTTATTTCTGATATGTTCATTAAGCTAACAGAGTTAAACCATACTTTTGATTGCGCAGTTCTGAACACTCTTTCTGTAGACAATGCAAGTGGACATTCGGAGCGCTAAGAGGGTAATAATGGAAAAAGGAATATATTCAAATATAAACTACACTGTAGCATTCTGTGAAAATTCTTTCTGTTCTGTGCATTCAACTAACAGAGTTGAACCTTACTTTTGATTGAGCCGTTCTGAAACACTCTTTCTGTAGAAACTGCAATTGGAGATGCTAAGCGCTAAGAGGCCTACATTGGGAAAAAGAATATCTTCAAATAAAAACTACACAGATGCATTCTGTGAAACTTATTTCTGATCTGTAAATTCAGTTAACAGAGATAAAACATATTTTTGATTGAGCAGTTATGAAACACTCTTTTTGTAGAAAATGCAAGTGGAGATTCGGAGCGCTAAGAGGGTATTAGTGGAAAAAGGAATGTCTTCAAATATAAACTACAGAGAATCATTCGGTGAAACTTCTTTCTGATCTGTGCATTCAGCTAACAGAGTTAAACCATACTTTTGATTGAGCAGATCTGAACACTCTTTCTGTAGAAAATGCAACGGGACATTTGGAGCGCTAAGAGCGTAGTAGTGGAAAAAGGAATATATTCAAATATAAACTACACAGAAGCATTCTGTGAAACTTCTTTCTGATCTGAGCATTCAGCTAACAGAGTTAAACCATACTTTTGATTGAGCAGTTTTGAAACACTCTGTCTGTAGAAAATGCAACTGGACATTCGTAGCGCTAAGTGGGTAATAGTGGAAAAAAGAATATGTTCAAATATAAACTACACAGAAGCATTGTATGAAACTTCTTTCTTTTCTGTGCATTCAACTAACAGAGTTGAACCTTACTTTTGATTGAGCCGTTCTGAAACACTCTTTCTGTGGAAACTGCAATTGGACATTCTGAGCGCTAAGAGGCCTACATTGGGAAAAAGAATATCTTCAAATAAAAACTACACAGATGCATTCTGTGAAACTTATTTCTGATCTGTAAATTCAGTTAACAGAGATAAAACATATTTTTGATTGAGCAGTTATGAAACACTCTTTGTGTAGAAAATGCAAGTGGAGATTCGGAGCGCTAAGAGGGTAATAGTGGAAAAAGGAATGTCTTCAAATATAAACTACAGAGAATCATTCGGTGAAACTTCTTTCTGATCTGTGCATTCAGCTAACAGAGTTAAACCATACTTTTGATTGAGCAGATCTGAACACTCTTTCTGTAGAAAATGCAACTGGACATTTGGAGCGCTAAGAGCGTAGTAGTGGAAAAAGGAATATATTCAAATATGAACTACACAGAAGCATTCTGTGAAACTTCTTTCTGATCTGAGCATTCAGCTAACAGAGTTAAACCATACTTTTGATTGAGCAGTTTTGAAACACTCTGTCTGTAGAAAATGCAACTGGACATTCGTAGCGCTAAGTGGGTAATAGTGGAAAAAAGAATATGTTCAAATATAAACTACACAGAAGCATTGTATGAAACTTCTTTCTGTTCTGTGCATTCAACTACCAGAGTTGAACCTTACTTTTGATTGAGCCGTTCTGAAACACTCTTTCTGTAGAAACTGCAATTGGACATTCTGAGCGCTAAGAGGCCTATATTGGAAAAAGAATGTCTACAAATAAAAACTACACAGAAGAATTGTGTGAAACTTCTTTCTGTTCTGTTTGTTCAACTAAAAGAGTTGAACCTTAGTTTTGATTGAGCCGTTCTGAAACACTCTTTCTGTAGAAAATGCAAGTGGAGATTCGGAGCGCTAAGAGGGTAATAGTGGAAAAAGGAATGTCTCCAAATATAAACTACACAGAATCATTCGGTGAAACTTCTTTCTGATCTGTGCATTCAGCTAACAGAGTTAAACCATACTTTTGATTGAGCAGATCTGAACACTCTTTCTGTAGAAAATGCAACTGGACATTTGGAGCGCTAAGAGCGTAGTAGTGGAAAAAGGAATATATTCAAATATAAACTACACAGAAGCATTCTGTGAAACTTCTTTCTGATCTGAGCATTCAGCTAACAGAGTTAAACCATACTTTTGATTGAGCAGTTTTCAAACACTCTGTCTGTAGAAAATGCAACTGGACATTCGTAGCGCTAAGTGGTTAATAGTGGAAAAAAGAATATGTTCAAATATAAACTACACAGAAGCATTGTATGAAACTTCTTTCTTTTCTTTGCATTCAACTAACAGAGTTGAACCTTACTTTTGATTGAGCCTTTCTGAAACACTCTTTCTGTAGAAACTGCAATTGGACATTCTGAGCGCTAAGAGGCCTCTATTGGGAAAAATAATATCTTCAAATAAAAACTACACAGAAGCATTGTGTGAAACTTATTTCTGATATGTTCATTAAGCTAACAGAGTTAAACCATACTTTTGATTGCGCAGTTCTGAACACTCTTTCTGTAGACAATGCAAGTGGACATTCGGAGCGCTAAGAGGGTAATAATGGAAAAAGGAATATATTCAAATATAAACTACACTGTAGCATTCTGTGAAAATTCTTTCTGTTCTGTGCATTCAACTAACAGAGTTGAACCTTACTTTTGATTGAGCCGTTCTGAAACACTCTTTCTGTAGAAACTGCAATTGGAGATGCTAAGCGCTAAGAGGCCTACATTGGGAAAAAGAATATCTTCAAATAAAAACTACACAGATGCATTCTGTGAAACTTATTTCTGATCTGTAAATTCAGTTAACAGAGATAAAACATATTTTTGATTGAGCAGTTATGAAACACTCTTTTTGTAGAAAATGCAAGTGGAGATTCGGAGCGCTAAGAGGGTATTAGTGGAAAAAGGAATGTCTTCAAATATAAACTACAGAGAATCATTCGGTGAAACTTCTTTCTGATCTGTGCATTCAGCTAACAGAGTTAAACCATACTTTTGATTGAGCAGATCTGAACACTCTTTCTGTAGAAAATGCAACGGGACATTTGGAGCGCTAAGAGCGTAGTAGTGGAAAAAGGAATATATTCAAATATAAACTACACAGAAGCATTCTGTGAAACTTCTTTCTGATCTGAGCATTCAGCTAACAGAGTTAAACCATACTTTTGATTGAGCAGTTTTGAAACACTCTGTCTGTAGAAAATGCAACTGGACATTCGTAGCGCTAAGTGGGTAATAGTGGAAAAAAGAATATGTTCAAATATAAACTACACAGAAGCATTGTATGAAACTTCTTTCTTTTCTGTGCATTCAACTAACAGAGTTGAACCTTACTTTTGATTGAGCCGTTCTGAAACACTCTTTCTGTGGAAACTGCAATTGGACATTCTGAGCGCTAAGAGGCCTATATTGGGAAAAAGTATGTCTACAAATAAAAACTACACAGAAGAATTGTGTGAAACTTCTTTCTGTTCTGTTTGTTCAACTAAAAGAGTTGAACCTTAGTTTTGATTGAGCCGTTCTGAAACACTCTTTCTGTAGAAAATGCAAGTGGAGATTCGGAGCGCTAAGAGGGTAATAGTGGAAAAAGGAATGTCTCCAAATATAAACTACACAGAATCATTCGGTGAAACTTCTTTCTGATCTGTGCATTCAGCTAACAGAATTAAACCATACTTTTGATTGAGCAGATCTGAACACTCTTTCTGTAGAAAATGCAACTGGACATTTGGAGCGCTAAGAGAGTAGTAGTGGAAAAAGGAATATATTCAAATATAAACTACACAGAAGCATTCTGTGAAACTTCTTTCTGATCTGAGCATTCAGCTAACAGAGTTAAACCATACTTTTGATTGAGCAGTTTTCAAACACTCTGTCTGTAGAAAATGCAACTGGACATTCGTAGCGCTAACTGGGTAATAGTGGAAAAAAGAATATGTTCAAATATAAACTACACAGAAGCATTGTATGAAACTTCGTTCTGTTCTGTGCATTCAACTAACAGAGTTGAACCTTACTTTTGATTGAGCCTTTCTGAAACACTCTTTCTGTAGAAACTGCAATTGGACATTCTGAGCGCTAAGAGGCCTATATTGGGAAAAATAATATCTTCAAATAAAAACTACACAGAAACATTGTGTGAAACTTATTTCTGATATGTTCATTAAGCTAACAGAGTTAAACCATACTTTTGATTGCGCAGTTCTGAACACTATTTCTGTAGAAAATGCAAGTGGACATTCGGAGCGCTAAGAGGGTAATAGTGGAAAAAGGAATATATTCATATATAAACTACACAGTAGCATTCTGTGAAAATTCTTTCTGTTCTGTGCATTCAACTAACCGAGTTGAACCTTACTTTTGATTGAGCCGTTCTGAAACACTCTTTCTGTAGAAACTGCAATTGGACATGCTAAGCGCTAAGAGGCCTACATTGGGAAAAAGAATATCTTCAAATAAAAACTACACAGATGCATTCTGTGAAACTTATTTCTCATCTGTAAATTCAGTTAACAGAGATAAAACATATTTTTGATTGAGCAGTTATGAAACACTCTTTGTGTAGAAAATGCAAGTGGAGATTCGGAGCGCTAAGAGGATAATAGTGGAAAAAGGAATGTCTCCAAATATAAACTACAGAGAATCATTCGGTGAAACTTCTTTCTGATCTGTGCATTCAGCTAAGAGAGTTAAACCATACTTTTGATTGAGCAGATCTGAACACTCTTTCTGTAGAAAATGCAACTGGACATTTGGAGCGCTAAGAGCGTAGTAGTGGAAAAAGGAATATATTCAAATATAAACTACACAGAAGCATTCTGTGAAACTTCTTTCTGATCTGAGCATTCAGCTAACAGAGTTAAACCATACTTTTGAATGAGCAGTTTTGAAACACTCTGTCTGTAGAAAATGCAACTGGACATTCGTAGCGCTAAGTGGGTAAAAGTGGAAAAAAGAATATGTTCAAATATAAACTACACAGAATCATTGTATGAAACTTCTTTCTGTTCTGTGCATTCAACTAACAGAGTTGAACCTTACTTTTGATTGAGCCGTTCTGAAACACTCTTTCTGTAGAAACTGCAATTGGACATTCTGAGCGCTAAGAGGCCTATATTGGGAAAAAGAATGTCTACAAATAAAAACTACACAGAAGAATTGTGTGAAACTTCTTTCTGTTCTGTTTGTTCAAATAAAAGATTTGAACCTTAGTTTTGATTGAGCCGTTCTGAAACACTCTTTCTGTAGAAAATGCAAGTGGAGATTCGGAGCGCTAAGTGGGTAATAGTGGAAAAAGGAATGTCTCCAAATATAAACTACACAGAATCATTCGGTGAAACTTCTTTCTGATCTGTGCATTCAGCTAACAGAGTTAAACCATACTTTTGATTGAGCAGATCTGAACACTCTTTCTGTAGAAAATGCAACTGGACATTTGGAGCGCTAAGAGAGTAGTAGTGGAAAAAGGAATATATTCAAATATAAACTACACAGAAGCATTCTGTGAAACTTCTTTCTGATCTGAGCATTCAGCTAACAGAGTTAAACCATACTTTTGATTGAGCAGTTTTGAAACACTCTGTCTGTAGAAAATGCAACTGGACATTCGTAGTGCTAAGTGGGTAATAGTGGAAAAAAGAATATGTTCAAATATAAACTACACAGAAGCATTGTATGAAACTTCGTTCTGTTCTGTGCATTCAACTAACAGAGTTGAACCTTACTTTTGATTGAGCCTTTCTGAAACACTCTTTCTGTAGAAACTGCAATTGGACATTCTGAGCGCTAAGAGGCCTCTACTGGGAAAAATAATATCTTCAAATAAAAACTACATAGAAGCATTGTGTGAAACTTATTTCTGATATGTTCATTAAGCTAACAGAGTTAAACCATACTTTTGATTGCGCAGTTCTGAACACTCTTTCTGTAGAAAATGCAATTGGACATTCGGAGCGCTAAGAGGGTAATAGTGGAAAAAGGAATATATTCAAATATAAACTACACAGTAGCATTCTGTGAAACTTCTTTCTGTTCTGTGCATTCAACTAACCGAGTTGAACCTTACTTTTGATTGAGCCGTTCTGAAACACTCTTTCTGTAGAAACTGCAATTGGACATGCTAAGCGCTAAGAGGCCAACATTGGGAAAAAGAATATCTTCAAATAAAAACTACACAGATGCATTCTGTGAAACTTATTTCTGATCTGTAAATTCAGTTAACAGAGATAAAACATATTTTTGATTGAGCAGTTATGAAACACTCTTTTTGTAGAAAATGCAAGTGGAGATTCGGAGCGCTAAGAGGGTAATAGTGGAAAAAGGAATGTCTTCAAATATAAACTACAGAGAATCATTCGGTGAAACTTCTTTCTGATCTGTGCATTCAGCTAACAGAGTTAAACCATACTTTTGATTGAGCAGATCTGAACACTCTTTCTGTAGAAAATGCAACGGGACATTTGGAGCGCTAAGAGCGTAGTAGTGGAAAAAGGAATATATTCAAATATAAACTACACAGAAGCATTCTGTGAAACTTCTTTCTGATCTGAGGATTCAGCTAACAGAGTTAAACCATACTTTTGATTGAGCAGTTTTGAAACACTCTGTCTGTAGAAAATGCAACTGGACATTCGTAGCGCTAAGTGGGTAATAGTGGAAAAAAGAATATGTTCAAATATAAACTACACAGAAGCATTGTATGAAACTTCTTTCTTTTCTGTGCATTCAACTAACAGAGTTGAACCTTACTTTTGATTGAGCCGTTCTGAAACACTCTTTCTGTGGAAACTGCAATTGGACATTCTGAGCGCTAAGAGGCCTCTATTGGGAAAAAGTATGTCTACAAATAAAAACTACACAGAAGAATTGTGTGAAACTTCTTTCTGTTCTGTTTGTTCAACTAAAAGAGTTGAACCTTAGTTTTGATTGAGCCGTTCCGAAACACTCTTTCTGTAGAAAATGCAAGTGGAGATTCGGAGCGCTAAGAGGGTAATACTGGAAAAAGGAATGTCTCCAAATATAAACTACACAGAATCATTCGGTGAAACTTCTTTCTGATCTGTGCATTCAGCTAACAGAGTTAAACCATACTTTTGATTGAGCAGATCTGAACACTCTTTCTGTAGAAAATGCAACTGGACATTTGGAGCGCTAAGAGAGTAGTAGTGGAAAAAGGTATATATTCAAATATAAACTACACAGAAGCATTCTGTGAAACTTCTTTCTGATCTGAGCATTCAGCTAACAGAGTTAAACCATACTTTTGATTGAGCAGTTTTCAAACACTCTGTCTGTAGAAAATGCAACTGGACATTCGTAGCGCTAACTGGGTAATAGTGGAAAAAAGAATATGTTCAAATATAAACTACACAGAAGCATTGTATGAAACTTCGTTCTGTTCTGTGCATTCAACTAACAGAGTTGAACCTTAATTTTGATTGAGCCTTTCTGAAACACTCTTTCTGTAGAAACTGCAATTGGACATTCTGAGCGCTAAGAGGTCTATATTGGGAAAAAAATATCTTCAAATAAAAACTACACAGAAGCATTGTGTGAAACTTATTACTGATATGTTCATTAAGCTAACAGAGTGAAACCATACTTTTGATTGCGCAGTTCTGAACACTCTTTCTGTAGAAAATGCAAGTGGACATTCGGAGCGCTAAGAGGGTAATAGTGGAAAAAGGAATATATTCATATATAAACTACACAGTAGCATTCTGTGAAAATTCTTTCTGTTCTGTGCATTCAACTAACCGAGTTGAACCTTACTTTTGATTGAGCCGTTCTGAAACACTCTTTCTGTAGAAACTGCAATTGGACATGCTAAGCGCTAAGAGGCCTACATTGGGAAAAAGAATATCTTCAAATAAAAACTACACAGATGCATTCTGTGAAACTTATTTCTGATCTGTAAATTCAGTTAACAGAGATAAAACATATTTTTGATTGAGCAGTTATGAAACACTCTTTTTGTATAAAATGCAAGTGGAGATTCGGAGCGCTAAGAGGATAATAGTGGAAAAAGGAATGTCTCCAAATATAAACTACAGAGAATCATTCGGTGAAACTTCTTTCTGATCTGTGCATTCAGCTAACAGAGTTAAACCATACTTTTGATTGAGCAGATCTGAACACTCTTTCTGTAGAAAATGCAACTGGACATTTGGAGCGCTAAGAGCGTAGTAGTGGAAAAAGGAATATATTCAAATATGAACTACACAGAAGCATTCTGTGAAACTTCTTTCTGATCTGAGCATTCAGCTAACAGAGTTAAACCATACTTTTGATTGAGCAGTTTTGAAACACTCTGTCTGTAGAAAATGCAACTGGACATTCGTAGCGCTAAGTGGGTAATAGTGGAAAAAAGAATATGTTCAAATATAAACTACACAGAAGCATTGTATGAAACTTCTTTCTGTTCTGTGCATTCAACTAACAGAGTTGAACCTTACTTTTGATTGAGCCGTTCTGAAACACTCTTTCTGTAGAAACTGCAATTGGACATTCTGAGCGCTAAGAGGCCTATATTGGAAAAAGAATGTCTACAAATAAAAACTACACAGAAGAATTGTGTGAAACTTCTTTCTGTTCTGTTTGTTCAACTAAAAGAGTTGAACCTTAGTTTTGATTGAGCCGTTCTGAAACACTCTTTCTGTAGAAAATGCAAGTGGAGATTCGGAGCGCTAAGAGGGTAATAGTGGAAAAAGGAATGTCTCCAAATATAAACTACACAGAATCATTCGGTGAAACTTCTTTCTGATCTGTGCATTCAGCTAACAGAGTTAAACCATACTTTTGATTGAGCAGATCTGAACACTCTTTCTGTAGAAAATGCAACTGGACATTTGGAGCGCTAAGAGCGTAGTAGTGGAAAAAGGAATATATTCAAATATAAACTACACAGAAGCATTCTGTGAAACTTCTTTCTGATCTGAGCATTCAGCTAACAGAGTTAAACCATACTTTTGATTGAGCAGTTTTCAAACACTCTGTCTGTAGAAAATGCAACTGGACATTCGTAGCGCTAAGTGGTTAATAGTGGAAAAAAGAATATGTTCAAATATAAACTACACAGAAGCATTGTATGAAACTTCTTTCTTTTCTTTGCATTCAACTAACAGAGTTGAACCTTACTTTTGATTGAGCCTTTCTGAAACACTCTTTCTGTAGAAACTGCAATTGGACATTCTGAGCGCTAAGAGGCCTCTATTGGGAAAAATAATATCTTCAAATAAAAACTACACAGAAGCATTGTGTGAAACTTATTTCTGATATGTTCATTAAGCTAACAGAGTTAAACCATACTTTTGATTGCGCAGTTCTGAACACTCTTTCTGTAGACAATGCAAGTGGACATTCGGAGCGCTAAGAGGGTAATAATGGAAAAAGGAATATATTCAAATATAAACTACACAGTAGCATTCTGTGAAAATTCTTTCTGTTCTGTGCATTCAACTAACAGAGTTGAACCTTACTTTTGATTGAGCCGTTCTGAAACACTCTTTCTGTAGAAACTGCAATTGGAGATGCTAAGCGCTAAGAGGCCTACATTGGGAAAAAGAATATCTTCAAATAAAAACTACACAGATGAATTCTGTGAAACTTATTTCTGATCTGTAAATTCAGTTAACAGAGATAAAACATATTTTTGATTGAGCAGTTATGAAACACTCTTTTTGTAGAAAATGCAAGTGGAGATTCGGAGCGCTAAGAGGGTATTAGTGGAAAAAGGAATGTCTTCAAATATAAACTACAGAGAATCATTCGGTGAAACTTCTTTCTGATCTGTGCATTCAGCTAACAGAGTTAAACCATACTTTTGATTGAGCAGATCTGAACACTCTTTCTGTAGAAAATGCAACGGGACATTTGGAGCGCTAAGAGCGTAGTAGTGGAAAAAGGAATATATTCAAATATAAACTACACAGAAGCATTCTGTGAAACTTCTTTCTGATCTGAGCATTCAGCTAACAGAGTTAAACCATACTTTTGAATGAGCAGTTTTGAAACACTCTGTCTGTAGAAAATGCAACTGGACATTCGTAGCGCTAAGTGGGTGATAGTGGAAAAAAGAATATGTTCAAATATAAACTACACAGAAGCATTGTATGAAACTTCTTTCTTTTCTGTGCATTCAACTAACAGAGTTGAACCTTACTTTTGATTGAGCCGTTCTGAAACACTCTTTCTGTGGAAACTGCAATTGGACATTCTGAGCGCTAAGAGGCCTATATTGGGAAAAAGTATGTCTACAAATAAAAACTACACAGAAGAATTGTGTGAAACTTCTTTCTGTTCTGTTTGTTCAACTAAAAGAGTTGAACCTTAGTTTTGATTGAGCCGTTCTGAAACACTCTTTCTGTAGAAAATGCAAGTGGAGATTCGGAGCGCTAAGAGGGTAATAGTGGAAAAAGGAATGTCTCCAAATATAAACTACACAGAATCATTCGGTGAAACTTCTTTCTGATCTGTGCATTCAGCTAACAGAATTAAACCATGCTTTTGATTGAGCAGATCTGAACACTCTTTCTGTAGAAAATGCAACTGGACATTTGGAGCGCTAAGAGAGTAGTAGTGGAAAAAGGTATATATTCAAATATAAACTACACAGAAGCATTCTGTGAAACTTCTTTCTGATCTGAGCATTCAGCTAACAGAGTTAAACCATACTTTTGATTGAGCAGTTTTCAAACACTCTGTCTGTAGAAAATGCAACTGGACATTCGTAGCGCTAACTGGGTAATAGTGGAAAAAAGAATATGTTCAAATATAAACTACACAGAAGCATTGTATGAAACTTCGTTCTGTTCTGTGCATTCAACTAACAGAGTTGAACCTTAATTTTGATTGAGCCTTTCTGAAACACTCTTTCTGTAGAAACTGCAATTGGACATTCTGAGCGCTAAGAGGCCTATATTGGGAAAAATAATATCTTCAAATAAAAACTACACAGAAGCATTGTGTGAAACTTATTACTGATATGTTCATTAAGCTAACAGAGTTAAACCATACTTTTGATTGCGCAGTTCTGAACACTCTTTCTGTAGAAAATGCAAGTGGACATTCGGAGCGCTAAGAGGGTAATAGTGGAAAAAGGAATATATTCATATATAAACTACACAGTAGCATTCTGTGAAAATTCTTTCTGTTCTGTGCATTCAACTAACCGAGTTGAACCTTACTTTTGATTGAGCCGTTCTGAAACACTCTTTCTGTAGAAACTGCAATTGGACATGCTAAGCGCTAAGAGGACTACATTGGGAAAAAGAATATCTTCAAATAAAAACTACACAGATGCATTCTGTGAAACTTATTTCTGATCTGTAAATTCAGTTAACAGAGATAAAACATATTTTTGATTGAGCAGTTATGAAACACTCTTTTTGTATAAAATGCAAGTGGAGATTCGGAGCGCTAAGAGGATAATAGTGGAAAAAGGAATGTCTCCAAATATAAACTACAGAGAATCATTCGGTGAAACTTCTTTCTGATCTGTGCATTCAGCTAACAGAGTTAAACCATACTTTTGATTGAGCAGATCTGAACACTCTTTCTGTAGAAAATGCAACTGGACATTTGGAGCGCTAAGAGCGTAGTAGTGGAAAAAGGAATATATTCAAATATAAACTACACAGAAGCATTCTGTGAAACTTCTTTCTGATCTGAGCATTCAGCTAACAGAGTTAAACCATACTTTTGATTGAGCAGTTTTGAAACACTCTGTCTGTAGAAAATGCAACTGGACATTCGTAGCGCTAAGTGGGTAATAGTGGAAAAAAGAATATGTTCAAATATAAACTACACAGAATCATTGAATGAAACTCCTTTCTGTTCTGTGCATTCAACTAACAGAGTTGAACTTTACTTTTGATTGAGCCGTTCTGAAACACTCTTTCTGTAGAAACTGCAATTGGACATTCTGAGCGCTAAGAGGCCTATATTGGGAAAAAGAATGTCTACAAATAAAAACTACACAGAAGAATTGTGTGAAACTTCATTCTGTTCTGTTTGTTCAAATAAAAGATTTGAACCTTAGTTTTGATTGAGCCGTTCTGAAACACTCTTTCTGTAGAAAATGCAAGTGGAGATTCGGAGCGCTAAGTGGGTAATAGTGGAAAAAGGAATGTCTCCAAATATAAACTACACAGAATCATTCGGTGAAACTTCTTTCTGATCTGTGCATTCAGCTAACAGAGTTAAACCATACTTTTGATTGAGCAGATCTGAACACTCTTTCTGTAGAAAATGCAACTGGACATTTGGAGCGCTAAGAGAGTAGTAGTGGAAAAAGGAATATATTCAAATATAAACTACACAGAAGCATTCTGTGAAACTTCTTTCTGATCTGAGCATTCAGCTAACAGAGTTAAACCATACTTTTGATTGAGCAGTTTTGAAACACTCTGTCTGTAGAAAATGCAACTGGACATTCGTAGTGCTAGGTGGGTAATAGTGGAAAAAAGAATATGTTCAAATATAAACTACACAGAAGCATTGTATGAAACTTCGTTCTGTTCTGTGCATTCAACTAACAGAGTTGAACCTTACTTTTGATTGAGCCTTTCTGAAACACTCTTTCTGTAGAAACTGCAATTGGACATTCTGAGCGCTAAGAGGCCTCTACTGGGAAAAATAATATCTTCAAATAAAAACTACACAGAAGCATTGTGTGAAACTTATTTCTGATATGTTCATTAAGCTAACAGAGTTAAACCATACTTTTGATTGCGCAGTTCTGAACACTCTTTCTGTAGAAAATGCAAGTGGACATTCGGAGCGCTAAGAGGGTAATAGTGGAAAAAGGAATATATTCAAATATAAACTACACAGTAGCATTCTGTGAAACTTCTTTCTGTTCTGTGCATTCAACTAACCGAGTTGAACCTTACTTTTGATTGAGCCGTTCTGAAACACTCTTTCTGTAGAAACTGCAATTGGACATGCTAAGCGCTAAGAGGCCAACATTGGGAAAAAGAATATCTTCAAATAAAAACTACACAGATGCATTCTGTGAAACTTATTTCTGATCTGTAAATTCAGTTAACAGAGATAAAACATATTTTTGATTGAGCAGTTATGAAACACTCTTTTTGTAGAAAATGCAAGTGGAGATTCGGAGCGCTAAGAGGGTAATAGTGGAAAAAGGAATGTCTTCAAATATAAACTACAGAGAATCATTCGGTGAAACTTCTTTCTGATCTGTGCATTCAGCTAACAGAGTTAAACCATACTTTTGATTGAGCAGATCTGAACACTCTTTCTGTAGAAAATGCAACGGGACATTTGGAGCGCTAAGAGCGTAGTAGTGGAAAAAGGAATATATTCAAATATAAACTACACAGAAGCATTCTGTGAAACTTCTTTCTGATCTGAGGATTCAGCTAACAGAGTTAAACCATACTTTTGATTGAGCAGTTTTGAAACACTCTGTCTGTAGAAAATGCAACTGGACATTCGTAGCGCTAAGTGGGTAATAGTGGAAAAAAGAATATGTTCAAATATAAACTACACAGAAGCATTGTATGAAACTTCTTTCTTTTCTGTGCATTCAACTAACAGAGTTGAACCTTACTTTTGATTGAGCCGTTCTGAAACACGCTTTCTGTGGAAACTGCAATTGGACATTCTGAGCGCTAAGAGGCCTCTATTGGGAAAATGTATGTCTACAAATAAAAACTACACAGAAGAATTGTGTGAAACTTCTTTCTGTTCTGTTTGTTCAACTAAAAGAGTTGAACCTTAGTTTTGATTGAGCCGTTCTGAAACACTCTTTCTGTAGAAAATGCAAGTGGAGATTCGGAGCGCTAAGAGGGTAATAGTGGAAAAAGGAATGTCTCCAAATATAAACTACACAGAAACATTCGGTGAAACTTCTTTCTGATCTGTGCATTCAGCTAACAGAGTTAAACCATGCTTTTGATTGAGCAGATCTGAACACTCTTTCTGTAGAAAATGCAACTGGACATTTGGAGCGCTAAGAGAGTAGTAGTGGAAAAAGTTATATATTCAAATATAAACTACACAGAAGCATTCTGTGAAACTTCTTTCTGATCTGAGCATTCAGCTAACAGAGTTAAACCATACTTTTGATTGAGCAGTTTTCAAACACTCTGTCTGTAGAAAATGCAACTGGACATTCGTAGCGCTAACTGGGTAATAGTGGAAAAAAGAATATGTTCAAATATAAACTACACAGAAGCATTGTATGAAACTTCGTTCTGTTCTGTGCATTCAACTAACAGAGTTGAACCTTAATTTTGATTGAGCCTTTCTGAAACACTCTTTCTGTAGAAACTGCAATTGGACATTCTGAGCGCTAAGAGGCCTATATTGGGAAAAATAATATCTTCAAATAAAAACTACACAGAAGCATTGTGTGAAACTTATTACTGATATGTTCATTAAGCTAACAGAGTTAAACCATACTTTTGATTGCGCAGTTCTGAACACTCTTTCTGTAGAAAATGCAAGTGGACATTCGGAGCGCTAAGAGGGTAATAGTGGAAAAAGGAATATATTCATATATAAACTACACAGTAGCATTCTGTGAAAATTCTTTCTGTTCTGTGCATTCAACTAACCGAGTTGAACCTTACTTTTGATTGAGCCGTTCTGAAACACTCTTTCTGTAGAAACTGCAATTGGACATGCTAAGCGCTAAGAGGACTACATTGGGAAAAAGAATATCTTCAAATAAAAACTACACAGATGCATTCTGTGAAACTTATTTCTGATCTGTAAATTCAGTTAACAGAGATAAAACATATTTTTGATTGAGCAGTTATGAAACACTCTTTTTGTATAAAATGCAAGTGGAGATTCGGAGCGCTAAGAGGATAATAGTGGAAAAAGGAATGTCTCCAAATATAAACTACAGAGAATCATTCGGTGAAACTTCTTTCTGATCTGTGCATTCAGCTAACAGAGTTAAACCATACTTTTGATTGAGCAGATCTGAACACTCTTTCTGTAGAAAATGCAACTGGACATTTGGAGCGCTAAGAGCGTAGTAGTGGTAAAAGGAATATATTCAAATATAAACTACACAGAAGCATTCTGTGAAACTTCTTTCTGATCTGAGCATTCAGCTAACAGAGTTAAACCATACTTTTGATTGAGCAGTTTTGAAACACTCTGTCTGTAGAAAATGCAACTGGACATTCGTAGCGCTAAGTGGGTAATAGTGGAAAAAAGAATATGTTCAAATATAAACTACACAGAATCATTGAATGAAACTCCTTTCTGTTCTGTGCATTCAACTAACAGAGTTGAACTTTACTTTTGATTGAGCCGTTCTGAAACACTCTTTCTGTAGAAACTGCAATTGGACATTCTGAGCGCTAAGAGGCCTATATTGGGAAAAAGAATGTCTACAAATAAAAACTACACAGAAGAATTGTGTGAAACTTCATTCTGTTCTGTTTGTTCAAATAAAAGATTTGAACCTTAGTTTTGATTGAGCCGTTCTGAAACACTCTTTCTGTAGAAAATGCAAGTGGAGATTCGGAGCGCTAAGAGGGTAATAGTGGAAAAAGGAATGTCTCCAAATATAAACTACACAGAATCATTCTGTGAAACTTCTTTCTGATCTGTGCATTCAGCTAACAGAGTTAAACCATACTTTTGATTGAGCAGATCTGAACACACTTTCTGTAGAAAATGCAACTGGACATTTGGAGCGCTAAGAGACTAGTAGTGGAAAAAGGAATATATTCAAATATAAACTACACAGAAGCATTCTGTGAAACTTCTTTCTGATCTGAGCATTCAGCTAACAGAGTTAAACCATACTTTTGATTGAGCAGTTTTGAAACACTCTGTCTGTAGAAAATGCAACTGGACATTCGTAGTGCTAAGTGGGTAATAGTGGAAAAAAGAATATGTTCAAATATAAACTACACAGAAGCATTGTATGAAACTTCGTTCTGTTCTGTGCATTCAACTAACAGAGTTGAACCTTACTTTTGATTGAGCCTTTCTGAAACACTCTTTCTGTAGAAACTGCAATTGGACATTCTGAGCGCTAAGAGGCCTCTACTGGGAAAAATAATATCTTCAAATAAAAACTACACAGAAGCATTGTGTGAAACTTATTTCTGATATGTTCATTAAGCTAACAGAGTTAAACCATACTTTTGATTGCGCAGTTCTGAACACTCTTTCTGTAGAAAATGCAAGTGGACATTCGGAGCGCTAAGAGGGTAATAGTGGAAAAAGGAATATATTCAAATATAAACTACACAGTAGCATTCTGTGAAAATTCTTTCTGTTCTGTGCATTCAACTAACAGAGTTGAACCTTACTTTTGATTGAGCCGTTCTGAAACACTCTTTCTGTAGTAACTGCAATTGGACATGCTAAGCGCTAAGAGGCCTACATTGGGAAAAAGAATATCTTCAAATAAAAACTACACAGATGCATTCTGTGAAACTTATTTCTCATCTGTAAATTCAGTTAACAGAGATAAAACATATTTTTGATTGAGCAGTTATGAAACACTCTTTGTGTAGAAAATGCAAGTGGAGATTCGGAGCGCTAAGAGGGTAATAGTGGAAAAAGGAATGTCTTCAAATATAAACTACAGAGAATCATTCGGTGAAACTTCTTTCTGATCTGTGCATTCAGCTAACAGAGTTAAACCATACTTTTGATTGAGCAGTTTTCAAACACTCTGTCTGTAGAAAATGCAACTGGACATTCGTAGCGCTAAGTGGTTAATAGTGGAAAAAAGAATATGTTCAAATATAAACTACACAGAAGCATTGTATGAAACTTCTTTCTTTTCTTTGCATTCAACTAACAGAGTTGAACCTTACTTTTGATTGAGCCTTTCTGAAACACTCTTTCTGTAGAAACTGCAATTGGACATTCTGAGCGCTAAGAGGCCTCTATTGGGAAAAATAATATCTTCAAATAAAAACTACACAGAAGCATTGTGTGAAACTTATTTCTGATATGTTCATTAAGCTAACAGAGTTAAACCATACTTTTGATTGCGCAGTTCTGAACACTCTTTCTGTAGAAAATGCAAGTGGACATTCGGAGCGCTAAGAGGGTAATAATGGAAAAAGGAATATATTCAAATATAAACTACACAGTAGCATTCTGTGAAAATTCTTTCTGTTCTGTGCATTCAACTAACAGAGTTGAACCTTACTTTTGATTGAGCCGTTCTGAAACACTCTTTCTGTAGAAACTGCAATTGGAGATGCTAAGCGCTAAGAGGCCTACATTGGGAAAAAGAATATCTTCAAATAAAAACTACACAGATGCATTCTGTGAAACTTATTTCTGATCTGTAAATTCAGTTAACAGAGATAAAACATATTTTTGATTGAGCAGTTATGAAACACTCTTTTTGTAGAAAATGCAAGTGGAGATTCGGAGCGCTAAGAGGGTAATAGTGGAAAAAGGAATGTCTTCAAATATAAACTACAGAGAATCATTCGGTGAAACTTCTTTCTGATCTGTGCATTCAGCTAACAGAGTTAAACCATACTTTTGATTGAGCAGATCTGAACACTCTTTCTGTAGAAAATGCAACGGGACATTTGGAGCGCTAAGAGCGTAGTAGTGGAAAAAGGAATATATTCAAATATAAACTACACAGAAGCATTCTGTGAAACTTCTTTCTGATCTGAGCATTCAGCTAACAGAGTTAAACCATACTTTTGATTGAGCAGTTTTGAAACACTCTGTCTGTAGAAAATGCAACTGGACATTCGTAGCGCTAAGTGGGTGATAGTGGAAAAAAGAATATGTTCAAATATAAACTACACAGAAGCATTGTATGAAACTTCTTTCTTTTCTGTGCATTCAACTAACAGAGTTGAACCTTACTTTTGATTGAGCCGTTCTGAAACACTCTTTCTGTGGAAACTGCAATTGGACATTCTGAGCGCTAAGAGGCCTATATTGGGAAAAAGTATGTCTACAAATAAAAACTACACAGAAGAATTTTGTGAAACTTCTTTCTGTTCTGTTTGTTCAACTAAAAGAGTTGAACCTTAGTTTTGATTGAGCCGTTCTGAAACACTCTTTCTGTAGAAAATGCAAGTGGAGATTCGGAGCGCTAAGAGGGTAATAGTGGAAAAAGGAATGTCTCCAAATATAAACTACACAGAAACATTCGGTGAAACTTCTTTCTGATCTGTGCATTCAGCTAACAGAGTTAAACCATGCTTTTGATTGAGCAGATCTGAACACTCTTTCTGTAGAAAATGCAACTGGACATTTGGAGCGCTAAGAGAGTAGTAGTGGAAAAAGGTATATATTCAAATATAAACTACACAGAAGCATTCTGTGAAACTTCTTTCTGATCTGAGCATTCAGCTAACAGAGTTAAACCATACTTTTGATTGAGCAGTTTTCAAACACTCTGTCTGTAGAAAATGCAACTGGACATTCGTAGCGCTAACTGGGTAATAGTGGAAAAAAGAATATGTTCAAATATAAACTACACAGAAGCATTGTATGAAACTTCGTTCTGTTCTGTGCATTCAACTAACAGAGTTGAACCTTAATTTTGATTGAGCCTTTCTGAAACACTCTTTCTGTAGAAACTGCAATTGGACATTCTGAGCGCTAAGAGGCCTATATTGGGAAAAATAATATCTTCAAATAAAAACTACACAGAAGCATTGTGTGAAACTTATTACTGATATGTTCATTAAGCTAACAGAGTTAAACCATACTTTTGATTGCGCAGTTCTGAACACTCTTTCTGTAGAAAATGCAAGTGGACATTCGGAGCGCTAAGAGGGTAATAGTGGAAAAAGGAATATATTCATATATAAACTACACAGTAGCATTCTGTGAAAATTCTTTCTGTTCTGTGCATTCAACTAACCGAGTTGAACCTTACTTTTGATTGAGCCGTTCTGAAACACTCTTTCTGTAGAAACTGCAATTGGACATGCTAAGCGCTAAGAGGACTACATTGGGAAAAAGAATATCTTCAAATAAAAACTACACAGATGCATTCTGTGAAACTTATTTCTGATCTGTAAATTCAGTTAACAGAGATAAAACATATTTTTGATTGAGCAGTTATGAAACACTCTTTTTGTATAAAATGCAAGTGGAGATTCGGAGCGCTAAGAGGATAATAGTGGAAAAAGGAATGTCTCCAAATATAAACTACAGAGAATCATTCGGTGAAACTTCTTTCTGATCTGTGCATTCAGCTAACAGAGTTAAACCATACTTTTGATTGAGCAGATCTGAACACTCTTTCTGTAGAAAATGCAACTGGACATTTGGAGCGCTAAGAGCGTAGTAGTGGAAAAAGGAATATATTCAAATATAAACTACACAGAAGCATTCTGTGAAACTTCTTTCTGATCTGAGCATTCAGCTAACAGAGTTAAACCATACTTTTGATTGAGCAGTTTTGAAACACTCTGTCTGTAGAAAATGCAACTGGACATTCGTAGCGCTAAGTGGGTAATAGTGGAAAAAAGAATATGTTCAAATATAAACTACACAGAATCATTGAATGAAACTCCTTTCTGTTCTGTGCATTCAACTAACAGAGTTGAACTTTACTTTTGATTGAGCCGTTCTGAAACACTCTTTCTGTAGAAACTGCAATTGGACATTCTGAGCGCTAAGAGGCCTATATTGGGAAAAAGAATGTCTACAAATAAAAACTACACAGAAGAATTGTGTGAAACTTCATTCTGTTCTGTTTGTTCAAATAAAAGATTTGAACCTTAGTTTTGATTGAGCCGTTCTGAAACACTCTTTCTGTAGAAAATGAAAGTGGAGATTCGGAGCGCTAAGTGGGTAATAGTGGAAAAAGGAATGTCTCCAAATATAAACTACACAGAATCATTCGGTGAAACTTCTTTCTGATCTGTGCATTCAGCTAACAGAGTTAAACCATACTTTTGATTGAGCAGATCTGAACACTCTTTCTGTAGAAAATGCAACTGGACATTTGGAGCGCTAAGAGAGTAGTAGTGGAAAAAGGAATATATTCAAATATAAACTACACAGAAGCATTCTGTGAAACTTCTTTCTGATCTGAGCATTCAGCTAACAGAGTTAAACCATACTTTTGATTGAGCAGTTTTGAAACACTCTGTCTGTAGAAAATGCAACTGGACATTCGTAGTGCTAGGTGGGTAATAGTGGAAAAAAGAATATGTTCAAATATAAACTACACAGAAGCATTGTATGAAACTTCGTTCTGTTCTGTGCATTCAACTAACAGAGTTGAACCTTACTTTTGATTGAGCCTTTCTGAAACACTCTTTCTGTAGAAACTGCAATTGGACATTCTGAGCGCTAAGAGGCCTCTACTGGGAAAAATAATATCTTCAAATAAAAACTACACAGAAGCATTGTGTGAAACTTATTTCTGATATGTTCATTAAGCTAACAGAGTTAAACCATACTTTTGATTGCGCAGTTCTGAACACTCTTTCTGTAGAAAATGCAAGTGGACATTCGGAGCGCTAAGAGGGTAATAGTGGAAAAAGGAATATATTCAAATATAAACTACACAGTAGCATTCTGTGAAACTTCTTTCTGTTCTGTGCATTCAACTAACCGAGTTGAACCTTACTTTTGATTGAGCCGTTCTGAAACACTCTTTCTGTAGAAACTGCAATTGGACATGCTAAGCGCTAAGAGGCCAACATTGGGAAAAAGAATATCTTCAAATAAAAACTACACAGATGCATTCTGTGAAACTTATTTCTGATCTGTAAATTCAGTTAACAGAGATAAAACATATTTTTGATTGAGCAGTTATGAAACACTCTTTTTGTAGAAAATGCAAGTGGAGATTCGGAGCGCTAAGAGGGTAATAGTGGAAAAAGGAATGTCTTCAAATATAAACTACAGAGAATCATTCGGTGAAACTTCTTTCTGATCTGTGCATTCAGCTAACAGAGTTAAAACATACTTTTGATTGAGCAGATCTGAACACTCTTTCTGTAGAAAATGCAACGGGACATTTGGAGCGCTAAGAGCGTAGTAGTGGAAAAAGGAATATATTCAAATATAAACTACACAGAAGCATTCTGTGAAACTTCTTTCTGATCTGAGGATTCAGCTAACAGAGTTAAACCATACTTTTGATTGAGCAGTTTTGAAACACTCTGTCTGTAGAAAATGCAACTGGACATTCGTAGCGCTAAGTGGGTAATAGTGGAAAAAAGAATATGTTCAAATATAAACTACACAGAAGCATTGTATGAAACTTCTTTCTTTTCTGTGCATTCAACTAACAGAGTTGAACCTTACTTTTGATTGAGCCGTTCTGAAACACGCTTTCTGTGGAAACTGCAATTGGACATTCTGAGCGCTAAGAGGCCTCTATTGGGAAAATGTATGTCTACAAATAAAAACTACACAGAAGAATTGTGTGAAACTTCTTTCTGTTCTGTTTGTTCAACTAAAAGAGTTGAACCTTAGTTTTGATTGAGCCGTTCTGAAACACTCTTTCTGTAGAAAATGCAAGTGGAGATTCGGAGCGCTAAGAGGGTAATAGTGGAAAAAGGAATGTCTCCAAATATAAACTACACAGAAACATTCGGTGAAACTTCTTTCTGATCTGTGCATTCAGCTAACAGAGTTAAACCATGCTTTTGATTGAGCAGATCTGAACACTCTTTCTGTAGAAAATGCAACTGGACATTTGGAGCGCTAAGAGAGTAGTAGTGGAAAAAGGTATATATTCAAATATAAACTACACAGAAGCATTCTGTGAAACTTCTTTCTGATCTGAGCATTCAGCTAACAGAGTTAAACCATACTTTTGATTGAGCAGTTTTCAAACACTCTGTCTGTAGAAAATGCAACTGGACATTCGTAGCGCTAACTGGGTAATAGTGGAAAAAAGAATATGTTCAAATATAAACTACACAGAAGCATTGTATGAAACTTCGTTCTGTTCTGTGCATTCAACTAACAGAGTTGAACCTTAATTTTGATTGAGCCTTTCTGAAACACTCTTTCTGTAGAAACTGCAATTGGACATTCTGAGCGCTAAGAGGCCTATATTGGGAAAAATAATATCTTCAAATAAAAACTACACAGAAGCATTGTGTGAAACTTATTACTGATATGTTCATTAAGCTAACAGAGTTAAACCATACTTTTGATTGCGCAGTTCTGAACACTCTTTCTGTAGAAAATGCAAGTGGACATTCGGAGCGCTAAGAGGGTAATAGTGGAAAAAGGAATATATTCATATATAAACTACACAGTAGCATTCTGTGAAAATTCTTTCTGTTCTGTGCATTCAACTAACCGAGTTGAACCTTACTTTTGATTGAGCCGTTCTGAAACACTCTTTCTGTAGAAACTGCAATTGGACATGCTAAGCGCTAAGAGGACTACATTGGGAAAAAGAATATCTTCAAATAAAAACTACACAGATGCATTCTGTGAAACTTATTTCTGATCTGTAAATTCAGTTAACAGAGATAAAACATATTTTTGATTGAGCAGTTATGAAACACTCTTTTTGTATAAAATGCAAGTGGAGATTCGGAGCGCTAAGAGGATAATAGTGGAAAAAGGAATGTCTCCAAATATAAACTACAGAGAATCATTCGGTGAAACTTCTTTCTGATCTGTGCATTCAGCTAACAGAGTTAAACCATACTTTTGATTGAGCAGATCTGAACACTCTTTCTGTAGAAAATGCAACTGGACATTTGGAGCGCTAAGAGCGTAGTAGTGGAAAAAGGAATATATTCAAATATAAACTACACAGAAGCATTCTGTGAAACTTCTTTCTGATCTGAGCATTCAGCTAACAGAGTTAAACCATACTTTTGATTGAGCAGTTTTGAAACACTCTGTCTGTAGAAAATGCAACTGGACATTCGTAGCGCTAAGTGGGTAATAGTGGAAAAAAGAATATGTTCAAATATAAACTACACAGAATCATTGAATGAAACTCCTTTCTGTTCTGTGCATTCAACTAACAGAGTTGAACTTTACTTTTGATTGAGCCGTTCTGAAACACTCTTTCTGTAGAAACTGCAATTGGACATTCTGAGCGCTAAGAGGCCTATATTGGGAAAAAGAATGTCTACAAATAAAAACTACACAGAAGAATTGTGTGAAACTTCATTCTGTTCTGTTTGTTCAAATAAAAGATTTGAACCTTAGTTTTGATTGAGCCGTTCTGAAACACTCTTTCTGTAGAAAATGCAAGTGGAGATTCGGAGCGCTAAGAGGGTAATAGTGGAAAAAGGAATGTCTCCAAATATAAACTACACAGAATCATTCTGTGAAACTTCTTTCTGATCTGTGCATTCAGCTAACAGAGTTAAACCATACTTTTGATTGAGCAGATCTGAACACACTTTCTGTAGAAAATGCAACTGGACATTTGGAGCGCTAAGAGACTAGTAGTGGAAAAAGGAATATATTCAAATATAAACTACACAGAAGCATTCTGTGAAACTTCTTTCTGATCTGAGCATTCAGCTAACAGAGTTAAACCATACTTTTGATTGAGCAGTTTTGAAACACTCTGTCTGTAGAAAATGCAACTGGACATTCGTAGTGCTAAGTGGGTAATAGTGGAAAAAAGAATATGTTCAAATATAAACTACACAGAAGCATTGTATGAAACTTCGTTCTGTTCTGTGCATTCAACTAACAGAGTTGAACCTTACTTTTGATTGAGCCTTTCTGAAACACTCTTTCTGTAGAAACTGCAATTGGACATTCTGAGCGCTAAGAGGCCTCTACTGGGAAAAATAATATCTTCAAATAAAAACTACACAGAAGCATTGTGTGAAACTTATTTCTGATATGTTCATTAAGCTAACAGAGTTAAACCATACTTTTGATTGCGCAGTTCTGAACACTCTTTCTGTAGAAAATGCAAGTGGACATTCGGAGCGCTAAGAGGGTAATAGTGGAAAAAGGAATATATTCAAATATAAACTACACAGTAGCATTCTGTGAAAATTCTTTCTGTTCTGTGCATTCAACTAACAGAGTTGAACCTTACTTTTGATTGAGCCGTTCTGAAACACTCTTTCTGTAGTAACTGCAATTGGACATGCTAAGCGCTAAGAGGCCTACATTGGGAAAAAGAATATCTTCAAATAAAAACTACACAGATGCATTCTGTGAAACTTATTTCTCATCTGTAAATTCAGTTAACAGAGATAAAACATATTTTTGATTGAGCAGTTATGAAACACTCTTTGTGTAGAAAATGCAAGTGGAGATTCGGAGCGCTAAGAGGGTAATAGTGGAAAAAGGAATGTCTTCAAATATAAACTACAGAGAATCATTCGGTGAAACTTCTTTCTGATCTGTGCATTCAGCTAACAGAGTTAAACCATACTTTTGATTGAGCAGTTTTCAAACACTCTGTCTGTAGAAAATGCAACTGGACATTCGTAGCGCTAAGTGGTTAATAGTGGAAAAAAGAATATGTTCAAATATAAACTACACAGAAGCATTGTATGAAACTTCTTTCTTTTCTTTGCATTCAACTAACAGAGTTGAACCTTACTTTTGATTGAGCCTTTCTGAAACACTCTTTCTGTAGAAACTGCAATTGGACATTCTGAGCGCTAAGAGGCCTCTATTGGGAAAAATAATATCTTCAAATAAAAACTACACAGAAGCATTGTGTGAAACTTATTTCTGATATGTTCATTAAGCTAACAGAGTTAAACCATACTTTTGATTGCGCAGTTCTGAACACTCTTTCTGTAGAAAATGCAAGTGGACATTCGGAGCGCTAAGAGGGTAATAATGGAAAAAGGAATATATTCAAATATAAACTACACAGTAGCATTCTGTGAAAATTCTTTCTGTTCTGTGCATTCAACTAACAGAGTTGAACCTTACTTTTGATTGAGCCGTTCTGAAACACTCTTTCTGTAGAAACTGCAATTGGAGATGCTAAGCGCTAAGAGGCCTACATTGGGAAAAAGAATATCTTCAAATAAAAACTACACAGATGCATTCTGTGAAACTTATTTCTGATCTGTAAATTCAGTTAACAGAGATAAAACATATTTTTGATTGAGCAGTTATGAAACACTCTTTTTGTAGAAAATGCAAGTGGAGATTCGGAGCGCTAAGAGGGTAATAGTGGAAAAAGGAATGTCTTCAAATATAAACTACAGAGAATCATTCGGTGAAACTTCTTTCTGATCTGTGCATTCAGCTAACAGAGTTAAACCATACTTTTGATTGAGCAGATCTGAACACTCTTTCTGTAGAAAATGCAACGGGACATTTGGAGCGCTAAGAGCGTAGTAGTGGAAAAAGGAATATATTCAAATATAAACTACACAGAAGCATTCTGTGAAACTTCTTTCTGATCTGAGCATTCAGCTAACAGAGTTAAACCATACTTTTGATTGAGCAGTTTTGAAACACTCTGTCTGTAGAAAATGCAACTGGACATTCGTAGCGCTAAGTGGGTAATAGTGGAAAAAAGAATATGTTCAAATATAAACTACACAGAAGCATTGTATGAAACTTCTTTCTTTTCTGTGCATTCAACTAACAGAGTTGAACCTTACTTTTGATTGAGCCGTTCTGAAACACTCTTTCTGTGGAAACTGCAATTGGACATTCTGAGCGCTAAGAGGCCTATATTGGGAAAAAGTATGTCTACAAATAAAAACTACACAGAAGAATTTTGTGAAACTTCTTTCTGTTCTGTTTGTTCAACTAAAAGAGTTGAACCTTAGTTTTGATTGAGCCGTTCTGAAACACTCTTTCTGTAGAAAATGCAAGTGGAGATTCGGAGCGCTAAGAGGGTAATAGTGGAAAAAGGAATGTCTCCAAATATAAACTACACAGAATCATTCGGTGAAACTTCTTTCTGATCTGTGCATTCAGCTAACAGAATTAAACCATACTTTTGATTGAGCAGATCTGAACACTCTTTCTGTAGAAAATGCAACTGGACATTTGGAGCGCTAAGAGAGTAGTAGTGGAAAAAGGAATATATTCAAATATAAACTACACAGAAGCATTCTGTGAAACTTCTTTCTGATCTGAGCATTCAGCTAACAGAGTTAAACCATACTTTTGATTGAGCAGTTTTCAAACACTCTGTCTGTAGAAAATGCAACTGGACATTCGTAGCGCTAACTGGGTAATAGTGGAAAAAAGAATATGTTCAAATATAAACTACACAGAAGCATTGTATGAAACTTCGTTCTGTTCTGTGCATTCAACTAACAGAGTTGAACCTTACTTTTGATTGAGCCTTTCTGAAACACTCTTTCTGTAGAAACTGCAATTGGACATTCTGAGCGCTAAGAGGCCTATATTGGGAAAAATAATATCTTCAAATAAAAACTACACAGAAGAATTGTGTGAAACTTATTTCTGGTATGTTCATTAAGCTAACAGAGTTAAACCATACTTTTGATTGCGCAGTTCTGAACACTCTTTCTGTAGAAAATGCAAGTGGACATTCGGAGCGCTAAGAGGGTAATAGTGGAAAAAGGAATATATTCATATATAAACTACACAGTAGCATTCTGTGAAAATTCTTTCTGTTCTGTGCATTCAACTAACCGAGTTGAACCTTACTTTTGATTGAGCCGTTCTGAAACACTCTTTCTGTAGAAACTGCAATTGGACATGCTAAGCGCCAAGAGGCCTACATTGGGAAAAAGAATATCTTCAAATAAAAACTACACAGATGCATTCTGTGAAACTTATTTCTGATCTGTAAATTCAGTTAACAGAGATAAAACATATTTTTGATTGAGCAGTTATGAAACACTCTTTTTGTATAAAATGCAAGTGGAGATTCGGAGCGCTAAGAGGATAATAGTGGAAAAAGGAATGTCTCCAAATATAAACTACAGAGAATCATTCGGTGAAACTTCTTTCTGATCTGTGCATTCAGCTAAGAGAGTTAAACCATACTTTTGATTGAGCAGATCTGAACACTCTTTCTGTAGAAAATGCAACTGGACATTTGGAGCGCTAAGAGCGTAGTAGTGGAAAAAGCAATATATTCAAATATAAACTACACAGAAGCATTCTGTGAAACTTCTTTCTGATCTGAGCATTCAGCTAACAGAGTTAAACCATACTTTTGATTGAGCAGTTTTGAAACACTCTGTCTGTAGAAAATGCAACTGGACATTCGTAGCGCTAAGTGGGTAATAGTGGAAAAAAGAATATGTTCAAATATAAACTACACAGAATCATTGTATGAAACTTCTTTCTGTTCTGTGCATTCAACTAACAGAGTTGAACCTTACTTTTGATTGAGCCGTTCTGAAACACTCTTTCTGTAGAAACTGCAATTGGACATTCTGAGCGCTAAGAGGCCTATATTGGGAAAAAGAATGTCTACAAATAAAAACTACACAGAAGAACTGTGTGAAACTTCTTTCTGTTCTGTTTGTTCAAATAAAAGATTTGAACCTTAGTTTTGATTGAGCCGTTCTGAAACACTCTTTCTGTAGAAAATGCAAGTGGAGATTCGGAGCGCTAAGTGGGTAATAGTGGAAAAAGGAATGTCTCCAAATATAAACTACACAGAATCATTCGGTGAAACTTCTTTCTGATCTGTGCATTCAGCTAACAGAGTTAAACCATACTTTTGATTGAGCAGATCTGAACACTCTTTCTGTAGAAAATGCAACTGGACATTTGGAGCGCTAAGAGAGTAGTAGTGGAAAAAGGAATATATTCAAATATAAACTACACAGAAGCATTCTGTGAAACTTCTTTCTGATCTGAGCATTCAGCTAACAGAGTTAAATCATACTTTTGATTGAGCAGTTTTGAAACACTCTGTCTGTAGAAAATGCAACTGGACATTCGTAGTGCTAAGTGGGTAATAGTGGAAAAAAGAATATGTTCAAATGTAAACTACACAGAAGCATTGTATGAAACTTCGTTCTGTTCTGTGCATTCAACTAACAGAGTTGAACCTTACTTTTGATTGAGCCTTTCTGAAACACTCTTTCTGTAGAAACTGCAATTGGACATTCTTAGCGCTAAGAGGCCTCTACTGGGAAAAATAATATCTTCAAATAAAAACTACACAGAAGCATTGTGTGAAACTTATTTCTGATATGTTCATTAAGCTAACAGAGTTAAACCATACTTTTGATTGCGCAGTTCTGAACACTCTTTCTGTAGAAAATGCAAGTGGACATTCGGAGCGCTAAGAGGGTAATAGTGGAAAAAGGAATATATTCAAATATAAACTACACAGTAGCATTCTGTGAAACTTCTTTCTGTACTGTGCATTCAACTAACCGAGTTGAACCTTACTTTTGATTGAGCCGTTCTGAAACACTCTTTCTGTAGAAACTGCAATTGGACATGCTAAGCGCTAAGAGGCCTACATTGGGAAAAAGAATATCTTCAAATAAAAACTACACAGATGCATTCTGTGAAACTTATTTCTGATCTGTAAATTCAGTTAACAGAGATAAAACATATTTTTGTTTGAGCAGTTATGAAACACTCTTTTTGTAGAAAATGCAAGTGGAGATTCGGAGCACTAAGAGGGTAATAGTGGAAAAAGTAATGTCTTCAAATATAAACTACAGAGAATCATTCGGTGAAACTTCTTTCTGATCTGTGCATTCAGCTAACAGAGTTAAACCATACTTTTGATTGAGCAGATCTGAACACTCTTTCTGTAGAAAATGCAACGGGACATTTGGAGCGCTAAGAGCGTAGTAGTGGAAAAAGGAATATATTCAAATATAAACTACACAGAAGCATTCTGTGAAACTTCTTTCTGATCTGAGCATTCAGCTAACAGAGTTAAACCATACTTTTGATTGAGCAGTTTTGAAACACTCTGTCTGTAGAAAATGCAACTGGACATTCGTAGCGCTAAGTGGGTAATAGTGGAAAAAAGAATATGTTCAAATATAAACTACACAGAAGCATTGTATGAAACTTCTTTCTTTTCTGTGCATTCAACTAACAGAGTTGAACCTTACTTTTGATTGAGCCGTTCTGAAACACTCTTTCTGTGGAAACTGCAATTGGACATTCTGAGCGCTAAGAGGCCTATATTGGGAAAAAGTATGTCTACAAATAAAAACTACACAGAAGAATTTTGTGAAACTTCTTTCTGTTCTGTTTGTTCAACTAAAAGAGTTGAACCTTAGTTTTGATTGAGCCGTTCTGAAACACTCTTTCTGTAGAAAATGCAAGTGGAGATTCGGAGCGCTAAGAGGGTAATAGTGGAAAAAGGAATGTCTCCAAATATAAACTACACAGAATCATTCGGTGAAACTTCTTTCTGATCTGTGCATTCAGCTAACAGAATTAAACCATACTTTTGATTGAGCAGATCTGAACACTCTTTCTGTAGAAAATGCAACTGGACATTTGGAGCGCTAAGAGAGTAGTAGTGGAAAAAGGAATATATTCAAATATAAACTACACAGAAGCATTCTGTGAAACTTCTTTCTGATCTGAGCATTCAGCTAACAGAGTTAAACCATACTTTTGATTGAGCAGTTTTCAAACACTCTGTCTGTAGAAAATGCAACTGGACATTCGTAGCGCTAACTGGGTAATAGTGGAAAAAAGAATATGTTCAAATATAAACTACACAGAAGCATTGTATGAAACTTCGTTCTGTTCTGTGCATTCAACTAACAGAGTTGAACCTTACTTTTGATTGAGCCTTTCTGAAACACTCTTTCTGTAGAAACTGCAATTGGACATTCTGAGCGCTAAGAGGCCTATATTGGGAAAAATAATATCTTCAAATAAAAACTACACAGAAGAATTGTGTGAAACTTATTTCTGGTATGTTCATTAAGCTAACAGAGTTAAACCATACTTTTGATTGCGCAGTTCTGAACACTCTTTCTGTAGAAAATGCAAGTGGACATTCGGAGCGCTAAGAGGGTAATAGTGGAAAAAGGAATATATTCATATATAAACTACACAGTAGCATTCTGTGAAAATTCTTTCTGTTCTGTGCATTCAACTAACCGAGTTGAACCTTACTTTTGATTGAGCCGTTCTGAAACACTCTTTCTGTAGAAACTGCAATTGGACATGCTAAGCGCCAAGAGGCCTACATTGGGAAAAAGAATATCTTCAAATAAAAACTACACAGATGCATTCTGTGAAACTTATTTCTGATCTGTAAATTCAGTTAACAGAGATAAAACATATTTTTGATTGAGCAGTTATGAAACACTCTTTTTGTATAAAATGCAAGTGGAGATTCGGAGCGCTAAGAGGATAATAGTGGAAAAAGGAATGTCTCCAAATATAAACTACAGAGAATCATTCGGTGAAACTTCTTTCTGATCTGTGCATTCAGCTAAGAGAGTTAAACCATACTTTTGATTGAGCAGATCTGAACACTCTTTCTGTAGAAAATGCAACTGGACATTTGGAGCGCTAAGAGCGTAGTAGTGGAAAAAGCAATATATTCAAATATAAACTACACAGAAGCATTCTGTGAAACTTCTTTCTGATCTGAGCATTCAGCTAACAGAGTTAAACCATACTTTTGATTGAGCAGTTTTGAAACACTCTGTCTGTAGAAAATGCAACTGGACATTCGTAGCGCTAAGTGGGTAATAGTGGAAAAAAGAATATGTTCAAATATAAACTACACAGAATCATTGTATGAAACTTCTTTCTGTTCTGTGCATTCAACTAACAGAGTTGAACCTTACTTTTGATTGAGCCGTTCTGAAACACTCTTTCTGTAGAAACTGCAATTGGACATTCTGAGCGCTAAGAGGCCTATATTGGGAAAAAGAATGTCTACAAATAAAAACTACACAGAAGAACTGTGTGAAACTTCTTTCTGTTCTGTTTGTTCAAATAAAAGATTTGAACCTTAGTTTTGATTGAGCCGTTCTGAAACACTCTTTCTGTAGAAAATGCAAGTGGAGATTCGGAGCGCTAAGTGGGTAATAGTGGAAAAAGGAATGTCTCCAAATATAAACTACACAGAATCATTCGGTGAAACTTCTTTCTGATCTGTGCATTCAGCTAACAGAGTTAAACCATACTTTTGATTGAGCAGATCTGAACACTCTTTCTGTAGAAAATGCAACTGGACATTTGGAGCGCTAAGAGAGTAGTAGTGGAAAAAGGAATATATTCAAATATAAACTACACAGAAGCATTCTGTGAAACTTCTTTCTGATCTGAGCATTCAGCTAACAGAGTTAAATCATACTTTTGATTGAGCAGTTTTGAAACACTCTGTCTGTAGAAAATGCAACTGGACATTCGTAGTGCTAAGTGGGTAATAGTGGAAAAAAGAATATGTTCAAATGTAAACTACACAGAAGCATTGTATGAAACTTCGTTCTGTTCTGTGCATTCAACTAACAGAGTTGAACCTTACTTTTGATTGAGCCTTTCTGAAACACTCTTTCTGTAGAAACTGCAATTGGACATTCTGAGCGCTAAGAGGCCTCTACTGGGAAAAATAATATCTTCAAATAAAAACTACACAGAAGCATTGTGTGAAACTTATTTCTGATATGTTCATTAAGCTAACAGAGTTAAACCATACTTTTGATTGCGCAGTTCTGAACACTCTTTCTGTAGAAAATGCAAGTGGACATTCGGAGCGCTAAGAGGGTAATAGTGGAAAAAGGAATATATTCAAATATAAACTACACAGTAGCATTCTGTGAAACTTCTTTCTGTTCTGTGCATTCAACTAACCGAGTTGAACCTTACTTTTGATTGAGCCGTTCTGAAACACTCTTTCTGTAGAAACTGCAATTGGACATGCTAAGCGCTAAGAGGCCTACATTGGGAAAAAGAATATCTTCAAATAAAAACTACACAGATGCATTCTGTGAAACTTATTTCTGATCTGTAAATTCAGTTAACAGAGATAAAACATATTTTTGATTGAGCAGTTATGAAACACTCTTTTTGTAGAAAATGCAAGTGGAGATTCGGAGCACTAAGAGGGTAATAGTGGAAAAAGTAATGTCTTCAAATATAAACTACAGAGAATCATTCGGTGAAACTTCTTTCTGATCTGTGCATTCAGCTAACAGAGTTAAACCATACTTTTGATTGAGCAGATCTGAACACTCTTTCTGTAGAAAATGCAACGGGACATTTGGAGCGCTAAGAGCGTAGTAGTGGAAAAAGGAATATATTCAAATATAAACTACACAGAAGCATTCTGTGAAACTTCTTTCTGATCTGAGCATTCAGCTAACAGAGTTAAACCATACTTTTGATTGAGCAGTTTTGAAACACTCTGTCTGTAGAAAATGCAACTGGACATTCGTAGCGCTAAGTGGGTAATAGTGGAAAAAAGAATATGTTCAAATATAAACTACACAGAAGCATTGTATGAAACTTCTTTCTTTTCTGTGCATTCAACTAACAGAGTTGAACCTTACTTTTGATTGAGCCGTTCTGAAACACTCTTTCTGTGGAAACTGCAATTGGACATTCTGAGCGCTAAGAGGCCTCTATTGGGAAAAAGTATGTCTACAAATAAAAACTACACAGAAGAATTGTGTGAAACTTCTTTCTGTTCTGTTTGTTCAACTAAAAGAGTTGAACCTTAGTTTTGATTGAGCCGTTCTGAAACACTCTTTCTGTAGAAAATGCAAGTGGAGATTCGGAGCGCTAAGAGGGTAATAGTGGAAAAAGGAATGTCTCCAAATATAAACTACACAGAATCATTCGGTGAAACTTCTTTCTGATCTGTGCATTCAGCTAACAGAGTTAAACCATACTTTTGATTGAGCAGATCTGAACACTCTTTCTGTAGAAAATGCAACTGGACATTTGGAGCGCTAAGAGAGTAGTAGTGGAAAAAGGAATATATTCAAATATAAACTACACAGAAGCATTCTGTGAAACTTCTTTCTGATCTGAGCATTCAGCTAACAGAGTTAAACCATACTATTGATTGAGCAGTTTTCAAACACTCTGTCTGTAGAAAATGCAACTGGACATTCGTAGCGCTAACTGGGTAATAGTGGAAAAAAGAATATGTTCAAATATAAACTACACAGAAGCATTGTATGAAACTTCGTTCTGTTCTGTGCATTCAACTAACAGAGTTGAACCTTAATTTTGATTGAGCCTTTCTGAAACACTCTTTCTGTAGAAACTGCAATTGGACATTCTGAGCGCTAAGAGGCCTATATTGGGAAAAATAATATCTTCAAATAAAAACTACACAGAAGCATTGTGTGAAACTTATTACTGATATGTTCATTAAGCTAACAGAGTTAAACCATACTTTTGATTGCGCAGTTCTGAACACTCTTTCTGTAGAAAATGCAAGTGGACATTCGGAGCGCTAAGAGGGTAATAGTGGAAAAAGGAATATATTCATATATAAACTACACAGTAGCATTCTGTGAAAATACTTTCTGTTCTGTGCATTCAACTAACCGAGTTGAACCTTACTTTTGATTGAGCCGTTCTGAAACACTCTTTCTGTAGAAACTGCAATTGGACATGCTAAGCGCTAAGAGGCCTACATTGGGAAAAAGAATATCTTCAAATAAAAACTACACAGATGCATTCTGTGAAACTTATTTCTGATCTGTAAATTCAGTTAACAGAGATAAAACATATTTTTGATTGAGCAGTTATGAAACACTCTTTTTGTATAAAATGCAAGTGGAGATTCGGAGCGCTAAGAGGATAATAGTGGAAAAAGGAATGTCTCCAAATATAAACTACAGAGAATCATTCGGTGAAACTTCTTTCTGATCTGTGCATTCAGCTAACAGAGTTAAACCATACTTTTGATTGAGCAGATCTGAACACTCTTTCTGTAGAAAATGCAACTGGACATTTGGAGCGCTAAGAGCGTAGTAGTGGAAAAAGGAATATATTCAAATATAAACTACACAGAAGCATTCTGTGAAACTTCTTTCTGATCTGAGCATTCAGCTAACAGAGTTAAACCATACTTTTGATTGAGCAGTTTTGAAACACTCTGTCTGTAGAAAATGCAACTGGACATTCGTAGCGCTAAGTGGGTAATAGTGGAAAAAAGAATATGTTCAAATATAAACTACACAGAATCATTGAATGAAACTCCTTTCTGTTCTGTGCATTCAACTAACAGAGTTGAACTTTACTTTTGATTGAGCCGTTCTGAAACACTCTTTCTGTAGAAACTGCAATTGGACATTCTGAGCGCTAAGAGGCCTATATTGGGAAAAAGAATGTCTACAAATAAAAACTACACAGAAGAATAGTGTGAAACTTCTTTCTGTTCTGTTTGTTCAAATAAAAGATTTGAACCTTAGTTTTGATTGAGCCGTTCTGAAACACTCTTTCTGTAGAAAATGCAAGTGGAGATTCGGAGCGCTAAGAGGGTAATAGTGGAAAAAGGAATATATTCAAATATAAACTACACAGTAGCATTCTGTGAAAATTCTTTCTGTTCTGTGCATTCAACTAACCGAGTTGAACCTTACTTTTGATTGAGCCGTTCTGAAACACTCTTTCTGTAGAAACTGCAATTGGACATGCTAAGCGCTAAGAGGCCTACATTGGGAAAAAGAATATCTTCAAATAAAAACTACACAGATGCATTCTGTGAAACTTATTTCTGATCTGTAAATTCAGTTAACAGAGATAAAACATATTTTTGATTGAGCAGTTATGAAACACTCTTTTCGTAGAAAATGCAAGTGGAGATTCGGAGCGCTAAGAGGGTAATAGTGGAAAAAGGAATGTCTTCAAATATAAACTACAGAGAATCATTCGGTGAAACTTCTTTCTGATCTGTGCATTCAGCTAACAGAGTTAAACCATACTTTTGATTGAGCAGATCTGAACACTCTTTCTGTAGAAAATGCAACGGGACATTTGGAGCGCTAAGAGCGTAGTAGTGGAAAAAGGAATATATTCAAATATAAACTACACAGAAGCATTCTGTGAAACTTCTTTCTGATCTGAGCATTCAGCTAACAGAGTTAAACCATACTTTTGATTGAGCAGTTTTGAAACACTCTGTCTGTAGAAAATGCAACTGGACATTCGTAGCGCTAAGTGGGTAATAGTGGAAAAAAGAATATGTTCAAATATAAACTACACAGAAGCATTGTATGAAACTTCTTTCTTTTCTGTGCATTCAACTAACAGAGTTGAACCTTACTTTTGATTGAGCCGTTCTGAAACACTCTTTCTGTGGAAACTGCAATTGGACATTCTGAGCGCTAAGAGGCCTATATTGGGAAAAAGTATGTCTACAAATAAAAACTACACAGAAGAATTGTGTGAAACTTCTTTCTGTTCTGTTTGTTCAACTAAAAGAGTTGAACCTTAGTTTTGATTGAGCCGTTCTGAAACACTCTTTCTGTAGAAAATGCAAGTGGAGATTCGGAGCGCTAAGAGGGTAATAGTGGAAAAAGGAATGTCTCCAAATATAAACTACACAGAATCATTTGGTGAAACTTCTTTCTGATCTGTGCATTCAGCTAACAGAATTAAACCATACTTTTGATTGAGCAGATCTGAACACTCTTTCTGTAGAAAATGCAACTGGACATTTGGAGCGCTATGAGAGTAGTAGTGGAAAAAGGAATATATTCAAATATAAACTACACAGAAGCATTCTGTGAAACTTCTTTCTGATCTGAGCATTCAGCTAACAGAGTTAAACCATACTTTTGATTGAGCAGTTTTCAAACACTCTGTCTGTAGAAAATGCAACTGGACATTCGTAGCGCTAACTGGGTAATAGTGGAAAAAAGAATATGTTCAAATATAAACTACACAGAAGCATTGTATGAAACTTCGTTCTGTTCTGTGCATTCAACTAACAGAGTTGAACCTTACTTTTGATTGAGCCTTTCTGAAACACTCTTTCTGTAGAAACTGCAATTGGACATTCTGAGCGCTAAGAGGCCTATATTGGGAAAAATAATATCTTCAAATAAAAACTACACAGAAGCATTGTGTGAAACTTATTTCTGGTATGTTCATTAAGCTAACAGAGTTAAACCATACTTTTGATTGCGCAGTTCTGAACACTCTTTCTGTAGAAAATGCAAGTGGACATTCGGAGCGCTAAGAGGGTAATAGTGGAAAAAGGAATATATTCATATATAAACTACACAGTAGCATTCTGTGAAAATTCTTTCTGTTCTGTGCATTCAACTAACCGAGTTGAACCTTACTTTTGATTGAGCCGTTCTGAAACACTCTTTCTGTAGAAACTGCAATTGGACATGCTAAGCGCTAAGAGGCCTACATTGGGAAAAAGAATATCTTCAAATAAAAACTACACAGATGCATTCTGTGAAACTTATTTCTGATCTGTAAATTCAGTTAACAGAGATAAAACATATTTTTGATTGAGCAGTTATGAAACACTCTTTTTGTATAAAATGCAAGTGGAGATTCGGAGCGCTAAGAGGATAATAGTGGAAAAAGGAATGTCTCCAAATAGAAACTACAGAGAATCATTCGGTGAAACTTCTTTCTGATCTGTGCATTCAGCTAAGAGAGTTAAACCATACTTTTGATTGACCAGATCTGAACACTCTTTCTGTAGAAAATGCAACTGGACATTTGGAGCGCTAAGAGCGTAGTAGTGGAAAAAGCAATATATTCAAATATAAACTACACAGAAGCATTCTGTGAAACTTCTTTCTGATCTGAGCATTCAGCTAACAGAGTTAAACCATACTTTTGATTGAGCAGTTTTCAAACACTCTGTCTGTAGAAAATGCAACTGGACATTCGTAGCGCTAAGTGGGTAATAGTGGAAAAAAGAATATGTTCAAATATAAACTACACAGAATCATTGTATGAAACTTCTTTCTGTTCTGTGCATTCAACTAACAGAGTTGAACCTTACTTTTGATTGAGCCGTTCTGAAACACTCTTTCTGTAGAAACTGCAATTGGACATTCTGAGCGCTAAGAGGCCTATATTGGGAAAAAGAATGTCTACAAATAAAAACTACACAGAAGAACTGTGTGAAACTTCTTTCTGTTCTGTTTGTTCAAATAAAAGATTTGAACCTTAGTTTTGATTGAGCCGTTCTGAAACACTCTTTCTGTAGAAAATGCAAGTGGAGATTCGGAGCGCTAAGTGGGTAATAGTGGAAAAAGGAATGTCTCCAAATATAAACTACACAGAATCATTCGGTGAAACTTCTTTCTGATCTGTGCATTCAGCTAACAGAGTTAAACCATACTTTTGATTGAGCAGATCTGAACACTCTTTCTGTACAAAATGCAACTGGACATTTGGAGCGCTAAGAGAGTAGTAGTGGAAAAAGGAATATATTCAAATATAAACTACGCAGAAGCATTCTGTGAAACTTCTTTCTGATCTGAGCATTCAGATAACAGAGTTAAACCATACTTTTGATTGAGAAGTTTTGAAACACTCTGTCTGTAGAAAATGCAACTGGACATTCGTAGTGCTAAGTGGGTAATAGTGGAAAAAAGAATATGTTCCAATATAAACTACACAGAAGCATTGTATGAAACTTCGTTCTGTTCTGTGCATTCAACTAACAGAGTTGAACCTTACTTTTGATTGAGCCTTTCTGAAACACTCTTTCTGTAGAAACTGCAATTGGACATTCTGAGCGCTAAGAGGCCTCTACTGGGAAAAATAATATCTTCAAATAAAAACTACACAGAAGCATTGTGTGAAACTTATTTCTGATATGTTCATTAAGCTAACAGAGTTAAACCATACTTTTGATTGCGCAGTTCTGAACACTCTTTCTGTAGAAAATGCAAGTGGACATTCGGAGCGCTAAGAGGGTAATAGTGGAAAAAGGAATATATTCAAATATAAACTACACAGTAGCATTCTGTGAAACTTCTTTCTGTTCTGTGCATTCAACTAACCGAGTTGAACCTTACTTTTGATTGAGCCGTTCTGAAACACTCTTTCTGTAGAAAATGCAATTGGACATGCTAAGCGCTAAGAGGCCTACATTGGGAAAAAGAATATCTTCAAATAAAAACTACACAGATGCATTCTGTGAAACTTATTTCTGATCTGTAAATTCAGTTAACAGAGATAAAACATATTTTTGATTGAGCAGTTATGAAACACTCTTTTTGTAGAAAATGCAAGTGGAGATTCGGAGCGCTAAGAGGGTAATAGTGGAAAAAGGAATGTCTTCAAATATAAACTACAGAGAATCATTCGGTGAAACTTCTTTCTGATCTGTGCATTCAGCTAACAGAGTTAAACCATACTTTTGATTGAGCAGATCTGAACACTCTTTCTGTAGAAAATGCAACGGGACATTTGGAGCGCTAAGAGCGTAGTAGTGGAAAAAGGAATATATTCAAATATAAACTACACAGAAGCATTCTGTGAAACTTCTTTCTGATCTGAGCATTCAGCTAACAGAGTTAAACCATACTTTTGATTGAGCAGTTTTGAAACACTCTGTGTGTAGAAAATGCAACTGGACATTCGTAGCGCTAAGTGGGTAATAGTGGAAAAAAGAATATGTTCAAATATAAACTACACAGAAGCATTGTATGAAACTTCTTTCTTTTCTGTGCATTCAACTAACAGAGTTGAACCTTACTTTTGATTGAGCCGTTCTGAAACACTCTTTCTGTGGAAACTGCAATTGGACATTCTGAGCGCTAAGAGGCCTCTATTGGGAAAAAGTATGTCTACAAATAAAAACTACACAGAAGAATTGTGTGAAACTTCTTTCTGTTCTGTTTGTTCAACTAAAAGAGTTGAACCTTAGTTTTGATTGAGCCGTTCTGAAACACTCTTTCTGTAGAAAATGCAAGTGGAGATTCGGAGCGCTAAGAGGGTAATAGTGGAAAAAGGAATGTCTCCAAATATAAACTACACAGAATCATTCGGTGAAACTTCTTTCTGATCTGTGCATTCAGCTAACAGAGTTAAACCATACTTTTGATTGAGCAGATCTGAACACTCTTTCTGTAGAAAATGCAACTGGACATTTGGAGCGCTAAGAGAGTAGTAGTGGAAAAAGGAATATATTCAAATATAAACTACACAGAAGCATTCTGTGAAACTTCTTTCTGATCTGAGCATTCAGCTAACAGAGTTAAACCATACTATTGATTGAGCAGTTTTCAAACACTCTGTCTGTAGAAAATGCAACTGGACATTCGTAGCGCTAACTGGGTAATAGTGGAAAAAAGAATATGTTCAAATATAAACTACACAGAAGCATTGTATGAAACTTCGTTCTGTTCTGTGCATTCAACTAACAGAGTTGAACCTTAATTTTGATTGAGCCTTTCTGAAACTCTCTTTCTGTAGAAACTGCAATTGGACATTCTGAGCGCTAAGAGGCCTATATTGGGAAAAATAATATCTTCAAATAAAAACTACACAGAAGCATTGTGTGAAACTTATTACTGATATGTTCATTAAGCTAACAGAGTTAAACCATACTTTTGATTGCGCAGTTCTGAACACTCTTTCTGTAGAAAATGCAAGTGGACATTCGGAGCGCTAATAGGGTAATAGTGGAAAAAGGAATATATTCATATATAAACTACACAGTAGCATTCTGTGAAAATACTTTCTGTTCTGTGCATTCAACTAACCGAGTTGAACCTTACTTTTGATTGAGCCGTTCTGAAACACTCTTTCTGTAGAAACTGCAATTGGACATGCTAAGCGCTAAGAGGCCTACATTGGGAAAAAGAATATCTTCAAATAAAAACTACACAGATGCATTCTGTGAAACTTATTTCTGATCTGTAAATTCAGTTAACAGAGATAAAACATATTTTTGATTGAGCAGTTATGAAACACTCTTTTTGTATAAAATGCAAGTGGAGATTCGGAGCGCTAAGAGGATAATAGTGGAAAAAGGAATGTCTCCAAATATAAACTACAGAGAATCATTCGGTGAAACTTCTTTCTGATCTGTGCATTCAGCTAACAGAGTTAAACCATACTTTTGATTGAGCAGATCTGAACACTCTTTCTGTAGAAAATGCAACTGGACATTTGGAGCGCTAAGAGCGTAGTAGTGGAAAAAGGAATATATTCAAATATAAACTACACAGAAGCATTCTGTGAAACTTCTTTCTGATCTGAGCATTCAGCTAACAGAGTTAAACCATACTTTTGATTGAGTAGTTTTGAAACACTCTGTCTGTAGAAAATGCAACTGGACATTCGTAGCGCTAAGTGGGTAATAGTGGAAAAAAGAATATGTTCAAATATAAACTACACAGAATCATTGAATGAAACTCCTTTCTGTTCTGTGCATTCAACTAACAGAGTTGAACTTTACTTTTGATTGAGCCGTTCTGAAACACTCTTTCTGTAGAAACTGCAATTGGACATTCTGAGCGCTAAGAGGCCTATATTGGGAAAAAGAATGTCTACAAATAATAACTACACAGAAGAATTGTGTGAAACTTCTTTCTGTTCTGTTTGTTCAAATAAAAGATTTGAACCTTAGTTTTGATTGAGCCGTTCTGAAACACTCTTTCTGTAGAAAATGCAAGTGGAGATTCGGAGCGCTAAGAGGGTAATAGTGGAAAAAGGAATGTCTCCAAATATAAACTACACAGAATCATTCTGTGAAACTTCTTTCTGATCTGTGCATTCAGCTAACAGAGTTAAACCATACTTTTGATTGAGCAGATCTGAACACTCTTTCTGTAGAAAATGCAACTGGACATTTGGAGCGCTAAGAGAGTAGTAGTGGAAAAAGGAATATATTCAAATATAAACTACACAGAAGCATTCTGTGAAACTTCTTTCTGATCTGAGCATTCAGCTAACAGAGTTAAACCATACTTTTGATTGAGCAGTTTTGAAACACTCTGTCTGTAGAAAATGCAACTGGACATTCGTAGTGCTAAGTGGGTAATAGTGGAAAAAAGTATATGTTCAAATATAAACTACACAGAAGCATTGTATGAAACTTCGTTCTGTTCTGTGCATTCAACTAACAGAGTTGAACCTTACTTTTGATTGAGCCTTTCTGAAACACTCTTTCTGTAGAAACTGCAATTGGACATTCTGAGCGCTAAGAGGCCTCTACTGGGAAAAAAAATATCTTCAAATAAAAACTACACAGAAGCATTGTGTGAAACTTATTTCTGATATGTTCACTAAGCTAACAGAGTTAAACCATACTTTTGATTGCGCAGTTCTGAACACTCTTTCTGTAGAAAATGCAAGTGGACATTCGGAGCGCTAAGAGGGTAATAGTGGAAAAAGGAATATATTCAAATATAAACTACACAGTAGCATTCTGTGAAAATTCTTTCTGTTCTGTGCATTCAACTAACAGAGTTGAACCTTACTTTTGATTGAGCCGTTCTGAAACACTCTTTCTGTAGTAACTGCAATTGGACATGCTAAGCGCTAAGAGGCCTACATTGGGAAAAAGAATATCTTCAAATAAAAACTACACAGATGCATTCTGTGAAACTTATTTCTCATCTGTAAATTCAGTTAACAGAGATAAAACATATTTTTGATTGAGCAGTGATGAAACACTCTTTGTGTAGAAAATGCAAGTGGAGATTCGGAGCGCTAAGAGGGTAATAGTTTAAAAAGGAATGTCTTCAAATATAAACTACAGAGAATCATTCGGTGAAACTTCTTTCTGATCTGTGCATTCAGCTAACAGAGTTAAACCATACTTTTGATTGAGCAGATCTGAACACTCTTTCTGTAGAAAATGCAACTGGACATTTGGAGCGCTAAGAGCGTAGTAGTGGAAAAAGGAATATATTCAAATATGAACTACACAGAAGCATTCTGTGAAACTTCTTTCTGATCTGAGCATTCAGCTAACAGAGTTAAACCATACTTTTGATTGAGCAGTTTGAAACACTCTGTCTGTAGAAAATGCAACTGGACATTCGTAGCGCTAAGTGGGTAATAGTGGAAAAAAGAATATGTTCAAATATAAACTACACAGAAGCATTGTATGAAACTTCTTTCTGTTCTGTGCTTTCAACTAACAGAGTTGAACCTTACTTTTGATTGAGCCGTTCTGAAACACTCTTTCTGTAGAAACTGCAATTGGACATTCTGAGCGCTAAGAGGCCTATATTGGGAAAATGAATGTCTACAAATAAAAACTACACAGAAGAATTGTGTGAAGCTTCTTTCTGTTCTGTTTGTTCAACTAAAAGAGTTGAACCTTAGTTTTGATTGAGCCGTTCTGAAACACTCTTTCTGTAGAAAATGCAAGAGGAGATTCGGAGCGCTAAGAGGGTAATAGTGGAAAAAGGAATGTCTCCAAATATAAACTACACAGAATCATTCTGTGAAACTTCTCTCTGATCTGTGCATTCAGCTAACAGAGTTAAACCATACTTTTGATTGAGCAGATCTGAACACTCTTTCTGTAGAAAATGCAACTGGACATTTGGAGCGCTAAGAGCGTAGTAGTGGAAAAAGGAATATATTCAAATATAAACTACACAGAAGCATTCTGTGAAACTTCTTTCTGATCTGAGCATTCAGCTAACAGAGTTAAACCATACATTTGATTGAGCAGTTTTGAAACACTCTGTCTGTAGAAAATGCAACTGGACATTCGTAGCGCTAAGTGGGTAATAGTGGAAAAAAGAATATGTTCAAATATAAACTACACAGAAGCATTGTATGAAACTTCTTTCTGTTCTGTGCATTCAACTAACAGAGTTGAACCTTACTTTTGATTGAGCCTTTCTGAAACACTCTTTCTGTAGAAACTGCAATTGGACATTCTGAGCGCTAAGAGGCCTATATTGGGAAAAATAATATCTTCAAATAAAAACTACACAGAAGCATTGTGTGAAACTTATTTCTGATATGTGCATTCAGCTAACAGAGTTAAACCATACTTTTGATTGCGCAGTTCCGAACACTCTTTCTGTAGAAAATGCAAGTGGACATTCGGAGCGCAAAGAGGGTAATAGTGGAAAAAGGAATATATTCAAATATAAACTACACAGTAGCATTCTGTAAAACTTCTTTCTGTTCTGTGCATTCAGCTAACAGTGTTGAACCTTACTTTTGATTGAGCCGTTCTGAAACACTCTTTCTGTAGAAACTGCAATTGGACATTCTAAGCGCTAAGAGGCCTACATTGGGAAAAAGAATATCTTCAAATAAAAACTGCACAGTTGCATTCTGTGAAACTTATTTCTGATCTGTAAATTCAGTTAACAGAGCTAAACCATATTTTTGATTGAGCAGTTATGAAACAATCTTTTTGTAGAAAATGCAAGTGGACATTCGGAGCGCTAAGATTGTAATAGAGGAAAAAGGAATATCTCCAATTAAAAACTGCACAGAAGCATTCTCTGAAACCACTTTCTGTTCTCCGCATTCAACTAACAGAGTTGAGACTTACTTTTGAAGGAGCAGTTCTGAAACACTCTTTGTGTAGAAACTGCCAGTGGATATTCGCAGCGCTAAGTGGGTAATAGTCCAAAAAGGTGTATCTTCAACTAAATACTACACAGAAGCATTCTGTGAAACTACTTTCTGTTCTGTGCATTCAACTAAGAGAGTTGAACCTTACATTTCATTGAGCCGTTCTGAAACACTCTTTCTGTTGAAACTGCAACTGGACATTCTGAGCGCTAAGAGGCCTATATTGGGATAAATAATATCTTCAAATAAAAACTACACAGAAGCATTGTTTGAAACTTATTTCTGAAATGTGCATTCAGCTAACAGAGTTAAACCATACTTTTGATTGCGCAGTTCAGAACACTCTTTCTGTAGAAAATGCAAGTGGACATTCGGAGCGCTAAGAGGGTAATAGTGGAAAAAGAATATTTTCAAATATAAACTACACAGAAGCATCCTGTGAAACTACTTTCTGTTCTGTGCATTCAAATACCAGGGTTGAACCTTACTTTTGATTGAGCCGTTCTGAAACACTCTTTCTGTAGAAACTGCAATTGGACATTCTGAGCGCTAAGAGGCCTATATTGGGAAAAAGAATATCTACAAATAAAAACTACACAGAAGTATACTGTGAAAGTTCTTTCTGTTCTTTTCATTCAACTAAAAGAGTTGAAACTTAGTTTTGATTGAGCCGTTCTGAAACACTCTTTCTGTAGAAAATGCAAGTGGAGATTCTGAGCGCTAAGAGGGTAATAGTGGAAAAAGGAATGTCTTCAAATATAAACTACACAGAATCATTCCGTGAAACTTCTTTCTGATCTGTGCATTCAGCTAACAGAGTAAAACCATACTTTTGATTGAGCAGATCTGAACACTCTTTCTGTAGAAAATGCAACTGGACATTTGGAGCGCTAAGAGTGTTGTAGTTGAAAAAGGAATATATTCAAATATAAACTACACAGAAGCATTCTGTGAAACTTCTTTCTGATCTGAGCTTTCAGCTAACAGAGTTAAACCATACATTTGATTGAGCAGTTTTGAAACACTCTGTCTGTAGAAAATGCAACTGGACATTCGTAGCGCTAAGTGGGTAATAGTGGAAAAAAGAATATGTTCAAATATAAACTACACAGAAGCATTGTATGAAACTTCTTTCTGTTCTGTGCATTCAACTAACAGAGTTGAACCTTACTTTTCATTGAGCCGTTCTGAAACACTCTTTCTGTAGCAACTGCAATTGGACATTCTGAGCGCTAAGAGGCCTATATTGGGAAAACAATGTCTACAAATAAAAACTACACAGAAGTATTCTGTGAAACTTCTTTCTGTTCTGTTCATTCAACTAAAAGAGTTGAACCTTAGTTTTGATTGAGCCGTTCTGAAACACTCTTTCTGTAGAAAATGCAAGTGGAGATTCGGAGCGCTAAGAGGGTAATAGTGGAAAAAGGAATGTCTTCAAATATAAACTACACAGAATAATTCTGTGAAACTTCTTTCTGATCTGTGCATTCAGCGAACAGAGTTAAACCATACTTTTGATTGAGCAGATCTGAACACTCTTTCTGTAGAAAAGGCAACTGGACATTTGGAGCGCTAAGAGGGTAGTAGTGGAAAAAGGAATATATTCAAATATAAACTACACAGAAGCATTCTGTGAAACTTCTTTCTGATCTGAGCATTCAGCTAACAGAGTTAAACCATACTTTTGATTGAGCAGTTTTGAAACACTCTGTCTGTAGAAAATGCAACTCGACATTCGTAGCGCTAAGTGGGTAATAGTGGAAAAAAGAATATGTTCAAATATAAACTACACAGAAGCATTGTATGAAACTTCTTTCTGTTCTGTGCATTCAACTAACAGAGTTGAACCTTACTTTTGATTGAGCCTTTCTGAAACACTCTTTCTGTAGAAACTGCAATTGGACATTCTGAGCGCTAAGTGGCCGCTATTGGGAAAAATAATATCTTCAAATAAAAACTACACAGAAGCATTGTGTGAAACTTATTTCTGATATGTGCATTCAGCTAACAGAGTTAAACCATACTTTTGATTGCGCAGTTCCGAACACTCTTTCCGTAGAAAATGCAAGTGGACATTCGGAGCGCAAAGATGGTAATAGTGGAAAAAGGAATATATTCAAATATAAACTACACAGTAGCATTCTATAAAACTTCTTTCTGTTCTGTGCATTCAACTAACAGAGTTGAACCTTACTTTTGATTGAGCCGTTCTGAAACACTCTTTCTGTAGAAAATGCAATTGGACATTCTAAGCGCTAAGAGGCCTACATTGGGAAAAAGAATATCTTCAAATAAAAACTGCACAGATGCATTCTGTGAAACTTATTTCTGATCTGTAAATTCAGTTAACAGAGCTAAACCATATTTTTTATTGAGCAGTTATGAAACACTCTTTTTGTAGAAAATGCAAGTGTACATTCGAAGCGCTAAGATTGTAATAGAGGAAAAAGGAATATCTCCAATTAAAAACTACACAGAAGCATTTTCTGAAACCACTTTCTGTTCTCCGCATTCAACTAACAGAGTTGAGCCTTACTTTTGAACTAGGAGTTCTGAAACACTCTTTGTGTAGAAACTGCCAGTGGATATTCGGAGCACTAAGTGGGTAATAGTCCAAAAAGGAGTATCTTCAACTAAATACTACACAGAAGCATTCTGTGAAACTACTTTCTGTTCTGTGCATTCAACTAAGAGAGTTGAACCTTACATTTGATTGAGCCGTTCTGAATCACTCTTTCTGTAGAAACTGCAATTGGACATACTGAGCGCTAAGAGGCCTATATTCGGAAAAATAATATCTTCAAATAAAAACTACACAGAAGCATTGTTTGAAACTTATTTCTGAAATGTGCATTCAGCTAACAGAGTTAAACCATACTTTTGATTGCGCAGTTCAGAACACTCTTTCTGTAGAAAATGCAAGTGGACATTCGGAGCACTAAGAGGGTAATAGTGGAAAAAGGAATATATTCAAATATAAACTACACAGAAGCATTCTGTGAAACTTCTTTCTGTTCTGTGCATTCAACTACCAGTGTTGAATCTTACTTTTGATTGAGCCGTTCTGAAGCACTCTTTCTGTAGAAACTGCAATTGGACATTCTGAGCGCTAAGAGGCCTATATTGGGAAAAAAATATCTACAAATAAAAACTACACAGAAGCATTCTGTGAAGCTTCTTTCTGTTCTGTTCATTCAACTAAAAGAGTTGAACCTTAGTTTTGATTGAGCCGTTCTGAAACACCCTTTCTGTAGAAAATGCAAGAGGAGATTCGGAGCGCTAAGAGGGTAACAGTGGATAAAGGAATGTCTTCAAATATAAACTACACAGAATCATTCTGTGAAACATCTTTCTGATCTGTGCATTCAGCTAACAGAGTTAAACCATACTTTTGATTGAGCAGATCTGAACACTCTTTCTGTAGAAAATGCAACTGGACATTTGGAGCGCTAAGAGGGTAGTAGTGGAAAAGGGAATATATTCAAATATAAACTACACAGAAGCATTCTGTGAAACTTCTTTCTGATCTGAGCATTCAGCTAACAGAGTTAAACCATACTTTTGATTGAGAAGTTTTGAAACACTCTGTCTGTAGAAAATGCAAATGGACATTCGTAGCGTTAAGTGGGTAATAGTGGAAAAAAGAATATGTTCAAATATAAACTACACAGAAGCATTGTATGAAATTTCTTTCTGTTCTGTGCATTCAACTAACAGAGTTGAACCTTACTTTTCATTGAGCCGTTCTGAAACACTCTTTCTGTAGAAACTGCAATTGGACATTCTGAGCTCTAAGAGACCTATATTGGGAAAAATAATATCTTCAAATAAAAACTACACAGAAGCATTGTGTGAAACTTATTTCTGATATGTGCATTCAGCTAACAGATTTAAACAATACTTTTGATTGCGCAGTTCCGTACACTCTTTCTGTAGAGAATGCAAGTGGACATTCGGAGCGCTAAGAGGGTAATAGTGGAAAAAGGAATATATTCAAATATAAACTACACAGTAGCATTTTGTGAAACTTCTTTCTGTTCTGTGCATTCAACTAACAGAGTTGAACCTTACTTTTGATTGAGCCGTTCTGAAACTCTTTTGTGTAGAAACTGAAATTGGACATTCTAAGCGTTAAGAGGCCTACATTGGGAAAAAGAATATCTTCAAATAAAAACTACACAGATGCATTCTGTGAAACTTATTACTGATCTGTAAATTCAGTTAACAGAGCTAAATCATATTTTTGATTGAGCAGTTATGAAACACTCTTTTTGTAGAAAATGCAAGTGGACATTCGGAGCGCTAAGATTGTAATAGAGGAAAAAGGAATATCTCCAATTAAAAACTACACAGAAGCATTCTCTGAAACCCCTTTCTGTTCTCCGCATTCAACTAACAGAGTTGAGCCTTACTTTTGAAGGAGCAGTTCTGAAACACTCTTTGTGTAGAAACTGCCAGTGGATATGTGGAGCGCTAAGTGGGTAATAGTCCAAAAAGGAGTATCTTCAACTAAATACTACACAGAAGCATTCTCTGAAACCCCTTTCTGTTCTCCGCATTCAACTAACAGAGTTGAGCCTTACTTTTGAAGGAGCCGTTCTGAAACACTCTTTTTGTAGAAACTGCAATTGGACATTTTGAGCGCTAAGAGGCCTATATTGGGAAAAATAATATCTTCAAATAAAAACTACACAGAAGCATTGTGTGAAAGTTATTTCTGATATGTGCATTAAGCTAACAGATTTAAACCATACTTTTGATTGCGCAGTTCCGAACACTCTTTCTGTAGCGAATGCAAGTGGACATTCGGAGCGCTAAGAGGGTAATAGTGGAAAAAGGAATATATTCAAATATAAACTACACAGTAGCATTCTGTGAAACTTCTTTCTGTTCTGTGCATTCAACTAACAGAGTTGAACCTTACTTTTGATTGAGCCGTTCTGAAACACTCTTTCTTTAGAAACTCCAATTGGACATTCTGAGCGCTAAGAGGCCTATATTGGGAAAAATAATATCTACAAATAAAAACTACACAGAAGCATTCTGTGAAACTTCTTTCTCTTCTGTTCATTCAACTAAAAGTGTTGAACCTTAGTTTTGATTGAGCCGTTCTGAAACACTCTTTCTGTAGAAAATGCAAGTGGAGATTCGGAGCGCTAAGAGGGTAATAGTGGAAAAAGGAATGTCTTCAAGTATAAACTACACAGAATCATTCTGTGAAACATCTTTCTGATCTGTGCATTCAGCTAACAGAGTTAAACCATACTTTTCATTGAGCAGATCTGAACACTCTTTCTGTAGATAATGCAACTGGACATTTGGAGCAATAAGAGGGTAGTAGTGGAAAAAGGAATATATTCAAATATAAACTACAAAGAAGCATTCTGTGAAACTTCTTTCTGATCTGAGCATTCAGCTAACAGAGTTAAACCATACTTTTGATTGAGCAGTTTTGCAACACTCTGTCTGTAGAAAATGCACCTGGACATTCGTAGCGCTAAGTGGGTAATAGTGGAAAAAAGAATATGTTCAAATATAAACTACACAGAAGCATTGTATGACACTTCTTTCTGTTCTGTGCATTCAACTAACAGAGTTGAACCTTACTTTTGATTGAGAAGTTCTCAAACACTCTTTCTGTAGAAACTGCAATTGGACATTCTGAGTGCTTAGACGCCTATATTGGGAAAAATAATATCTTCAAATAAAAAATACACAGTTGCATTCTGTGAAACTTATTTCTGATCTGTAAATTCAGTTAACAGAGGTAAACCATATTTTTGATTGAGCAGTTATGAAACACTCTTTTTGTAGAAAATGCGAGTGGACATTCGGAGCGCTAAGAGGGTAATAGTGGAAAAAGGAATATATTCAAATATAAACTACACAGTAGCATTCTGTGAAACTTCTTTCTGTTCTGTGCATTCAACTAACAGAGTTGAACCTTAGTTTTGATTGAGCCGTTCTGAAACACTCTTTCTGTAGAAACTGCAATTGGACATTCTAAGCGCTAAGAGGCCTACATTGGGAAAAAGAACATCTTCAAATAAAAACTACACAGATGCATTCTGTGAAACATATTTCTGATATGTAAATTCAGTTAACAAAGCTAAACCATATTTTTGATTGAGCAGTTATGAAACACTCTTTTTGTAGAAAATGCAAGTGGACATTCGGAGCGCTAAGATTGTAATAGAGGAAAAAGGAATATCTCCAATTAAAAACTACACAGATGCATTCTCTGAAACCCCTTTCTGTTCTCCGCATTCAACTAACAGATTTGAGCCTTACTTTTGAAGGAGCAGTTCTGAAACACTCTTTGTGTAGAAACTGCCAGTGGATATTCGGAGCGCTAAGTGGGTAATAGTCCAAAAGGAGTATCTTCAACTAAATACTACACAGAAGCATTCTGTGAAACTTCTTTCTGTTCTGTGCATTCAACTAAGAGAGTTGAACCTTACATTTGATTGAGCCGTTCTGAAACACTCTTTCTGTAGAAACTGCAATCGGACATTCTGAGCGCTAAGAGGCCTATATTGGCAAAAATAATATCTTCAAATAAAAACTACACAGAAACATTGTTTGAAACTTATTTCTGATATGTGCATTCAGCTAACAGAGTTAAACCATACTTTTGATTGCGCAGTTCTGAACACTCTTTCTGTAGAAAATGCAAGTGGACATTCGGAGCGCTAAGAGGGTAATAGTGGAAAAAGGAATATATTCAAATATAAACTACACAGTAGCATTCTGTGAAACTTCTTTCTGTTCTGTGCATTCAACGAACAGATGTGAACCTTACTTTTGATTGAGCCGTTCTGAAACACTCTATCAGTAGAAACTGCAATTGGACATTCTGAGCGCTAAGAGGCCTACATTGGGAAAAAAATATCTTCAAATAAAAACTACACAGATGCATTCTGTGAAAATTTTTTCTGATCTGTAAATTCAGTTAACAGAGCTAAACCATATTTTTGATTGAGCAGTTACTAAACACGCTTTTTGTAGAAAATGCAAGTGGACATTCGGAGCGCTAAGATTGTAATAGAGGAAAAAGGAATATCTCCAATTAAAAACTACACAGAAGCATTCTCTGAAACCCCTTTCTGTTCTCCGCATTCAGCTAACAGAATTGAGCCTTACTTTTGAAGGAGCAGTTCTGAAACACTCTTTGTGTAGAGACTGCCAGTGGATATTCGGAGCGCTAAGTGGGTAATAGTCCAAAAAGGAGTATCTTCAACTAAATACTACACAGAAGCATTCTGTGAAACTTCTTTCTGTTCTGTGCATTCAACTAAGAGAGTTGAACCTTACATTTGATTGAGCCGTTCTGAAACACTCTTTCTGTAGAAACTGCAATTGGACATTCTGAGCGCTAAGAGCCCTATATTGGGAAAAATAATATCTTCAAATAAAAACTACACAGAAGCATTGTTTGAAAGTTATTTCTGATATGTGCATTAAGCTAACAGAGTTAAACCATACTTTTGATTGCGCAGTTCAGAACACTCTTTCTGTAGAAAATGCAAGTGGACATTCGGAGCCCTAAGAGGGTAATAGTGGAAAAAGGAATATATTCAAATATAAACTACACAGAAGCATTCTGTGAAACTTCTTTCTGTTCTGTGCATTTTACTACCAGGGTTGAACCTTACTTTTGATTGAGCCGTTCTGAAGCACTCTTTCTGTAGAAACAGCAATTGGACATTCTGAGCGCTAAGAGGCCTATATTGGGAAAAAGAATATCTACAAATAAAAACTACACAGAAGCATTCTGTGAAAGTTCTTTCTGTTCTGTTCATTCAACTAAAATAGTTGAACCTTAGTTTTGATTGAGCCGTTCTGAAACACTCTTTCTGTAGAAAATGCAAGTGGAGATTCGGAGCACTAAGAGGGTAATAGTGGAAAAAGGAATGTCTTCAAATATAAACTACACAGAATCATTCTTTGTAACATCTTTCTGATCTGTGCATTCAGGTAACAGACTTAAACCATACTTTTGATTGAGCAGATCTGAACACTCTTTCTGTAGAAAATGCAACTGGACATTTGGAGCGCTAAGAGAGTAGTAGTGGAAAAAGGAATATATTCAAATATAAACTACACAGAAGCATTCTGTGAAACTTCTTTCTGATCTGAGCATTCAGCTAACAGAGTTAAACCATACTTTTGATTGAGCAGTTTTGAAACACTCTGTCTGTAGAAAATGCAACTGGACATTCGTAGCGCTAAGTGGGTAATAGTGGAAAAAAGAATATGTTCAAATATAAACTACACAGAAGCATTGTATGGAACTTCTTTCTGTTCTGTGCATTCAACTAACAGAGCTGAAACTTACTTTTGATTGAGCCGTTCTGAAACACTCTTTCTGTAGAAACTGCAATTGGACATTCTGAGCGCTAAGAGGCCTATATTGGGAAAAATAATATCTTCAAATAAAAACTACACAGAAGCATTGTGTGAAACTTATTTCTGATATGTGCATTCAGCTAACAGAGTTAAACCATACTTTTGATTGCGCAGTTCCGAACACTCTTTCTGTAGAAAATGCAAGTGGACATTCGGAGCGCAAAGAGGGTAATATTGGAAAAAGGAATATATTCAAATATAAACTACACAGTAGCATTCTGTAAAACTTCTTTCTGTTCTGTGCATTCAGCTAACAGTGTTGAACCTTACTTTTGATTGAGCCGTTCTGAAACACTCTTTCTGTAGAAACTGCAATTGGACATTCTAAGCGCTAAGAGGCCTACATTGGGAAAAAGAATATCTTCAAATAAAAACTGCACAGTTGCATTCTGTGAAACTTATTTCTGATCTGTAAATTCAGTTAACAGAGCTAAACCATATTTTTGATTGAGCAGTTATGAAACAATCTTTTTGTAGAAAATGCAAGTGGACATTCGGAGCGCTAAGATTGTAATAGAGGAAAAAGGAATATCTCCAATTAAAAACTGCACAGAAGCATTCTCTGAAACCACTTTCTGTTCTCCGCATTCAACTAACAGAGTTGAGACTTACTTTTGAAGGAGCAGTTCTGAAACACTCTTTCTGTAGAAACTGCCAGTGGATATTCGCAGCGCTAAGTGGGTAATAGTCCAAAAAGGTGTATCTTCAACTAAATACTACACAGAAGCATTCTGTGAAACTACTTTCTGTTCTGTGCATTCAACTAAGAGAGTTGAACCTTACATTTCATTGAGCCGTTCTGAAACACTCTTTCTGTTGAAACTGCAACTGGACATTCTGAGCGCTAAGAGGCCTATATTGGGATAAATAATATCTTCAAATAAAAACTACACAGAAGCATTGTTTGAAACTTATTTCTGAAATGTGCATTCAGCTAACAGAGTTAAACCATACTTTTGATTGCGCAGTTCAGAACACTCTTTCTGTAGAAAATGCAAGTGGACATTCGGAGCGCTAAGAGGGTAATAGTGGAAAAAGAATATTTTCAAATATAAACTACACAGAAGCATCCTGTGAAACTACTTTCTGTTCTGTGCATTCAAATACCAGGGTTGAACCTTACTTTTGATTGAGCCGTTCTGAAACACTCTTTCTGTAGAAACTGCAATTGGACATTCTGAGCGCTAAGAGGCCTATATTGGGAAAAAGAATATCTACAAATAAAAACTACACAGAAGTATACTGTGAAAGTTCTTTCTGTTCTTTTCATTCAACTAAAAGAGTTGAAACTTAGTTTTGATTGAGCCGTTCTGAAACACTCTTTCTGTAGAAAATGCAAGTGGAGATTCTGAGCGCTAAGAGGGTAATAGTGGAAAAAGGAATGTCTTCAAATATAAACTACACAGAATCATTCCGTGAAACTTCTTTCTGATCTGTGCATTCAGCTAACAGAGTAAAACCATACTTTTGATTGAGCAGATCTGAACACTCTTTCTGTAGAAAATGCAACTGGACATTTGGAGCGCTAAGAGTGTTGTAGTTGAAAAAGGAATATATTCAAATATAAACTACACAGAAGCATTCTGTGAAACTTCTTTCTGATCTGAGCTTTCAGCTAACAGAGTTAAACCATACATTTGATTGAGCAGTTTTGAAACACTCTGTCTGTAGAAAATGCAACTGGACATTCGTAGCGCTAAGTGGGTAATAGTGGAAAAAAGAATATGTTCAAATATAAACTACACAGAAGCATTGTATGAAACTTCTTTCTGTTCTGTGCATTCAACTAACAGAGTTGAACCTTACTTTTCATTGAGCCGTTCTGAAACACTCTTTCTGTAGCAACTGCAATTGGACATTCTGAGCGCTAAGAGGCCTATATTGGGAAAACAATGTCTACAAATAAAAACTACACAGAAGTATTCTGTGAAACTTCTTTCTGTTCTGTTCATTCAACTAAAAGAGTTGAACCTTAGTTTTGATTGAGCCGTTCTGAAACACTCTTTCTGTAGAAAATGCAAGTGGAGATTCGGAGCGCTAAGAGGGTAATAGTGGAAAAAGGAATGTCTTCAAATATAAACTACACAGAATAATTCTGTGAAACTTCTTTCTGATCTGTGCATTCAGCGAACAGAGTTAAACCATACTTTTGATTGAGCAGATCTGAACACTCTTTCTGTAGAAAAGGCAACTGGACATTTGGAGCGCTAAGAGGGTAGTAGTGGAAAAAGGAATATATTCAAATATAAACTACACAGAAGCATTCTGTGAAACTTCTTTCTGATCTGAGCATTCAGCTAACAGAGTTAAACCATACTTTTGATTGAGCAGTTTTGAAACACTCTGTCTGTAGAAAATGCAACTCGACATTCGTAGCGCTAAGTGGGTAATAGTGGAAAAAAGAATATGTTCAAATATAAACTACACAGAAGCATTGTATGAAACTTCTTTCTGTTCTGTGCATTCAACTAACAGAGTTGAACCTTACTTTTGATTGAGCCTTTCTGAAACACTCTTTCTGTAGAAACTGCAATTGGACATTCTGAGCGCTAAGTGGCCGCTATTGGGAAAAATAATATCTTCAAATAAAAACTACACAGAAGCATTGTGTGAAACTTATTTCTGATATGTGCATTCAGCTAACAGAGTTAAACCATACTTTTGATTGCGCAGTTCCGAACACTCTTTCCGTAGAAAATGCAAGTGGACATTCGGAGCGCAAAGATGGTAATAGTGGAAAAAGGAATATATTCAAATATAAACTACACAGTAGCATTCTATAAAACTTCTTTCTGTTCTGTGCATTCAACTAACAGAGTTGAACCTTACTTTTGATTGAGCCGTTCTGAAACACTCTTTCTGTAGAAAATGCAATTGGACATTCTAAGCGCTAAGAGGCCTACATTGGGAAAAAGAATATCTTCAAATAAAAACTGCACAGATGCATTCTGTGAAACTTATTTCTGATCTGTAAATTCAGTTAACAGAGCTAAACCATATTTTTTATTGAGCAGTTATGAAACACTCTTTTTGTAGAAAATGCAAGTGTACATTCGAAGCGCTAAGATTGTAATAGAGGAAAAAGGAATATCTCCAATTAAAAACTACACAGAAGCATTTTCTGAAACCACTTTCTGTTCTCCGCATTCAACTAACAGAGTTGAGCCTTACTTTTGAACTAGGAGTTCTGAAACACTCTTTGTGTAGAAACTGCCAGTGGATATTCGGAGCACTAAGTGGGTAATAGTCCAAAAAGGAGTATCTTCAACTAAATACTACACAGAAGCATTCTGTGAAACTACTTTCTGTTCTGTGCATTCAACTAAGAGAGTTGAACCTTACATTTGATTGAGCCGTTCTGAATCACTCTTTCTGTAGAAACTGCAATTGGACATACTGAGCGCTAAGAGGCCTATATTCGGAAAAATAATATCTTCAAATAAAAACTACACAGAAGCATTGTTTGAAACTTATTTCTGAAATGTGCATTCAGCTAACAGAGTTAAACCATACTTTTGATTGCGCAGTTCAGAACACTCTTTCTGTAGAAAATGCAAGTGGACATTCGGAGCACTAAGAGGGTAATAGTGGAAAAAGGAATATATTCAAATATAAACTACACAGAAGCATTCTGTGAAACTTCTTTCTGTTCTGTGCATTCAACTACCAGTGTTGAATCTTACTTTTGATTGAGCCGTTCTGAAGCACTCTTTCTGTAGAAACTGCAATTGGACATTCTGAGCGCTAAGAGGCCTATATTGGGAAAAAAATATCTACAAATAAAAACTACACAGAAGCATTCTGTGAAGCTTCTTTCTGTTCTGTTCATTCAACTAAAAGAGTTGAACCTTAGTTTTGATTGAGCCGTTCTGAAACACCCTTTCTGTAGAAAATGCAAGAGGAGATTCGGAGCGCTAAGAGGGTAACAGTGGATAAAGGAATGTCTTCAAATATAAACTACACAGAATCATTCTGTGAAACATCTTTCTGATCTGTGCATTCAGCTAACAGAGTTAAACCATACTTTTGATTGAGCAGATCTGAACACTCTTTCTGTAGAAAATGCAACTGGACATTTGGAGCGCTAAGAGTGTAGTAGTGGAAAAGGGAATATATTCAAATATAAACTACACAGAAGCATTCTGTGAAACTTCTTTCTGATCTGAGCATTCAGCTAACAGAGTTAAACCATACTTTTGATTGAGCAGTTTTGAAACACTCTGTCTGTAGAAAATGCAAATGGACATTCGTAGCGTTAAGTGGGTAATAGTGGAAAAAAGAATATGTTCAAATATAAACTACACAGAAGCATTGTATGAAATTTCTTTCTGTTCTGTGCATTCAACTAACAGAGTTGAACCTTACTTTTCATTGAGCCGTTCTGAAACACTCTTTCTGTAGAAACTGCAATTGGACATTCTGAGCTCTAAGAGACCTATATTGGGAAAAATAATATCTTCAAATAAAAACTACACAGAAGCATTGTGTGAAACTTATTTCTGATATGTGCATTCAGCTAACAGATTTAAACAATACTTTTGATTGCGCAGTTCCGTACACTCTTTCTGTAGAGAATGCAAGTGGACATTCGGAGCGCTAAGAGGGTAATAGTGGAAAAAGGAATATATTCAAATATAAACTACACAGTAGCATTTTGTGAAACTTCTTTCTGTTCTGTGCATTCAACTAACAGAGTTGAACCTTACTTTTGATTGAGCCGTTCTGAAACTCTTTTGTGTAGAAACTGAAATTGGACATTCTAAGCGTTAAGAGGCCTACATTGGGAAAAAGAATATCTTCAAATAAAAACTACACAGATGCATTCTGTGAAACTTATTACTGATCTGTAAATTCAGTTAACAGAGCTAAATCATATTTTTGATTGAGCAGTTATGAAACACTCTTTTTGTAGAAAATGCAAGTGGACATTCGGAGCGCTAAGATTGTAATAGAGGAAAAAGGAATATCTCCAATTAAAAACTACACAGAAGCATTCTCTGAAACCCCTTTCTGTTCTCCGCATTCAACTAACAGAGTTGAGCCTTACTTTTGAAGGAGCAGTTCTGAAACACTCTTTGTGTAGAAACTGCCAGTGGATATGTGGAGCGCTAAGTGGGTAATAGTCCAAAAAGGAGTATCTTCAACTAAATACTACACAGAAGCATTCTCTGAAACCCCTTTCTGTTCTCCGCATTCAACTAACAGAGTTGAGCCTTACTTTTGAAGGAGCCGTTCTGAAACACTCTTTTTGTAGAAACTGCAATTGGACATTTTGAGCGCTAAGAGGCCTATATTGGGAAAAATAATATCTTCAAATAAAAACTACACAGAAGCATTGTGTGAAAGTTATTTCTGATATGTGCATTAAGCTAACAGATTTAAACCATACTTTTGATTGCGCAGTTCCGAACACTCTTTCTGTAGCGAATGCAAGTGGACATTCGGAGCGCTAAGAGGGTAATAGTGGAAAAAGGAATATATTCAAATATAAACTACACAGTAGCATTCTGTGAAACTTCTTTCTGTTCTGTGCATTCAACTAACAGAGTTGAACCTTACTTTTGATTGAGCCGTTCTGAAACACTCTTTCTTTAGAAACTCCAATTGGACATTCTGAGCGCTAAGAGGCCTATATTGGGAAAAATAATATCTACAAATAAAAACTACACAGAAGCATTCTGTGAAACTTCTTTCTCTTCTGTTCATTCAACTAAAAGTGTTGAACCTTAGTTTTGATTGAGCCGTTCTGAAACACTCTTTCTGTAGAAAATGCAAGTGGAGATTCGGAGCGCTAAGAGGGTAATAGTGGAAAAAGGAATGTCTTCAAGTATAAACTACACAGAATCATTCTGTGAAACATCTTTCTGATCTGTGCATTCAGCTAACAGAGTTAAACCATACTTTTCATTGAGCAGATCTGAACACTCTTTCTGTAGATAATGCAACTGGACATTTGGAGCAATAAGAGGGTAGTAGTGGAAAAAGGAATATATTCAAATATAAACTACAAAGAAGCATTCTGTGAAACTTCTTTCTGATCTGAGCATTCAGCTAACAGAGTTAAACCATACTTTTGATTGAGCAGTTTTGCAACACTCTGTCTGTAGAAAATGCACCTGGACATTCGTAGCGCTAAGTGGGTAATAGTGGAAAAAAGAATATGTTCAAATATAAACTACACAGAAGCATTGTATGACACTTCTTTCTGTTCTGTGCATTCAACTAACAGAGTTGAACCTTACTTTTGATTGAGAAGTTCTCAAACACTCTTTCTGTAGAAACTGCAATTGGACATTCTGAGTGCTTAGACGCCTATATTGGGAAAAATAATATCTTCAAATAAAAAATACACAGTTGCATTCTGTGAAACTTATTTCTGATCTGTAAATTCAGTTAACAGAGGTAAACCATATTTTTGATTGAGCAGTTATGAAACACTCTTTTTGTAGAAAATGCGAGTGGACATTCGGAGCGCTAAGAGGGTAATAGTGGAAAAAGGAATATATTCAAATATAAACTACACAGTAGCATTCTGTGAAACTTCTTTCTGTTCTGTGCATTCAACTAACAGAGTTGAACCTTAGTTTTGATTGAGCCGTTCTGAAACACTCTTTCTGTAGAAACTGCAATTGGACATTCTAAGCGCTAAGAGGCCTACATTGGGAAAAAGAACATCTTCAAATAAAAACTACACAGATGCATTCTGTGAAACATATTTCTGATATGTAAATTCAGTTAACAAAGCTAAACCATATTTTTGATTGAGCAGTTATGAAACACTCTTTTTGTAGAAAATGCAAGTGGACATTCGGAGCGCTAAGATTGTAATAGAGGAAAAAGGAATATCTCCAATTAAAAACTACACAGATGCATTCTCTGAAACCCCTTTCTGTTCTCCGCATTCAACTAACAGATTTGAGCCTTACTTTTGAAGGAGCAGTTCTGAAACACTCTTTGTGTAGAAACTGCCAGTGGATATTCGGAGCGCTAAGTGGGTAATAGTCCAAAAGGAGTATCTTCAACTAAATACTACACAGAAGCATTCTGTGAAACTTCTTTCTGTTCTGTGCATTCAACTAAGAGAGTTGAACCTTACATTTGATTGAGCCGTTCTGAAACACTCTTTCTGTAGAAACTGCAATCGGACATTCTGAGCGCTAAGAGGCCTATATTGGCAAAAATAATATCTTCAAATAAAAACTACACAGAAACATTGTTTGAAACTTATTTCTGATATGTGCATTCAGCTAACAGAGTTAAACCATACTTTTGATTGCGCAGTTCTGAACACTCTTTCTGTAGAAAATGCAAGTGGACATTCGGAGCGCTAAGAGGGTAATAGTGGAAAAAGGAATATATTCAAATATAAACTACACAGTAGCATTCTGTGAAACTTCTTTCTGTTCTGTGCATTCAACGAACAGATGTGAACCTTACTTTTGATTGAGCCGTTCTGAAACACTCTATCAGTAGAAACTGCAATTGGACATTCTGAGCGCTAAGAGGCCTACATTGGGAAAAAAATATCTTCAAATAAAAACTACACAGATGCATTCTGTGAAAATTATTTCTGATCTGTAAATTCAGTTAACAGAGCTAAACCATATTTTTGATTGAGCAGTTACTAAACACGCTTTTTGTAGAAAATGCAAGTGGACATTCGGAGCGCTAAGATTGTAATAGAGGAAAAAGGAATATCTCCAATTAAAAACTACACAGAAGCATTCTCTGAAACCCCTTTCTGTTCTCCGCATTCAGCTAACAGAATTGAGCCTTACTTTTGAAGGAGCAGTTCTGAAACACTCTTTGTGTAGAGACTGCCAGTGGATATTCGGAGCGCTAAGTGGGTAATAGTCCAAAAAGGAGTATCTTCAACTAAATACTACACAGAAGCATTCTGTGAAACTTCTTTCTGTTCTGTGCATTCAACTAAGAGAGTTGAACCTTACATTTGATTGAGCCGTTCTGAAACACTCTTTCTGTAGAAACTGCAATTGGACATTCTGAGCGCTAAGAGCCCTATATTGGGAAAAATAATATCTTCAAATAAAAACTACACAGAAGCATTGTTTGAAAGTTATTTCTGATATGTGCATTAAGCTAACAGAGTTAAACCATACTTTTGATTGCGCAGTTCAGAACACTCTTTCTGTAGAAAATGCAAGTGGACATTCGGAGCCCTAAGAGGGTAATAGTGGAAAAAGGAATATATTCAAATATAAACTACACAGAAGCATTCTGTGAAACTTCTTTCTGTTCTGTGCATTTTACTACCAGGGTTGAACCTTACTTTTGATTGAGCCGTTCTGAAGCACTCTTTCTGTAGAAACAGCAATTGGACATTCTGAGCGCTAAGAGGCCTATATTGGGAAAAAGAATATCTACAAATAAAAACTACACAGAAGCATTCTGTGAAAGTTCTTTCTGTTCTGTTCATTCAACTAAAATAGTTGAACCTTAGTTTTGATTGAGCCGTTCTGAAACACTCTTTCTGTAGAAAATGCAAGTGGAGATTCGGAGCACTAAGAGGGTTATAGTGGAAAAAGGAATGTCTTCAAATATAAACTACACAGAATCATTCTTTGTAACATCTTTCTGATCTGTGCATTCAGGTAACAGACTTAAACCATACTTTTGATTGAGCAGATCTGAACACTCTTTCTGTAGAAAATGCAACTGGACATTTGGAGCGCTAAGAGAGTAGTAGTGGAAAAAGGAATATATTCAAATATAAACTACACAGAAGCATTCTGTGAAACTTCTTTCTGATCTGAGCATTCAGCTAACAGAGTTAAACCATACTTTTGATTGAGCAGTTTTGAAACACTCTGTCTGTAGAAAATGCAACTGGACATTCGTAGCGCTAAGTGGGTAATAGTGGAAAAAAGAATATGTTCAAATATAAACTACACAGAAGCATTGTATGGAACTTCTTTCTGTTCTGTGCATTCAACTAACAGAGCTGAAACTTACTTTTGATTGAGCCGTTCTGAAACACTCTTTCTGTAGAAACTGCAATTGGACATTCTGAGTGCTAAGAGGCCTATATTGGGAAAAATAATATCTTCAAATAAAAACTACACAGAAGCATTGTGTGAAACTTATTTCTGATATGTGCATTCAGCTAACAGAGTTAAACCATACTTTTGATTGCGCAGTTCCGTACACCCTTTCTGTAGAAAATGCAAGTGGACATTCGGAGCGCTAAGAGGGTAATAGTGGAAAAAGGAATATATTCAAATATAAACTACACAGAAGCATTCTGTGAAACCTCTTTCTGTTCTGTGCATTCAACTAACAGAGTTGAACCTTACTTTTGATTGAGCCGTTCTGAAACACTCTTTCTGTAGAAACTGCAATTGGACATTCTAAGCGCTAAGAGGCCTACATTGGGAAAAAGAATATCTTCAAATAAAAACTACACAGATGCATTCTGTGAAACTTATTTCTGATCTGTAAATTCAGTTAACAGAGATAAAACATATTTTTGATTGAGCAGTTATGAAACACTCTTTTTGTAGGTAATGCAAGTGGACATTTGGAGCGCTAAGATTGTAATAGAGGAAAAAGGAATATCTCCAATTAAAAACTACACAGAAGCATTCTCTGAAACCCCTTTCTGTTCTCCGCATTCAACTAACAGATTTGAGCTTTACTTTTGAAGGAGCAGTTCTGAAACACACTTTGTGTAGAAACTGCCAGTGGATATTCGGAGCGCTAAGTGGGTAATAGTCCAAAAATTAATATCTTCAACTAAATACTACACAGGAGCATTCTGTGAAACTTCTTTCTGTTCTGTGCATTCAACTAAGAGAGTTGAACCTTACATTTGATTGAGCCGTTCTGAAACACTCTTTCTGTAGAAACTGCAATTGGACATTCTGAGCGCTAAGAGGCCTATATTGGCAAAAATAATATCTTCCAATAAAAACTACACAGAAGCATTGTTTGAAACTTATTTCTGCTATGTGCATTCAGCTAACAGAGTTAAACCATACTTTTGATTGCGCAGATCAGAACACTCTTTCTGTAGAAAATGCAAGTGGACATTCGGAGCGCTAAGAGGGTAATAGTGGAAAAAGGAATATATTCAAATATAAACTACACAGAAGCATTCTGTGAAACTTCTTTCTGTTCTGTGCATTCAACTACCAGGGTTGAACCTTACTTTTGATTGAGCCGTTCTGAAGCACTCTTTCTGTAGAAACTGCAATTGGACATTCTGAGCGCTAAGAGGCCTATATTGGGAAAAAAATATCTACAAATAAAAACTACACAGAAGCATTCTGTGAAACTTCTTTCTGTTCTGTTCATTCAACTAAAAGAGTTGAACCTTAGGTTTGATTGAACCGTTCTGAAACACTCTTTCTATAGAAAATGCAAGTGGAGATTCGCAGCGCTAAGACGGTAATAGTGGAAAAAGGAATGTCTTCAAATATAAACTACACAAAATCATTCTGTGAAACATATTTCTGATCTGTGCATTCAGCTAACAGAGTTAAACCATACTTTTGATTGAGCAGATCTGAACACTCTTTCTGTAGAAAATGCAACTGGACATTTGGAGCGCTAAGAGAGTAGTAGTGGAAAAAGGAATATATTCACATATAAACAACACAGAAGCATTCTGTGAAACTTCTTTCTGATCTGAGCATTCAGCTAACAGAGTTAAACCATACTTTTGATTGAGCGGTTTTGAAACACTCTGTCTGTAGAAAATGCAACTGGACATTCGTAGCGCTAAGTGGGTAATAGTGGAAAAAAGAATATGTTCAAATATAAACTACACAGAAGCATTGTATGAAACTTCTTTCTGTTCTGTGCATTCAACTAACAGAGTTGAACCTTACTTTTGATTGAGCCGTTCTGAAACACTCTTTCTATAGAAACTGCAATTGGACATTCTGAGCGCTAAGAGGCCTATATTGGGAAAAATAATATCTTCAAATAAAAACTACACAGAAGCATTGTGTGAAACTTATTTCTGATATGTGCATTCAGCTAACAGAGTTAAACCATACTTTTGATTGCGCAGTTCCGATCACTCTTTCTGTAGAAAATGCAAGTGGACATTCGGAGCGCTAAGAGGGTAATAGTGGAAAAAGGAATATATTCAAATATAAACTACACAGTAGCATTCTGTGAAACTTCTTTCTGTTCTGTGCATTCAACGAACAGAGTTGAACCTTACTTTTGATTGAGCCGTTCTGAAGCACTCTTTCTGTAGAAACTGCAATTGGACATTCTGAGCGCTAAGAGGCCTACATTGGGAAATAGAATATCTTCAAATAAAAACTACACAGAAGCATTCTGTGAAACTTATTTCTGATCTGTGCATTCAGTTAACAGAGCTAAACCATACTTTTGATTGAGCAGTTATGAAACACTCTTTGTGTAGAAAATGCAAGTGGACCTTCGGAGCGCTAAGATTGTAATAGAGGAAAAAGGAATATCTCCAAATAAAAACTACACAGAAGCATTCTCAGAAACTCCTTTCCGTTCTCTGAATTCAACTAACAGAGTTTAGCCTTACTTTTGAAGGAACAGTTCTGAAACACTCTTTGTGTAGAAACTGCAAGTGGATATTCAGAGCGCTAAGTGGGTAATAGTCAAAAAAGGAATATCTTCAACTAAATTCGACACAGAATCATTCTGTGAAACTTCTTTCTGTTCTGTGCATTCAAGTAAAAGAGGTGAACCTTACTTTTCATTGAGCCGTTCTGAAACACTCTTTCTGTAGAAACTGCAATTGGACATTCTGAGCGCTAAGAGGCCTATATTGGTAAAAAGAATATCTTCATATAAACACTACACAGAAGCATTCTGTGAAACTTCTTTCTGATCTGTGCATTCAGCTAACGGAGTTAAACCATACTTCTGATTGAGCCAAATAACGAATTCCTTTAAGCATACATATATATATACACATATATACACATATATATATACATATATACATACGCACACATATATATACACACACACACATACATATACATGTATATATACACACATACATACTTATATACACTTTTATACCTGCCAAGAAAGGTAAGTTTGTCACTGCTTAGAGATTGCTGAAAGCAAAATGAAAGAGTTCCATCAAGTGGTCATATCAAGACACAGCAGTTTGTATTTCACCAATAGAAAGAGGAAAACAATTTCTCTGAAATCTAGTTCAGACATAGATTTCTAACCGAGCTATTAAAATTTTATGCCATGCAACATTAAAAAACACAATTAAATGCATTTTAAACATTATTACTAATTCATTTTCCAATTCATTTTTAAACTGCAAAGAAAATAGAAACTATGTGATTTTTATTTTTTATCTTTTTCATAACGAATACTCTCTCCATATAGTTTGCAGTTGAAAATGCGTGGCTATAATCTTAATTTGCATGTTAGTCATTTTTTTAAATTAGCAGGTAAACCACAGGTAATACTAAACTAAGTATTTGGATTGCACCGAAAATTCAGAAACTAACTACTTGCAAATGACCTATACATCTTAAAATAGTACAAAATAAATACAAAGAAAACTCTACTCAAGGTTGTTTTAAAAAATAAAATAAGTTATAAAACATAAACATGAGTTAACTTGCTTCTTTTAACAATCTATAGTTTTTGCCTTGCCAAATTTCATCTCCTTCATAAAGACAGACAAAACAGGCATCTTTCTTTTTAAAGTATAATTGATTTAAGGGGTCATTTTCTCATTATTTTGGAAAAACCATCATGGCTTATTTTAATGTTATAAATGCTACTTCTAAATATATATTACAGATTAAGATTTGTTTCTTGCTTAATAAAGCAGTAGTTCATTTAAGCAACCATTGTTTAATTAAACTTTCTGAATATTATATATATATTACTAATGAGATGAGGTTAAACAATAGATTTTTATATAAAACCTATGAAATATATATTATCTAGACATAAAATTGGAAGCAATGTATTTAATGATTAAGATCATGGATTTTGGCATCAGAGAGATTTGATTTGAATCTAATCTCTTCCACTTTTTTTCTCTGTAACCTGGAGCAATGACAAGCGTACTTTGTTTCATTGCACTTTTCTTGTAGATGTTGTGTTTTTTACAAATTGAAGGTTTGTGGCCAGCCTGCCTTGAGCAATTCTATCCACACTATTTTTTCCAACAGTATGTGCTCACTTTTGGTTTCTGGGTCACAGTTCAATACTTCTCACAATATTTCAGATTTTATCATTGTCATTATATTACTTATGGTTATCTGTCATCAATGATCTTTTATGTCACTATTGTAATTGTGGGACACCATACACTCTGCACATATAAGATAGCAAATTTAATTAATATCATGTGTGTTCCCACTTCTTCAGCAGCTAGCTGTTCTTCCATCTCTCTTCTTCTCCTCAAGCCTCACTATTCCCTGAGACACAACAATATTAAAATTAGACCAAGTAATAACCCTGCAATGGCCTGTAAGTGTTCAAGTGAGAAGAAAAGCATCATACATCTCCCACTTTAAGTCAAAAGCTGGAAATGATTAAACTTAATGAAGAAGGCATGTTGAAAGCTGAGAGAGGCTAAAAGCTAGGTCTCTTATAACAAACAGCCAACTTACGAACACAAAGGAAAAGTTCTTGAAGGTAATTGACAGTGCTACTACAGTGAACAAATGAACGATGAAGAATGTAAAACAGGCTTGTTGCTGATATGGAGAACGTTTTATCAGTCTGGATAGAAAATCAAACCAACTACAACAAGGCCCAAATTATCTTCAATTCTCTTCAGGCTGAGAGAAATGAAGAAGAAAAGTTGGAAACTAGAAGAAGTTGGTTGATAATTTTTAAGGAAAGAAGCCATCCCAAAATAAAAGAAAAAGTGCAAGGTGAAGTAGTAGCATGTGCTGATGTAGAAGCTTTAGCACATAATCTGGAAAATCTAGCTAAGATAATAGATGAAGTTTGTTACACTAAACAAGAGATTTTCAGTGTAGATGAAACAGACTTATATTGAAAGAAGATGCTGTCTAGGACGTTCATGGCTAGAAAATAAGTCAATGCCTGGCTTTAAAGCTTCAGTGCACAGGGTGACACTCTTGGTAGGGGCTAATGCAGCTGGTAAATTGAAGTTGAAGCCAATACTGATTAACGATTCTGAAAATAGCAAGAATTATGCTAAATCTACTGTGCCTGTACTCTATAAATGGAGCAAAGTCTGAATGACAGCATATCTGTTAACAGTATGGTATACTGGATATTTTTATCCCGCTCTTGAGACCTACTGCTCAGAAAAAAAAGAGTCCTTTCAAAATATTGCTGTTCATTGACAATGTACCTGACCACCCAATAGTTCCGATGGAGGTGAACAAGGATATTAGTGTTTCTAAGCTCGTTAACACAACATCCATTCTGTAGCCTCTGAATCAAAGAGTAATTTCAACTTTCAAGTTTTATTACATAAGAACTAAACATGGTAAGGTTATTGCTGCCATAATGACTACTCTGATTAATCTGGGTAAAATAAATTGAAAATCTTCAGGAAAGGATTCACCACTCTAGATGACACTAAGGACATTTGTGATTCCTGGGAGGAGTCCAAAATATCAACAATAACAGGAGTTTAGAAGAAGTTGAGTCCAACTCTCACAGATGACCTTGAGGGGTTTAACTCTTCAGTGGAAGTAAATGCGGATGTGGTGGAATCAGCAAGACAACTAGAATTAGAACTGGAGCCTGAAAATGTGACTGAGTTGCTGCAGTTTCAAGATACAATTTTAATGCATTAGGATTTGTTTCTTAGAGATGAGCAAAGAAAGTCGTTCCTTGAGATAGAATCTACTCCTGGTAATGATGCTGTGAACATTCTTCAAATAACAACAAAGAATTTAGAATATTACAGAAACTTAGTTGATAAAGCAGTGGTAGAATTTGGGTTTGAAAGAAGTTGTACTGTGGGGAAAAAGCTATCAAACAGCATCACGTTACAAAAAAAAAAAAAATCTTTCATGAAAGGAAAAGTCAACCAATGTGGCAAACTTCATTGCTGCCTTGTTAGAAGAAATTGCCACAGCCACATTAACTTTAAGAAACCACCACCCTGATTGGTCAGCTGCCACCAACACTTGGACCAAACCCTTTACCTGTGAAAAATCACAACTTGATGAAGGAACAGATAATCATTAGCATTTTAGCAATAAAGTATTTTAAAATTAAAGTATGTGCGTTGTTTTTTAGACATACTTCTATTGCACACTCAGCTGCTTATATTGTAATGTAAACATGACTTTTTTATGCATTGGAAAACCAACAAACTTGTATGACTCACGTTATTGCAATGTTTGCTTTACTGCAGTGGTCTGGAACTGAATCTGTAATATCTCCAAGGTATGCCTGTATATCTTCATGTATAATAGGGAAGTAATTCTACTGATACAGGTATGGTAGAGCTTAGATAATGTCTCTTATATCAAGCATCTAGATTAGTAGCTGACTATCATCAAAATGAAAACACATGTTTGTGAATTAATATTTCCACTGTTCTATCTTGTTATTGGTAGGTGAGAGTGGTGGTGAACTTTCACCTCAAATTGTTTGATTTAAATAGTTGAAAAAATATAAACAAGTAAGGAGACAAAAGACAAATGTATTGCTTCTATGATGACAATACGATCATATTTCTTCTGAGTGCTCTATGACCTTCCTCCAATCTAAGCAATATTTCCATTTCTACTAGAAGCCAGAGAGATTCACACTGTTACCCTTCTTTCTGTCTTTTGGAAATTTGCAGTGATAATAAGTTGATTTAAAATCCTTACTTAATATCAAGAACAACTCTTCCTGTCAACATGGTAATAAAATGAACACTGAGGATGAAGAGAGAGAGAATGATAAAGTGCATTCAGTAAAACATAAACAAGTAAAGGATGTGGGCGCAAGGTATATAGGAAGTATTAATAGTTGTACTCCTCTCACATATTTTGTCATGTGTGAAATAATTCAAAAGTAAGATGTAAGTAAACCTAAAAGAAAAACTAAAACTCCCTTTAGGAAACCTAAAAGTGAATAGATTCACACTTCAACAAACTTTTGACGATATGTCAGCAAGATGGAAAATAACTACAAAAGGAAAGCTGCAGATACAAGAAGAAATGTTGAGTGAAGAACATGGAAAGCATGTAGATAAACCACAGGGTCTGTGTGAAATAACAAAAAAATTAAATTTGGGAATACAGAAAGGATATAATTAAAATATGGGACAATAAGTAAGACTAGCAGGTGATTTGATTTTTATAATTCTAAGGTCCCTATGTTATATAAAGAAGGAATAGAGAAAATGATTAATGTAGACTTTAAGTAAATAAATCTGTTAAAATTTCATGGTAACTATTAAAAGAATAAAGAGGGAAATAGAATTTAAATAAAAACTTCATGTAAAAGATGCAGAAAAAGTGATAAAAAGTAAAAGCGATGAAGCAAAAGAGGAACATACAAAACAAGAAATAGGATGGTAATGAATCCAAATATATCAGCAATCCTAATAAATGTAAATAAATTAACTTTCTAGTTAAAGGTTAAATTCAATAAAAGATAAGATCCAGGATTATACTATCGAAGAATCACACATGAAAATAAAAACATGGAAAAACTGATACACAAAGGATAAGAAATTAGGCAGCTTAAATATTAGTCAAAGGAAAGCTGGTGTATCTATATTAATATTATAGAGTGAAGTCTTTAAGGCACAAAGCATCATATAGAATGGAAAACATCATAAAACAATGATAATTATACACTCATTTCAACTTTGATGCCTCTAATAACTTGCCTCAAAACATATAAAGAAGTCAACAAACCCATCATACCAAGGAATACACAGTGTTCTCAGGTACGCACGGAACTTCAGAGAAAGCCGAACCACATGGGGAAGACATAATGCACATATCAGCCAATTCCAAGGAATTATCAGACAGATATACTTCTCTTAGCACAACGAAGTTCAAAGTCAGAAAAAAACGTTTTTTTTTAAAAAATTTGTAGATTTGGAAATAGGAAAGCATATTTAAAACATACAAGAAAGCAATAAAGTCTGAAAACCGATAAATTCAACAGTTAACTTAAGATATTAGGGAAAATATAAGAAACCCAAGCAGAAGAAATGCAATTATAAAAACCAACAATAATAATGAATGAAATAGTAAATAGAGATACAGCAGATTAAAACAAAAAGATTAACAAATCGAAAGGCTAATTCTTATATATTTAATATATGTGTGTGTCTAATCTACTCTCAATATTAAACTATTAATCCTTTCTTTCCTAAATATATATCAACAATGATTGTTATATTTTTTCTATTTTTATATTTACACAGGGAAATGTGATATTCACCATGTTTCACTTAGTGTTTTTTAACTCAGTATCATTTTTGAGGCCAATTTTGAGACCCATGTGTATAGAGAGATACTTTATCCCTTTTAACTCTTGCCCAGTAATATATAGATTAAATTTTTATCCATCTATCCCCCATTTGCTATCTACTAATAGTATTTCAAAGCACATCCCTGAATTTTCCTATGCATCTCTGTTACACGTTGCCCTAAAGAGAAATGACAAGCTTTTTAGAGAAGTGGCATACTCAATTTCCCTAAATGTTGGCAAATTGATTATTTAAATGGCATTTAGCAGAAAATCTAACAAAACATTTTTCTTCACATTAAAAAAGAAATCCTTAAATTGCTTCTTAGTTTCTATAAAAATGGAAGAGTGGAGAAGTATTCAGGGCTTTATGTTTTATTCAATTGGATCAATATCCTCCATAATCCTGTGAATCACCTTTTTAAAAAATTTGTAAAACTTAAGACAATATTTTATAGTTTTGCTCCACATTGTTTGAAATTTAGAAACTTTTATTTCTAATTAGATTGCTATGACATTAAGTGTGTGCGTGTGTGTGTGTGTGATTGGTAGGTATATAAATTATCTACTACATGCAAGATATAAAAATATGATAAAGTGTTTGGACCTTACCCTTAGAAAACAATATCTCAATAACTGTGGTGTGGCTGAGATGATGTTCAGGTATCATCTCATATTTGCCTACATTTCTAAGTTTATTTCTACATTGCCAAGTTTGTCACTATAACATGGCCATTTCCTGTATAGGAGACAGATGCTCTTTAGGTGTGTCCATCATAAAACTAGTTTAATAAATCAGGACACGTTGAAAATAAAATAAGCCTCAAGCATAAAGCAGGACCAATCCTTGAACAAAGTGTATATTCAATATATACTCCATTGGCTTCAATAGTGAAAATATACTGTGAGCTGTCACAAAGTTGGTAGGCTCTGATCCCCAGCGGGTACTGTGCCTGTCCTTTGCATAACTAGAGGGATTGTTAGTCCTCTTTGCATACATCACGATTGTTAATAAAGTGACATTTGTCAAAATGAGTAAGCATCTGTTGCCATGGAAGGTGCCATAAGCAAGATTATAAAACAAATTGTTGTAGTTGGCTAGGAACCAGGAGGAAGATGAACACCAGAAGAAAAGGCATTCTTTCCTTAATTCCTCATACCCATTTTACAATGCATTGCATACAGTTGTTTATGCAGAACACAGGCTGTTTTCTTTTTTTCTGAAACCTCATGTAACCGATGGTATTTTAAATGAGCTCTAATACAAAATGCCTCACACACTGCTATCCTATGCCTCATTTAACCCATTATATGGGTTCCCTCTTGAAACATTTAGTCTTCATTTGTCTATTTTTCCTGTAACTTATTTTTAGGAATAGAAAAATCATGTCCTGGGAAGCATGTCTTCTGGCACATATTTAAAATACCTAAGGGGGCTCAGGTAACATCAAGACCCTAGTAGGTGCAGACGGGTCCCCACCAATATCTTGGCATTTTATTTCAATTATTTACTATCTTTCAATATGGCCCACAGCATGAAGATTTTGCATATACCAGTTTATTTTTTAATTGAAAATTGAAATAATACCAATACTCATAAAAAAATCCATTCAATTCTATTCAGTAAACAGTCTTCCTCTTCATGCCAGTAGATATCTGTAACTCTTTCCCCAGGTTCCTTATTTAAAGTATCTTTACCAAAAAAAGCAGACAGGCTTCAAATAACCGTCTGACATTGGAGAATGACAATATTTTTTCTTGTGAATTAGCATCCTAGCTAGGCACTGATATGAGATATACTGACATAGCTTTCCTGCCAAATCTCATTCTTGTATTGTTCATGAATAGATTCATTATTTTGGTACAAAGACTTTAAATATCAACTTTAATTGATCTTTTATATCACACTTCTCCAGAATTTTTTACTGAAGGATAAATTTGTTCCTCTAAAAAGCACAGCCTGTCCCGAGCAGATGCATGCCATTAAAAAAAAAAAAATCACATAAATGTCTTCTTTTGGTTCTATCACAGCCTAACATATGAATCCATGTTTATTGTGGTAATGATTCAAACTAGTAAAATGGGGTATAATTTTTGTTTGTATTATAATTGCAGTGCTCCTCATTTCTAGGTACCCCATACTGGCTATTCTCATGTTTTATGTGAATCTCAGGGTGTATTGACTAGCTCTGTGATCTTGGAAAAAATGACTGGCTGCAAAAAGTTCTCTCATTTCTTCTGCCAATCCCATTCTCTGAAGAGGAAAATGTAAGACTATGTGTGCAAAAATTCTAAGACACTGAGAGTCCAAAGAAAATAGAGAATAGATATTTAAGCTTGAGACCAGAAAGCATTTGTGATTATTAAGACTGAATTCTTGTGACTTTGAGTCAGAATGGCTTGTTTTTAGTTGGAAGTTATCTTCTAGATCCTTATTCTCTGATTATATGCAATTTGGAAATGTCCTACATAAAAACTGCTGCCTAACTTGTCACCTGGTTTTCTTCCAATGCACAGAAAGAACTAGAAGCCCTGCAACAAATGGATTATGTGCACCATCTGGCCATTTTGTGTCGCATACTAAATTTTAAACTAAAAATGCCTTTCTTCTTCCCATACTAGAACATAAGAAATTTGCTATCTTTTCTGGCTTGATGTATAACTTATTTGTTAATATAAGTTGTTGATGGCTAAAATTGTGTAAAATGTAGTTATACATAATTTTTAGCTTCAAAGTCACAAATTTTGTCACTTTATTATGGAGGAATTGCAAATATCTCTAGGGTATAAACTCAGCCTGATTTCTGGATATCTGTTTTTTTCTATTTGCAACTTCAAATATGTGTGTAACGCCATTGCGAACTCTCAATTTTGTTAGGTGTCTTTCAAGTATATATGAGAAGTTAACATATGCATATTTTATATAATTTTTACATGTAAGTGCATATGAGTTCCTCTGAACTTTGAGAAACTAAACTGTCCAGAAAGGTATGTTTTTACATGTAGCCATTTGTAATTTGGTAACCACAGGAAATGTAAATCTGAAAATAACTATAAAACAGTTAAGGATAAGTATATAGTGTGATTCTTTTCCTTATCTAATATAAATTTTTAAAGCCACAGGAAAAGGAGCCGAAGACTGGACTATAACAGGTTTGGAGGCTATGAATACATAGAATGATACCAATTTATGGAAATACAGATTGATATTAGCTCATGTTATTGAGGGCCTACTCTTTGCCTTTTTTGTGTATGTATGTATGTATGTCTTTATTTATTTATTTCTGTATTTATTTATTTTTAGAGACAGGGTCTCACTCTGTGGTTCAGATTGGAGGGCAGTAGCGCGATCACAGCTCACTGCAACCTCAACCTCCCAGGCCTAAGCAATCCTTCTGCTACAGCCTCCCAAGTAGCTGGGACTACAGGCACGTGCCACTGCACCCAGCTAAATTTAAAAATATTTTGTAGAAACTGGGTCTTTCCCTGTTGCCCAGGCTGATCTTGAACTCCCGGGCTAAAGCGATCGTCCCACCTGGGCCTCCCAAATTGCGGGGATTACACGCACAAGCCACCGTGCCCAGCCACCATTGCCTTTATACATATTACCTCATTTAAATATGCATTTTTCCAATGGAAGGAACTGGAGCTTAGATAAATTCTATACCTCTCAAAATAACACCACGTGGATTTTTAAAAAAATCTTTAAGCATTTACCTACTTATTTATTTGGCTAATGGGAAAAAAAAGCTCCCAGTCACAAACATCCCCCGTCACAAACATCACGATCCATGATGATAGAGCAAAATCAGATATGCTAAATTTAGCCAAATGTATTGCATACAGTAGGTCATCAATACATGCTTATTGAATTAATTAAAATCCAACTTGAAAAGGAAATTGACCCTGTCAAATATTTGTATATTTTATCTCATCAAATTTAGTTGTGTGTGAGCCAAAGAAAACATATGAAAAGTGTTTTATTTTGCAGGGACAGATGTATAAAATATTATCTAATTTTAATATACTAAAGGCATAGTTATAGTTTTCCTTTAAACATCATTTTGACCTTAATGATGTGACTTACTATTTTACCCTCCAAAAACAGTACACTTTATAATTATAATTGCTGGAACACGCCACTTTCTAGAATTACGAAAAATAATTCATTACACATAAAGGCTTTATTTTGGAATGAATAAATGAATGTTGGCTGTCATCGTAATTTGTGCCTCCCGAAAGATTGGTTTCCTACCTCTAGATAGAGAGAAAATAAAATTTAATCTTTAAGAATTCACATTTCTTGTTTGGCAAGAGTTTGTATTGCTACTAATTAGCTGAAATAGAAATTAAAAAATCTCGGCTACATTGAACAACTGGGCTTTGAATGTCTAAAACTGTTTCCTCAGAAGAGAACAGGTGATGTCATTGCATCAAGTCACTGGGATGAATTGCTGAAAGGGAGATGCATGGAAACAATATCGTACCCTCAAAATTTCCATTGAGGAGCACAATGTCTCCATATACACTATTACCAGTTTCCCTTCAGAATTTTCTCTATGTCTGCTTTTAATTATCACAAATTCATTTATCCCCCCTATTTAAGTTCCCCCTCCCTCTTCCCCTATATTTCCCCTTGAACCTATCTTTTCTGTATCCATTGCAGAGAGATCACTTCGTTGTAACTGAATACAGATCTGAATGCTTACCACTTGCAGAGTCCAATTCACAAGAGTGAGGTCTGGTGGAAAGAAAGGGATTTTACTAACCAAAACTAGTAAAGGGGATGTGGCCGGATTCCCATCCAAAGCAACCACTTCAATTTTGGGGGTGAGGGTAGGAGTTTAAGTGTGGAAAAATTGATAAGGAAGGCGCGCAAAATTGTGCTGAGTACAATGTCTGTGTGTCTTGCTCTGGTGGCTATTTTGTGTCTCAGTCCTCCTGAATCACGAGCTGGCAGCATCTCAACAATGGCGGGGTTGTTGACTAGCCAGCCACCTTGAAATAATCTTGGGAATTTTGCAGCTGAGTCTCCAAGCTTCCTTTGTCAGACTCAAGATTAGCCCCTGCAACTTCTAAGAAGGCATATAGACGACAGCATACAATTAGATAAATGTGAAGGGAGTATACATGGTAGGAAAGGGAGGGATATGGAGTCTATTTTATGGCTAAGAGAAAAGGCTTCTACAGTTTTCTTCAAGGTTTTATCTTGAAACCCAAGACTAAAAAAAATAAAATGCATTTTGAAGTTAAGCTATCTGGTTTTTTAATGATTTATAGCTCTGGGGGTCTTCTCTTTTCTAAATATCCCCAAGCCCTAGGATGTATTTTGGGCAATAATTTGTACTAAATATGTGAGTTCAAAATGAGATATTTATTTACCTTGTACTTTATGTTGCAAATTTCCTAAAACTGTAATTTTAACAATCTACACGTTTATATTTATGTGATGGTTTTGTTAATTTCATTTCAACACTTTTCTCCAACAAGTGGATTTATACAAAACTGACAATGTGAATCTTCTTCAGCATCCCCCTTCAACATCTTAATAGGATAAAATGAATCATAATTTTAAACTACATTTCTTAATTTAAAGAAAAAAATTATGTGGACATATTCACATTCAAGGTGAGTATCCAGCAAACAGTAAATCAGGCAGGTGGTTATGTTGGGAAATGGTAGCAAAACATTTACAATTGATGCCATATGGCTTTCAGCCTAGTAGGGCCAACTAGCTGTGTTCAATGACTCTGGGGAAATTAAGCTGTTTGAAGGTCATTAATGCTAATTCTAAACCTCTGGGGCAGTGACAGGAAGTTGGCAGCAATATGCAGGGAAACCATACCTCCAACTGAGTGGATAAGCCTCCTTCATAAGTGGACCGAGGATTGTTCTTGTTGGGCCTGTGCTCTGATTTGGAGACAAAGAACCAGGTATAACCACTATTGCTGCATATACACAGCAGGCAGTAACGTATATTCTGATCCTGCCATTGTCTTTCTTAAACTGACCAGGAGTCCTTATCATAAAGTTCAAATCCCCTTCCATTATCTTCCTGTTTCAGCTGATACCACTGTCCTCTGGACTAAGCCCCAGGCACATTAAGTTTCTAAGTTGACATTTTTAATTAAGTTTTAAAGACATATTTGGAGAATTTTTTAATGCACAAGTATATGTCCAGCTCAAATAATTCCACTTTCAATGTGCTTTCCTGGGTTTCTTGAATGCCATTGAGAAATTACAGTACATATAAAGAAAATAGAAAAGAAATAGTAATCACTGAATCAATGATTAGCGAAAAAAAAACAGCAAAAGCTAAAGCTTTTCAGCAATTAAGTTCACCAATTTTCAGTAAATAACTCAAGTGAAAAAAATTAATTTATCTACTTGAAAATGGCTAACGCAGAGTCAAAGATTAAAATGTTGGAAATAAATTTTCTTCTTCCACGCCAACCTTTAAGGAAAATATTATTGAACTCTTCTGGAACACAAAATCTTTGCAACCAGCATTATTATGTATATTATCCACTTACATTAAATTAAAACTCTATATGCATGAGGGAATGTTTCTTCAAATATTAACCATAAATAGAAATTAGAAAAATGTATAAAATTAGGTTGTATATTTCATTCCTAAGATTTTCTAGACTGGGTTTTCTGAAAGATGCAACACCATTCTCTTGATATTCTACAAATAGAAACACGCTACCCCAGAGCATTGGGTTCAGAACGTGCTACCCCAGAAGATGGCACCTTCACATTTGAGAAAATCACAAAGGAGAAAGGTCTCTGACCTTCTCCAATCCTTCTTCTCTGAAGCAAGCTGTAAAAGAATCTGATCTTCAGCTGGGTGCGGTGGCTCACTCCTGTAATCCCAGCACTTTGGGACGCCGAGGTGGGTGGATCACGAGGTCAGGAGATTGAGACCATCCTGGCTAACACGGTGAAACCTCGTCTCTACTAAAAATACAAAAAATTATCCGGGTGTGGTGGTGGCACCTGTAGTCCCAGCTACTCGGGAGGCTGAGGTAGGAAAATGGTGTGAACCCGGGAGGTGGAGCTTGCAGTGAGCGGAGATCACGCCACTGCCCTCCAGCCTGGGCGACAGAGCGAGACTCTGTCTCAAAAAAAAAATAAAAAAAGAATCTGATCTTCCTCTGAAGTATGTGATAAGAGCCTCATGTGCCTCATATCTGGAGACAAGGAATGTCACACTGGGACACAGAAAATAATATGAACAAACAGGCCTTGCTAAGTTCCCCCAGCTTATTACCATTAGATCATACTCCTTCTGTTCAATCATGCTTCCTCATGACTGTCTACTCCCCATCCAACCTAAGCATAAATATACATAGATTTCGCCATTTCTTTGGGTCTTCATTTCTGAAGGTCCACATGTCACATAAAATTTACATTAAATAAATATGTATGCTTTTCTGTTGTTAAACTGCCTTTTGTTATAGGTGCTTCAGCCATGAACCTAGTGATGGATGAGAAAAAAAAATCCCTTCTACCCTACACTAACAAGGAAGGACGAGAGAGAGAATTCTAATTTCTTACCATAGGTATTCAATGTGATGAGAGGGTGGTCATTTGATGTATAAAATTAGGAATTCATTCTAAAACATGTTTGAAACTTTTGTTTACTTTATTGCAGAGGAAGGGGCAAGTTTGGTGCTCCAAATTCCTGTTTTATTTGCCATCATAGAAAGGATTTGAATTTGCAAGACACTTCAGAAAAGTCTGATTTTTTTTTTCACTTTAAATGTGGTATTGTGGTTACCGTAATGAGGTGGCATCGACACTGCTAATACTTACCCTTTGGAGTTTACCCCAAGGCTTTACCATAAGACATCATCCAGATCACTGTGCTTTCTTTTAAAAAACAAGTCTTTATTAAAAAGAAAAGCACAAACTAGACCATCACAAATAGAAATTAGTAATAGCCAGAAACGTATTTAGCAGCGATATTTTTTCTTTTTTTTTTTTAACAGTCTTGCTCTGTCTCTCAGGCTGGAGTGCAGTGGCGTGATCTCGGCTCACTGTAACCTCCACCTCCCAGGTTCAAGCAATTCTCCTGCCTCAGCCTCCCAGAGTAGTTGTAACTAGAGGTATCCACCACCACACCCAGGTAATTTGCATATTTTTAGTAGAGTTGGGGTATCACCATGTTGGCCAAGCTGGTCTTGAACTCCTGACCTCAGGTGACCCGCCTACGAAAGTGCTGGGATTACAGGAGTGAGGCACTGCACCCAGACTTATTTAACATCAGTTCTAAACATTGTTGACACATTGCAGTATCTAATTTTCTCTAGTATCCTTAATTAATTATATAATGTGACTTTTGAAGAATTCTTATATACATTAAGATAAAGTTCAAGAAGGCCATTAGCAAAGGATTTTAAAAAGAGTAGTTTTTTTACAAAGATTTTCCATTTTAAACAGATTTTTCTTATAAAATAAATTTCTCCATGTCTTTTAAAAATACGAAACTTGGCTCCCATTAAATATGCTCATTTTTAGTTACCCATGGGATACCCTTACTTATCTATGATAACAGATACTTGTCATAATTTCCTGTATACTCCTAATGTCAGAGGTATGTTTACAAGTGGTATCATTTACTTCTGGATTTCATTTCCAGCTATTTAACCTCCAGATTCATGATAAAGCATTTTTAAGATTATCTCTGAAAACAATACCTGCTTTTTATTTACTCAAAATATATCTACACTTAACATAAGTACACTTTGGATAAGCAGTTATTTTTAGGCAAACTTTTACTAAGATAAGTATATGACAACATAAATAATGGAGGATATCCATGTGTAGCTAAAAGTGAAAATATTTACTTTACCTGGAAGATGTGTTTTTTTTTAAAAAAAAAACCCTGAAACAATTGATTTCATGCAAAAAAAGTGCTAAAAGAAAAATGCGTAATCTCTGTATGATAAAAACATTTTCTCGAGCTGTGCAAATGACCTTGTTGATTTTTATTTTATCTAAGAATGATTTTAATATGCAATAATACAACTTACAGCAACATATAACAATGCATTTAATAGTAATGCACAAAAGTAACAAAGCAATGCAGATAAAAATGTTATACTGAACTCATCATTTGACATACTTCCTGTATTAGAATAATTTGCTGAATAATGTCAATTATCAAAACATGTAGCTGCTATGTAGTCCCTTAAAAACTGATATTTCCAGCATGTATATAATACACATATAAGTATATTCGTGTTGAACATAGCTTTAGTACTTTTTATATTTTTTTAAAAAGAAATTGTATGCCTTTTGTTCAAAACCACTATAACTTACTTGACCTGTGTGTGATTTTTATTTTCCGTTAAAATATTTAATTTCCAATATAGTTTGGATGTAGGACAGTCTGCATTTTAGGAAGCAAAAAAATAAATTTTAGAAAGGTAAAATATCAAAGCCAGTTTTGTAGTAATAGTGATGTCTAAAAGTTGAAATAGTAGCTGTCATTAAATGAGCACCTACTATATTTCAGGCACTAAACTGGATTCTTATAGACTCTTTAATAATAATATCATACATTATAAATGTGAAATTTTAGACTGCAAAGTACATAATTTGCTAAAAGTCACAGATGTAATAAACTGTCAATCCAGAATTTGAACTTAAATCTTTTGGCTGCAGAGAGGAAAACAAAAGAACGGTAGGTAAATAGCTAGATGAATCCGTTGACTGACAGTCGTATCAGCTTCCCTTTACTGAATGCTGATCTCATCACACCAGTATAACTTTGTAAAATGTGTTTATTATTTCCATGTTCAAAGTGAGTGACTTAAGGCTAAAAATGATAAGAAATGTGTCCTTGATGGCAGCTATCACTGGAAGATCCAGAATTTTAACCAATATTTCACTATCCAGTATTACTCATTTCAAAGCACTCAGCCTTTCTGCTATCACATACAATTTCCACTTCAAGTAACAAATTCAAATATAATCGGTACAAAGTTTATCCTACCCTGAAAATGAAATGTATAATATTCAAGAACAACTTGATGATTCACATCTGAGAAAACATAGTACTCTCAAAGTGACAAATACTGAATAAATAAATATTACCTCTGTATTGGATGTCTAAAAATGAGTAAGGACAAGATACTTCAAGCTGGAAAAATTAGAATGCAAACAAAAGACAACGGAGAAACCAAACATAGCTGGTCACATATGTATTTTTGTAACGATTTTTAAGTCTGGGAGTCTTGTTTCCTAAGCAAACATTTATTTTTTTGTTAGCCAGAAGTTTATATCTCCCTAGATTATGTAAAATACTGAAAAAAGAAATATGAAAACTTTATTTTTAGTTGTGTCATCAAACAGTGCCTTACATATTTGAATGACTACACTTTCAAAAGCTGCCAAACTTTAATTTCTTCTGTTAGTATCTATATCTACACATATTCAACATTCAAAGTAAGGAATCTTGTAGTGTGTGTTATATTGTTCAAGTATTGATGATTTTGTTGCAACTCTGGGAACACTTTTTAGCCCCTGAAGCCTGAATTAGGGGTATCTATATAGAGAGGAAATTATTGGCTTATCAAAAGTGTGCATAGATTCTGTAGGTCAAGTCTATCCATCATAGACTTCCTAAAAGGTGGATTAGATTTGAAGCTCTCCCAATTTATTTTGTTATGGTTTATTGGCACATTCATTTTGCACAACTGTTTATACAAAATAAATGGCTGCTGATATCTTAAGCCCCTCCATTAGTGGAGTCCAATTCACCATCTAAGATAACAAAAACATAGGAATCTTCAGTTCCTACTGCTACCATTACAGAAGGCTCAAGCTGTAGAATATTTGATGCTTTCTGCTCTCAAAGTTCTGATCCAGTCCTTTCTCTTACATAACATCTGTCCATGGCCTTGCTCAGAGGGACCCAGTGCTCATTCAAAGATCCCTTTATTGTGGTGAATGTTTAATTTCTTGCTAATATTCATTCAAATGCAATACATGTATAGTTACATTCAGTCTGTGCTGCTATAATGGAATATAAGAGACTGGGCAATTTGTAGAGATTCTTCATGGTTCTGGAAACTGGAAAATCCAAGATGCAAAGGCAAGTGTCTGGTGAGGACCTTCTTTCTGTGTCATCTCATGGTGGAAGGTGAGACAGCAAGAGATTGAACTCCCAGCTTTAAGTTATTTTAAATCAGCATGAATCTGTTCACAAGGCTTCAGCCTTCATGACCTAAACACCTCCCATTGGGCCCCACCTCCCAACAGTGGTTCATTGGATTATGTTCCAACACATGCCTTTTGGAGGGACACAGCCAAACGATAATGATATATAACAGCATTTTCTAAGTGTTCATTTTGATGAATTTTGACAAATGTTTACAGTAGTGTAACAACCACTTCAATGGAGACGTTTCATCCTAAAAATTCCCTTGTTCTATAGATTCAATTTTTATATTCTTCTGAAATTTTATGCTGAAATCTAATACCCAATATAATGGTATTGCGAGTTGGAGGCTTTGGAAGGTGATTAGATCATAAGAACAGAGACTTAATCAAAGGAGTTAGTGCTTTTTATAAGAGACCCTGGAGATATCCCGTCCTTCTACAATGTGAGGAGACAAAAGAATGACAGCCACCTCTGAATCAGGAAGTGAGTCATTACCAGGCACTGAATCTGTCAGTAACGTGAATTTGAACTTCTGGTCACGAAAACTGTGAAAAATAAATTTTGGTTGTTTATAAACTACCCAGTCTATGATATTCTGTTACAGCAACCTAAAGTACTATGTTACCTGGTGCCCCTTTGTAATCAGTCCTCGCCCCCAACCTGACACCTAGCCCCTGTCTACCCCACTCAGATTTGGGTGGCTACAGTTTTGGCTATTAAATAATGTCACAAAAATTGAATCATATACTATGTAGCTTTGATTGTTTTTTATTGAGTTTACTTAATGCGTTGGAGATTTATTCATGCTGTTACATATGTCTATATTGTATTTTTTTATCGCAAACTAGTGTTCCATTTGATTATACCTTTACTAATACATGGGCCTCTGGATTATTTCTAGTTTAAGGCCACGCAAATAAAGTTGCTATAAACATTAGCAAATGGGTCTCTGTATGAACATGCTTTTATTTCTCTTGGGTAAACATCCAGGAATTGACAGTTGAGTCATATGATAAATGTATATTTAAATTTAAAAGAAACTTCCCTATTGTTATCCAAAGCAACTATACCACTGATGTTTCTACATATCCTCATCAGTACTCCGTCTTCTGTGATTTGATTATAGCCGTCCTAGTAGCTGTATAGAGCATCTCATTGCAGTTTTAATTGCATTTTCCTAATGACTAGTGGCGTTAAGCAAATTTTCACTGCTTATTTGCCATTGGTATATACAGTGGTTCCACGTTCTCCGTGAGAGATTAGTTCTAGAACCCTGATGGATGCCAAAATCCAGAAATGCTAAAATTCCAACATTGGTCCTGTATAACCTGGGAAAATTAAAACTGAGCCCTCTGCATCCTTGGGCTGCCCAATCTGGGAATACTATATTTTCTATCCATAGTTGGTTGAATCTGTGAATGCGGAGCTCGTACACAGGAAAGGCCAACTATATTTTTTGAAAGTCCAGTTTTTAGTCTGTTTCTACCAGTTATAAAAATTTCCAGTTCGCATATATGGAAACTGTTTTTATGTGGATGGCTGAGGATTCTTTTGGAAAAACATACTGTCAAGAAAAGAACATAGGGATTATAAGCCTGACTCTATAGCAAAATCTGATTTTTTAAAAAGAAATTTTTATTAAAATGTCTAAAAAACACTGGGGCCCTGTTGACATCACTTGGATACCCGGCTGGTATAATCTATGACAGTATAAAGAGCCCGTCTATGTACTCTTCCATGGAATATGAGATGTTGAGGACTTTGGCATGTCGGTAGTTATGTCCACTGGTATTTATTTAGGCAGAGTATGGGGGGTTGCCAGGATTAAGAGAGGGCATAGGGTCAAGTGTGCATCCTGAGAAGCCATAAACAGAAAAGAAAGTGTAACCTAGTAAACCGTGCAGTTCCCGCAGGAATCTGGCAGGAATGGGACACAGTGGGCCCAGCATGGTCTACCAACCCCCTGCCGAATCCTTGAAATTCCTTCTGAAAACCTCCAGAAAGAAAGGACAGAGTACTGCATAGAGGGTTGAAGGTTCTGGTTTCTCCTGGCTCTTGTTTCTGTTTACGATTTGTATCTGTAGTAGTTTCCTGGGACTGCCCTAACAAAACAGCGCACAGTGGGTGGCTTAACCATAAGTGTACTGTCTCAGAGTTCTGGAAGGCAGAAGTCTAAAATCATGGTGTTGAAAAGGTGGCTCCTTCTGAGAGCCACAAGGAAAAAGCTATTCCAGAGAAGTCTCTCTCCTTATGTCATGCAGCTTTGGGTGTTTCTTGGTGTTTTAGTCTGTTCTCCTGCTGCTCATGAAGACATACCAGAGACTGGATAATTTATACAGAAAAAGAGGTTTAATGAACTCACAGTTCCATGTGCTGGGAAGGCCTCATAGTCATGGCAGAAGACGAAAGGCTCATTTCACATGGCGGCAGGCAAGAGAGAATGAGAACCAAGTAAAGAGGAGACCCCTTATCAAACCAACAGATCTTGTGAGACTCATTCACCACAAGAACAGTATGGGGAAAACCACCCCGTGATTCAATGATCTCTCACCAGATCCCTCCCACAACACATGGGAGTTACGGAAACTACAACCATGATTCAATTACCTCCCCCAAATCCCTCCCACAACACATGGGAGTTACAGGAGCTAAGACAGACCATATCGCTTGGCTTATCAATGGCATTCTTCCTGTGTCTTCACATCGCCTTCTCTGTATACCTATCTTTCCCTGTGTCCACATTTCTCCTTTTTGTAACTACAGAGTCATATTGGATTGGGCCCATCCTAATGACTTCATCCTGACTTGGTCATCTGCAAAGGCTGTATTTCCATACAAGGTCACATTCACAGCTACTGGAATTACCGCCTCATTATTTGCTGAAGGTACACAATTCAACCCATAACACTGTCAGTCTAGTAATTGTGCCCTTTTAGGTAATTTCTGTTTTCTACTCATAATTTAAAATGAAAGCATCTTGAAATTATAAAAGACAATAGTGCTAAGAGAAAATTTCCATCAACCTATGATTTTAAACTCTTCAAAGTGCTAAGAGAAAATATCCATCAATCTATTATTTTAAACCTTTCTAAATTATTAAGAGTAAGATATATAAAATAAGATAATTTTCAGGACAGCCATGGTTGTTCATGCGTGTAATCTCAGCACTTTGGGAGGCTCGGGAGAGCAGACTGCTTGAGCTCAAGAGTTCAAGACCAGCCTGGACAAGATAGTGAAACTTCATTTCTACTAAAAATACAAACAATTAGCCTGGTGTGGGCATGGTGGCAAATGCCTGTAGTCCCAGTTACCCAAGAGGCTGAGGTGGGAGACCTGCTTGAGCCCAGAAAGTCAAGGCTGCAGTGAACCATGATTGCACCACAGCACTGCAGCCTGGGTGACAGCCTGAGACCCTGCCACATACACACACACACATATTCAAATAAATGATTGAGTTTACATACCAAAGAGCACCAAAATATATGCTTCAATGAGAAGAAAAGAGTGAGATCTAAGTGGCACTGAGTTATACAGAAACTTGAAAACACGTTGGTGTATCTAAATAATCAATAACCAAAGTAACAGCAATAATAACATTAAGGATAATGACTATTTAGCTTGGAATTTAAAAAACAATACATAATTATATTTACAAATTGCAATAATATAAAAACTGGAAGAGATGATCATATCTAAAATTTTCTACAGCCTTTAAGTTGTTCAGGTAGAAGGAGATGATTGTTTCAAGTTGTACTTTGCTAATGCAACCTTGTGCTTCATTAGTGCTAATGCACTTTGTTCAACATTTAATAACTAAAGAGCAATGAAAAGCGACACAGATTAAATGGAAAAGGAAATATACAAACAACACACCCCCCAAAAATATGCAATCAAGTCAATGAAAAGCAGAAAACAAACGAAAAAAGTAAAGAAGTAAAAATACAGTGAAATTTTATTAAAGATGCAGAAATATATCCATATGTGTCAAAATCATATTTAGTATAAATACATTAAGTTCACTATTAAAAGACAGAGAGTACAAGCTATAATGACAAAGGATTTTTACACGCTGAGGGACATAAAATGATATGCCAAAATTTAGATTGTATAGTGACATTAATATCTCATTAAATATGCTAGAGCAAAATCTGAAATATATTCAAAAATTAACTTTGGGAGCCCGAGGTGGGTGGATCAAGAGGTCAGCAGATCGAGACCATCCTGGCTAACATGGTGAAATACCATCTCTACTAAAAATACAAAAAATTAGCCAGGCATGGTGGCAGGCGCCTGTAGTCCCAGCTACTAGGGAGGCTGAGGCAGGAGAACAGGGTGAACCCGGGAGGTGGAGCTTGCAGTGAGCCGAGATCGTGCCCCTGCACTCCAGCCTGGGCGACAGAGCCAGATTCCATCTCAAAAAAAAAAAAAAAAAAAAAAAAAAAAAAAAAAAAAAAAGCTTTCCAGTTGAAATATCTTTATAACGTAATATTGAATTCTCATGGCTAAGGAAAAATAATTTTATAATTAATCAGGTCTAAATAAAATAAATTAAATACTGAAAGGGCAAAAAATTATCTTAAAGCTTTTACACTTCAATGCTCAGTTTTGCTGTGAACCTAAAACTGTTTTAAAATTAAATTATGTTAAATAGAAATAATTATTTGTGGGACATTTAATGTTTCTTGATCAACCCTTGGACTTGTAGAGATTTTAACTTAGAACAGGCATAAAAATTGTAACAATTGTTATTGTGAATAGAATAGAATATTATTCTGAGAACAGTAAATATTTCTTGAGAATTTCGATGTGTCAGAGGCTGGAATATTTTCACATATTGTTTAACTCTTTTGTCTTATATACTATTTTGTCTTTAAAACAATCAGATGAGGAAAATGAGGCTCAGATAGCAACTAGCCTGACCCAAATCACACAGCTAGAAAGCAGAGGATGCAGGATTTAAACCCAGAACCTGTTTGACTATTCACTACACTCTACCACCTCCAAGGAACGTGGTGCGTATATGATACTTGAGGACATATCAACAGTCACGACTAAGATTTAGTAAAACGGTGGAGAAATGAAGACAATGTTGAAAGAGAAAGAGTTCTAAGCCAACCACAATTAAAGTCTGAGTATGAAGAAGTCATGCAAAATATTTAACAATTTTACAAATGAAGAAGATGAGGCTAAGAGAGAATTCATTGCTTGCCTTATCGGACATCACAGTCCTCACTAATTATTTTAGTTTGTGTTTTCTTTCACATGTCTTGAAACTTGCACCATCCTATAATAGTCACTAGAATTTAGTACTTAATTTTTCTCTCGTTTCTGTGCATCTGTGCATGGAGAGGGATACCCCTGCTGCATGCTGATAGAAACTGACATTGTTTGAAAACACCTACTTTCATTTCCTAAATATGTGACTTCAAATATAACATAATTAAATATATAAATACTTAGGATATTTTTCTCTCTCTTAAAATTTATCTTAGCTTTGCAGGCCATAAGCTCAGAAATATGTGTTCCTTGTAAAAGCCACCATCTTGACCTCTTATTCTCCAACCATTAGCACAGTAAGTGTGCATTTAAACAGTTAACTAGCTATGAAATTGTTGGTAGAGGAGTTCTACAAAAACTGCAATGTATTAAAATCCTGTTTGGTCACAACTTTCTGAGGGAGGGAAGAAAACTTCATATGAGTTATGGCGATGTAATTTATGTTGATTATAAGAAAAAATTTGTTTAGGCCAATAAAATTCAAATTAACAAAGCACATTCAGAAACGAGGTTTAAAACATAAATAGCATGAAATAGGGGAGATTAGAGCTAATATTTTCCAGGAGCTAAATAAACACACAAGCTCATATAGCATTTATTGTAAAGGTTAGAAGAGAAATCTAATTCAATATATTTAATGTACATGTAGAATGATTAGAATCTGTCTGGTTCTTGATAAATATAATCTAAAGAATTAGTTTAGACATCTTTCTCCCATCTTCAGTCAGAGTTTTATAAATTAATGAAATTATCTATTATCATTTCATCTTAGATGTCATAAGACTTTGGAAACAGGGGGTATTAGGGACTAATTTACAACACATAAATAGCTTGAACAGGTGGTACTTAATACCATCACAGATACTGGTCACTGGGTAGAGTTCACAGTTATGGAAGTGAATGCCAATTAGAAAAATGTTCATATCCTCATCACTGAGTAAACTTAAACTAAGTGAAAAGACACCACTTGCCAGGTGCAGTGGCTCAGGCCTGTAATCCCAGCACTTTGGGAGGCCGAGGCAGGCAGATCACGAGGTCAGGAGATCGAGACCATCCTGGCTAACAGGGTGAAACCCCGTCTCTACTAAAAATGCAAAAAAAAAATTAGCCAGGCGTGGTTGCGGACAACTGTAGTCCCAGCTACTCGGGAGGCTGAGGCAGGAGAATGGTGTGAACCCGGGAGGCGGAGCTTGCAGTGAGCCGAGATTGCACCACTGCACTCCAGCCTGGGCGACAGAGCGAGACTCCGTCTCAGGAAAAAAAAAAAAAGAATGGATGAATACAAATGCCTTTAATTCCGTTCAGACTTAAGACTTCACAGTTCTCAGAGACACCAAAGAAATTCTTTCCAAAAGTTTTTTTTGCAGAGATATATTTAAAGGCATAATTATATTTTTAAGAGCTTCCCAGATTGTAACAAATATAAGTAACTTCAACTAGCAAATAAGAAATTCATAAATGTAGCTAGCTGCTCAGTATTGCTGATTTGATATCATTTGATATCTTCGAAGTGTACCAACATTTAATGAGGATATAACTGAGTGAATCCTGCAACAGAAATATTAACATATGTGCTAAAATGAGCTATAATGGATATATATATTTCCAATGTCATTTAGAGCAAATACTTATATTAATCAGGCTGAATTATATGACTCCTACATTGAATCTTTGAACAATTGAGTTACAGTGGCAAATAATAGACAAATAAAGAAATGACATAATTAGATCATAAACTGATTTAGTAGTCTTATATAATTTTTATGTAGAGCCTGAAGGAAGAGTGCTGATCATGAAATAGTATCCTAAAAGAATGCAGCTATTACTTAATAATACAAGGAAATCAGAAAATTTGTCAAGGATCATGCAGCATAGTGAGTAGTGATGATTTACATATATCTGAATAGATGATTTACATATATCAGAATAGATGATTTACATATATCAGAACTGATGATTTACATATATCAGAATAGATGATTTACATATATCAGAATTGATGACTTACATATATCAGAATATTCATCCCTTAACTTAACTACTCATAGATAACAACTTGAGCATTGTGAAATGTTGTTTTCTCTCTGAGGTATTCTTTCAGATCCTACATACCAGTGAAACTACTGACATCAGCTCCTCCGAAGGGCTCCAGGAGAAGCTGACTCACTAAAGGGTGAAGTTTCTATATCCTGGTGATTTAAGATTTAATCCCCCTAACCCAAACCAGTCAGTGACCCCATTTATCCAGCCCCTGGTCCTCTACAATCCCTTCACCCCAACCAAGTACTCTCTGGAAAGACAGATTTGAGGGTGCTCGCATCTCCTCACTCAGCTGTCCTGCAATCATTAAACTCCTTCTTTACTGCAAACTCTGTTTATCAATTTATCAGACTGTGACTGCACAGCAGTCAGAGAATACAAACACGTGAGTCCTGTATCATTTATAAATATTTAACTTTTATATATATTTAACTTCTATACACATAATTGATTATTTTGTATATTACTATTAGTAGGTAATAATAATATTTATATTTCCTCCATAGGTAGCTTCTGGGGCATTTCTGCCTGGTAAATTTTATTCTTTAATGACAAAGACTAAAGTAAGTAACTTTAAAATATTATTGAGATTTTTTTTTCTATTGATGGGACACTGAATTTGTAGGTAGAAATAAAAACCTAGCTTTTTACTAAACTTAATTTTAAACACAATTCAAAATATAAATATAAAATTAAGAATTTCCAAAATTAAACTTAGTTTTAGAAACTCACATAAGCAAGTGTAATACTGAAGAGCAAAGAAACTGTGGTCTACAAAAAAAATTATAAGTAATTCATGAAATCTAAGGGCTAATTTGTGAAGTAAATTAGGAGGATATTTTATGCTGTAGCACCATCCTAGAGACCAAGAGAATCGCTCTAGGAAAACCTGCTCAACTCTTTTTAACCAGAAATTCTTTCTTTCTCCAGAAATCCCTTTCAGGTAATGCCTAATAATATCTCACTGAACATGTATTAGAAATCGTAGTTTAATTTTTAATTAAATAATGCAGTGAAAATATATTAATTGTAAAGATAAATTTTAACACATATGGGAATACTAGACTTACGGTGGTCATCAACCCAAAATGCTACAAAATTACATGGAATGGTTAGTTTGGCAAAAATAAATATCAACACTACCACCAAAAACCTAGGTTTCAAAAAGAAATACAAGAAGCATTCCAAAATGTTAAAAATTTTTCATTTGTCTACTTTCTAAATGCTCTTTAAAATACTTATGTCATCATAATTTTGAAGTTTAAAAGTAAAGAAATAGTTCTCCTAGTTAATATACTGCCTTAAAGTTACTCTGGCTCACAAACAGAACAAATCAAAGCATGACTTGACAGCCGTCAAATTACAGGAAATTGAAGCTAAATGAAATTGGACACCTCACCTCATCTAAACTCCTTACTTTATAAGAAGGAAAAGCCTCACAAAATGTTGAGGTCATTTAGCTTAAAGTCATCAGGTGAGTTAGAGATAATCTGAGAACACCACTTTTTTTCTCTTTGTTACTATTCTCTCATGAAATTTTGCCTGAAAACAGGTCTACTAAAGATAGAAGAATTTGTAATGAAGATGAATATATATCATTGTCTTTCTGCTTAGGGTTGTTCAATATTTTCCCATTGATAATATATAAAATCCTACCTACTTTGACCTCCTATCATTGCCTTTCTGCTTAGGGTTGTTCAATATTTTCCCATTGATAATATATAAAATCCTACCTACTTTGACCCCCTATCATTGCCTTTCTGCTTAGGGTTGTTCAATATTTTCCCATTGATAATATATAAAATCCTACCTACTTTGACCTCCTCTCCCACCATTTCCTTGCTATCTCCTAGAACTTCATTCTTGACTCCAAAGCTGCACCCTCCTGCATCAGTTTCTTTTGTTTGAAATCTTCAGCCCTTCATAAATTTCATCCACCAAACTCCTATTTATCCTTTAACTCCCTATTATTTTTTCTTACACTGCCACATTTTCCTTCATTAGCACATATCCAATTTAAAGTTATATAGTTTGAGTTTTTGCTTGACTTTCTGTTTCTCCATTAAAGCATAAGCTCCACAAAAGCAAGTATCATGTCTGATTTAACAGGGTATATTCTATTCTTATAAGAGTGCTGCCACGTAAGTGTCAATGAATGTTTGTGAAATAAATGAAGGACTAAAGGAGTGACTGAACAAATAAAAATAAGTTCTCTGTGTGTATTGTATGTGTGAATAAGATTTTGAGTTTGGCCAAGGCAGTTAATCACATATTAACAACTCATTAAAGTTTATTGCAATGAGGTACACAATTGGTTCAACACCAAATTCTAAGATGAAACAAGGTTTGTGTTCAGAAATATAGTGTCACTTTTTCTAATATCAGTTGCCCTCCAACTATCAGCATGACACATGCAAACCATTGATACGTGTTTTTCTGTTTTTTTTTTTGTATTGAAGATACAACATGAAGGAAAATTATTATATTTCTAATAGGAAGTCCTGTTCTAAATGACAACAAATCTGAGCGTGAACACATTTGTTTAAAAGAGAGAGATTAAAAAGATGAGATTCTGTTTGTACAGTATATAACTGAAGAGAGTTGTATCTAGCAATTTGACAAGAAAGGTGAAACAGAACATTAACCTGAGCACACAAGTTCAGCTAATGATCTGGGATGGGGAGTTGTGGGTAGAGAGGAGGACAAAGACGAAAGACAACCGTTTACCCCAAGTTACTCTCCAAAGATGAGAAAAAGCCCTCTTAGTAATGTCTTTCAAAATCTAACTACTTTCAAGAACACATCGATAAGATACAGAGAGATAACAATCAAGTTGGACAGTAACTTAAAAGTCAGATGTCTTTTTAAGCATAAGTAACTTAGAACTGTAAAGTAAAAAACACTAAATGTCATTGACTTTACAGTGGATACTGAAGAAAAAGAAAACCCTTCTATTAAAAACTAGACTACATGCAGTAACTTATGTAGAAAACTTAGCATAAATATTTATACAAAATTGCCCTACCCTATTTTATTAAAGTATGACATTATAAATTAAGAGAAAATCATTTTAAAAATGAGTTATATTTTAGGCCTTTTTTCTCAAAATGAGTTTCATAAATTGATATGGTTATTAGCATAGGAATTTCAATAATAGGAACAAAGAAACCAAAAGAAAATGTGTGTGTGTGTATGTATACAATTACCTGGCATTCCAACTTCAACATGTTTAAAAATATTTCAGTAAAAAATGTTAGATTTATTTTAAGGTAGTTTGTAAGATATTTATTAGGTTTATTTGTAGGCCTTGCACACTAAGTTAAGCAACACTATCATAAAATAAATTATTTAATAATGAAACAGAAACTCAAAGCTTCATATTATAATTAAATAAACTCTAAAGTATCTAGTAACTTCAACTGTATCCCTAAAATAACATCAGGTCTACAGTGTGTATCAACTTGCCCAGAGAAAACGCAACAATGAAAGAAAGAAAGAGATATCTATTTTTTCATAAAAGATCAACACACTTTGTCCAATTTTTTTGTCCAACTGCTATCAAGTGGGCCAACGCTAATGGCAAATAAAAGAGCTGCCATTCAACATGCATTCTAGTAGTGAATATTAACTGACTACTCTGTGAAAGCAGTGTTCGTTGAACAAATAAAAGAATCTTTGCCTGCGTGACGCTTATATTTTGGTCACTTTACATTTTACTGGAGGAAACGTGAAGAATAGAATACCAGCAATATTAACAACATTATCCCACTAGAAGGTCTCCAGTGACTGATACTTTCAGACTCATGTCAATGACCCTATATGATCTTTATATTCCAAGGAGCATGGCAATGGATTTTAACATTTCCAAATTAAAAGGTAATGGTAAAGTAATGATAACCAACACAAAAATGACTCCCTGGAAACGACAGCAACTCATTTCAAATGGCTTTGGAATGCCATTAGGACAGTACCTTTTTCTTTGTAATGCAAAAGTCTCACAATCCAGAGAGCAGGTCTTGTGAATTTTGTGAATTTTGATGAGAGGTAAGGCATTACAGAAAGACCCAAAAGTCATGCTCCAGATTCCGGCAATATAGCTAGTAGGACAGACACAGAGTACATAGTTTTACTACTGATCACAGTGATTTAGAGATTGGAACCCATAGTTCTGTGAGATCAGGCATCACTTCAAGATAAATTTACATTTTTAATAAATGCAAACTTTGGCTCAGCTAAACAAGGTACCTTGGGCTATATTAACTGTAGATAGATAAATTTGGCGTAATTAACCCTTGCACAGTCTAAACATACCATGTGCCAAAAATGATGTAAAGCACTGAATATGTGAGATAAAGTATGATGAATTCCATTGACAAATACAGGCAATAGCTTCCATTTAATTGAGAAGAAACCGTATACCTAGCACAAGTCTTTTTCTGTGCATTAACTTTTCATAATACAACTATATGAAGTATATAGTATAAAATAGTATATGAAACTATTTTATATATAAATAAAGGTGTTTCCAAAGGTTAAGAAAGGGCACGGTGAGAGTGAGAAGCACAGTCTGGGTGGGCAGGACAATCTAGTTGTCTATCTGTGCTTTAAACTCCAATAAACATCATCTCCCACACCACGGCATCTAACTCAGAGTCACATTTCAATTGCCAGCAAATGGAAGCCTCATAAACCCAAAATGTGAACGGCAATGAAGTTCATAGAGCACGCTTTGAGTGCACAGAGTATCTTTGCAAACATTATCTTTTTTTATTACACTTTAAGATTTAGGGTACATGTGCACAACGTGGAGGTTTGTTACAGATGTATACATGTGCCATGTAGGTGTGCTGCACCCATTAACTCATCATTTAACATTAGGTATATCTCCTATTGCTATCCCTTCCCCTCCCCCCAAACATTATCTTTTAAGACTTTCACAATCACGCCATGAGATTATTCCCATATCAAAAAGTAGGAAATGAAAGCCTGGAAAGAAGTTATATTGACATTAAACTGCTCTCAAACCCAAGTGTACAAATGATTCTTCTTGCAAAGAAATTCATATTCTACACAAAGTTCTATTTCAAAATGAATTCTGGAATTCAATTAAACACTCATCTGGAAAACGAGAGCTTAAGTGGAAATTCCTCACTGGTATTCAAGCAAATAAATTAAATAATGATATTAAACCTACATCTAATCTCTTATTATTACATATTCAAAGTTTGCTATACAGCTACCACTAAGTTATACATTTCCAGTGACACAAACCATAAAATGAATTTGTTTCTATTGGTACTAGCAAAAAAAAAAAAAAAACCTGCGTAGACAGCAAAAGGGTCAATCTACTAATTTATCTTCTAATAACTTCCCACCCAGGAGCATTCGTCCCTCTCATTAGACAGTTGTTCTATGCTTCTTTTTTTCACATTCTAATTGCCTCACCTGAACCAAAAAAAGAATGTGGATCTAGGATCAATACCTTTTGAAAAGTCATTTATTTCATTATATTATTTTTTCATATATCTGCATTATTGCATAGAATACCTGATTGGTCTTATGCTAAGTTTTTCATGTAACATTACCTCTGCAAGATGTTAATAAGTATCCTTCCAAAAATGTTTGAAAAATCTTGGGTAAAACATATTACGTAAGTTCCTGTTTTATAGTTTTCCAAGAGTTTTACTATCCTTGGCCAATGACAAAATTCAAAGCAGAGATACAGTACACAACTTTTGTAAAACTTACCTATTTTTCTTATAAGACTGTGGCTTTGTTTTGTTTTGTTTTGAACTTCTTTTCTGTGATGTGACATGAGACTGTGTGTTGAGTTAGGGGTGGGGACATACATTAACAGAGGTTTAGGAACTGCTTTGCTAAAGCAAGTTTGAGGAGAAAATGGGGAGACTAATACAAGATTTTCCTTTAAGCAGTGGGAGTTGAAGGGGTAGGTGGTTTTTGGAGAAAGAAGAGACCCATTCATGGCACAGGCTTCTTTATGTTTCTGCTCTGTGTGATACTTAATGAGGATACAGACATTCACTTCCTCTATTTCCCACCCCTGGCCGGGGGTAACCCAAAGGTACCTGATAAAGACACAGCCTTATAGCTGTATCAAGTATCCCTGAGTGTGTTAGGACTGGAGAGGCCTAAGGAATAAAAAACATACATGCATTAAATGGAACAAATACAGAGAAGAAGAAAACTCAGACATGGTACATTAATTGTGTACCTTTCCTTACAACCCAGCACATCACAGGGTACATGACCTGCTTCCTTTTGACCTGCTTCCTTTATGTTCACTGCATGAACAGGGAAGGGGGTTGGGGTACACGTGGGAGATAATTGTGTTTACTATGTACCTGGTATTAATACATCTATAGAGACAATTGGAATGACTATACTGGAGAAACAGCAAGAGAAGAACTGAAAAGGCTAAAACAAATACTTGGTTCTCTAAAAAATACTCCAAAGGATTTCTCATGTCTGACAAATTACATTTTAGTCTAATAGTAATAAGTGACCAAAACTAAGGTGATTTGATAAATATCATAAGGTATTTTACTGTGAAATTGATATCTATACGTATTGCTTATAAAGCTCAGTAATCTGTTCTTGAATTGAGAAATTACTGAGACAACATCAAAAGCTGTCATTTTTGTTTCTATGTTGTCGTTGTTATTGTTTGTGAGGTCAGAGCTTCTAAACTTTATGACTGTTTGAAAGGGGCCTATATAGACCTTGCCTGAATATTAAGTCATGTGAAATGATAAAAAGCTTTCTGATTTATTGGGTTAGACAAAGAAAAAATTGAGAAATTGAGCATCATTAAAATTAAAGACTTTTGTTATTAAAACTGTGCTTAGAATGAAAACAAAAGCCACAGGTTGGGAGAAAATTTTTTCAAAACATATTCAAAACATTTTCAAAACATATCAGATAAATTACTGGTATTTAAAGTATACAGAGAACTCGAAAATAAGAAAGAAAACAACTCATTTAAAAAATAGTCCAAAGGTCTAAATACAGCTGTCAAATGGGGATTTTGAAGTTACTAGTCATGTATCATTAGGGAACTGCAAGTCACAGCAACCGTGAGATATTATTACATGACTATTAAAATGACCAATATCCAAAAGTCTGATGATACCAAAAGCTGGCAAATGTGAGGAGAAACAGGAACTTTTATTCATTGCTTGTGAGAATGCAGAATAGTACAGCTACTTTGGCAGTCAGTTTCTTATAAAACTAAACATACTCCTACCACACAACCCAGCAATTACATTCCCGGTATTTACTTAAAGGATTTGAAAACTTACATGCACACAAAAGCCTTCTTCCCATGAATGTTACAGGAGCCTTATTCATGATCACTAAAATCGAAATGTCCTTCAGGAAGTGAATGGAAAAATAAACTGTGGTATATCCAGGCAATGGAATAGTATTCTGTCAAGCTACAGAAGACACACAGGAACCTTTAAATGCATATTGCCAAGTGAAAGAAGCCAGTCTGAAAAGTCTACATACCGTATGATTCAACTACATGACCTTCTGGAGAAAGCAAAACTATGGAGACAGTAAAGAGATCAGTGGCTATTAGGGATTTGGAGGAGATTTGTGCAGTCTAAACATGTCATGTGCCAACAATGACGTAAAGATATGTGAGATAAAGTATGACGAATTCTATTGACAAACACACGCAATGGCTTCCATTTAACTGAGAAGAAACCATATACCTAGCACAAGTCTTTTTCTGTGCATTAACTTTTTGTAATACAACTATATGAAGTTATAGCCTATTTTATATATGAATAAAAGCATTTCCAAAGGTTAAGAAAGGGCACAGTGAGAGTGAGAAGCACAGTCTGGGTAGGCAGGTCAATCTAGTTTTCTATCTGTGCTTTAAACTGCTATAACCATCAACTCAATCTACTAATTTATCTTCTACATAAATTAGTAGAGGAAACGATGAACGGATGGAGCAAGGAAGAATTTTAGGAGAGTGAATCCATTATTCTGTATGACACTGTAATGAGGATTATTTGTCATTACACATTTGACAAAACCTATAGAATTCATAAGACAAGGAGTAAACTCTAATACAAACTACATACTTTAGTCAATAGTAATGTACCAATATCGACTCATCAACTATAACAAATGTACCACACTATTGCAAGATGTTAAAAATCGGGGAAATTGGGGTAGAGGCTGAGGATGACGTGTGAATGCTTATTCACTTCTTTCTACAAACCTAAAATTGCTTTTAAAGAGTCAATAAAAATTAAAACAAGGCAGGGTTTTCATGCAATGGAAAAAAACACACAACTTTAGTAAGTGACTCATAATTATGCTTATGCCACTTTGCTAGATTACACTTCATTAATAAATATAGTTTCATTCTTTATGTTATAAAGCAGAATAAAGTCAGATATCTAGAGAAATTGATTTTAATGATTAGAGTAAAAGCATTTTCACCTCCAACGTCAGAATGAGTTCTTCAGAATCAGTCCATTTTATAGTTAAATCAATCATTGATTTTAAAAAAATATTGAGAAAAACTTTAACTTCACTTTTTCCATCAAACTCAATGTCATGACAGCATTGTCATTTCAATCTAGGATTAAAACCTATTTCTGGACCCAGTGGACTTACTGTGATAGATTCTGAAAATGTCAGACGTTAAAGTCCAGTCTTTGATCTGCTGTCCTCTGCAGTTATCAAAAGGTCAGTTTATCCTGCTTCTTTTCTCTCTTTTTCATATATCTTGCACTTCAGCTTAATATTAGTATTAAGCTAAATTTCTTATTTTATTTTGATTGATAAAGGAAAACAGATTGTTTCAATACAGTTACTGAGAATAAGCAGCAAAACGTACTTATAAAGTACACAAGAGAGCTATAAGATAAAAATTTGTTCAAAAAAAGATTTGGAAATTTTTATTGCATGAATGTTCAAATGGAAAGGAAAACTTTCTGGATTCTTTTTCCACCACACAGGAGTAGCAGCACTAAAGTAGTGAATAATGTCCGTTCAATTGGTAGTTTTCATGTATTTCTGATATCAGAAATGGACTGTTAGTAACTAGTTTTAAAAGCAGAGCATTTTTGTGCATGGCATTCCCCTGAATTCCAAAGCCCAAACTTAACTTAGGCTAATTTCTCTCTGCTGGGAGCCCCATTAATTTCTCATAGATAACATTTCATATATATGCGGCATTCTGATGATGTAAAGGAATTCACACCTTATGGGCCTACAAGCCAAATTTAATCAATGGCTTGCTTCATATGGCTGAGAGCTAAAAATTGTTTTGGCATTTTGGAAGTGTTTAAAGAAGGAGAAGGAAGGGGAGAAGAAGAATGAGTAGATGAAGGAGAGACAGAGACTACATATGGCCAGCAAAGCCTATAATATTTACTGTCTAGTTCTTTACACAGAGAACTTTTCCAATCTTGAACAAAACACACACATTTTCGTTATGCCAAAAAAGGACTACAATAAGTCTTCACTTAACATCATTGACAGGTGCTTGAAAACTGGTCATAGGTATATATATTTATGGTCACGTGATGTTTTGATACACGCATACGGAGGGATAAATTGGGGATGGTTAATTGGTACAAAAATACAGTCAGCGAAACCCATTTTACCATAGGTTGACATCAAAAGAGTTCAACTTCTATGGCTTTTGGTAACTAAAACGTCAACAAACTTGTAAATAAAGGTCAAAACACTTCTAATATTAAATGCTGAAATAAATTTCAGCTATTCATACGTTTAAGATTAATAAAAGCTAGTAAAATCATTATTTACCTACTTATTTCAGTTTAGGGTTGCAGTTGACCGCAGCCTATCCTGTCAGCTCAGGACGCAATGTGGGAACCAGCCCTGGACAGGGTGCCGTCGCATTGCAGGTGCACTCACACATACCCACAGTTACTCAGACTGGGACCACATAGACACGTCAATCAACCTCACATGCACAGCCTTGGGAAGTGAGAGGAAACTGGAGCATCCAGAGAATATCAATGCAGACATGGGGAGAATACATAAGCTCTACACAGACAGTGAACCCCAATTGGAATCAATTTGTTTTTTCTCATCAACATCATAATGAAATGACATTGAATGAAACGTCGTTATTCAAAGACCTGTTGTACTCAGTTCTAAACATTTCAGAATTAAGAGATCTACACACATCCTCTTCTATATAATGGAGTGGGTCTCTTAAAATTTCCTGGCAACATACTCTTAGCCTGCCTAGGAAACACTTTAGAATAAAACTGCATTATAATAAATTTTCATATTCTATTCATATCTTCATATTTCTCCCTCTACTTATTAAGGTATAGTCTTGTATATGTAATCCTTCAGTTCCTGAACAAGGTGAACATATGATCTCATGATGTGTGTTTTAATTTCTTAACTTTGTTGAGATTTGGGAATGTGAGGATGATGGAAAGGAAAGAAAGGAATTCAGCAGCTATAAAAGAAATCTGACCTTTAATTTTTTTATTGAATTTGTTTCTTGTTTTATTTTTCCTTCCTTTGCACAAATGGGAACTTCTAGTTTTACAAAGGGTACCATCAACTTTAGGACAAAAATTTGTATTTGTGGCATAACACAAGTTGGAGACACAATGATTTAGAGATTGCATATCAATTTTATCAAATAAATGTGATAAAGTAGGTGATATGCACACACACACACATTTGTAGTGACAAAACCATTGACACAGATACCCAGATGGCACTTAATGTACTTTCAGCCTTAAATTCTTTCTCAAGGACAAGCCATTTGTTTGCAAATGATTTAGCATTCAAAAATGATTAAACACGGGAAAAAATGCATTGCACATAAAGTTCAGATTACAAGTGAATTAAAGTCACACTAATATAACTATAATTTATAATGAATTCAAATGGCTTTCAGAAGGGTCATCTGTGGAAGGTGAAGAGCAATCTGAATTTATTTTTCTGGTAACTGGTCACAGCAATGTTTTCTAGACTAGTGAGTGAGTGCTCATACAGCACCATGTGTGTTCAACAACACATAAAGTTGGATGACAAAATCTACTTTAGTGAGAAGGTAGCTATTTCCAGGGGCACCAATAGTAATGTCAGTTTTGAGTCTTGGGTTTGCTTTTGTTTGTTTACAAGGCGATGAAATGTTTAAGGAAAAAATAAATTCTACCAATCCATGTTGAGTGAACATTTCAATCCTTGTAAAGACCAAAGTCAGCTGCCACCATGCCATGCAAACCTTATAGTACATGACATGTTAAATCGGTAACCTCGAAAGGGACTTCTGAGAAGCTATGAGTAAAAGGCACATACAAAATGCCTCTGAGATGAATTCACAAATGAAATGGAAAAGGATAACTGTGTACATCCAAGAAGAATAGTAATTAACAGAAAACAAGAACACTTCTAAATTGAAAGAATCCCTAAAGTAAAAGAAGACCAAAGAAAAAGAAATAAAGATGAGAAGTGAAATGAGGCGGAAATGGTGAGCGACAAGGAGATACACTGAGAAAAAAAGTAGCTAAAGTTAGTGTGTTATTATTTCAGCAAAATTAAGTATATCAATACTGAGAAATATGACTTGAAATAGATTCAGTACCTCAAGCAGAAACATAAACAAATAACATCTGGGTTTTTCTTTTGATAACCAGTATTTTAAATACAAAAATCTAAAAATTTTGTCTTTGTGTAAGAGTTACACATTTATCATACCAATCAATAACAAAAAGGCGCTATAAATACTGTATGGAAATAAATGTCCTAACAGATGTTAACCAGACATCAGTCTTCACCGGTAAGGATTAGATTTGAAGGTGTTTGCAGAGAATTAAAACTTGTTTTTATAACATAACTTAGCAGCTAAGTAGTATAATGAAAATGGGATATTCAAATTATAAGATATAAAATATTAAAGATAGAAGAACATGTTTATTTTTTCAATATAAATATTGTTACAGCTCAGAGAAACAGTATGAAATCTCAGGGCTCATGAAAGGCCACATTCTAGAGATAGTGATTGACAGGTATGGTAATTCCCCTACAGCGTGGTGCCTGTTGTCATGGAGTAGCATGTCTCCTACAGGGTACTACCAGCAGGTTCATGTAGGAAGAGCCAATAGTCCATGTGAGAAACCCCGGAAGGCTAAAGATAGAAGGAAATATTTGTGCCACGTTGAAGAGCAAGTTCACCAGGTGAATTGGCATGTGGCTAGGGTACAACTTCCCATACATATATAAATAATGAAACACACAAAAAATTATCAGAAAAGTATTTTATTATTATTAGAGTCACGATTAGCACTCTCCTCATCAGGAGAGTTTTAGGTTTTTTTCTAGCCCTACTCTATACTTTTTAAACACAGTCTCCAAGTTTCAAAATAAAAGTTTCTTATTTTTAATTCAAATCTCAATTAAAATAAAACAAAAACCGAAAATGTAGAAGTTCCTTATTTTGACCATCTATATATCATACACAACAAAAAGACTGATAAAATTCCACTAAACACAACAGCTAGATCCGTATTCCCGTTACTGCTTAAGCCCATTCCAATAAGGATTTTATACCAAATCTGCCCTTGCCAAGGCTACCTGGGGCCTTCATTTTATTATTTGCAATGGACAATTTTAACTTCACATCCATGTTGGCTTCCTTACATCCTAGATGCACATACAGCCAGATTTTTTCCATCAGATGTGATTTGATCCTCCAAATTCGGAATGCCTTGATGACCTCCTCTTTATCTAAAGATCACTTTAAAAAGCCTGAAGTATTTGGCTCTTCCCTAAATCTTTGGCCAGATGTAATGTCATCCTCCCATTGGCTTTCTTTGTCCAAACTACATTAGCCTTATCTCAGATCTTCAAACAAGTTATATTTCCTGCCTAAGATCTTTCTATGAGTGAGTGAAAGGTGTGACGAAGATAGTTCCTCTTTGCCCCCAAAGGTTTCATTGATCACGCTGATAATGAATTTACTGTTATTTTAATCTCTTACTGTTATACTCAGGCTTAAATTCTCTACCCTACACACTTCAGTTGACATAATTTTAATTTCCACTGTGATGCTTCTCTCTCTTCTGTCAACACTCTCTCCTCACAGGGTTTCATCCAGATCAGGAGTCAGTAACATTTTTGACAAAGAGCCAGATAGTAAATATTGCAGGCTTTGTGTTGCCAAGAGGCAAATTTATGGAACTCTCCCTGCTGAAAAATTTCCCTGTATTTTACATTTTAGACTTATAAATGCCACACGTACTTATAACTCATGAGCCATACAAAAATAGGCGGCAGACCAGATCTGGCTCATGGGCTATAATAGTTTTCCAACCCCTCACCTAGATTCATGACTTTAGGCATGCTCTATAGGCTACGATGATCTAACTCACATCTCTAGCCAAGTCAACTTGTCAGTGCCTACTTGATGTCTCCACTTGGATTCTAACTAGCGTCTTAATTTAAGATTAAAAAATGTAAAATCAATCACACATACGCACCTACCCACACCTCTGTCACTTGCAAACTGCCTCATGTCATCAAGACTTTGCCATATCACTAAAAGTGACCATAATCCCCCATGTCCCTAAATCCAAATACCTTGATATAATTCTTGCTCAGTAAATTCAATCATCTTCAAATCAACTTCCAATCTCAACTGATTTTCTCCAACTTTATTGCTACACTCATAATCCCAACTACCATCATCCTTCAACTGGACAGGTGCAATAGTCAGCTAAATGAACCCCCTTCCTTCACTAGTGTACCCTTCCACAATAGTACACCCTCCTAAGAGCTAACCTCATCGTATCACACATCCATCATACACTTTTCAATGTAGTTAATTTATATTCACATTTTGATATAAGATCTAGATTTGGTCCCTGAGAACACTCATGTAATCTCTCTCCATGCTCTTCCTTCATGGACATTCCAGCCAAACCGGCCTTCTTTTCTTTGTAAGAAACTATCAAGCTCTCTTTTTAAATTACAGAATCTTTATATCTGCCCTTCTTTCTGCTCAGAGCACCCCAGATCTTCAAAGTACCTTCCTCTTTGTCTTCACTCAACTCTCAAATGAAATATTACCTCCTCAGAGAGAAAAATGCTCTGAAATACCTACAGCCAGATCAGTGCCTTCCTCCTTGACAGTTTTACTCAGCCATGTTATCACATGTAATCTTCTTCGTAGTAGTGTACTTTATAGCCCTTCACACCATTGCTTTGTTTAGATATTTGTATGTCTTCCTCCTCTTTCCCTCCTCACTACAGTATAGCCAATTGTGTCTTTGCCTTCTTCACTGCTATATCCCCTAGTGCCTGGTAGGCTTTCTATAAACAGCCATTTATTGACTTATTGACTACATGTATATGCTAATCCTTTTTACTAATTGTTGTTACACTATAAATTTCTCTTCTCCCTCTCTTCGCTTCCCACTTCTCATGTCCCTTGATGCTTCCTACTCAATATTAACATGGACATCATTTTGTGTCTTCAGCATTTCTCTTTTCATTATATTATGATAGGTTAATTTTCCTAAGAAAACACTATTTTGACAGAAGCAAAGCATTAAAGTAAAGCAGCATAGGATCAATTTTTTCCTATTGAAAAGGAAACACCATCTTTCCGAGAAGACAATTCCACCAGGAAACAAAAAAAACACACACATTTCCGGTAAGTCCTAGTTCCCAAGACTTGAAGCCAGTATGTTTTTCCACTTTCAAGTATCCTTGACTGTAGAGATAAAAGGTATCCACTTAGAGATATTGACTCATTACCACTGCCTAAATTTGGTTTCCAGAAACACAACTTAATATGACATCAATGGATGTGATAATCATTTGAAAGTAGCTTTATCAAAATCATCCAACAGAACAAGTTACTTTCCTAATTAGCATCCTCGGTTAAATACCTAAATCTGATGAATAATAAGTTATGCATTATGCTAAATTGCATTGGCTCACTATCTTAGAATGCTTTCAAACTAATTAAAAATGAGATATTCAGTGATGAGAAACATAAAAAGATAAAAACCTATTTCAATCAGTTTAAATTAGAATTTAACATTTCTTCAATACGCTCTTTTGTAGTCAATTGCAAGAGTAATAAAGCAAAATTATTGAGTCTATAATAGTGACCGTTCAAAATTCATAGTGAATTATTAAAAAGAAAACTAAGGTCCCTGCCAACTTTCCACCTCACTTCAAAGCATAGCCAAGGTCATTACAACAGCAAGTAAAAGACTCCACACAATTCCCACTTCTTCGCCTCTATACTGTTACTTCTGGAATCTTCTACTGCTCCAAATTGTGTGTTTGCTCCAGACTCAGCAGTTCTCACCACCTTGTTCTTCCAATTGCCATCTTCTCTGTGCGGCCTTTCTTGACTACCCAGTTAAAAATTATCCTATCAAAATTATCTGATCCCCATCCAGGATTACTTTTCACCATCTAACTTACGATACTTTGCATATTTATGTGGCTCATTGTCTGTTATCTGTCTCCCTAAGTTAGAATGCGAGCTTCATGATGGCAGAGTTTTGGTCAATTTCCTTCACTCAATAATTCCTGACCCAAAGTAAACACTTCATAAGTATTTTTTGAATATACTAATATATAGTCCGAATTATCAAGGAACTTATAAATAAATAAAGACACAACCCAGCATATAGTGCAGCTTGAGAAATGTTGATAGTGTGGTACAGGAGGAGGTATGTAAACTATGAGAAGCAACAGTTAAATAAGAAGCAATCCAGAAAGACACACAGTGTGGGTGACATCTGAGTTAAAGGACAGAAGGTAAGAAGATAACCAGATGGAGAAAAGAGAGGAAGATCTTACAAACAAGCATCAGAAGTTACCATAAGAAAAGCAAGTACAAAATCATCAGAAGAAAAACAATTGCATCCCAGTTATTACCACAAACATAATTAACTATGAAAACCCAGAACAGTTCATGCTTTGATAATGCTAAAGTTGATACGTAGATTAAGATGTGATATAACAATCTGCAAATCTTAGTTTTCAGAAAACCTTTTTAGGCAAGATATGATGATTTAAGGAAGAAAAGTTGCTGATGGATGAGGCATGTTGTCCCTTAAAGACAAACACTATGAAGACTGCGTACAGCCTTTATAATGGAAAGGTGCCACGTTTTTTCTTTTTTAAGTCCTTGGAATCTCAGTTGGCAACTTTGAAATTCATGTGTAATTCATGAGTTTTTTAAAAGAAATGTAATAAGTAACACAAGTGATTCTAGAGCTTGTCTTTAGGCTGAGGTAGATATTGGCATTATAAATTGAAGTGCTAGAAAGGAACAATAAGAATTAAGAATAAGCAGTAATTTCTGCCAAGATCTGTGGCACCCAGTCTCACACATAAGGCTTTTTGGAATCTCTTGGTTTCCAAGGTTCAGGCTCTCATACTTTAGTTTGTACATAAAGGACTTAAGTTATTCTTAAAGCACAGTTTTAGCACTTCACACCAGGAGATGGTTATGAGACTGATCACAGGATAAAGTGAAATAGGATGTGTGCCTACTTGTAGAAGGAACCTCTTTCCTTTTGCCATTCTATTCCTACTTTTCTGGCAGGAAAGTCCTACAAAAAATTTCATATACAGATTAATTTTAAACAATTTACATTATATTTTACTATTAATAGCTTCTAGAATATCTTAGCTTAGGCTGGCCCTGGTGGCTCACACTTGAAATCCCAGAATTTTGGGAGGCTGAAGTGGGCGGATCAACTGAAGTCAGGAGTTTGAGACTAGCCTAGCCAACATGGTCAAACCTAGTCTCTACTAAAAATCCAAAAATTAGCCGGGTGTGGTGATGCGTACCTGTAATCCCAGCTACACAGGAGGCTGAGGCAGGAGAACCATTGAGCCTGGGAGGTGGAGGCCGCAGTGAGCCAAGATTGTGTCACTGCACTCCAGCCTGGGCAACAGAGCAAGACTCTGTCTCACAAAAACAAAAAACAAACAAACAAAAAAAGAGTATCTTAGCTTATATATTTCTCACATCTGATCCTACCACTTTACTTCTTTTTTCCTGTTTATACCAATTATTTCTATTCCTCTTTACATATAGGCAGAAAGATAAGACTAAAATGTGTCATAGACAATGACATCTAGTAAATTGACGTATTCTTCATGTTTAATTCCACAACAGATTTCAAATACAACCAAAATCTCCAAATAAAATCTTAATTCTAAATTGAGTGCTTGTACAGTCTTCAAATATGTTCAAATAGAACATCAAAGCTCAATAAAAATAGTTATATCACTTGGGATGGTGTTTAAAATATTTTTTCCTAAATAAATTCAGCTTCAGAGGATGAGAAAACCTTCGTTAGGAGATGTTTTAAAGAACAAATTAAGTTAAATGTGAAGGAAATCATACTTTATTTTGTTGAATAGTAAGATTTTTTTGTTGCTATTGTGAATTAATGCCATCCAAATATTGAGTGATGTAATTCAATTTAGTAAAAGAAAAAAGTCTAAATTATCAACTTCTTTCCTTATAAAAATGAAATATGCTGTAACTTGCATTTTTTCCATGGCAATGACCCTGATGATCAGAGAGGTTAAAACCTAAAAACATTTAAAATCATCTAATCTAAATTATAAAAAAGAAATCCCTTTCTTCAGAAAAAATAATTTTTTAAGGAAGCACTCATAAACAAATCTCTACTAGTAGATATACAGCATACACATCTCTTACTATCTCCCATGCAGACTGCATAAAAAGGCGTGCTGGCTACTTTTAAGAAAACAACATTCAGATGTCTGGAAAGTATCTGAAATGCATGATTAATCTACACAGATAATTTTCTCAAGAAACCAAATTTTGAAGACAAGTAATTCAAAAGTCTATTGTCTATAAAGTAAATCCGCTGGTATACTTAAACTGCTGTAATCCTTTCTCTGTTTACCTTATAGTGTGCACCTCTCAAGCTATGGGAATGCATGTCTTCTCTAAGAAGAGCTGACTTCTTTTGTAGGAAAAAGCTGTTGGAAATGACTGTTAGGATTTCAAATGTTTGGGAGTGTGTATTCATGTGGGTTTTACGTGTTGAATATTTGCATTTGTAATTTTAAGATGCTTAAATCAAAAACTAAAATGACCTATGCAACATAATTCTGCCATAGGATAAATTAAATTCAATTAAATGTTCCCATACAAATTATTATCTACCACAATGTAAAAATATTTATATATCACAAAGATGTAAGAAACACTGACTTCTATTATACAGCAGAGTTCAATTTCACTACTACTTAGCTTGATGATATTTTAAGGTCATGTCTCTTGGAATACACATTCAATATTCATTGCCAAACGTCTGAGCTCACCTCTCTTGAAGCAATATTCAATTATCAAAGGAAAATAATTTACCAAGCAACCTCACAAAACACAAACTCTAGGTAGCATCAAGGTTTTTCAAAGTGATTATTCCTTACTGGTCGAGATCCTAAGATATTAAAACTCATAGATCACATGATCTGAGATTTTCTAATTGAAAAGCTGTAGCTGTAAACCTTTCATTCAAAGTCGGATACTACTTTCAACTGTCAAAAGAATTATGCAATCACTTAAACTTCTGGAATGAAAGAGAAAATGAAGGGAACAATAAAAGTAACTGAAATGCACTGAGAAATGAACATAAGGAACCAAATGGAGGCAAAGACAGAGAGAGAGAGAGAGAGGGCTGTTTATCTAACCTTCCCTTCTTGAGTGGGTTTTCTCTGATATCTCTAGAGAACAATTGGATGTGTAACAATGAAATACAAAACACAAGATACTGTCTTCGTATAATTACTTGTAATGATTCCAAGATGGCATAATTTGAGAACTTGCTAAATAGGACAACAAAGTGATCTGCTTTTCCAAAATTTTGCCCCTTAGCTTATATATTATTTCATGGTGAAGATCAATAAAACTGAAAATTGGAATTGCCAGATATTATCAGATTTTATTTTTTGAATGCTTAACAGCTGACCCAAAATCTGGTCATAAAAATGGAAGTTAAATTAAATTGTCCTCAAAATTTAAGTTTGCTACATTTGTAAGAACCACTTGCTTCTTCAAAATCTCAAACTTTCTCATATCTAGCAGCAAATTGAAATTAGGAATTTAAGCATGTAAATTCATCATGGAAACCAAATTGATTAAAATTTTCTGTGTATTCATGATAATGTTTAAAATTTTTGCTACATTTAAACCCTAAGTTAGTTACAAAAACCCTAAAATTATGCTTGTTTAAAAACTTGGGCTAACTTGCTTTTGAAAACATACTGACATATTCGTTCCATTCTTCTTATAATTATTTTTTTGTCACTCCCAAGCAGCACACCATTGTATATATCCCCAAAACGGCACTTCTTTGTTAAAGCCATTAGGACAGAAATATTTTTGAGCCAGATGCAATGGCTCATGCCTGTAATGTCAGTACTTTGGGAGGCCTAGGTTAGAGGACTGCTTGAGGATAGGAGTTTGTGACCTGCCTGGGCAACATAGCAAGACCCAGTCTTTACAAATGAAATGAAAATAAAATATAAAATAAACTGGCTGGACAAAGTAGTGCACACCTGTGGTCATAGCTACCAGGAGGCTGAGATGAGAGGACCATATGAACCCAGGAGTCTGGGGCTGAGAATGAGCTATGACTGCACCACTGCACTTCAGCCAGAACTATGGGTTGGTGAGTTAGAAATAAGTTCTCAGTTCTGAATATAATAACTGCTCCTGGCACTCCCCAGAATGAGCTGGGTTTTCTTTTGCCTCTCTATAGTCCCTCTTCCTCAGGAAATACCCCCATGGTTCTGCCCGCTGTGCTATTAATTACACCAATGCTTATTATATGTCAGTTCAGTTTTATCTAGATTCTCCCAAAGTCAGTGCTGAACTTAGTTGTTTGAAAATGTATATATTGTAATAGTTACCAAAAAGACCAAATACCGCTAGATATTTATGCTATTTGTTTTATTTCCATCGTAGGTATATTTCCTTTTAAAATTCATATATATCTTTCTCTAAGGATTGTCTCCGTTTTCAGATGTTAAGCACTTTCTCATGCACACACCACCTAAGCAGCAAAGACAGAGTCCACGTCAGGGAATGTCACATTCAGGATAAGTACCTATTATTCTGTAACTCAGAAGTAGGAAAATGGATGTCCTCAAGCAGATGCTTTTCTTGACAGATACAAAAATTTGACAAGGATCACTGACTGACTTCCAACCCACCATTCATCACTTTTATCTTATTTTGACCCTAAGGGTCCCAGAGGGATAATGGCACTACATTCCTATTTAGAATTCAGATTTCAGATTGCATTTCTTATATCATTGTTTATAAGTAGTGGTTGCACACAGTCGCGATAATACTGTGACATTAATCTACATTCCTCGTTAAATCGATTTTTGTCTTCCGTTTTTGAGCTTAGCTACAATTTCTCACACGGTTTCTCTAGGAAGATTCCTCAATGACTGAAACATTTAGAACATGGTCGATTCATAAATACGACACTGGGATTCCCCAATGACTGAAACATTTTGAACATGGTCCATTCATAAATACGACACTGGGATTCCCCAATGACTGAAACATTTAGAACATGGTCCACTCATAAATACGACACTGGGATTCCCCAATGACTGAAACATTTAGAACATGGTCCATTCATAAATACGACACTGGGATTCCCCAATGACTGAAACTTTTAGAACATGGTCCATTCATAAATATGACATTGGGATTCCCCAATGACTGAAACATTTAGAACATGGTCCATTCATAAATATGACATTGGGATTCCCCAATGATTGAAAAATTTAGAACATGGTCTATTCATAAATATGAAGAGCTTGTGTAGAAAGTATAATTTACTTATCCTATTATGCTTAAGAAATTATGTGAAATAATGTGAAAATAATCTTAAAACATTTGCATGCATATTTGCTGCAAGAGTCATCTTTCATTGATACTTAATCATAATCATGGACATGGTGGGTCCCAATAACCAATATTTAATGCAAGACTGTAAATTTAATAGAGAGAAAACCTTATTTATAAATTTTCATGTGTTCTTTTCTTGACAATAAGGAGCTGTGAGATTTGTATTTTAAAAGATACTTAGTAATAAAAACTTTAATTTTTAAAACTTTTATTTTTAAATTCTGCTTAATTGCATAAAAGTTAAAAGGTAATATTTAATATTTAATGAGGCTTATTGAGCTAAATGATGATATGCAGCTTGGGTTATACTTGCAATTATAAGATTTGCTCATTATACCTAAGCAATCTCCTTCACTCAATCTAGCTACCACTAAGGAAGCAAAATTCCCTGAATCATAGTATCAAAGCATTCCATTATGTTTTCTATTAAGTTGTTTTGTTCTTTGAATCATTGTCTATTTTAATTTATCCTTTTAGAAAGAAAACAAATTACTTAACTTGCATTTCCCACTAGAAGCTTCACTACAGCTAGACTTGGAATTGATTTCAGGCCATTTTTTAATAAATGATGGTCCCTAGTGAAAGATAGAATACTTGAGCCATCAATATTGAGTAAATAAAAGGGTTTGGGTAAATAAGAGAGAAGATACCTATTTTTCTCAAATATTTTAAATATCTAATAACCTATTCCTCATCTAAAACAAGCCACAATTACTGGAAATGATGGTCAGAGGAAGGTATTAGCAACCCTGTGTAATACTACATGTCATGTTGGATCACTATTACAGAGAAACAGTTGTCATGCTGCATTTTAGTAATTCTACACATCACCAGAGAAATAGACAACTCTTATAGCCAAAGAAATCCAACGTAGCTACTGTCTACATATTCTTGTTTTAGACCTTTGGTGAAAAAAACTACTATGTGTATTGAATATATTTTACATTAGTTTTATCACAAAAGAAAAATGAGAATTCTATTAGATGCAAATACAAATTCTGAATGACAGGAAAGAAAAATTAAAATCAAAGCTGATCTTAATTAACAAAATGTATTATCTGCTTACATGTATATACAACTGTTCATATACAAAGGCACAGATGCATTTGTGGTTTTGAAAAAATATCTATTTCATTTCAAATCTTCATTGAACAATATTACATATGGCAAGAAAACTGATCTTTTTGAAGGATCTTTTAAAAAGTGTTAAACTTTATTAGATACTCCAAACTAGCAAAGCTCAACTTCATCACAATTATATAATAACACTGCACACTTTCAATTTTATCTGGAGAAATATATCTATCCCTTGAAATAACTCTGTAAACTTCCTGCTCACAGATTTCATTTCAAGCCTTGAAAATGCAGAAAATCAATGCTGAATATACTTGCCCCGAAAGGAAAAGAAAATTTCAGGGGTGTCAGGATGTTTTATCACATAAAGTACAGAATTGCAATTTGTATATGAGCAGGCAACACACCTCCAAAAATAATACAATACTTATCACAAAATACATTCACAGATACTAGATTTGGCACAAACCACTCCATACAGCTATTGATGAAATCAGTATTGAAAGCCTTATTCCAAAATCTATGGCCCTTTTCTACTCTCCAACTGACATTTCAGGATGCCACAACCTTGCAGCTCCACTCTCTCATTAATTTCCCCTAAATACCCTTGGCAGAAGAACGAGAAACGTCACATTTTTCATTTAATTTCTAAAGAACATCACATCCTTTAAGAATAGGTTCTTGAAATTTTAAAACGTTAAACATAAAAACCCTAAAGAGACAAACATCCAAAAACATAAAAACCCTAAACAGACAAACGTCCAAAAACTTTTCTTCAAAATCACAACAACTTTATATGCTACGTGTTCCTGTAAAATACCACATACACAAACTCACAGGCACACCCACCCACCCAAAACCCACACACTCGAATTTATATGGCCTCGTAATACCTCACATATATATACATGTCACCAAATGCAACAGAGACACACGCATATATATGGCCTCATAATACCTCACATATATATACATATCATCAATTACAACAGAGAAAAGCCAATTTCAGAAACATGGCTTCAATTTTGATGCATTTACTCACACTTAATTCTATTTCAATTTAACTGCAGAGATATTACAATACCCTGTAACAAAAACCTGACGGAAGATTGTAACAAATTGCTTAAACATCAAACCAAACACTAAACATAATTTCATCACAAAGTGAAATTCGCATCCAACTCGCAAAGAATTAGAAAATCCTTGCACTTACCTTGGCCTTGTCCATTCCCCAGATGACCCCAAAACACCACCGTCATCATCAACAGCCCCGGAGCCCACGTCCACATCCTTCTAGTGACACGCTCGTGTCTTCTGGCCATTGCATCTTAAACTCTGCATATTCAGTGGGGTGGATGTGAAAGTACAATAAATTACATTCTTAGAGAAATACACTACGACTCAAATCCCATATCTAATATGCACTGTGCATTTCTGAATTATCCTGCCTACAAGGAGGTACATTTGAAAATCATGCTTCCCTTTAGGGTTGTCATATTGATGATTAATACGAAAGCTCATTCATTTTTAATCTTTAAGCATTCATCTGAATTCCATTTTTAATATCATTTTCCAAAACAGGCCACTTAACCTATGAATGTTAAAAAGTACTCCCGATATACATATTGGAGTTCAGTCAAGCAAAAGCATGGTGTATGGACACTACTTAAGTATAACTTGATATTTAGGCAAATTGATGAAATTAACATACCATGTAATCTCTACATATATACAAAAGGACTTTTCAACACATTTATGTAAGTTTTGCATAAATACCCTTGAAAATATTCTCAAGTTTTAAGTGGTATTCTAATTATGTCAGTAATTTTAACTGAATAAAGAGATGCATCATGTGCAAAAACTAATCTTGTTTACTTAAAATTGAGAGTAAAATTAATTATAGAAGGTACAAAACACTTGTAATTTTGATTTCAGATATATGACCCACAGGAACCTTCATATATACAAATATTATACACATATATGACAATGTATATTTGAATGTTCATTTTGAAACTGCTTTTCATACTGATACATGAAAATACTTAAATGTCCACCAAAGCAAGGTTATTTATTCATACATTTGAATGATATACAGTAGCTCAAAAGAATAAACTTGAGTTGCATGTACTAATATGGATAAGTGTCCAAAATGAATAGTGAAGCAAAACTAGCAAATTTAATAATGATAAGTTCAAAATTACACCTTTCATATGTAAACATGTGCAATAGTTAAAACTATAAATTTTATGTTGCATAAATATATAATACAGTATAATAACGCATAAGAATGAGAAACACCTTCAAGACTAAAGTTAGGAAATTACAAGACTACAATTTAAATGGTTAGTAGGTGGAATTTTAAATCAGAGGTTACTCCTAAATCCCAATTTTTCCACAGTTGACAAAATAACGGAGTTAAGAAAAATAAACTTAATGATTTCCAGAATGAATGCTTTATTCAAAATGCTACGTAATTACAATTCTAATAAACTTGCAAGGGAATCCAGTCACCCAGAAATTTTTTATGCCTTTCTCCTACATCACGAAAGGGGAAGATTTAATTACCAACTTTGCATTACTTAACGTCAGACTCATAGTATCAGAGCTAAAGAGAAATTTAAGAAACACCTAACTCAACCTCTCCATTTTAAATGACCAAATGAGTTGAGAAGGTTACAATGACATTTCTAAGTTCATATGTAAAAACAGAATTTTGATGACAATGACAGTTTAAGTACTAATAAACACTCCTGGAAAAGTTACTGTAATCCAGGTTATTTTACTGTGCTAAATGCCTTACATTCTTTACCCAATTCAGTTTTCACAGAAATCCTATGAACAAAGCACTTCCAAAATTTACCACTTCACAGCTAAGAAAACAAGGCTTAGAGAAATGCTACACGATCCCCTAGTCATGAGGTTAGTAGGTACCACTGTGGAGACTGAGGCAAAACAGGACGATTTCAAAGCCTATGCTCTGAACAAGTAAACACTAAGCAGGAATTTAGTTCTAGATCTCCCAGTTGTAGTCCAATAATCAGCCAAAAAATGGTGCTGAGAAGAGGGGAAAGAAAGATGTCTTGTATGTGGAGCCTCATGTATTTGATCCCAAATACATCTTCATATTGAAAATCATTAGAGCACAAGGCAAAAGAATTATTAGTTTGTTTCTAAAATCATCAACCTTTCCCAAGTTGAACATACAAATATATTTTATCATATATATACTATACGTGTGTATAGCGTGTGTTTATCTAAGTATTCCTGTGGTTTATATATCTGGATGTGGAATTACAAGTGTTTTGTGGTTTATTATTTATTTATTATTATACTTTGAGTTTTGGGGTACATGTGCACAATGTGCAGGTTTGTTACATATGTATCCATGTGCCATGTTGATGTGCTGCACCCATTAACTCGTCATTTAGCATTAGGTGTATCTCCTAATGCTGTCCCTGCCCCCTCCCCCCACCCCACCACAGTCCCCAGAGTGTGATGTTCCCCTTCCTGTGTCCACGTGTTCTCATTGTCTCCCTCTGTTGCTCTGGCTGGAGTCAGTGGTGTGATCATAGCTCACTGCAGACTCCAAGTCCTAGGCTCAAGCGATACTTTTGCCTCGGCCTCTCAAGTAGCTCGGACTACAGGCACGCACCACCATCCCCGGCTAATTTTTTTACAGAGATGGGTCCCACCGTGTTGCTTGACTGGTCTCAGCCTCCTTAAGTCAAGGGATCCTCCCACCTGGACTTCCGAAAGCACTGAGATTACAGGTGTCAGCCACCGTGCGTTTTTTGATTTCTTCAATTAATTTTACTTATACACTTGATTACACAAGATTAATTTTGTGTACATAATGAATCTCTTTTGAGGTTTAAGTTACTGATTAATTAGAGTACCACTTAACAAGCGTGTCATCCCAGCACTTTGGGAGGCTGAAGTGGGCGGCTCACCTGAGGTCAGGCATGAGCCACCGTGCCCGGCTTACACACATTCTTTTCACTCCTGCTTGCAGATCTCTGTTCCCTTCTAATTCCAGTGGAACCACTTTCACTTAGTATCAAAATATCCAGATCCACTCATCAAAGTGTAAATAATCCTCCAGCAAATTACCTTTGCAAATCTATTTTTATGTAATATTTCCTTAACTTCTTCTTACCTACATCCAGTAGTCATTTTACAAGGCAGAATTTTTTCTATTTTATATAGAACTGAGGCAGTATTTGAAAAAAATCTCAAAACACTCTTCAGGAAGGACTGGCATCTAAAACACCAGTTCCAATATATATTTCAGTAACATTTTAAAGGACAGATGCTTTTCAAAATGTTATTATAATTTAAAAAAATGTAACCTTCCTCTCTGAGTTCATGTTTATGGAAAACTAGTATTTCATAAATGCCAAGTTACTATGATGTATTATCTAAATGCTGCCCCTGCCATTCTATAAATACAAAAATCATAACCTTCTAACTAACTTTGGTATTAGTCAACAACTGTGCTGATGAAAAGTAAAATCAATTCATTTAAAATAATTTTCCATGAACAAAATCAAGTAACTTGTAAGTAGTATGGTAGATGAACCAAAAAATAAAGTAACATTAACCAGAAAGACATGCCATGGACTTCTCTAATCTTTTTTTGGAACACCCTTTTCATGCATATGAAAATAAAAATTAAATATAAAATACCTACTTTATGTATGTACTTTTACTTGTGTCTATTGTTCTTTAAAGATTAAAATAACTCCTAAAGCCTGGATAGCTGAGCCCATTGTGCTCTTCTGCCCATAAAATAGATCGGATGTGCAGTGAAAGAGGTAAAACTTAGGCTTTCAGGTTAGTTATGACGATGGAAACACAATTCTATTCAATAGTGTTCATCTTGGTCTTTCAAATGTTTAAGGTCACAAGGCAAAAGAGAACAGACTTTAAGAATGTTCGTGTATTACTTCTCGTCTTACCCAATAGCTACATTAGTTCAATTAGGCCAGTGTTTTGGAGTAAACAGCACTGTGAAATGTGTCGTGGAGTCCGGAGGCTCCACCACCTACCTCCATGTAGTTGTTCTGTCCGATGGAGCCTAGAGTAATACCTTAGGAGATGCATTACATCTACAGGTACCAACCAGGAAGGGTAGTCTTGAATTAAATGGCTTTAGAACACGTTATAAGAGCAAATCGAAGCTTCTAGGTATTAGAACCACTTCAATCACAGAGCGTCTCTGGGTTCTATCTGTGGCCAGCATCAAGTATCTGTCTGCCCTCCCCGAATGCTTTCTCTCATCATGTGGATCTTCTAGATGGTCTTATTCTTCCCCAGCCAGCCAACTTGATCAACAAGCCTAGGTATATTAGATATGTATAAAGTTGGTTCTTAAATAAAGTCCATTTCTGTATCTAGGTAAGTAATGTCTTCAGACTTACAATTTCATTGATATCTAGAAAGAGTGACTCTAGTTAGCTTCTAGTGTCAGTTTTTCTAGCAGCTTCTTTAAAAACAAAAATCCTCTCTGGAACAAAGCTTCCTTGCAAGTATTGCTGTTGGCAATAGTCCTCTTTACTGAAATGCTTATCCGGTGAAACTTGCGCTGTGCCAGTGAGCCTGCAGGTTGATGGTCCTTTTGTTCAACTTCTCCATTATAAAGCAACCTCTCTGATCACCCTTTTAAAACTAAAGACCAAAGAATCAAATGAGATCAGGAAGTGACCAGAGCTCACAGGTCATCAACTCCTCTTCTTAGCATATTATAGCACACAGTCTAAGCCCGAAAAACACAGCAGAACCCATTACAGCTCTCGAGTTCCAGTTATTAACATTGATTTTTTCCAATGGGAAATTTTCATTAGAAGCTATCACAGGACTCACATTCAGTAATAACTTAGATTAGGATACATACTGGAGCCTTTGTCCTTAGAGTAGGTGCCACTGAGTCACTATTAAAAGGAGTCTTTTTGATCTTAGTAAATTCTCACAGGGCTTATCTCAGTCTAAACTGTAACTGGCCTTTACTAGTGATGTCATGTGTAGTTCAAATTAATATTGTAATGTATATAAATTGTATATATAGGTATAATACATGCATGTATTTACAATTATTTATTTTATTTTATTTTTTAATAAGATAAAAGTTAGAGGTTAAAATATGACTCTAGGCCATTGTGCTTTAGAATGAAGAGCACAGACATGGGTTGGAAATGTAAATTTTGGCCCAATTTAATTTCTGTGACAAATTCATTAATGTCTTCAAGGTTCAGGCTCTATGTATGAGACAAATGAAAACAGCTCTAAGATTCCTGAAAACCCTAAAATATTAAAATTCCACTCTGCCATTAGTTCAGATAAATCATTTGCCAATTTGCCCCACAAGAACCAGGCATCTTTAAATGGTAACATAACATGCACTTCTCTCTCCCAAAGTGTGGTGCATAAACGTTCTGCTTCTCAATAACACAGGATGCCTGCTAAAATGTGCTGTCAGGGGGATTAGTAAGGAAATGTTGTATCAAAACTTCTGCAGATGTGGCCCTGAAATACACATTGTAATAAATCCTCCAGGCCTCTCAAGTTAGGAATAACTGGTTTATAAAATTGTACTTACTTAAAAATTATAGATAAACAGATTTCACCGTAACCCATTCTTTCTGTTCTGAATGAAATAAGGCTCTATATTCAGACTGAATTTTCAGTGAAAAACAACTTAAAATAGTGACAAATCATCTATAAGTTTAAATGAATATAACTAGGAGACCTGAAAACTCAGGTTTAGCAGTCATCTTCCAACAGTTTGAGAGCCCACAGGAGCCACAGAGCCCTCATGTCTCTCCAGAGAAGCAGGGTGATTCTTCCCCCTAAACACCATGCAATTCTTGAAGTGAGTGAAAGCATCCCTGCTCACACTGATACCCTCTCAAGTGAACTCAAAGTTAAGCCATCTCCAGCCAGACCAGATATCCTGGCCCATATCTCATTCATTAATATATGTTGAGAAGCCTTTGTTTCTTGGAAACTACATGAAGTGAATAGGCTGTGGACTCCACTGGACATAGTGGTCTATATTTAACCAATTCCCTTCACACATATGTATCAGATGCTCTCTTAGTTACGGAGCTGCAGTGGTGAATAAGAAAGCCACAGTCCTGTACTCCCAGGGTTTCAATTCTGAAGACGAAGACAGGCACAGAAACCCAACTGAGCAAAGAGAAGAGATTATTACAAAATGTGTTCACATGCAAAGTGAAGCAAGGGACTGAATATACAACAAGGGTTTTGGGGCGAACATTAGATACAATCTTAATTCAGATTATATAAGATTCATACATATAATTTTTATATATAGATATACTAATTTGGGCCGGGCGTGGTGGCTTATGCCTGTAATCCCAGCATTTTGGGAGGCCAAGGCGGATGGATCACTTCAGTCCAGGAGTTTCAGACCAGTCTGATCAACATGGCAAAACCCCATCTCTACTAAAAATAAAAAAGTTAGCCGGGTGTAGTGGTGTGCGCTTGTAGTCCCAGCTACTCAGGAGGCTGAGAAAGGAAAACTGCTTGAACCCAGGAGGCAGAGGTTTCAGTGAGCCAAGATTGTGCCACTGCACTCCAGCCTGGGTGACACAGCAAGACCCTGTCTCAAAAGAAAAAGAAAAAAAGAAATATTAATTTGGATTATACAGATTCTAACCACTTCTTTCAAGTGAGAATATTTAAGGTAAGACCTGAGAATAAAAAGAGTTAGCTTTTCATACACTACAGAAAGATTCGTCTTTTAGGAAAAACCCCCAGTGTTCATGGACCCTAATATATGAGCAAGATCTTGGCATGTAGAAGAAACCTGTGAATTGGATGAAATGAAAAACTGAAAAGTAGGAATCTGGATGAAGTACAGAAGGGAGAAAGACTAATGTGAGACGTGGCTGAAAGAGAAGGATATGTGAAACAGTACAGGTCTTCATTAGTAATGATGAGGAACATAAATGTTAGTCCAAGTACACCAGAAAAGTGGGAGAGTTGGAAACTGAAAGACATGTGAAGAGATCACTTTGGTTTCTCTGTAGCTAACAGGGTGTAGGAGATTAAGAATTAAAGTAGGTTGACTAAGGATGACCTAAGAAAATAAGCATAGGTAAGAAAATATGTGGCTCTGGCTAGGCTGGGGACATTGGAAATCAAAAGAGGTGGAGGAAATTACAGATGTATTTGGAACCAAAATATTTTTTAAATGAATGTTGAATTGGATATTGTCAGAATATTGAGGAAGGGCCAAAAATGACTTATAAGCGTCTAGCATGGCTGGCAGTGCCACTTACTGACATGTGGGAAACCAGGACATGTTACCTCTGAATTATTCGAGTGCTATTGTCATGTAAATCATCAACTCCCAGAATAAAGGTCTGGGCCAAACTCTAAGACTGGAAATTATGAGCTGTTTAGTAGTGTTTAGAGCTTAGAGAGAGTATGTGTGTGGAGAGAAAAGAAGAGCAATTAGGACAGAACCCTTAGAAACATCAATATTTAAAATTTGGGAAGAGAAACAGAAACAAATAAATTGTGGGAAAATGAAGCTCAGGGTAGTTGCAAGGGAATGCTAAAAATGAACTATGGCATTTGAGGAGGAAAACGTGGAAACTGAAAGCAAGAGAGTACGGATGGATCGTGAGGGAGCAGCAGCAGCTGTGTCCTAAGAAGAGTCTCAGTGAAAATGAAGGGTTGTAGGAATGAGGACATCTGGGCCAACGAGCTGGCAAGGAGTGATGTCCAGGAGGCAGAATATTTGCATCTAGATCCTGGTGGTATATACCCTTATAGAAAATGTTTCAGATTTGATGACAATAAAGTGGAGGAAAGAAAAAAAGTAATGGAAATAAAGATGTCAAAAAACGGGGAACCGAGGTTTGTACTGGTCCTTTCACGTGAAAGCTGAGCCACTAAAATGATGGCTGAACTTGCCTGAAGATGATATTGAGCAAAAGATCTACAGCCTTAAATAAATGGCAAGAGGCCAGGTGCAGTGGATCATGCCTGTAATCCCAGAACTTTGGGGGGCTGAGGCAGGCATATCACCTGAGGTCAGGAGTTCGAGACCAGCCTGGCCAACATGGCGAAACCCCGTCTCTACCAAAAATACAAAAATTAGCTGGGTGTGGTGGTATGCACCTGTAATCCCAGTTACTCAGGAACCTGAGGCAGGAGAATCACTTGAAACCGGGAGGAGGAGGTTGCAGTGAGCCGAGATCACACCATTACACTCCAGCATGGGTGACAGAGCAAGACTCCATCTCAAAAAAAAAAAAAAATAAGACCAGAGTGCCCAGGAGGGAGGTCTGTTGATGATGGTAATACCAAAGGGGCATGGCCGATATTTCCAAGGGGTTTGAGTTTCAAAGGAACAGTCTAATTTGCAAGGAGCGGAGAAATTAACAGTCTAGAAGTTGTAACGGGAACCAAGAACAACCACCTCGGCTTCCAGCCATAGGTATGTGGAGGGTGAGAAAAAGACCTGTCTCAATTTATGAAAGCTAGAGGAAAAACTGCACTTTAGTATCAACCAACTTTTGTTTTAAGATAATTACAAACCAATATGGAACTTAGCAAGAGTCAATTTTGACAGTTTCCTGCAGCTTAGTAAATTCTGCACAAAATTAAGATTTAACACAAAAGTAGAGAAAAATTTTAATGGCATAGCACATTTCTTCACAATTCCTTAAACCAAATAATTCCCTGTTCTTCTAACTCTCACCTTACACTATCAACTAGGCTTCTTATTCAATGAACGGTTTAAGTCTACTAAGACACACACACACACACACACACACGTCTTATCCAGCTGCAGATCTCATTTTTGAAGGTACATTGAAAGTACACAGATCATTCTATAATCATCAACTATGAAGATTGTGAGCAACTGGAACAAGTATTCTTGGAAAAGAAGTTTCCTGTGTATAAGAAAAAAAAGAGTCCAACTCTGGGAACTGACTTGGCTGAGTCATCATTATATGCCACTGGCAAGAAATCAAGAAGTAACTCAGGACTGATAAACTTTGTTAAAGGAAATGGAAACAGCCTATCTGTGAGGCTTAATTCTTGATAATCTGGCCAAGATATAGCATCTGGATAAGAGTTCACTGACTCAACTAAATTTGTGAAGGTGAAGTACTTGTTAAAATGAAAGATCTATTTAGAGAGAAATAAGTAGACATAATGTCTGCACTATGGATAGGTGTATACCTGTTTTTTGCAAAAACAGTTTGTATCTTTGAAATGCTGGTTTGCCCTGGACAGAGCTAACTTAAATAGAGACCTGGCGCGGTGGTTCATGCCTGTAATCCCAGCACTTTGGGAGGCCGAGGAGGGTGGATCATGAGGTCAGGAGATCGAGACCATCCTGGCTAACACGGTGAAACCCCGTCTGTACTAAAAATGCAAAAAATTAGCCGGGCATGGTGGCGGGCACCTGTAGTCCCAGCTACTCTGGAGGCTGAGGCAGGAGAATGGTGTGAACCCGGGAGGCGGAGCTTGCAGTGAGCCGAGATCGCGCCACTGCACTCCAGCTGGGTGACAGAGAGAAACTCCGTCCCCAAAATATATATATATAGTTTTTTTATATATATATGTATATATACCCAAAGGATTATAAGTCATGCTGCTATAAAGACACATGCACACGTATGTTTATCGTGGCACTATTCACAATAGCAAAGACTTGGAACCAACCCAAACGTCCAACGATGATAGACTGGATTAAGAAAATGTGGCTGGATACATATGTAACAAACCTGCACATTGTGCATATGTACCCTAAAACCTAAAGTATAATAAAAAAAAAAGAAAATGTGGCACATATACACCATGGAATACTATGCAGCCATAAAAAAGGATGAGTTCATGTCCTTTGTAGACACATGGATGAAGCTGGAAACCATAATTCTCAGCAAACTATCACAAGGACAAAAAAAACCAAACGCTGCATGTTCTCACTCATAGGTGTGAATTGAACAATGAGAACACATGGACCCAGGAAGGGGAACATCACACTCCGGGGCCTGTCATGGGGTGGGGTGAGGGGGAGGGACAGCATTTGGAGATATACCTAATGTAAATGATGAGTTACTGGGTGCAGCACACCAACATGGCACATGTATACATATGTAACAAACCTGCACGTTGTGCACATGTGTCCTAGAACTTAAAGTATATATATATATATATATATATATATATATATATATAAATATAAAGAGAAAACCATTAAAGAAAGGCTATAATACACAGGAACACACAGACATACATACACCTGTGTGTCTATATCTTCAGTTATCACAATTTTTCTATACAGACTCCACACGAGACAAACATGTTACATTTTATGAGAAACTATAAGTGGAAAGAGGAGAATTTGTGAAATCAATATAGAATGTTCCTTGTTTAGCATAATTCTAACTGTTTCTCATTAGAGGTCTGAGTATCAATCTGTATTATATGTGGCCATGCTGGCATTTGGGAAATTCCACAAGAAACTTTTTAAATATGAATTTGGAAAAGGGAAAAGGATTTTTAAAGTGTCTTTTTTTGTTCTGCATTCTATGTGGAACATCTATTTTGTGCTAACTGCTCGTGTTAGCTTGTGATTGCCTGTGACTATGTGGAAGATATACTTTACGTGACTATGTGAGCAATAGTCTTAAAGTTAAGAAATCTAAAATTTGGTTGGTTTAGTTGCTAATTAGGTAAATTACCTTGTAATGGTTACTTAACCTCTCAAAGATTAATTATCTTCAGTGGTACATTGAAGGTTCCATTCATATTGATTTTAGTAGACTTATCCTACTAAAAAGTAAATTTAACAGAAATTATTCTAGACCTCATTATTTCAGGAGACCCCACCCCAGCTTTTATTCCTAACTTCAAGAAATGCAGAGAAATTTAAAAATTCGATGTTCTCCCAATTCAACAGAATATAACTGAACTAAATCGATTTATGTATAATTCATTATTTCAACCTTTAACGCTATATCCGAGCGGTTTGTTTTCACCATAAAGTTATAGCTGTTTAGGCCAATAATTAAAGAGGACCTTGATAGAGAATGACAAGAGAGGATGATCACCCTATTGTCTATCTTCCAGCTGTTTTCAATGCCCTGAAGTTTTATTCACACCCAAATATTAGAATCTTATCTGAGAGAGCGTACTCAAATGATGAATCATGCTAATTTCTCAAGAAAAGTGTTACAGAATAATAAATGCCTTTCTGGTCAAAGCACTGATGCTCTGGAAATAATCTTTATCCAAATGAGGTACAGGAATTGTTAGGACTATTAAAAGTTTGTATATGATATCTGCCAGGTTCGACTGAGCTTCACTTAAAATCTACCATATTAGGGCCAAGTGTAATGACTCAAATTAGTGAACTTAAAAATTGTTTTAAAATGTTTCCTGGAGACATTTCAAATATTGCTCTCTGATTTATCACTGTTACTTTTGCTGAATTCAATTTGATGCCAAGATTTATTCAGATTAATCAAATGCCATAAACTCTGATACCTAATGTTCCTTAACACCTTAAGAACTTTTAAACAGATCAAATGTTGAAGATACGCTTTTAGTGAAACTGTACCTAAGCACATGAATTCTATTGAATATAGCTTTTTAGAAGACTAACAAAGAAAGAAGACTTAGGAAATTCGGAAACATTTTTTAAACCTTCTAGAGGGAATTAAACTACTGAAAAATAATTTCAATTGGTGAATCTAATGGCATTAATCAGAAGATAAGAAAAAAGTAACCATAAAACTTTATGGGGGTAATATTTGCTATGAGGATCAGGAAAAACAACTAATGGATATTAGGCTTAATATCTGGGTGATGAAATAAACTGTACAACCAATCCCATGGCATAAGCTTACCTCTGTAACAAACCTACACTTGTACCCCTGAACTTAAAAGTTAAAATTTAAATAAATAACGTTGTGCTATTAATTTCAACCAGAGCCTTTCCAAGGTGCAGGGAACTTTTGAGAATTTTATTTCTTGCAAAAGGAAACTTGATTCCTTGCTTAGGGCCTTCCTAGGAAAACCTCTATTCTTTGGAGAAGCATCATACTCCTACAAGGTTTAAGGACCATCATATTTGTCAGACTTTTTTTCTGTTTTACTGTGAGCAGTTTACAGAACATAAAGAAAAATCAAATCCGAAGGTGCACTACACGTGTTTTATCAAAAGGAACATTTTTGTGTACTTTTAAGAAAATACGACAAATTGAGTTTTCTGACCTATTACCAAGTTAGACATCTTGAGTGAATTGAATCTGTTGTAATCCTGTTTGGTTTTCATCCCATGGCTCTGGAAAACTGACATTTATCTCCAATTTTTCAACTCTGCTTCTTTCCAGTACCTCATCTATACGACTATTATAGTACTTTTCATCTGCTTCTACCACTACACTATGGCTGCATTACTTTTAACACAGTGTCCCACATGTTACCCATTTCTACCTTATATAAAGAGTAGAAATTGAATTGTAATTGAGTATCCAGTTGCCTCATATTCAGGTCTTCAACTGAAATAACTCCAGCTATCTCAAAACTTCAACCCTCTCTGGAAGTATTGGACCAAATTATCCCAGATTATAGCACTCTCAGGCTAAAATTACTAATGCTTCTATAGTTTCAGAGACTGTATCAGGTTATTCAACACAACATTCCATGCACCATTCCAGCCTCATATAATCAGAGGACACTTAGACGACTTTAATAGACTTCAAAAGACACCCTCCTCTTTTACTTATATATATATTTATTTATCTATTTATTTAATGGAGACAAGGTCTCACTCTGTCACCCAGACTGGAGCGCAGTGGCATAATCACGGTCCACCGCAGCCTGCACCTGCCGGGCTCCGATCCTTCCACCGCAGCCTCCTGAGTGGCTGGGACCACAGGCGCCGCCACCACGTCTGCCTGGTTTTTGTATTTTTGTGGAGATGGGGTTTCACATGTTGCCCAGGCTGATCTGAGACTCCTGGGCTCAAGAGATCCACCTGCCCCGGCCTCCCAAAGTGCTGGGATTACATGAACGAGCCATTGTGCCCAGCCGGTCCCGCCCGGTTTTTAACCTTCGTACTGTTTATATAATCATCCTTCACAAAATAGAACACTTCATTACTCGATGGTTCTCATTATTCTAATATGAAGAACTATATTAAGAAAATAAATTCCTGGCCGGGCGCGGTGGCTCACACTTGTAATCCCAGCACTTTGGGAGGCCGAGGCGGGCGGATCACGAGGTCAGGAGATCGAGACCACGGTGAAACCCCGTCTCTACTAAAAATACAGAAAATTAGCCGGCGTGGTGGCGGCGCCTGTAGTCCCAGCTACTCGGGAGGCTGAGGCAGGAGAATGGCGGGAACCCGGGAGGCAGAGCATGCAGTGAGCCGAGATCGCGCCACTGCACTCCAGCCTGGGCGACAGAGCCAGACTCCAGCTCAGACAAAAAAATAAATCAATAAATTTCCAATATTTCCTAGCATATCCAATTTAATTCTATACATCACATAAAAATAAAAGCCGTCTTACTGTGTTAGTTTCTTACTGCTGTTACAGTAAATTAACATAAACTCAGAGGCTTAAAACAACACATTTTTTTTCTTTATACTTCTGGGGGTCAGAAGTCCAAAATGGGTCTTAGTGTGCTAAAATCAAGGTATCATCAAGTGTATATTTTGTCTAGAGATTCCAGGAGAGAATTCACCAGGTTTGAGGGGTCACATGTATCCCTGAGCTCTTGGCCTCTGCACATCTTGGACACAGCACATCACTTCAGCCTCGGCTCCAGTTTACCCAAGCTCTTCTGCTCACTCTGGTCTCTCCGCCTTCCTGTCTGAAGGTTCTTTGTGACTACAGTGGGCCCACCTAGATAATTCAGGATAATCGCTCCAGTTTAAGGTGAGGTGATTAGCAATCTTAATTCCACCTCTAACCATAATGCTTCCATGCTGCCTAACAACACATTCAAAAGGTCATCCTGCTAAGGGTCATTATTCTACCTACACACTAAGTGACTGAGAAAAAGTAAAGTTATCTATCATGCCTTACCTATGGCGAGGAAATAATAACTTATAATGATTTATCTACGAAAACCTGTTTTTAAAAGCTTTGGTCCTAGTCTATTGATTAAAGTTTTGGTATATTCCAGATAAATTTCATGTCCTTGATGCTAACACATTGTGCACAGTAGATGGCCTTTTTAAAATAGTACTGCATAAAGGAATATTTAAGGTTGTCTGGACAATAGAAAAGGAACTTTAGTTGCTATGCCACAAAAGGCCGGATTTCTGCACATTACACCTCCTACCAGTGCACACATGTGCCAAACTCCTTCCTGAAAGCCTGGTTTATGTTTCCTATGTGCTTAGCAATAGTTTTACTCTCACGACTGTTTATATTAAGTCCTATTTTTTAAAGCATATCCTCATTTGTTTGTTTTCCTGAGCCTCTGAACTGGATTTCATCTGGTATGTATTGCACAGGTTTGCACACTTGATTGTACGCTACCTAAAAGCATCCTCTTGTGTTCTGGACACGGTTATTTTTCTCCATGGTAAGGTGATAAGTGACTTCTCTGAGGACTTGCCACCTTAGAATGCAGTGGTGACATCACCTGCTCAGGCTCTGTCTGCAATGTGGAATTTAGTATTTTCCAACTTCTGGTCTAACTTGAACTTCATAATTAAGCAGAGCCGCCTTTTGAGGGAACAGTAGGGTGTCTGCCCCTAAACGTCTGTGTAAATGCAGAGACACATTTGGGAACATAACTGACTTTTACGTACAGAAGCCAGATGCATTTCATGACCATGCATGCTTAGGGAAGCAAGTTCATCTCATCTATCACAATAAGCATCTGTGCCACTAAATTCCACTGCAGGATACTTTTCACACTTAGACAACAAAACATTTAAGGAAATAAAAGCTCTTTCCAATAAAAATGTGCATCAAATACTGTGTGTATGTTTAAAAAAAAACCTTCCTCTATAAGATAAGGCCACAGGAACTACTAAAAAAGCATTCTTGAAATACATTTTCTGATAGGAATCTAGGCCCTTGCCTTATATAAGATTTAAGGAAAGTGATGTGTGTGTCTTTATACTTGAAAGGCTGTTTTCAACAGCAAAGGGTATGCTTTGAGGTATCAATATAGTTTTGAGAATGCAAAAGTTTAAAAGAAATGGAATGCATATTCTCCAGGTATGAATATGCAATTGTCATTATTTTCCTACCATCTACTAGATTAGAAACAGAAGAAAAATTATGGAAATGTCTGTTTTCCCTCAATAGGAGTACCTATTTATTAAAGTTAATTAATTACTATTCTTTAAACATTTTCAAAATAGACTCATAAGTGACAACTTTCAGAGAAAACAAGGGTTTTTGGATGTAAATATTTACTTATAACATGGATAAAATAATTTTGTTAAATATTAACTCCATATTCATAATGTTCTCTATTGTTTTTGCATTTTGTTTAACAATAGAGAATCTAAGACATTTAGTGTTCATGAGTTTCATACAGTTTCCTGTCAATGTACTTTGTCTTTTTTTTATTGGACTACTAATCATTTATTTATGATTTGTTGGAACTACTCATATTTTAAATATGTCAAGTGAACTGCAAGCACTTGTTGCTGATTTGATATTTGCTTTTTACACATATTCATTGTATCCTCTGAAAAAGAAAAGTTTTATATTTTAACAAATTCCAATCCATAAATTTTTTTTTAAATTTTCTGTTATTGGTTAGGGCTATGTTTGGATATTTAATTTTAACCGTAATGTTGCAAGTGATATTTGTCTATGGTATTTTTTCTTTATATTTTGGAAAAGTGTATTTGACATCCACTATGGAATTAATATTTATTAATGACATATTATACCTTTGTGCAACTATAAAATACATATAGCCAATTATCTGAACACCATTTTATGAACTGTTTATCACTTATCCACTGATTTGAAACACTATCTTTATCATATATTGGATTTTAGGTTTATCGAGATTATGTAACATGAAATTATTTAATTATGAAATTATGTGAATTCAAGCATGACAGTCAGCTCTTCTTCCCCACCACTACCCTGTAAAAGGATGGATGGAATAATTGCTTCCCTATGGCTTAAGTGTATGAGAGGTATACAACATGGTCTTGATGAAGTGGGAACTACACAGAAACTGTTTTTGGTCCTGAAATGTACTCCAGCTTTACCAATTTGTTCTACACATATACCATTGAGAGTAGAAGCTGAATTTTGCTAATGATTATATTTACACTACTTAACATTGTGCCAGATACTGAGTAGATGCTTAGAAACATGTTTAATGACTTGTTTTATTGATAGAGACCTAATTATCTGCTGTAGTGGTGCTATCTCATTCAGAATCATTTTGACCAGCCTTTCTCCATCATGAATAAAACACTTATTTACACACTTGTGTACATGCACATGTGCATAGAAACACACACACCCTTTGCAGAGACAAACTGCATCGAAAGCATGTACAAACATTATAGTATTTTTGTTGATTCTGACCTGATTCTGATTCTATTGTATACATTTTCATTCTGATCACAATAACAATAAAAATAGAAAACTATAAGTTGTGAAGCTGGAAGATGCAGAACATGAAAGATCGAATTACCAATTTTTTTTTCTATTTTCTTTAGTTGGCTGCTGATAAAATCAGAAAAGAAATGGACACAAAAATGAAAGTATGCAATGTGTGTGCGTGTGTGTGTGTGTGTATCACATGCACTCGTTTCCATGATGTACATATGGAATTTCATAACCAGCCAAACTAAGCTTCATAAGTGAATGAGAAATAAAATCCTTTACAGACAAGCAGATGCTGACAGATTTAGTCACCATCAGACCTGCCTTCCAAGAGCTCCTAAAGGAAGCACTAAACATGGAAAGGAAAAACCAGTACCAGCCTCTGCAAAAACACACCAAAATATATAAACCAATGAAACTAGGAAGAAACTGCTTCAACTAATGTGCAGAATAACCAGCTAACATCATGATGACAGGACCAAATTCACACATAACAATATTAACGGTAAATATAAATGAGCTAAATGCCCCAATTAAAAGACATACACTGGCAAATTGGATAAAGAGTCAATACCCACAGGTGTGCTGTATTCAGGAGACACATCTCACTTGCAAGGTCACACATAGGCTCAAAATAAAGGGATGGAGGAATATTTACCAAGCAAATGGAAAGAAAGAAAAAAAAAGCAGGAGTTGCAATCCTAGTCTCTAATAAAACAGACTTTAAACCAACAAGGATAAAAAAGGACAAAGAAGGGCATTACATAGTAGTAAAGGGATCAATGCAACAAGAAGAGCTAAGTATCCTAAATATATATATATGCCAAATACAGGAGCACCAGGATTCATAAAACGAGTTCCTAGAGACCTACAAGGAGACTTAGACTCCCACACAATAATAGTGGGAAACTTTAACAACCCACTATCAATATTAGACAGATCAACAAGAAAGGAAATTAACAAGGATATTCAGACTTGAACTCAGCTCTGGTCCAAGTGGACCTAATAGATACCTACAGAACTCTCCACCCCAAATCAACAGAATATACATTCTTCTCAGCACCACATAGCACTTATTCTAAAATCAACCACATAATTGGAAGTAAAACACTCCTCAGCAAATGCAAAAGAATGAAAATCATAACAAACAATCTCTCACACCACAGTGTAATCAAATTAGAACTCAGAATTAAGAAGCTCACTCAAAACTGCACAACTACATGGAAACTGAACAACCTGCTTATGAATGACTACTGGGTAAATAGCAAAATTAAGGCAGAAATAAATAAGTTCTTTGAAACCAATGAGAACAAAGACACAACATATCAGAATTTCTGGGATACAGTTAAAACAGTGTTTAGAGGGAAATTTACAGCATTAAATGTCCACATTAGAAAGTGGGAAAGATCTAAAATAGACACCCTAACATCACAATCAAAAGAAGCAATGGAAAACACATTAAAAACCTAGTATAAAACAAGAAATAACTAAGATCACAGCAGAACCGAATGGGAGAGAAACACAAAAAAACCTTCAAAAAAAAATCAATGAATCTAGGAGTGGGTTTTTTGAAAAGATTAACAAAATAGATAGACCGGTAGCCAGACTAACAAGGAAGAAAAGAGAGAAAGATCAAATAGACACATTAAAAAACGATAAAGGGGATATCACCACTGATCCCACAGAAATACAAACTATTATTAGAGAATACTGTAAACACCTCTACACAAACTAGAAAATCTAGAAGAAATGGATAAAGTCCTGGACACATACACCCTCCCAAGACTAAAGCAGGAAGAAGTCAAATCCCTGAATAGACCAATAACAAGTTCTGAAATTGACTCAGTAATTACTAGCCTACCAACCAAAAAAAGCCCAGGACCAGATGTCTTCACAGCCGAGTTCTACCAGAGGTACAAAGAGGAGCTGGTACCATTCCTTCTGAAACTATTCTGAACAATAGAAAAAGAAAGACTCCTCCCTAAATCATTTTATGAGGCCAGCATCACTCTGATTCCAAAACCTGGCGGAGACCCAATAGAAAAAGAAAATTTCAGGCCAATATCACTGATGAATATCGATGCGAAAATCCTGAATAAAATACTGGCAAGAGAATCCAGCAGCACATCAAAAACTTATCCACCACGATCAAGTTGGCTTCATGCCTGGCATGAAAGGCTGGTTCAACATATGCAAATCAATAAACATAATCCATCACATAAACAGAACCAATGACAAAAACCACATGATTATCTCAATAGATGCAGAAAAGGCCTTCAATAAAATTCAACACCCCTCATACTAAAAACTCTCAATAAACTAGGTATTGATGGAACATATCTCACAAAAATAAGAGCTATTTATGACAAATGCATAGCTAATATCATGCTAAATGGCCGAAAGCTGGAAGCATTACCTTTGAAAACTGGCCCAAGAGTAGGATGCCCTCTCTCCCCACTCTTATCAACATAGTATTGGAAGTTCTGGCCAGGGCAATCGAGTAAGAGAAAGAAATAAAAGCATGCAAATAGGAAGAGAGGAAATCAAATTGTCTCTGTCTGCAGATGACATGATTGTATATTTACAAAACGCCACCACCTCAGCCCAAAAATTCCTTAACCTGATAAGCAACTTTGGCAAAGTCTCAGGATATAAAATTAATGTGCAAAAATCACAATCATTCTTATATACCAATAACAGACAAGCAGAGAGCCAAATCATTAGTAAACTCCCATTCACAATTGCTATAAAGAAAACAAAATACCTAGGAATACAACCTACAAGGGATGTGAAGGACCTCTTCAAAGAAAACTACAAACCAGAGCTCAAGGAAATGACAGGACACAAACATATAGAGAAACACTCCATCCTCATGGATAGGAAGACTCAATATCATGAAAATGGCCATATTGCCCAAAGTAATTTATAGATTCAATGCTATTCCCATCAAGCTACCATTGACTTTCTTCACAGAACTAGAAAAAAACTATGTTAAATTTCATATGGAAGCAAAAAAGAGCCTGTGGATCCAAGGCTAACCTAAGCAAAAAGAACAAAGCTGGAGGCATGACGCTGCCTGACTTCAAACTATATTACAAAGCTAAAGTAACCAAAACAGCATGGTGCTAATACCATAACAGATATATAGACCAATGAAACAGAATAGAGGCCTCAGAAATAACACCACACATCTACAACAATCTGATCTTCAACAAACCTGACAAAAGCAAGCAATGGGGAAAGGATTCCCTATGTAATTAATGGCGCTGGGAAAACTGGGTAGCCATATGCAGAAAAGAGAAACTAGACCCCTTCATTATACCTTATAAAAGAATTAACTCAAGGTGGATTAAAAACATAAATGTAAAACCTAAAACTATAAAAACCCTAGAAGAAAACCTAGGCAATATGATTCAGGACATAGGTGTGGGCAAAGACTTCATGACTAAATCACCAACAGCACTTGAAACAACAGCCAAAATTGACAGATGGAATCTAATCAAACTAAAGAGCTTCTGCTCAGTAAAATAAACTATCACAAGAGTGAACAGGCAACCTACAAAATATGAGAAAATTTTTGCAATCTATCCATCTGACAAAGGTCTAATATCCAGAATCTAGAAGGAACTTAAACAAATTTACAAGAAAAAAAAAACAAACAACCCCATCAAAAAGTGGGCAAAGGATATGAACAGACACTCCTCAAAAGAAGATATGTATATGGCCAATAAACATATGAAAAAAGCTCATTATCACTGTTCATTAGAGAAATGCAAATCAAAACCACAATGACATACCATCTCACACCAGTTAGAATGGTGATCATTAAAAATTCTGGAAACAGCAGATGCTGGAGAAGATGCAGAGAAATAGGAACACTTTTACACTGTTGGTGGGCTTGTAAAATAGTTCAACCATTGTGGAATACAATGTGGTGATTCCTCAAGGATATAAAACCAGAAATACCATTTGACCCAGCAATCCCATTACTGGGTATATACCAAAGGATTATACATCATTCTACTCTAAAGACACATGTACATATATGTTTATCATGGGACTATTTACAATAGCAAAGACTTGGAACCAACATAATGCCCATCAATGATAGACTGGATGAAGAAAATGTGGCACATATTCACCATGGAATACTACACAGCCATAAAAAAGGATGAGTTCACGTCCTTTGCGGGGATATGGATGAAGCTGGAAACCATCATCCTCAGCAAACTAACACAGGAACAGAAAACCAAACACTGCATGTTCTCACTCATAAGTGGGTGCTGAACAATGAGAACATGTTGACACAGGGAGAGGAACATCACACACTGGGGTCTGTAGGTGGGTGTGGGGAAAGGGGAGGGAGAGCATTAGGACAAATAGCTAATGCATGTGGAGCTTAAAACCTAGATGACGGGTTGATGGGTGCAGCAAATTACCATGGCACAAGTATACCTATGTAACAAACCTGCATGTTCAGCACATGTATCCCAGAACTTAAAGTAAAATTTTAAAAAATGAAAGTATGCAATATGTGTATGTGTGTGTATACATACATATAAAACAAGCACTCATTTTCATTTTGTACATATATGCACATTATGAGTGTGAATATATGTTAAATAATATCCTATCAGTTTTGTATTTGTAACACATATATGTACGTGCATATACAACAAATAGAGGTGTTTTGCATAATAATTTCATTTATATTCATTTCATCAGCTAAGAACTAAAAAGAATTTAAATCAAAATCAATTATTCATTTACAGGTGTTTTTAACCATCATCTCCCCCTTTATCTTCAGTTTTATGCCTCCTTGTATTGCCATTTTGTGACTTTTTTGCCATAAATTATACATATTTGGAACAGTCACTTTAAGAAATTCAATCTTTGGATAAGATCTCTAAGATTGATTTAGTATGAATACGTGTGTGGGCACACACTTGACAAAGAAAGGTCAGTTATAAATATATGTGTACACTTATCAAAATAATTCACATAAAATCTCTGAATAAAATTATCTGTATGCTTTTTCTGTCAATAAAAGCAATATAGTATAATTCTTGGTAGTAAACCTGTTTGTTTTCATTCTGTTGCCTACCATGTGAGCTGCCATGTTGGTATAAAACATCGATCATTTGATATTTTACTACAGCAAATAATAGTGATCCCCACGAAATAATAAATAAATCAGTGAGTTTCACGGAAATAAGTTTTTGGATGGATCAGATAATTTGAAGTTGTTAGTTTATTCTCCAGCAAGGTGAAAGAAAAAAGCTGTTAGTTTGTTCTCTATCAGGTGATCGAAGATGAAAACTAAAGTTCTCAAGGCCAGTGCATAATAATGGTGCCGTATTCTGTGCATCAATCACCATTACCAAATACCTATATTGCCAAATATTTCATGTACCGCTTTAGTGGTGATTAATCAATGTGCCATGGCACTGAAACTGAAACGAGACTTTGTAGTACAAGTGATATTCAAAGGGTTTTGAAAATTTATCAGCTCTATAGATATAGATGAAAATTTATCATCATCTATCTAGAAATCCTGTTTTTATAAATGTTACCTAGCCAAATATTGGTTTTATTTACTTAATATTTAGAAAACATGAGTTTAGTAAAAATTGTTCAGATTTTCTTAATGTAGTGTGTGAAATTACTATGTAATTATACAAGAAATATGCTACACAGCTGAATACACAAAGAGGTCAGCAGAGGGAGCAAAAGGTGCCTTTCCCCTATAATCCACAGCAACATCACCCGCTCTTCTCTCTACATCATCGATGTATGTTATCTAAAGTCCTGTGCAAATGCCACCTCAACACAAGTCCTCTAGCCTTGCCTTCTTATCAGAAGCAGCTCGAAAGCCCCGATAATTCTAGAACCACTGAAAAATACACACTTGTTGCAAGGATTGAAAAGCCTCATATTGCAAATTCAGAATTCACAGTACTGAAAAAATTCATAATTTTTTAAAGTTACAATACTGTGAACTATACAAAATGAATTATGCTGGGATCCGATGACTCTCTTCATTCCAGCCTATCTTATATTTTCTCATTCATTTCTCCACATAGTCACAACAACAGACTCACTATTACATTTCATTAATGGCTATTTTATAATAAATGATCTCAATAGCATTTCTGAAACCTCTGCTGTTCTGGTTTTACAGAACTCTTGAATTTTTGAATGAGTTAGTTTTTGATTGAAAAAGACCTGACTCTTATGCTTAGAAAAGCCATCATTTCTTTCTGTAAGCTTTCCGTCTTCTATAAGCTTTACATGTTCCATAAGCAAACATTCGCTGGTTTTGTGATCAAACTAGAGAGGCAAATTCAGTTAATAATAACAACGTCATTTATCATCCTCAAATCTAGTGTTATGGATAATACGATCTCCACAAGGAGACGGTTGCACGAGCGACAAGAGAAAGACAATCAACAGTCTTTTACTCATACCAAGATATGTCCACACACACTTGTTTCAACAGTCAAAGTAACGCCATATGTCCCCAGTGATGTGGGTGGGCAAAAGGAACAGTTGGCCTGCTAATGAGGGCCATATGTACACGCAGCCTATCGTACCATCCTTCTTACTTATGGTTGCTGAAAACTCAGTGGAAGAGCTTGCTCTGAGGAATGGCATGGCTGGAGGAGGAGAGGCTTCCTTAAGAGCAGGAAAGGACCATTTGTTGTACAACTACTGTATCTCTGAAACTGGGAGCTAAAGATATGCATGTACGTTACTCATTCTTATTAAGAGTTCCTTATGCATCCGTAGAGTTCTTTACTCCAGTTTCACCTTCTTTCACTAAATTCTTTTGCATTTATGTGCAAAGGGATTTTGGGCCCTTTTCAAAAATTACTTTTCCTAATCAATCTTGTTAATTTGATGTTCATTTACATCGGCTTCTCTTTATTTTTAGCTTGATTTCCAGAAAAATTATACTTTCTTTGACATTGTTAAATGTTACAATATTAAAAGAAATGAAAAAGACTTAAAAACTTAGAATATTTGAATGAGGGTTTCTGGAAGGCAGAGAGAACAATAAGGCAAAAGTACTTACTGCACTACTGTTCCAAAGTAAAAGAAAAACAAAGATTTTAAAAATGATTATAGCAGCTTTGTATCTCAACCAGGGTTTCCTTTGAAATTTCTACAACTGCAAACACTATTCAGCAATTTGCACTGATTATAAAATTTATTGTTTTAAGGTCAATTGTGATACTATGATCAGATAATATAATTTACTTTACTCTTAATGGCTTCATTTTGACAACTGAGGGAGCTTTCAGGAAGGACAACGCTTCCTGCACAACAACCAGTAAAGCAGGTCACATCCATTTTCAATATAATTTTAAGAAAAATGAAGGACAAACTACTTGTGAGGCAGCAAGAATTCATTTGCATTAAATTAATTTGAACAGGGCATTTCAAGTTCTCTCTGGCAACAATGGAATAAAGGGGAAAATGAATCTATCTTATGCAATGATCCTCTTCTAGGTTACAGAAAGATTTGAAAGGCTGACATGACCATTGCTAAATTTCTTCTAGAAGTCTATGATTAGTGTCATAGATATAACTCATGAGATAAAATATTCACAAAGAATGTCTGTGAACTGCATCAATTGTGATGGAACTACTGTCTAACATCCCTTTGAAAAGTTATATTCTGCAAAGGTTAAAAAACACCAACCTTTCGATGCTTTCTTATATGGATGAGCTTTTGTCAACAAGAACTAAGCTTCACAATTAAGCACTATGGAAGATAATGTTCTAGGTTAATTTAAACCTAACTAATCCAGGACTTGGCCTTGATAAATAATGGGTTTAATTAATATTTTTGACCCTAGCAGTGCAAATACTTTTACTTATATTTTACTAAAGCTAGTTTTGACAAATCTAAGGGTATTTAATTTATCAGTATCTGTTGTCAGATGAAAACTTCCCCATCAATACCTTCTAATGGTTCAAAAATAAACTGTTACCCCCACAGATACATTGTTTTTCCATGCGTAAGCAAGTACATTAATTTCAGGGTCTCAAGGCATAAAAGTGATATTACCACTTGTGATAGGCTGCATAATAGTCCCAAAAGATGTTCTTCACCTAATCTCCAGGCCCTGGGAATGTGCTGCCTTACACAGCCAAAGGACTTGTAGATACGATTCATTTAAGGATCTGGAGACAAGGTGATTATCCCAGATCATCCACGTCAGTCCAAAGTAATCACAGGAGTCCTTAGATGAAGTGGAGAGAAGGACTCAAAGTTAAAGGAGGAGACAGCGCGGAGACAGAAACAGAAATAAAAGCAACGCACCTTGAAAATGGAGGAATGGGGAAAAGACAATGAAGACAGGTGCCACCAGAAGCAGAAAATGCAAGAGAATGGATTCTCCCCTCAGCACCTCCAGAAGGAACCCACACTGCAGACACATTGACTTAGCCATATTAAAGTGATTTTGGACTTCTGACCTTTGAAACTGCAAGACAATAAATATGTGTTAAGTTATGTAAATGTGTCGTAATTTGTTATAGCAGCAGTAATACAACTAATACACCACTACAATAAGCAAAGGAAATAAAGTGCAATAGTGACAAACTTAAGGGTTTCCAGGAAAGAGAAACGAAGTGGTAAACTCAATCACAGGATTATATTAGTAACTGTAGTATATGTTACTTGCTTACCCTTTCAATCACATTATTGCTGTAATTATCATTATCATCCAATCAATATGATTACACCAGTATGTATAACTTAGACATGAAAATTTTTTTCTATTTCACTCTTCCCATAATTCCATGCAGCTACCCCTAAGCAACTATGTATCTGATGAAGCTAATATTTTCAGGGAAAATCTTCCATGTTAAGCAGAAAATTTACATCTAAAATTAAATTCTTTTAAGCCAGTCTGGGGACAATACCTAGAAAATTCAAACATTACTTCTCAAGAATACCACTAGCAGTGAATTTGTGACGCTATCTTCCACCAACTGAATCAAAATTAATTTTAAATATTTTCAAAGCAATATTTTAAAAAATCGTGTACACATTTTTTCCTCTTGGTAAAAATAAACCACTTCTCAACCATCCATTATATTTATGTTAGTTACATGAAGTCCATACATGAATTATCATACCACAAATAGAAAACTATTTAAATAGAAAAATCTCACTTGGTGCTGACAGAATGACAGCATAAAACTGTTAAGCATGAGGAGAAAGTTGTTTGCAGTGTAAATATTTCCCTTTTCCTATCAAAGTGTGTCCTGTGATCTAGCGCTCTTCTCTCCACATGCTTAAGTACAGCAAAAGTTATAAAAACACTCATTCTAGTTTTCTATACTTTAATGGTTGTAGAACATCAGAAGAGAATTGGGAGATGGGAATGTTTTGTGCTTGACATTGCATTTGAGGGGAAAATAAAAACTTGGACATAATATGTGGGATGTCTCCACAGTAATACATGGGAGGGCAAGAAAAAAATGCTATCAAATTTCTACCATGCGCTGAGCCCCTTATATCAACAAATATCCAGCCTTTCTAATGTACTAACAACCACTCTTCATAGCAAGTATTCTATTCCCAGCTTGTAGGTAAGAAACAAAGCTTCAGAAAGGGATCTTCACCAATTTCACACAGTCAATAAAAGGCAGAACTAGGGCAAATATCAATAATAAAAATAGCAATCTAATCCTAATTGGACCTGGCACTGTTCTAAGAAGAAAATCATTAACAAAGGATTTTGAGTTACCACACTCTTAGTCTCCCCGTTTTACAAAAGAAGCAACTGGGGTAAAGTGAAGCTATGCCGTTTCTTTTGAAGCTCATATACCTAACAAGATACCACTTTAATCATGGGTCTCTGATAGATCGTGTACCTCATTTCTAGCGTTTGCTGAGATTTTTCTTATTAACCCTAAGCAAGTATTTGATCCCTGGTAAGTATGCTGTAATTTTTTCACCGCTCATTCTTATCACGGTTCTTCAAGAAAAGTACAGTTCAACACATTTGTCCTATTTGGTTACAAATTTTGAAATTCAAAATATGTATCACACTAAGCTGTTAGCTCCATTTGGAATTTTAAAAAACTAAATTTTTCACTCAGTTAAAAAAAATTGCATTGTTTACTCCCATATCTACAATATAGCTTATAAGTGTATATTTGTATTGAAAACATAATTTTCTACAACTTTTATAATATTTAAATATTATTTAAGGTTTTAATAATATTTAAATATTTAAATAATACATTTAAAAACATAGTTCAACAAGTCCGAATAATCCATCACTTACTTATGACAGAATATTTGTTCAGTATCTTCTGTTTGTTCACTCTTGTGTAATATATCCTATTTTAAGAATCAAAAACTTCTCTTAATGTCAACACTACAGCCTCTTCACAATTCCTACTTATTCCTAATTACCCTTCAGGAGCAAATAAAATGAATTTATCCCAAATTTCTTTGCTTTGAAACAACTTCAGTGAAAATGGTGGTTGTCAACCATATCTACCATTCATATATCCCATTGTTTTCTGCATTAAATTTCATCTAATAATCCTTATGCCATCAGTGTCACTACAAAGGGGGACAGGGGATGAATCTCATCATGAACAAAGGTATATACACTAGATCTTAGGATGTTCAATCATTTCCTTACTCTATTATGTCCCATCTGAACTACTCATATTAAAATGAGCAACTATATGAACATGGTACTTTTAAGAAAGGATGTTCAAAAATTAATTCATATCTTGTACAAATTGGTATCCAAGAAATCATGACCTAATAGGCATCACATATGTGAATGAAAAAATTCACTTTCAGCAATGAATGTTGATGACACTCCTTTAGCAAGAGTTGTACCGAGCTACCCACAACTCCTCAGCACTCACTATTCTCATACATGCGGTCGGACAATGTCCAAGGGTGCAGTGATTCTGTCCAGAGGCTTTTCTGGGCCGTTAGAGCTGTCTCAGCCTGTGTACAGGGTTATACAGACACTCTAGGGCATTCATGACTCTGATCACTGGAGCAGCCCTGTACTAACTGCAAATTTATGGAGGAAACTTTCAAGTCCTCTTGCCCCCCAGTTGGGGTAACTCTGTTACCTATTTCATGTGGTCTCAGTTCTCCAACAAAAATGATCTCGGCCTGCTCATCTTACTTCCATTTCACTACATGGCATAACTAGAAGTTGACTAGGTATTCTGCTTTAATGTATATGCAAAGCCCTCTTGTTCAGGAATGTTTGTAGAATAATATTTCTAAATTAGGAATACAATTGGTCTTGTTCTTTCCTGAGGGATAAAATGTCATCTCTCTTCTTCTCTCCCTCTCTCCTTTCTTCCTAACTCAGCTAACCCTCTATCTGAAAGAATTACAAAGGAAGAAATCTAGGGCATTGTTTAGCATTCTCAGGAGGATTGGAAATGTTGGAATGACAGCGAGTATCACACATACACTGCTTGAAGTATTTTGTAGGATCCAAGGGAAGAGAAAATTTTGACATTCCAGAAAATTTAAGTCATCCTTTTAATATCAGGACCAGAAAGAAACAGGTCACATGGGCAAGAGCCATAAAACTAATTATCTTGACTCTTTCCAGAATACCTGAGCTATAAATGTACAGGGAATCCTGTAATCAGATGCAAAGTTGTGTATAATATACTTAGTTCCCAAATGTAACTAGGAATTTTATGTATATAATGTGAAAAATCGTTCCAAAGTATTTGAGACTCCAAAAACTTTCCTAGCTAGCATTCAATATTCTTGCTTAACTTCTCCTTATACCCCTAACTGTATTGAGCATGCATAGACACACAAAAGCTAGGATCAACTATTACCGCTTAAGAAAGAAAAGGAGGAAAAAGGCTGTATTATAGGGATTTAGTTTTCTTCCTCAACTCTTGAAGAAGCCTATTTGTATCAGCCCGTGTCAGACAACAAAGTACTTATCAATAAAGTTTTATGAATGTGGTCACATATGAAATATAAGAGCATTCAGTTTCTACCTCTCCTTTTCTCATAAATCCTACATCAGATAGACATTAGCTATATCTGCCAATGTTTCCACAGAATCTTAAAGACTATTCACTGCAAAGCTGGCAGTGTAGCCTGAAAGCAAGTTATGTCTGCGTTGCAACTTCACACTAAGTGGTTTAAAAATACAACTAAATGTGGCCTGTCTTTATCTTGATTATAAGACATAAATTATCCCAAGAATATTCTTAGTAAAAATTGGGTCTCCCGGTCAAGCCACTTCTATTAAGAAGGACACAGGTCAGTTTTTAGGAGTTTAGGTGTTATTTGGAAGTTAGGAGCATCTAAATATGGAATATAACTCCATTAAATTATAGTATATTTTATATCAAAGAGAAACGACAAAAATAAGAAATGTTTTAAGTATTTTTTCGTATAGCGTGTTCATATATAATTACTTCAGTAGTCTCAATGTAGTCATGCAATTGTTTGGGTAAAGAACTAAACTTGAAGTTAAATAGCATAGGTCTGAATTCTTATGGTTTATAACATTCATATATTTTATATGTTCCAGAATAATATGTAATTTCTAAGTTTATAACATAATAATTACAGAAATCTAGGTAAAGTAATACTTCTGTGACACAGTCTCTTCATCTACAAAATGGAATATTGCTTTTCTCCTTAAATTTATATTAAAAATTGGAGAAGTAATATATGTGAAAGAACCTTACATTAAATATGCAAGTTTTATTTGTTGAATTCAAACAGTCATTAAAGAACAAAATAAAACATTACATTTGGATTAACAAAGTAGATACATATATCTCAATCTGAGAAACCTTTAAGCTCTCTTGACCATAAAATGACATTGGATCCTATAAGAGAGTTTGGTAAATATTTGAAAGATATTTCAATTTCACACCTAAATGTTGATTCTGACATTTATTTCCTAAACTTATCATTTGTATACTTACCTGCTATTAAATCCACAGGGGTCATGTCACTAACTGTATGCCCACCGATTTTATTGAGAGGTATTCAGCAAGGCCCACAAAGTAAGTATTGAATTTTTTTAAAAAACAGACCCAAAACACCTAAAAGCAAAACACTTAGTAAATTCTTATAATCATGAAGATCACAAATTAGTGCTATTAGTAAGAAAGAAACTTCTAAACCAAATAAAGTCCTAATACCTCCAACGAATTTTGTCTCTCTGATACACACACACACGATTAAAAAAAAAATGAAGGAAATGTAAAAAAATAAATAAATGAAGGAAGTTCTGTGGGAAATGTCCATAATTTCATGCCCAGAATTTCCCTATCAATCTCTTTCCCCAAAGTTCTTCCGAGAAAATAAAGTTGCCTTTCTCTCAACGTTAACTCATCACTTTTCTCATAGCATTTTCAAAAGAAATATTTCCTGTCAGCCGGCCACTTAAACTTTGTGCTGTTAAAGAAATCCAAAAAGGTATCAATTTTGCAACAAAGGATAAAGAGGAGACGAAGTGAACCAACATGGCTTTTAAGCTAAATTGCCGTCACCTGTCACAGGTTGTCTAGCGAGCCTCAAGTTCCCTCTAATAAGCTTATGGAGGGTGCGGAGCAAAGGCACCTCAAGGTGCTCTGCGGGTTTTCCCCTGGTAAATTAGGCTGAAAGGAAAAGAGTCCCACCCCCCACCCCCAAACTTGGAGACCAGGGCTGCCCTGCCGAATGCTGTGCCCAGACCTCCTACTTCCACGCCCTTCCAGTCCTTTCCTCGGCTTGGAAAATTGGGCATGAGGCAAGCAAAAGGAAGGACAGAAGGCCAAAACGGGCATCCGGGAAGCCAAATTTCTGTCTCAAAAGCTCGTCTAGAAACGCGTACATAGCGCGTGCCTTGCGGACATCTCCTAAAACCCCGTTCACTGAAGCTAATTCCTCCCGAACGCCCCCACGCCGGCTGAGGATCGCAACCGCCCATCCGCCCCTCCAGCCTGTGCAGCCGCCCCCGAAACCTCCCGTGAATCGGGAAATGTCAAGGCAGCAGCGCTTGGGGAGCCGAGCAGCCTCGCCAGTTCCAAGTCTCTGGTTCGAGACCCCTCGCTTCGCCTCTTTGGGGAACTCACCTGGAGTCAGGTTTAGATGGCAGCCTCCACCCAGGGGACCGGGAAGCGGCCCCGGGAAGCGCCGCCGCGTCCTGTGAATAACGAGCGCAGCGCAGCGGAGCAGCTCCCCCTGGACTGGCCGCTCCCCGATTCCTCCCGCTCTGTCCGGGAACCGTCCCTCCGTTCTTTCCTCTCCCTCCCCTGCCTGCAGCCGCCGCGCTCCCTCCTCCTGCTGGCGGCTCAGGGCTGTGCTTCCGCCTCCCTCCTGCGGGCGCACGAGCTGCCCGCGCTGCTAATGAGCAGGCTCCAGGCTCCGCCCGGCCAGGGGTGCGCACACACCCCACGCCAGAGACGAGCTCCCGGGAGCGGAGCTATGGATACGCCTGGTGCGGCCGCTGGAGAAATGAACTGGAGGAGGCATCCAGCATCTCACACTTTCTGGCCACTCAGCTTAACTAAGCCATAACCCCAGACTTCTTCCTAAATCTCCAGTAATTTACAGGTGCTGAAAAGTCAATGAGGGGTTTGAGCACAATCTGTGTTAACAGTATTGCCAGTATAGAGATGCTAATCTGGCTAGATTCTAGGGATGAAATGTTCAAGGGACGGTATATGATTCTTTCTGGTGGTTATTTTGACATATTTTGGCTATACTTACAGATCTGTAAAATAAACCAGCAATCTTCTAATCATGACAACACAGATTCCTAATTGAAGGCAGCTGATACTTATTAAATACCAGGCTCTGTTTAATAGGCTCTTCTTTCCCAGCTGATCTTTACTACAATTCTGTGAGCACTACTAGCACCCCTATTCTATATTTTAAGAATTTGGGTTTAACTTTTAAAACAAGACGGTCTTAAAACAAGACTAAGGATCATGTCCAACCTTGCAGAGATTCTAAGTTTCTGAGCCTAAATAATAACTGAAATCTGTAGCTCCCACAACCCATAGCCTGTGTATAATGTGTTGCAGCATCTTGGATGGTACTGTGTAACTGAACCAACAAAGATAATAGGACCATCAGCAAATACACACCACGAGACTAATGAATACCTAGAATCCTAGTGAGACTTGTAAATAGTCAAGCACCCTAAGTAACAATAGTTCAAGTGCATGCTAAACATGGTGATTACTTATAAAAGAACAGCAACCAGTATGAGTGAAGACAGGCAAATAATGTTCAAAATGTTCAGAATCAATGTCCAGCCACTTATGAGTTGAATTCCCCACTCTAAAAAGGAGGCCAGATGTGATGTATTCTAAGAAGTCTACAATGGGCGTGGTCTTTTCGCAACCAAAAAGGGCTTTTTAAACACTTATTTCCCATTAAGAATATGCAATAGCTAATTAATATTAAATCTGAAAATCAGTGATAATTTATTTCAACTAACCTTACATGAAAAAATCATTACTCATTCAAGCTTTTAGAATTAGATTAAATAGCATTGAGTATCAAATTTACTTCAACCCATAGAAATAATAGACAGTTAATTAATAAAGTAAGTAATTTAATTAACTTTACTTTTGTGTCATGATGTATTTTTCCTTAGGAAAAGGATAAGACATTTTTTCCATGGTATAAAATACTAGAATATGACTTTTATATTTTTCTTCATGAAGATTAAAGAATTAATAAAATAAGTACAGACATATTGTCAACAAATCTATCCAGATCATTCATTCTCCACTCAAGAAATTATGCTAGGCAAGCTTTATTTCTCCATATGTACAAGGCAATTCAGAGGTCAAAAATTTGAAAACACTTCAATGAACATCAACCATTAATTAACTAAGAGTAGATTTTATTTATAAACAACTTTAAAAGACTATAAAAAAGGTATAACAAACTTCTACTTTATCAGTACTGCTACTCCTGTTGAACACAAAGATATATAATTATAGTTTTCTCCCTATTTAAAATATTTATTGATTCTGGCATAATAATGTCATACTCATCCCTCAATAATCAGTGTACATGGAACCAGAAATCTTTTCTTTCACCTAGTCAATTTAAGTATTTCTGTGTTTTGCATGTTAACACTCTATTTATTCTGTGTTTCTAGTGCTTATCCTCAAAATTTTTATAGTTCCGTTCACATATGAATTCTACCAATCAGCACTATATATAAATAATGCAACGTATAAAATGTGTTAAATAAATGGATGTAAGATTTATGCTAAATTTTTCACATAGTAAGTACTTCAAAACCCTTATTATTTTTCCTTAAGCTTTTATGTGCATATATTTTATCTCTCCAACTAAAGAATAAACTTCTAAATAAGAAGAGTTTTGTCTATAAATTTTACGCATTTTAATACATTATTAATCTAAAACCTTGGACTAGAGTTTGGAATTCTTTTATGTATTCATTTATTGATTCAAAAAATAGGTGTCCATGCCATTTTTTCTAAACCTTGTGCAAGATGTAGGGTATACAATGATGTCCAGACTTTAGAGTCCTTGACCTCATGGCGTTTAAAGTGCAGTAATGTACAGTAATTTTAAAATCTATTTATTATTATTTAAAACAATCAATGAATACATTCTTGTCGAAAATAACTGAAAAGTCTGTCTGAATTCCCTGGCCAAGGCCAAAACATGAAAGCAAAAGAGCTGCCTGAAAACAGTGCAAGCCACTCTCCAGAGGGTTTCTCTGTTGAAACAGCACATCGCATTATGGAAATAATGAGAAAAATTAGTAACTGTGCAAACGACAACACATATGCATCTTTGTGGTTTCTGACCTTTTAGCATCGTCGAAGCAAGACCACAAACCTTTCAACACCAGGCGTGGTATTAATCTTGCACAGAATATAATGTTTTCACATATTTTATTCTGATTTCCTACAAAGTAATTTCAATTTCTAGCTAAAGCTAATGGATTTTTCTAGTGAAAACATTGTGTACAGAATGACTTTCCAGTGAGATCCGCGTACCATGCGCCATTTTCATGTTCGTGCTCATTTCTCTGAAGTCTGTTTGCCTTTAATTCACCATAATAAAATTCCTTGTGTACTTTTATTGGCAACCATTGCATAGTGACACTTGCATCCAAATGTAATTCCATTTGAGCTTGGCAGTGTTTGCTTTTTTATCAGAAGAGGAAAGTTAGAGGGAACAAGGGGCAAAGATGTGTGTAAGAATATCTGAGGGACCATCACAGCATCATCACAAATTCAAGATTTTTTTGAAACATTAGACAAGGGACTCACAGCCATGCCCTGGGATGGCTGAAACACTTCACAACCTGCTCATGTTTATGACCAAAATCATCACCTAAAATGAATTCAATGTGTCAATATCATAATATTGTTTGTGTATAAGTAATCATGAAGCAGTTAGGGAAGGGAGTATAATCTAGTAAGAAATTGGAACAAAAAGTGTTAGACAAAATTCAAGAAGATTTAAAAGAAGAAAATTAACCTGTCTGATCTGAACAGAATTGGAAAAGCACATCAATCATAGCTCTATACATTGACCATAGACTTAAAGCATAACATAAAAATAAAGAAGGCAGATAACTCAGGAAAACATTTCTATTAAATCTACTCCGTAAAGTTTTCCCATACTTTTATTTTACTAACAGGAGCATACATTTAAATCTGACAAAATCATATATATTTTGTTGATTCAATTTGTAGCAGATAGAGGAGCATGTCCCAGTGCTATGACAGTGAGTTGTCACTATAACATACCACTGCTTTACATCTTACCCACAGGCTAAAATGTTTACCCCTAGAGTCGTGACTTTGTATATGACAGGAGATTGCTACTAAAAGTAAATATATTTGGCTGAAGGGTAGATACAACTTTAGGCCATTATATCATTCACTAAAATTTAGCTGGCATTTACATATTTACCTGCTTAGTTCATATGACAAATATGTTTGAGAGACTGCCATATACAAAAAAAAAAGATGGAACCATCTTACAAATTTAGAGATTACTTAAAGAAATGGAACTGAAGGGTTAACTGTGATGGCAAGAATGAAGAGAGCAAAACCAGAGGGTACTTCAAGGAGAACAGGCATGAGAGAGGCATTATAATTTGGAGGGTGCTATGATTTGAACCTATGTGCCCATCCAAAGTTTGTATGTTGAAACTAAAATCCCAGGACAATCACATCAAGAGATGGGGCTTTTGGTTAAGTGATTAAATGAAGAAGGATCCACCCTCATGAATGAGATAAACGTCCTCGTAAAAGATGCTTTAGAGGAATGCCGGGCTCCTCAGTCTCTTCTGCCATGTCGTTACATTGTCCGTTTTTGCCCACTTTTGTCACGTGAAGACGAAGCAAGAAGGTGCCACCTCGGGACCAACTGCCAAATCTCCACTGCCTTGATTTCGGACTTCTCAGCCCCAGAACTGTGAGAAATACATTTCTGTTTTTTATGAATTACTCAATCTGTGGCATTTTGTTATAGCAGCCTACAGACAAAAACAGGGTAAACAGCCTGGTGAGAGTGGATATTTTAGAAACTTGAGATGATTCAATGTCGCTGATTCTCCATTTTCTCATATGTAAAATGAAGGAAATAATGCTGATTACTTCATAGTTCATTGTGCAAATTAAATTAACTATGTAAATAAAGCAAGCAATATAGTTCCTTTTATCTAGGATACATTGTTTAAGTGTTGTTGTCATTACATGAGGAAAACAAGAACTTCCCCAAACAGAAGGATGTCGGAACCAAAACTAAGATATAAGAAAGGACCAAAGTTCACTGTGACAATCTGGTCAAGCGCTGGTTAGGGAAGATAGCATAATGTTACGCATAGATATTATTTTAGGATAATTTTCCTCCACCCCGAACTCCTCTAGCACTTTCCCTACGTCTTTCATTGCACTTCTTCATTTGTCTCTTTAATTACGGTTATTTATATAAATCTTTTAGCTTCCTACAAAAATAAGCTTGTAGTGGGACAGATTCTTGAGGATCTATGTCAAAGCAATTTTTCTATTTCCTACAGCAAGTAACCCAGTAGTAATCACACAGAATTTGTTAAAAGAATAAACATAGGAAGATTAATTTCCATTTTTTTCTTTGCTAATTTTTAATCAGAATTATACCATTGTTAGGGAGGGAGAAATTATAAATTGAGGACATGAGTATTAACATTTAAATCTGTTATTCTGCTTTATTTTAGAGCTTGCCATGTTTTGTGATTAAAAAAAGAAACAGGACATTCTATATAGCTGTTGCAAAACGTGTGGTCTGTTGGTGAACTAGCAGCACCAGCATTATCAAGATTTCCTTAGTTTGCAGGGCTACTGAGTCAGAATTCGCATTTTGACAAAACTCCAGGTGATTCATGCTCTGCATTTAAGTTGGAGAAGCACTGTTCTATAGTTCTCCTTATGTCCTAAATGCATTGTCAGTGAAAGAAAATACTATATGTATGATAATAATAACGGTAATATTAACAAAAATGTAACTATTAGTAATTTTCTATGCTCTCCCAGATACTAAGTCCTTTATTTAATACTTGTGATATTTCTGCGAAGTTGCAATTGATATCACCTACTAAACTGATACTCAGAAATCTGAAGTAATTCTCCAAGGTCACAAAGCTAGTGAATCACAAACCAGATTTTTAAACTCTTGCTGCTTCATTCCAAAGACTAAACCGTTTCTAACTCACGGTTAATACATTTGCTTCTGCCTTCCATTTCCTAAATATGGTTTCCTTTCTATTTCATTAGCTTTACTTATACATGACTGATTTTTAACCCTCTCTAACATTTGCAGAATATGGTGTACTATGGTTAATAAGGACAATACCAAGTAATATCATGTTGAGAAAGCGTGCAGAAGTAGCATCAAAAAACAGACTTTTTCCAAAATGTTTACTAAAAACTTTCAATAAAAACAAGATTTTCTACTTAGAATTTCTACCTTTCATAACTCAAATGGAGCATGATTATTAAAATGACAAAAAGATTCCGTAATTGCCTAAGAGCTAAGAATAAGAATTGCTATATAAAAAAGCATAAATATGCCATATGAATGACATGTATAAGAATCATGGGAGTGCTATTTGGTATTTAGTATTTAGTTCCATTCTGCAGCATGATCAAAAAGAAGCATCTGTATAGTTCACTGTGCATTATAGCACAATAAATCACCTCATTAGGCTCAGATATATGTAAAGATTTACAGTCTGGGAAAGTCCACTAGATATTCTTAATCACTTCTTAGACTGTACTGTCCCCCATATTTCTCTTTTTCTATAGAAAGGTTGCACATGGAAAGGCTTTATTTGAAATCCAGCAATGAATGGAATGTCTGTGAAGCAAGAAATAGATGGAAATTGACATTTTAAAAGAAAGTTTGGCTTCTGAAGAGATACAGCTGTGACCTTGGTCTTTTTGTTGGAGAGAAGTATTCCCTAGCCTTACTGTACTATTTTTCCCAAAGCACCCTCTCTATTGTTCTCCCTTCATCTCTGGCTCGTATCATATGGCCCCTCCCTCATTCTATCTGGTGAGTTCTGAGAAAAATGCTTAAATTCTGCAGAGAAGATTGAGAACAATGCTAAATATTCCTCAGAGAAGCAAAATATTATGTTAACAGTTTATATTTTCACATGAAATTGTCTATCTCTTCTCTCTGTCTCATGTGTGTATGTGTGTATGTGTATATATATATATATACATATAATATACAGTAGATATGTATATATATATATACATATAATATACAGTAGATATGTATATATAGAGTATAATATTCAGTATATATGTATATATAGTATAATATACCGTATATATGTATATATATACAGTGTGTGTGTGTATATATATATACATATATATATATATATATGTATATATATACTACCATTTACCTCCCAGGCTATACGTCCTGACATCTTAAAAGTAGAAAGCCCTCACAGGCCGCGGTTGCTCATGCCTGTAATCCCAGCACTTTGAGAGGCCGAGGCGTGCAGATCACCTGAGGTCGGGAGTTCAAGACCAGCCTGACCAACATGGTGAAACCCCATCTCTACTAAAAATACAAAAAATTAGCTGGGCGTTGTGTTGCGCGCCTGTAATCCCAGCTACTCAGGAGGTGGAGGCAGGAGAATCACATGAACCCGGGAGTCGGAGGTTGTGTGAGCCGAGACCATGACATTGCACTGCAGCCTGGGCAATGAGAGCAAAACTCCATCTGAAAAATAAAGGTGGATAGGCCTTAAAAGACTTTTGAAAATGAGATTTGTCAAATATTTATTAGAGATGAAGAAAATAAGTGCGGACCCACACGTAACTTGTCTGAGGTCACAGAAGTAGGGACCCACACGTAACTTGTATGAGGTCACAGAGGTAGTCATGCTGCAGCAGCCTTATTGGTTTTCCTCTATGACATGCATTATTATTGTTTTTGATCATTTCAAGAGGTTTCTAGTCGATAGTGGGACAAAATTTCTAATTTGGGAACCTAATTTTCTCTGCAAATCTTCTTTACATCTCTAGCTTATTAATACACCTCAGAAGTGTTACAGGAATTAATTCGCAGGATTTTGAAGAATATTTTGAGGTATGCTGGGAAAAATCATGTCAAGTATCAATGATTAGAAACTAAACAATCAATATTAGATATTGTAAAATTATATTTAATCTTCCATATGGCATAAATAAGTTATTTTAATGTACAGTCGTTGTACTTTGTAAATTTGCATATAAAATATTTGAAAAAATAACTTTCAATATGTAAAATGTAAATATACAAAGGAAAGGATCGGAAAAAATAGATAAAAATAATCAGGCTAAGAAAACACTACAGTGTCACCCTCAGAAGACTATAGAAGGATTCTCACCCTCGAGAAACAGAGGAACTTGAACATGGAAATGACCCTCTGCTGGCCATACTGATTATGGTACATAATTTTAAAAGGCTTTTAGAGAGAAGGGAAATGTTTTATTATGCATTCAGCACAGTGTTATGGTGATGTTTCTTAACTATCAGCTATTTTTAAAATTCTTATAATCTTTCTATAGATGACAAAGTTACATAAATATGAAGGATAAGAAGGGCCCCTGCAAACCTGATAATACAATTCTCTTTTCAATGATAACGTATTTCTAAGCGCGCATCTCCTAATCATATTGATGTGCATTAAGTGTTCTTTTACCTACACCTGTCAAAGTGGCTAAACTAATATTTCATGAGGAGATAATTTTTTCCTTTAGGTGATTTTTTCCGCATAATACTCTAACATTCCCAATTCCATCTTTCTCGAAAAAGTTTACATGATATACATATACAATTACTAAAATTTTGGCGGCATAAATAATTTAAATGGACTTTACTTCAAAGATAATATTTACTTTTAAAGTTGTAAACCTTTGAATCATCAATTAATTAGAATTATCTTTTTCTTTATAAATAAAGTTTTTTGTCCCTACATATTTATGATTTGGAAATTTTCACCTGGAAAATTTCATTTTCAGTTGTATGCCTTGTCTTTAGTATAAAATTCAGTATTTCAACTTCAATATAATTTTTTGATTGATTTTAATGCAGAGAACAGAAAGGAATATCTTCAAATATAAACTACACAGAATCATTCTGTGAAACATCTTTCTGATCTGTGCATTCAGCTAACAGAGTTAAACCGTACTTTTGATTGAGCAGTTCTGAACACTCTTTCTGTAGAAAATGCAACTGGACATTTGCAGCGCTAAGAGGGTAGTAGTGGAAAAAGGAATATATTCAAATATAAAGTAAACAGAAGCATTCTGTGAAATTTCTTTCTGTTCTCTGCAACTTCTTTCTGTTCTCTGCATTCAACTAACAGAGTTGAGCCTTACTTTTGAAGGAGCAGTTCCGAAACACTCTTTGTGTAGAAACTGAAATTGGACATTCGGAGAGCTAAGAGGATAAAAGTCGAAAAAGGAATATCTTCAGCTAAATACTACACAGAAGCATTCTGTGAAACTTATTTCTGATATGTGCATTCAACTAACAGAGTAAAACCATACTTTTGATTGAGCCATTATGAACACTCTTTCTGAAGAAAATGCAAGTGGACATTCGGAGCACTAAGAAGGTAATACAGGAAAAAGGAATATATTCAAATATAAACTACACAGAAGAATTCCGTGAAACTTCTTTCTGTTCTGTGCATTCAACTAACAGAGTTGAACCTTACTTTTGATTGAGCCGTCCTGAAACACTCATTCTGTAGAAACTGCAATTGGACATTCTGAGCGCTAAGTGGCCTATATTGGGAAAAAGAATATCTCCAAATAAAAACTACTCAGAAGAATTCTGTGAAACTTATTTCTGATCTGTGCATTCAGCTAACAGAGTTAAACCATACTTTTGATTGAGCAGTTATTAAACACTGTTTCTGTAGGAAATGCAAGTGGACATTAGGAGCGCTAAGATTGTAATAGTGGAAAAAGGAATATCCCCAAATAAAAACTACACAGAAGCATTCTCTGAAACTCCTTTCTGTTCTCTGCATTAAACTAACAGAGTTGAGCCTTACTTTTGAAGGAGCTGTTCTGAAACACTCTTTGTGTAGAAACTGCCAGTGGACATTCGGAACGCTAAGAGGGTAATAGTCGAAAAAGGAATATCTTCAACTAAATACTAAACAGAAGCATTCTGTGAAACTTCTTTCTTTTCTGTGCATTCAACTAAAAGAGTTGAACCTTACTTTTGATTGAGCCGTTCTGAAACACTCTTTCTGTAGAAAATGCAAGTGGTGATTCGGAGCGCTAAGAGGGTAATAGAGGAAAAAGGAATATCTTCAAATATAAACTACACAGAAGCATTCTGTAGAACTTCTTTCTGTTCCTTGCATTCAACTAACAATATTGAACCTTACTTTTGATTGACCAGTTCTGAAACTCTCTTTCTGTAGATACTGCAATTGGAAATTCTGAACGCTAAGAGTCCTATATTGGAAAAAGGAATATCTTCAAATAAAAACTACACAGAAGAATTCTGTGAAACTTCTTTCTGATCTGTGCATTCAACTAACAGAGTTAAACCATACTTTTGATTGAGCAGTTCTGAACACTCTTTCTGTAGAAAATGCAAGTGGACATTCGGAGCTCTAAGAGGGTAATAGTGGAAAAAGTAATATCGTCAAATAAGAACTACAGACAAGCATTCTGTGAAACTACTTTCTGTTCTGTGCATTCAAATAACAGAGTTGAACCTTACTTTTGATAGAGCCATTCTGAAACACTCTTTCTGTAGAAAATTCAATTGGACAATCTGAGCGATAAGAGGCCTATATTGGGAAAAAGAATATCTTCAAATAAAAACCACACAGAAGCATTCTGTGACACTTTTTCTGATCTGTGCATTCAGCTAACAGAGTTAAATCATACATTTGATTGATCAGTTCTGAACACTCTTTCTGTAGAAAATACAACTGGACATTTGGAGCGCTAAGAGGGTAGTAGTGCAAAAAGGAATATATTCAAATATAAACTACACAGAAGCATTCTGTGAAACTTGTTTCTGTTCTGTGCATTCAACTAACATAGTTGAACCTTACTTTTGATTGAGCCTTTCTGAAACACTCTTTCTGTAGAAAATGCAATTGGACATTCTGAGCGCTAAGAGGCCTATATTGGTAAAAAGAATATCTTCATATAAACACTACAAAGCAGCATTCTGTGAAACTTCTTTCTGATCTGTGCATTCAGCTAACAGAGTTAAACCATACTTTTGATTGAGCAGTTCTGAAACACTCTTTCTGTAGAAAATGCAACTGGACATTCAGAGCGCTAAGTGGGTAATAGTGGAAAATGGAATATCTTCAAATATAAACTACACAGAAGAATTCTGTGAAACTTATTTCTGATCTGTGCATTCACCTAACACAGTTAAACCATACTTTTGATAGAGCAGTTCTGAACACACTTTCTGTAGAAAATGCAAGTGGACATTCGGAGATCTAAGAGGCCTATATTGGTAAAAAGAATATCTTCATATAAACACTACACAGCAGCATTCTGTGAAGCTTCTTTCTGATCTGTGCATTCAGCTAACAGAGTTAAACCATACTTTTGATTGAGCAGTTCTGAAACACTCTTTCTGTAGAAAATGCAACTGGACATTCAGAGCGCTAAGTGGGTAATAGTGGAAAATGGAATATATTCAAATATAAACTACACAGAAGCATTCTGTGAAACTACATTCTGTTCTGTGCATTCAACGAACAGAGTTGAAACTTAATTTTGATTGAGCAGTTCTGAAACACTCTTTCTGTAGAAAGTGTAATTGGATTTCTGAACGCTAAGAGTCCTATATTGAGAAAAAAAATATCTTCAAATAAAAACTACAGAGATGCATTCTCTGAAACTACTTTCTGATCTGTGCATTCAGCTAACAGAATTAAATGATACATTTGATTTAGCAGTTCTGAAACACTCTTTCTGTAGAAAATGCAAGTGGACATTCGGTGCGCTAAGTTGGTAATTGTGGAAAAAGTAATATCTTCAAATAAAAACTACACAGAGGCATTCTCTGAAACTTCTTTCTGTTCTCTGCATTCAACTAACAGAGTTGAGCCTTATTTTTGAAGGAGCAGCCCTGAAACACACTTTCTGTAGAAACTGCAAGTGGACATTCCGAGCGCTACTAGGGTAATAGTGGAAAAAGGAATACCTTCAAATAAATACTACACAGAAGCAATCTGTGAAACTACTTTCTGTTCTGTGAATTCAACTAAAAGTGTTGAACCCTACTTTTCATTTTGCCGTTCTGAAACACTCTTTCTGTAGCAACTGCAATTGGATATTCGGAGCGCTAAGAGGCCTATATTTGAAAAAGGACTATCTTCAAATAAAAACTACACAGAAGCATTCTGTGAAACTTCGTACTGATATGTGCATTCAGCTAACAGAGATAAACCATACTTTTGATTGAGCAGTTCTGAACACTCTTTTTGTAGAAAATGCAGGTGGACATTCGGAGCGCTAAGAGGGTAATACTGAAAAAAGGAATATATTCAAATATAAACTACACAGAAGCATTCTGTGAAACTTCTTTCTGTTCTCTGCATTCAACTTACAGTGTTGAGCATTACTTTTGAAGGAGCAGTTCTGAAAAACTCTTTGTGTAGAAACTGCCAGTGGACATTCGGAGCGCTAAGAGGTTAATATTCAAAAAAGGAATATCTTCAACTAAATACTACACAGAAGCCTTCTCTGAAACTTATTTCTGATATGTGCATTTAACTAACAGAGTAAAACCATATTTTTGATTGAGCCGTTCTGAACACTCTTTATATAGAAAATGCAAGTGGACATTCGGAGCGCTAAGAGGGTAATAGTGGAAAAAGGAATATATTCAAATATAAACTACTGAGAAGCATTCTGTGAAACTTCTTTTTGTTCTGTGCATTCAACTAACAGAGTTGAACCTTACCTTTGATTGAGCCGTTCTGAAACACTCTTTCTGTAGAAACTGCAATTTAACATACTGAGCGCTATGATGCCTATATTGGGATAAAGAATATCTTAAAATAAAAACTAAACAGATGCATTCTGTGAAACTTCTTTCTTATCTGTGCATTCAGCTAACAGAGTTAAACGATACTTTTGATTTAGCAGTTCTGAAACACTCTTTCTGTAGAAAATGCAAGTTGTCATTCGGTGCGCTAAGATGGTAATTGTGGAAAAAGGAATATCTTCAAATAAAAACTACACAGAGGCATTCTCTGAAACTTGTTTCTGTTCTCTGCTTTCAACTAACAGGGTTGAGCCTTATTTTTGAAGGAGCAGTCCTGAAACACTCTTTCTGTAGAAACTGCAAGTGGACATTCGGAGCGCTAAGAGGGTAATAGTGGAAAAAGTAATATATTCAAATAAATACTACACAGAAGCATTCTGTGAAACTACTTTCTGTTCTGTGCATTCAACTAAAAGAGTTGAACCCTACTTTTGATTGAGCCATTCTGAAACACTCTTTCTGTAGAAACTGCAATTGGATATTCGGAGCGCTAAGAGGCCTATATTGGAAAAAGGACTATCTTCAAATAAAAACTACACAGAAGCATTCCGTGAAACTTCGTACTGATCTGTGCATTCAGCTAACAGAATTAAACCATACTTTTGATTGAGCAGTTCGGAAACACTCTTTCTGTAGAAAATGCAAGTGGACATTCGGAGCGCTTAGAAGGTAATAGTGGAAAAAGGAACATCTTCAAATATAAACTACACAGAAGCATTCTATGAAACTTCTTTCTGTTCCGTTCATTCAACTAACAGAGTTGAACCTTACATTTGATTGAGCAGTTCAGAAACACTCTTTCTGTAGATACTGCAATTGGACATACTGAGCGCTAAGACTCCTATATTGGAGAAAGGAATATCTTCAAATAAAAAGTACACAGAAGCATTCTGTGAAAATTCTTTCTGATCTGTGCATTCAGCTAACAGAGTTAAACCATACTTTTGATTGAGCAGTTCTGAACACTCTTTCTGTAGAAAATGCAAGTGGACATTCGGAGCGCTAAGAGGGTAATACTGAAAAAGGGAATATATTCAAATATAAACTACACAGAGGCATTCTGTGTAACTCCTTTCTGTTCTCTGCATTCAACTAACAGAGTTGAGCCCTACTTTTGAAGGAGCAGTTCTGAAACACTCTTTGTGTAGAAACTGAAATTGGACATTCGGAGAGCTAAGAGGATAATAGTCGAAAAAGGAATATCTTCAACAAAATACTACACGGAAGGATTATGTGAAACTTATTTCTGTTATGTGCATTCAAATAACAGAGTAAAACCATACTTTTGATTGAGCCGTTCTGAACACTCTTTCTGTAGAAAATGCAAGTGGACATTCGGAGCACTAAGAGGGTAATACTGGAAAAAGGAATATATTCAAATATAAACTACACAGAAGCATTCTGTGAAACTTCTTGCTGTTCTGTGCATTCAAGTAACAGAGTTGAACCTTACTTTTGATGGAACCGTTCTGAAACCCTCTTTCTGTAGAAAATGCAAGTGGACATTCGGAGCGCTAAGATGGTAATAGTGGAAAAAGGAATACATTCAAATATAAACTACACAGAAGCATTCTGTGAAACTTCTTTCTGTTCTGTGCATTCAACTAACAGAGTTGAACCTTACTTTTGATTGAGCCTTCTGAAACACTCATTCTGTAGAAACTGCAATTGGACATTCTGAGCGCTAAGTGGCCTATATTGGGAAAAAGAATATCTCCAAATAAAAACTACTCAGAAGCATTCTGTGAAACTTATTTCTGATCTGTGCATTCAGCTAACAGAGTTAAACGATACTTTTGATTGAGAATTTATGAGACACTCTTTCTGTAGGAAATGCAAGTGGACATTCGGAGCGCTAAGATTGTATTAGTGGAAAAAGGAATATCCCCAAATTAAAACTACACAGAAGCATTCTCTGAAACTCTTTTCTGTTCTCTGCATTCAACTAACAGATTTGAGCCTTACTTTGAAGGAGCTGTTCTGAAACACTCATTGTGTAGAAACTGCCAGTGGACATTCGGAACGCTAAGAGGGTAATAGTTGAAAAAGGAATATCTATAACTAAATACTACACAGAAGCATTCTGTGAAACTACTTTCTGTTCTGTTCATTCAACTAAAAGAGTTGAACCTTACTTTTGATTGAGCCGTTCTGAAACACTCTTTCTGTAGAAAATGCAAGTGGTGATTCGGAGCGCTAAGAGGGTAATAGTGAAAAAAGGAATATCTTCAAATATAAACTACACAGAAGCATTCTCTGAAACTTCTTTCTGTTCCGTGCATTCAACTAACAGTATTGAACCTTACTTTTGATTGAGCAGTTCTGAAAATCTCTTTCTGCAGATACTGCAATTGGACATTCTGAGCGCTAAGAGACCTATATTGGAAAAAGGAATATCTGCAAATAACAACTACACAGAAGAATTCTGTGAAACTTCTTTCTGATCTGTGCATTCAACTAACAGAGTTAAACCATAGTTTTGATTGAGCAGTTCTGAACACTCTTTCTGTAGAAAATGCAAGTGGACATTCGGAGCTCTAAGTGGGTAATAGTGGAAAAAGTAATATCATCAAATATGAATTACAGAGAAGCATTCTGTGAAACTACTTTCTGTTCTGTGCATTCAAATAACAGAGTTGAGCCCTACTTTTGAAGGAGCAGTTCTGAAACACTCTTTGTGTAGAAACTGCAATTGGACAATCTGAGCGCTAGAGGCCTATATTGGGAAAAAGAATATCTTCAAATAAAAACTACACAGAAGCATTCTGTGCAACTTCTTTCTAATCTGTGCATTCAGCTAAGAGAGTTAAATCATACATTTGATTGAGCAGTTCTGAACACTCTTTCTGTAGAAAATGCAACTGGACATTTGGAGCGCTAAGAGGGTAGTATTGGAAAAAGCAATATATTCAAATATAAACTACACAGAAGCATTCTGTGAAACTTCTTTTTGTTCTGTGCATTCAACTAACATAGTTGAACCTTACTTTTGATTGAGCTTTTCTGAAACACCCTTTCTGTAGAAACTGCAATTGGACACTCTGAGCGCTAAGAGGCCTATATTGGTAAAAAGAATATCTTCATATAAACATTACACCGCAGCCTTCTGTGAAACTTCTTTCTGTTCTGTGCATTCAGCTAACAGAGTTAAACCATTCTTTTGATTGAGCAGTTCTGAAACAATCTTTCTGTAGATAATGCAACTGGAGATTCAGAGCGCTAAGTGGGTAATAGTGAAAAATGGAATATCTTCAAATATAAACTACACAGAAGAATTCTGTGAAACTTCTTTCTGATCTGTGCATTCACCTTACAGGGTTAAACCACACTTATGTTTGAGCAGTTCTGAACACTCCTTCTGTAGAAAATGCAACTGGACATTTGGAGCGCTAAGAGGTTAATAGTGGAAAAAGGAATACCTTCAAATAAATACTACACAGAAGCATTCTGTGAAACTACTTTCTGTTCTGTGAATTCAACTAAAAGAGTTGAACCCTACTTTTCATTGAGCCGTTCTGAAACACTCTTTCTGTAGAAACTGCAATTGCATATTCGGAGCGCTAAGGGGCCTATATATGAGAAAGGACTATCTTCAAATGAAAACTACACAGAAACATTCTGTGAAACTTCGTACTGATCTGTGCATTCAGCTAACAGAGTTAAACCATACTTTTGATTGAGCAGTTCGGAAACACTCTTTCTGTAGAAAATGCAAGTGGACATTCGGAGCGCTTAGAAGGTAATAGTGGAAAAAGGAATATCTTCAAATATAAACTACACAGAATCATTCTCTGAAACTTCTTTCTGTTCTGTTCATTCAACTAACAGAGTTGAACCTTACTTTTGATTGAGCCTTTCTGAAACACTCTTTCTGTAGAAACTGCAATTGGACATTCTGTGCGCTAAGAGGCCTATACTGGTAAAAAGAATATCTCCATATAAACACTACACAGCAGCATTCTGTGAAACATCTTTCTGATCTGTGCATTCAGCTAACACAGCTAAACCATACTTTTGATTGAGCAGTTCTGAAACACCCTTTCTGTAGAAAATGCAACTGGACATTCAGAGAGCTAAGTGGGTAATAGTGGAAAATGAAATATCTTCATATATAAACTACACAGAAGAATTCTGGGAAACTTATTTCTGATCTGTGCATTCACCTAACAGAGTTAAATCATACTTTTGATAGAGAAGTTCTGAACACACTTTCTGTAGAAAATGCAAGTGGACATTCTGAGCTCTAAGAGAGTAACAGTGGAAAAAGGAATATCTTCAAATACAAACTACACAGAAGCAATCTGTGAAACTACATTCTGTTCTGTGCATTCAACTAACAGATTTGAACCTTAGATTTGATTGAGCCGTTCTGAAACACTCTTTCTGTAGAAAATGCAAGTGGAGATTCGGAGCGCTAAGAGGGTAATAGTGGAAAATGGAATGTCTTCAAATATAAACTGCACAGAATCATTCTGTGAAACTTCTTTCTGATCTCTGTATTCAGCTAACAGAGTTAAACCATACTTTTGATTCAGCAGATCTGAACACTCTTTCTGTAGAAAATGGAACTGGACAATTGGAGCGCCAAGAGGGTAGTAGTGGAAAAAGGAATATATTCAAATATAAACTACACAGAAGCATTCTGTGAAACTTCTTTCTGATCTGAGCATTCAGCTAACAGAGTTAAACCATACTTTTGATTGAGCAGTTTTGAAACACTCTGTCTGTAGAAAATGCAACTGGTCATTCGTAGCGCTAAGTGGGAAAAATTGGAAAAAAGAATATGTTCAAATATAAACTACACAGAAGCATTGTATGAAACTTCTTTCTGTTCTGTGCATTCAACTAAAAGAGTTGAATCTTACTTTTGATTGAGCCGTTCTGAAACACTCTTTCTGTAGAAACTGCAATTGGACATTCTAAGCGCTAAGAGGCCTACATTGGGAAATATCTTCAAATAAAAACTACACAGATGCATTCTGTGAAACTTATTTCTGATCTGTAAATTCAGATAACAGAGCTAAACCATATTTTTGATTGAGCAGTTATGAAACACTCTTTTTGTAGAAAATGCAAGTGGACATTCGGAGCGCTAAGATTGTAATAGAGGAAAAAGGAATATCTCCAATTAAAAACTACACAGAAGCATTCTCTGAAACCACTTTCTGTTCTCCGCATTCAACTAAGAGAGTTGAGCCTTACTTTCGAAGGTGCAGTTCTGAAACACTCTTTGTGTAGAAACTGCCAGTGGATATTCGGAGCGCTAAGTGGGTAATAGTCCAAAAAGGAGTATCTTCAACTAAATACTACACAGAAGCATTCTGTGAAACTTCTTTCTGTTCTGTGCATTCAACTAAGAGAGTTGAACCTTACATTAGATTGAGCCGTTCTGAAACACTCTTTCTGTAGAAACTGGAATTGGACATTCTGAGTGCTAAGAGGCCTATATTGGGAAAAATAATATCTTCAAATAAAAACTACACAGAAGCATTGTTTGAAACTTATTTCTGATATGTGAATTCAGCTAACAGAGTGAAACCATACTTTTGATTGCGCAGTTCAGAACACTCTTTCTGTGGAAAATTCAAGTGGACATTCGGAGCGCTATGAGGGTAAGATTGGAAAAAGGAATATATTCAAATATAAACTACACAGTAGCATTCTGTGAAACTTCTTTCTGTTCTGTTCATTCAACTAAAAGAGTTGAACCTTAGTTTTGATTGAGCCGTTCTGAAACACTCTTTCTGTAGAAACTGCAATTTTACGTTCTGAGCGCTAAGAGGCCTATATTGGGAAAGAGAATATCTACAAATAAAAACTACACAGAAGCATTCTGTGAAACTTCTTTCTGTTCTGTTCATTGAACTAAAAGAGTTGAACCTTAGTTTTGATTGAGCCGTTCTGAAACACTCTTTCTGTAGAAAATGCAAGTGGAGGTTCGGAGCGCTAAGAGGGTAATAGTGGACAAAGGAATGTCTTCAAATATAAACTACACAGAATGATTCGGTGAAACTTCTTTCTGATCTGTGCATTCAGCTAACAGAGTTAAACCATACTTTTGATTGAGCAGATCTGAACACTCTTTCTGTAGAAAATGCAACTGGATATTTGGAGCGCTAAGAGGGTAGTAGTGGAAAAGGAATATATTCAAATATAAACTACACAGAAGCATTCTGTGAAACTTCTTTCTGATCTGAGCATTCAGCTAACAGAGTTAAACCATACTTTTGATTGAGCAGTTTTGAAACACTCTGTCTGTAGAAAATGCAACTGGACATTCGTAGCGTTAAGTGGGTAATAGTGGAAAAAATAATATGTTCAAATATAAACTACACAGAAGCATTGTATGAAACTTCTTTCTGTTCTGTGCATTCAACTAACAGAGTTGAACCTTACTTTTGATTGAGCCGTTCTGAAACACTCTTTCTGTAGAAAATGCAATTGGACATTCTGAGCGCTAAGAGGCCTATATTGGGAAAAATAATATCTTCAAATAAAAACTACACAGAAGCATTGTGTGAGACTTATTTCTGATATGTGCATTCACCTAACAGAGTTAAACCATACTTTTGATTGCGCAGTTCCGAACACTCTTTCTGTAGAAAATGCAAGTGGACATTCGGAGCGCTAAGAGGGTAATAGTGGAAAAAGGAATATATTCAAATATAAACTACACAGTAGCATTCTGTGAAACTTCTTTCTGTTCTGTGCATTCAACTAACAGAGTTGAACCTTACTTTTGATTGAGCCGTTCTGAAACCCTCTTTCTGTAGAAACTGCAATTTTACATTCTAAGGGCTAAGAGGCCTACATTGGGAAAAAGAATATCTTCAAATAAAAACTACACAGATGCATTCTGTGAAACTTATTTCTGATCTGTAAATTCAGTTAAAAGAGCTAAACCATATTTTTGATTGAGCAGTTATGAAGCACTCCTTTGTAGAAATTGCAAGTGGACATCCCGAGCGCTAAGATTGTAATAGAGGAAAAAGGAATATCTCCAATTAAAAACTACACAGAAGCATTCTCTGAAACCCCTTTCTGTTCTCCGCATTCAACTAACAGAGTTGAGCCTTACTTTTGAAGGAGCAGTTCTGAAACATTCTTTGTGTAGAAACTGCCAGTGGATATTCGGAACGCTAAGTGGGTAATAGTCCAAAAAGCAGTATTTTCTACTAAATACTACACAGAAGCATTCTGTGAAACTTCTTTCTGTTCTGTGCATTCAACTAAGAGAGTTGAACCTTACATTTGATTGAGCCGTTCTGAAACACTCTTTCTGTAGAAACTGCAATAGGACATTCTGAGCGCTAAGAGGCCTATATTGGGAAAAAAAATATCTTCAAATAAAAACTACACAGAAGCATTGTTTGAAACTTATTTCTGATATGTGCATTCAGCTAACAGAGTTAAACCATACTTTTGATTGCGCAGTTCAGAACACTCTTTCTGTAGAAAATGCAAGTGGACATTCGGAGCGCTAAGAGGGTAATAGTGGAAAAAGGAATATATTCAAATATAAACTACACAGAAGCATTCTGTGAAACTTCTTTCTGTTCTATGCATTCAATTTCCAGGGTTGAACCTTACTTATGATTGAGCCGTTCTGAAACACTCTTTCTGTAGAAACTGAAGTTGGACATTCTGAGCGCTAAGAGGCCTATATTGGGAAAATGAATATCTACAAATAAAAAGTACACAGAAGCATTCTGTGAAACTTCTTTCTGTTCTGTGCATTCAACTAAAAGAGTTGTACCTTAGTTTTGATTGAGCCGTTCTGAAACACTCTTTCTGTAGAAACTGCAATTGGACATTCTGAGCGCTAAGAGGCCTATATTGGGAAAAAGAATATCTACAAATAAAAACTACACAGAAGCATTCTGTGATACTTATTTCTGATCTGTGCATTCAGCTAACAGAGTTAAACCATACTTTTGATTGAGCAGATCTGAACACTCTTTCTAAAGAAAATGCAACTGGACATTTGGAGAGCTAAGAGGGTAGTAGTGGAAAAAGTAATATATTCAAATATAAACTACACAGAAGCATTCTGTGAAAATTCTTTCTGATCTGAGCATTAAGCTAACAGAGTTAAACCATACTTTTGATTGCGCAGTTCAGAACACTCTTTCTGTAAAAAATGCAAGTGGACATTCGGAGCGCTAAGAGGGTAATAGTGGAAAAAGGGATATATTCAAATATAAACTACACAGTAGCATTCTGTGAAACTTCTTTCTCTTCTGTGCATTCAACTAACAGTGTTGAACCTTACTTTTGATTGAGCCATTCTGAAACACTCTTTCTGTAGAAACTGCAATTGGACATTCTAAGCGCTAAGAGGCCTACATTGGGAAAAAGAATATCTTCAAATAAAAACTACACAGATGCATTCTGTGAAACTTATTTCTGATCTGTAAATTCAGTTAACAGAGCTAAACCATATTTTTGATTGAGCAGCTGTGAAACACTCTTTTTGTAGAAAATGCAAGTGGACATTCGGAGCGCTAAGATTGTAATAGAGGAAAAAGGAATATCTCCAATTAAAAACTACACAGAAGCATTCTCTGAAACCCCTTTCTGTTCTCCGCATTCAACTAACAGAGTTGAGCCTCACTTTTGAAGGAGCAGTTCTGAAACACTCTTTGTGTAGAAACTGCCAGTGGATATTCTGAGCGCTAAGTGGGTAATAGTCCAAAAAGTAGTATCTTCAACTAAATACTACACAGAAGCATTCTGTGAAACTTCTTTCTGTTCTGTGCATTCAACTAAGAAAGTTGAACCTTACATTTGATTGAGCCGTTCTGAAACACTCTTTCTGTAGAAACTGCTATTGGACATTCTGAGCGCTAAGAGGCATATATTGGGAAAAATAATATCTTCAAATAAAAACTACACAGAAGCATTGTTTGAAACTTATTTCTGATATGTGCATTCAGCTAACAGAGTTATACCATATTTTGATTGCGCAGTTCAGAACACTCTTTCTGTAGAAAATGCAAGTGGACATTCGGAGCGCTAAGAGGGTAATAGTGGAAAAAGTAATATATTCAAATATAAACTACACAGAAGCATTCTGTGAAACTTCCTTCTGTTCTGTGCATTCAACTACCAGGGTTGAACCTTACTTTTGATTGAGCCGTTCTGAAACACTCTTTCTGTAGAAACTGCAATTGGACATTCTGAGCGCTAAGAGGCCTATATTGGGAAAAAGAATATCTACAAATAAAAACTACACAGAAGCATTCTGTGAAACTTATTTCTGTTCTGTTCATTCAACTAAAAGATTTGAACCTTAGTTTTGATTGAGCCATTCTGAAACACTCTTTCTGTAGAAAATGTAAGTGGAGATTCGGAGCGCTAAGTGGGTAATAGTGGAAAAAGGAATGTCTTCAAATATAAACTACACAGAATCATTCTGTGAAACTTCTTTCTGATCTGTGCATTCAGCTAACAGAGTTAAACCATACTTTTGATAGAGCAGATCTGAACACTCTGTCTGTAGAAAATGCAACTGGACATTCGTAGCGCTAAGTGGGTAATAGTGGAAAAAAGAATATGTTCAAATATAAACTACACAGAAGCATTGTATGAAACATCTTTCTGTTCTGTGCATTCAGCTAACAGAGTTGAACCTTACTTTTGATTGAGCCGTTCTGGAACACTCTTTCTGTAGAAACTGCAATTGGACATTCTGAGCGCTAAGAGGCCTATATTGGGAAAAATAATATCTTCAATTAAAAACTACATAGAAGCATTGTGTGAAACTTATTTCTGATGTGTGCATTCAGCTAACAGAGTTAAACCATTCTTTTGATTGCGCATTTCCGAACACTCTTTCTGTAGAAAATGCTAGTGGACATTCGGAGCGCTAAGAGGGTAATAGTGGAAAAAGGAATATATTCAAATATAAACTACACAGTAGCATTCTGTGAAACTTCTTTCTCTTCTGTGCATTCAACTAACAGAGTTGAACCTTACTTTTGATTGAGCCGTTCTGAAACATTCTTTTTGTAGAAACTGCAATTGGACATTCTAAGCACTAAGAGGCCTACACTGGGAAAAAGAATATCTTCAAATAAAAACTACACAGATGCATTCTGTGAAACTTATTTCTGATCTGTAAATTCAGTTAACAGAGCTAAACCATATTTTTGATTGAGCAGTTATGAAACAATCTTTTTGTAGAAAATGCAAGTGGACATTCGGAGCACTAAGATTGTAATAGAGGAAAAAGGGATATCTCCAATTAAAAACTACACAGATGCATTCTCTGAAACCCCTTTCTGTTCTCCGAATTCAACTAACAGTGTTGAGCCTTACTTTTGTAGGAGCAGTTCTGAAAAACTCTTTGTGTAGAAACTGCCAGTGGATATTCGGAGCGCTAAGTGTGTAAGAGTCCAAAAAGGAGTATCTTCAACTAAATACTACACAGAAGCATTCAGTGAAACTTCTTTCTGTTCTGTGCATTCAACTAAGAGAGTTGAACCTTATATTTGATTGAGCCGTTCGGAAACACTCTTTCTGTAGAAACTGCAATTGGACATTCTGAGCACTAAGAGGCCTATATTGGGAAAAATAATATCTTCAAATAAAAATTACACAGAAGCATTGTTTGAAACATATTTCTGATATGTGCATTAAGCTAACAGAGTTAAACCATACTTTTGATTGCGCAGTTCAGAACACTCTTTCTGTAGAAAATGCAAGTGGACATTCGGAGCGCTAAGAGGGTAATAGTGGAAAAAGGGATATATTCAAATATAAACTACACAGTAGCATTCTGTGAAACTTCTTTCCCTTCTGTGCATTCAACTAACAGTGTTGAACCTTACTTTTGATTGAGCCGTTCTGAAACACTCTTTCTGTAGAAACTGCAATTGGACATTCTAAGCGCTAAGAGGCCTACATTGGGAAAAAGAATATCTTCAAATAAAAACTACACAGATGCATTCTGTGAAACTTATTTCTGATCTGTAAATTCAGTTAACAGAGCTAAACCATATTTTTGAATGAACAGTTGTGAAACACTCTTTTTGTAGAAAATGCAAGTGGACATTCGGAGCGCTAAGATTGTAATAGAGGAAAAAGGAATATCTCCAATTAAAAACTACACAGAAGCATTCTCTGAAACCCCTTTCTGTTCTCCGCATTCAACTAACAGGGTTGAGCCTTACTTTTGAAGGAGAAGTTCTGAAACACTCTTTGTGTAGAAACTGCCAGTGGATATTCGGAGCGCTAAGTGGGTAATAGTCCAAAAAGTAGTATCTTCAACTAAATACTACACAGAAGCATTCTGTGAAACTTTTTTCTGTTCTGTGCATTCAACTAAGAAAGTTGAACCTTACATTTGATTGAGCCGTTCTGAAACACTCTTTCTGTAGAAACTGCAATTGGACATTCTGAGCACTAAGAGGCCTATATTGGGAAAAATAATATCTTCAAATAAAAACTACACAGAAGCATTGTTTGAAACTTATTTCTGATATGTGCATTCAGCTAACAGAGTTGAACCTTACGTTTGATTGAGCCGTTCTGAAACACTCTTTCTGTAGAAACTGCAATTGAACATTCTGAGCGCTAAGAGGCCTACATTGGGAAAAAGAATATCTTCAAATAAAAACAACACAGATGCATTCTGTTAAACTTCTTTCTGTTCTGTTCATTCAACTAAAAGAGTTGAAACTTAGTTTTGATTGAGCCGTTCTGAAACACTCTTTCTGTAGAAAATGCAAGTGGAGATTCGGAGCGCTAAGAGGGTAATAGTGGAAAAAGGAATGTCTTCAAATATAAACTACACAGAATAATTCTGTGAAACTTCTTTCTGATCTGTGCCTTCAGCTAACAGAGTTAAACCATACTTTTGATTGAGCAGATCTGAACACTCTTTTTGTAGAAAATGCAACTGGACATTTGGAGCGCTAAGAGGGTAGTAGTGGAAAAAGGAATATATTCAAATATAAGCTACACAGAAGCATTCTGTGAAACTTCTTTCTGATCTGAGCATTCAGCTAACAGAGTTAAACCATACTTTTGATTGAGCAGTTTTGAAACACTCTGTCTGTAGAAAATGCAACTGGACATTCGTAGCGCTAAGTGGGTAATAGTGGAAAAAATAATATGTTCAAATATAAACTACACAGAAACATTGTATGAAACGTCTTTCTGTTCTGTGCATTCAACTAACAGAGTTGAACCTTACTTTTGATTGAGCCGTTCTGAAACACTCTTTCCGTAGAAACTGCAATTGGACATTCTGAGCGCTAAGAGGCCTATATGGGAAAAATAATATCTTCAAATAAAAACTACACAGAAGCATTGTGTGAAACTTATTTCTGATATGTGCATTCAGCTAACAGAGTTAAACCATACTTTTGATTGCGCAGTTCCGAACACTTTTTCTGTAGAAAATGCAAGTGGACATTCGGAGCGCTAAGAGGGTAATAGTGGAACAAGGAATATATTCAAATATAAACTACACAGTAGCATTCTGTGAAACTTCTTTCTGTTCTGTGCATTCAACTAACAGAGTTGAACCTTACTTTTGATTGAGCCGTACTGAAACACTCTTTCTGTAGAAATTGCAATTGGACATTCTAAGCGCTAAGAGGCCTACATTGGGAAAAAGAATATCTTCAAATAAAAACTACACAGATACATTCTCTGAAACTTATTTCTGATCTGTAAATTCAGTTAACAGAGCTAAACCATATTTTTGATTGAGCAGTTATGAAACACACTTTTTGTAGTAAATGCAAGTATACATTCGGAGCGCTAAGTTTGTAATAGAGGAAAAAGGAATATCTCCAATTAAAAACTACACAGAAGCATTCCCTGAAACCCCTTTCTGTTCTCCGCATTAAACTAACAGAGTTGAGCCTTACTTTCGAAGGAGCAGTTCTGAAACACACTTTGTGTAGAAACTGCCAGTGGATATTCGGAGCGCTAAGTGGGTAATAGTCCAAAAAGGAGTATCTTCAACTAAATGCTACACAGAAGCATTCTGTGAAACTTCTTTCTGTTCTGTGCATTCAACTAAGAGAGTTGAATCTGACATTTGATTGAGGCGTTCTGAAACACTCTTTCTGTAGAAACTGCAATTGGACATTCTGAGCGCTGAGAGGCCTATACTGGGAATAATAATATCTTCAAATAATAACTACACAGAAGCATTGTTTGAAACTTATTTCTGATATGTGCATTCAGCTAACAGAGTTAAACCATACTTTTGATTGCGCAGTTCAGAACACTCTTTCTGTAGAAAATGTAAGTGGACATTCGGAGCGCTAAGAGGGTAAGAGTGGAAAAAGGAATATATTCAAATATAAACTACACAGAAGCATTCTGTGAAACTTCTTTCTGTTCTGTGCATTCAACTAAGAGAGTTGAACCTTACGTTTGATTGAGCCGTTCTGAAACACTCTTTCTGTAGAAACTGCAATTGAACATTCTAAGCGCTAAGAGGCCTACATTGGGAAAAAGAATATCTTCAAATAAAAACTACACAGATGCATTCTGTGAAACTTCTTTCTGTTCTGTTCATTCAACTAAAAGAGTTGAAACTTAGTTTTGATTGAGCCGTTCTGAAACACTCTTTCTGTAGAAAATGCAAGTGGAGATTCGGAGCGCTAAGAGGGTAATAGTGGAAAAAGGAATGTCTTCAAATATAAACTACACAGAATAATTCTGTGAAACTTCTTTCTGATCTGTGCCTTCAGCTAACAGAGTTAAACCATACTTTTGATTGAGCAGATCTGAACACTCTTTTTGTAGAAAATGCAACTGGACATTTGGAGCGCTAAGAGGGTAGTAGTGGAAAAAGGAATATATTCAAATATAAGCTACACAGAAGCATTCTGTGAAACTTCTTTCTGATCTGAGCATTCAGCTAACAGAGTTAAACCATACTTTTGATTGAGCAGTTTTGAAACACTCTGTCTGTAGAAAATGCAACTGGACATTCGTATCGCTAAGTGGGTAATAGTGGAAAAAATAATATGTTCAAATATAAACTACACAGAAACATTGTATGAAACGTCTTTCTGTTCTGTGCATTCAACTAACAGAGTTGAACCTTACTTTTGATTGAGCCATTCTGAAACACTCTTTCCATAGAAACTGCAATTGGACATTATGAGCGCTAAGAGGCCTATATTGGGAAAAATAATATCTTCAAATAAAAACTACACAGAAGCATTGTGTGAAACTTATTTCTGATATGTGCATTCAGCTAACAGAGTTAAACCATACTTTTGATTGCGCAGTTCCGAACACTCTTTCTGTAGAAAATGCAAGTGGACATTCGGAGCGCTAAGAGGGTAATAGTGGAAAAAGGAATATATTCAAATATAAACTACACAGAAGCATTCTGTGAAACTTCTTTCTGTTCTGTGCATTCAACTAACAGAGTTGAACCTTACTTTTGATTGAGCCGTTCTGAAACACTATTTCTGTAGAAACTGCAATTGGACATTCTAAGCGCTAAGAGGCCTACATTGGGAAAAAGAATATCTTCAAATAAAAACTACACAGATGTATTCTGTGAAATTTATTTCTGATCTGTAAATTCAGTTAACAGAGCTAAACCATATTTTTGAATGAGCAGTTATGAAACACTCTTTTTGTAGAAAATGTAAGTTGACATTCGGAGCGCTAAGATTGTAAGAGAGGAAAAAGCAATATCTCCAATTAAAAACTACACAGAAGCATTCTCTGAAACCCCTTTCTGTTCTCCGCATTCAACTAACAGAGTTGAGCCTTACTTTTGAAGGAGCAGTTCTGAAACACCATTTGTGTTGAAACTGCCAGTGGGTATTCGGAGCACTAAGTGGGTAATAGTCCAAAAAGGAGTATCTTCAACTAAATACTACACAGAAGCATTCAGTGAAACTACTTTCTGTTCTGTGCATTCAACTAAGAGAGTTGAACCTTACATTTGATTGAGCCATTCTGAAACACTCTTTCTGTAGAAACTGCAATTGGACATTCTGAGCGCTAAGAGGCCTGTATTGGGAAAAATAATATCTTCCAATAAAAACTACACAGAAGCATTGTTTGAAACTTATTTCTGATATGTGCATACAGCTAACAGAGTTAAACCATACTTTTGATTGCGCAGTTCAGAACACTCTTTCTGTAGAAAATGCAAGTGGACATTCGGAGCGCTAAGAGGGTAATAGTGGAAAAAGGAATGTATTCAAATATAAACTACACAGTAGCATTCTGTGAAAGTTCTTTCTCTTCTGTGCATTCAACTAACAGTGTTGGACCTTACTTTTTATTGAGCCGTTCTGAAACACTCTTTCTGTAGAAACTGCAATTGGACATTCTGAGCGCTAAGAGGCCTACATTGGGAAAAAAATATCTTCAAATAAAAACTACACAGATGCATTCTGTGAAACTTATTTCTGATCTGTAAATTCAGTTAACAGAGCTAAACCATGTTTTTGATTGAGCAGTTATGAAACACTCTTTTTGTAGTAAATGCAAGTATACATTCGGAGCGCTAAGTTTGTAATAGAGGAAAAAGGAATATCTCCAATTAAAAACTACACAGAAGCATTCCCTGAAACACCTTTCTGTTCTCCGCATTCAACTAACAGAGTTGAGCCTTACTTTCGAAGGAGCAGTTCTGAAACACACTTTGTGTAGAAACTGCCAGTGGATATTCGGGGCGCTAAGTGGGTAATAGTCCAAAAAGGAGTATCTTCAACTAAATACTACACAGAAGCATTCTGTGAAACTTCTTTCTGTTCTGTGCATTCAACTAAGAGAGTTGAACCTGACATTTGATTGAGCCGTTCTGAAACACTCTTTCTGTAGAAACTGCCATTGGACATTCTGAGCACTAAGAAGCCTATATTGGGAATAATAATATCTTCAAATAAAAACTACACAGAAGCATTGTTTGAAACTTATTTCCGATATGTGCATTCAGCTAACAGAGTTAAACCATACTTTTGATTGCGCAGTTCAGAACACACTTTCTGTAAAAAATGAAAGTGGACATTCGGAGCGCTAAGAGGGTAATAGTGGAAAAAGGAATATATTCAAATATAAACTACACAGAAGCATTCTGTGAAACTTCTTTCTGTTCTGTGCATTCAACTACCAGGTTTGAACCTTAATTTTGATTGAGCCGTTCTGAAACACTCTTTCTGTAGAAACTGCAATTGGACATTCTGAGCTCTAAGAGGCCTATATTGGGAAAAAGAATATCTACAAATAAAAACTACACAGAAGCATTCTGTGAAACTTCTTTCTGTTCTGTTCATTCAACTAAAAGAGTTGAACCTTAGTTTTGATTGATCCGTTCTGAAACACTCTTTCTGTAGAAAATGCAATTGGACATTCGGAGCGCTAAGAGGGTAATAGTGGAAAAAGGAATATATTCAAATATAAACTACACAGAAGCATTCTGTGAAACTTCTTTCTGTTCTGTGCATTCAACTACCAGGGTTGAACCTTACTTTTGATTGAGCCGTTCTGAAACACTCTTTCTGTAGAAACTGCAATTGGACATTCTGAGCGCTAAGAGGCCTACATTGGGAAAAAGAATATCTACAAATAAAAACTACACAGAAGCATTCTGTGAAACTCCTTGCTGTTCTGTTCATTCAACTAAAAGAGTTGAACCTTAGTTTTGATTGATCCGTTCTGAAACACTCTTTCTGTAGAAAATGCAAGTGGAGATTCGGAGCGCTAAGAGGGTAATAGTGGAAAAAGGAATGTCTTCAAATATAAACTACACAGAATCATTCTGTGAAACTTCTTTCTGATCTGTGCATTCAGCTAACAGAGTTAAACTATACTTTTGATTGAGCAGATCTGAACACACTTTCTGTAGAAAATGCAACTGGACATTTGGAGCGCTAAGAGGGTAGTAGTGGAAAAAGGAATATATTCAAATATAAACTACACAGAAGCATTCTGTGAAACTTCTTTCTGATCTGAGCATTAAGCTAACAGAGTTAAACCATACTTTTGATTGAGCAGTTTTGAAACACTCTGTCTGTAGAAAATGCAACTGGACATTCGTAGCGCTAAGTGGGTAATAGTGGAAAAAATAGTATGTTCAAATATAAACTACACAGAAACATTGTATGAAACGCCTTTCTGTTCTGTGCATTCAACTAACAGAGTTGAACCTTAATTTTGATTGAGCCGTTCTGAAACACTCTTTCCGTAGAAACTGCAATTGGACATTCTGAGCGGTAAGAGGCCTATATTGGGAAAAATAATATCTTCAAATAAAAACTACACAGAAGCATTGTGTGAAACTTATTTCTGATATGTGCATTCAGCTAACAGAGTTAAACCATACTTTTGATTGAGCAGTTTTGAAACACTCTGTCTGTAGAAAATGCAACTGGACATTCGTAGCACTAAGTGGGTAATAGTGGAAAAAATAATATGTTCAAATATAAACTACACAGAAACATTGTATGAAACGTCTTTCTGTTCTGTGCATTCAACTAACAGAGTTGAACCTTACTTTTGATTGAGCCGTTCTGAAACACTCTTTCCGTAGAAACTGCAATTGGACATTCTGAGCGCTAAGAGGCCTCTATTGGGAAAAATAATATCTTCAAATAAAAACTACAAAGAAGCATTGTGTGAAACTTATTTCTGATATGTGCATTCAGCTAACAGAGTTAAACCATACTTTTGATTGCGCAGTTCCGAACACTCTTTCTGTAGAAAATGCAAGTGGACATTCGGAGCGCTAAGAGGGTAATAGTGGAACAAGGAATATATTCAAATATAAACTACACAGTAGCATTCTGTGAAACTTCTTTCTGTTCTGTGCATTCAACTAACAGAGTTGAACCTTACTTTTGATTGAGCCGTTCTGAAACACTCTTTCTGTAGAAACTGCAATTGGACATTCTAAGCGCTAAGAGGCCTACATTGGGAAAAAGAATATCTTCAAATAAAAACTACACAGATACATTCTCTGAAACTTATTTCTGATCTGTAAATTCAGTTAACAGAGCTAAACCATATTTTTGATTGTGCAGTTATGAAACACTCTTTTTGTAGTAAATGCAAGTATACATTCGGAGCGCTAAGTTTGTAATAGAGGAAAAAGGAATATCTCCAATTAAAAACTACACAGAAGCATTCTCTGAAACCCCTTTCTGTTCTCCGCATTCAACTAACAGAGTTGAGCCTTACTTTCGAAGGAGCAGTTCTGAAACACACTTTGTGTAGAAACTGCCAGTGGATATTCGGAGCGCTAAGTGGGTAATAGTCCAAAAAGGAGTATCTTCAACTAAATACTACACAGAAGCATTCTGTGAAACTTCTTTCTGTTCTGTGCATTCAACTAAGAGAGTTGAACATGACATTTTATTGAGGCGTTCTGAAACATTCTTTCTGTAGAAAATGCAATTGGAGATTCGGAGCGCTAAGAGGGTAATAGTGGAAAAAGGAATGTCTTCAAATATAAACTACACAGAATCATTCTGTGAAACTTCTTTCTGATCTGTGCGTTCAGGTAACAGAGTTAAACCATACTTTTGATTGAGCAGATCTGAACAGTCTTTCTGTAGAAAATGCAACTGGACATTTGGAGCGCAAAGAGGGTAGTAGTGGAAAAAGGAATATATTCAAATATAAACTACACAGAAGCATTCTGTGAAACATTTTCTGATCTGAGAATTCAGCTAACAGAGTTAAACCATACTTTTGATTGAGCAGTTTTGAAACACTCTGTCTGTAGAAAATGCAACTGGACATTCGTAGCGCTAAGTGCGTAATAGTGGAAAAAATAATATGTTCAAATATAAACTACACAGAAGCATTGTATGAAACTTCTTTCTGTTCTGTGCATTCAACTAACAGTGTTGAACCTTACTTTTGATTGAGCCGTTCTGAAACACTCTTTCCGTAGAAACTGCAATTGGACATTCTGAGCGCTAAGAGGCCTATATTGGGAAAAATAATATCTTCAAATAAAAACTACACAGAAGCATTGTGTGAAACTTATTTCTGATATGTGCATTCAGCAAACAGAGTTAAACCATACTTTTGATAGCGCAGTTCCGAACACTCTTTCTGTAGAAAATGCAAGTGGACATTCGGAGCGCTAAGAGTGTAATAGTGGAAAAAGGAATATATTCAAATATAAAGTACACAGAAGCATTCTGTGAAACTTCTTTCTGTTCTGTGCATTCAACTACCAGGTTTGAACTTCACTTTTGATTGAGCCGTTCTGAAACACTCTTTCTGTAGAAATTGCAATTGGACATTCTGAGCGCTAAGAGGCCTATATTGGGAAAAAGAATATCTACAAATAAAAACTACACAGAAGCATTCTGTGAAACTTCTTTCTGTTCTGTTCATTCAACTAAAAGAGTTGAACCTTAGTTTTGATTGATCCGTTCTGAAACACTCCTTCTGTAGAAAATGAAAGTGGAGATTCGGAGCGCTAAGAGGGTAATAGTGGAAAAAGGAATGTCTTCAAATATAAACTACACAGAATCATTCTGTGAAACTTCTTTCTGATCTGTGCATTCAGCTAACAGAGTTAAACTATACTTTTGATTGAGCAGATCTGAACACTCTTTCTGTAGAAAATGCAACTGGACATTTGGAGCGCAAAGAGGGTAGTAGTGGAAAAAGGAATATATTCAAATATAAACTACACAGAAGCATTCTGTGAAACTACTTTCTGTTCTGTGCATTCAACTACCAGGGTTGAACCTTAATTTTGATTGAGCCGTTCTGAAACACTCTTTCTGTAGAAACTGCAATTGGACATTCTGAGCGCTAAGAGGCCTATATTGGGAAAAAGAATATCTACAAATAAAAACTACACAGAAGCATTCTGTGAAACTTCTTTCTGTTCTGTTCACTCAACTAAAAGAGTTGAACCTTAGTTTTGTTTGATCCGTTCTGAAACACTCTTTCTGTAGAAAATGCAAGTGGAGATTCGGAGCGCTAAGAGGGTAATAGTGGAAAAAGGAATGTCTTCAAATATAAACTACACAGAATCATTCTGTGAAACTTCTTTCTGATCTGTGCGTTCAGGTAACAGAGTTAAACCATACTTTTGATTGAGCAGATCTGAACACTCTTTCTGTAGAAAATGCAACCGGACATTTGGAGCGCTAAGAGGGTAGTAGTGGAAAAAGGAATATATTCAAATATAAACTACACAGAAGCATCCTGTGAAACTTTTTCTGATCTGAGCATTCAGCTAACAGAGTTAAACCATACTTTTGATTTAGCAGTTTTGAAACACTCTGTCTGTAAAAAATGCAACTGGACATTCGTAGCGCTAAGTGGGTAATAGTGGAAAAAATAATATGTTCAAATATAAACTACACAGAAGCATTGTATGAAACTACTTTCTGTTCTGTGCATTCAACTAACAGTGTTGAACCTTACTTTTGATTGAGCCGTTCTGAAACACTCTTTCCGTAGAAACTGCAATTGGACATTCTGAGCGCTAAGAGGCCTCTATTGGGAAAAATAATATCTTCAAATAAAAACTACACAGAAGCATTGTGTGAAACTTATTTCTGATATGTGCATTCAGCTAACAGAGTTAAACCATACTTTTGATTGCGCAGTTCCGAACACTCTTTCTGTAGAAAATGCAAGTGGACATTCGGAGCGCTAAGAGGGTAATAGTGGAACAAGGAATATATTCAAATATAAACTACACAGTAGCATTCTGTGAAACTTCTTTCTGTTCTGTGCATTCAACTAACAGAGTTGAACCTTACTTTTGATTGAGCCGTTCTGAAACACTCTTTCTGTAGAAACTGCAATTGGACATTCTAAGCGCTAAGAGGCCTACATTGGGAAAAAGAATATCTTCAAATAAAAACTACACAGATACATTCTCTGAAACTTATTTCTGATCTGTAAATTCAGTTAACAGAGCTAAACCATATTTTTGATTGAGCAGTTATGAAACACTCTTTTTGTAGTAAATGCAAGTATACATTCGGAGCGCTAAGTTTGTAATAGAGGAAAAAGGAATATCTCCAATTAAAAACTACACAGAAGCATTCTCTGAAACCCCTTTCTGTTCTCCGCATTCAACTAACAGAGTTGAGCCTTACTTTCGAAGGAGCAGTTCTGAAACACACTTTGTGTAGAAACTGCCAGTGGATATTCGGAGCGCTAAGTGGGTAATAGTCCAAAAAGGAGTATCTTCAACTAAATACTACACAGAAGCATTCTGTGAAACTTCTTTCTGTTCTGTGCATTCAACTAAGAGAGTTGAACATGACATTTGATTGAGGCGTTCTGAAACACTCTTTCTGTAGAAAATGCAAGTGGAGATTCGGAGCGCTAAGAGGGTAATAGTGGAAAAAGTAATGTCTTCAAATATAAACTACACAGAATCATTCTGTGAAACTTCTTTCTGATCTGTGCTTTCAGGTAACAGAGTTAAACCATACTTTTGATTGAGCAGATCTGAACAGTCTTTCTGTAGAAAATGCAACTGTACATTTGGAGCGCAAAGAGGGTAGTAGTGGAAAAAGGAATATATTCAAATATAAACTACACAGAAGCATTCTGTGAAATATTTTCTGATCTGAGAATTCAGCTAACAGAGTTAAACCAGACTTTTGATTGAGCAGTTTTGAAACACTCTGTCTGTAGAAAATGCAACTGGACATTCGTAGCGCTAAGTGCGTAATAGTGGAAAAAATAATATGTTCAAATATAAACTACACAGAAGCATTGTATGAAACTTCTTTCTGTTCTGTGCATTCAACTAACAGTGTTGAACCTTACTTTTGATTGAGCCGTTCTGAAACACTCTTTCCGTAGAAACTGCAATTGGACATTCTGAGCGCTAAGAGGCCTATATTGGGAAAAATAATATCTTCAAATAAAAACTACACAGAAGCATTGTGTGAAACTTATTTCTGATATGTGCATTCAGCAAACAGAGTTAAACCATACTTTTGATAGCGCAGTTCCGAACACTCTTTCTGTAGAAAATGCAAGTGGACATTCGGAGCGCTAAGAGTGTAATAGTGGAAAAAGGAATATATTCAAATATAAACTACACAGAAGCATTCTGTGAAACTTCTTTCTGTTCTGTGCATTCAACTACCAGGTTTGAACTTTACTTTTGATTGAGCCGTTCTGAAACACTCTTTCTGTAGAAACTGCAATTGGACATTCTGAGCGCTAAGAGGCCAATATTGGGAAAAAGAATATCTACAAATAAAAACTACACAGAAGCATTCTGTGAAACTTCTTTCTGTTCTGTTCATTCAACTAAAAGAGTTGAACCTTAGTTTTGATTGATCCGTTCTGAAACACTCTTTCTGTAGAAAATGCAAGTGGAGATTCGGAGCGCTAAGAGGGTAATAGTGGAAAAAGAAATGTCTTCAAATATAAACTACACAGAATCATTCTGTGAAACTTCTTTCTGATCTGTGCATTCAGCTAACAGAGTTAAACTATACTTTTGATTGAGCAGATCTGAACACTCTTTCTGTAGAAAATGCAACTGGACATTTGGAGCGCTAAGAGGGTAGTAGTGGAAAAAGGAATATATTCAAATATAAACTACACAGAAGCATTCTGTGAAACTTCTTTCTGTTCTGTGCATTCAACTACCAGGGTTGAACCTTAATTTTGATTGAGCCGTTCTGAAACACTCTTTCTGTAGAAACTGCAATTGGACATTCTGAGCGCTAAGAGGCCTATATTGGGAAAAAGAATATCTACAAATAAAAACTACACAGAAGCATTCTGTGAAACTTCTTTCTGTTCTGTTCACTCAACTAAAAGAGTTGAACCTTAGTTTTGTTTGATCCGTTCTGAAACACTCTTTCTGTAGAAAATGCAAGTGGAGATTCGGAGCGCTAAGAGGGTAATAGTGGAAAAAGGAATGTCTTCAAATATAAACTACACAGAATCATTCTGTGAAACTTCTTTCTGATCTGTGCGTTCAGGTAACAGAGTTAAACCATACTTTTGATTGAGCAGATCTGAACACTCTTTCTGTAGAAAATGCAACCGGACATTTGGAGCGCTAAGAGGGTAGTAGTGGAAAAAGGAATATATTCAAATATAAACTACACAGAAGCATTCTGTGAAACTTTTTCTGATCTGAGCATTCAGCTAACAGAGTTAAAACATACTTTTGATTGAGCAGTTTTGAAACACTCTGTCTGTAGAAAATGCAACTGGACATTCGTAGCGCTAAGTGGGTAATAGTGGAAAAAATAATATGTTCAAATATAAACTACACAGAAGCATTGTATGAAACTTCTTTCTGTTCTGTGCATTCAACTAACAGTGTTGAACCTTACTTTTGATTGAGCCGTTCTGAAACACTCTTTCCGTAGAAACTGCAATTCGACATTTTGAGCGCTAAGAGGCCTATATTGGGAAAAATAATATCTTCAAATAAAAACTACACAGAAGCATTGTGTGAAACTTATTTCTGATATGTGCATTCAGCTAACAGAGTTAAACCATACTTTTGATTGCGCAGTTCCGAACACTCTTTCTGTAGAAAATGCAAGTGCACATTCGGAGCGCTAAGAGGGTAATAGTGGAAAAAGGAATATATTCAAATATAAACTACACAGAAGCATTCTGTGAAACTTCTTTCTGTTCTGTGCATTCAACTACCAGGGTTGAACCTTACTTTTGATTGAGCAGTTCTGAAACACTGTTTCTGTAGAAACTGCAATTGGACATTCTGAGCGCTAAGAGGCCTATATTGGGAAAAATAATATCTACAAATAAAAACTACACAGAAGCATTCTGTGAAACTTCTTTCTGTTCTGTTCATTCAACTAAAAGAGTTGAACCTTAGTTTTGATTGATCCGTTCTGAAACACTCTTTCTGTAGAAAATGCAAGTGGAGATTCGGAGCGCTAAGAGGGTAATAGTGGAAAAAGGAATGTCTTCAAATATAAACTACACAGAAGCATTCTGTGAAACTTCTTTCTGATCTGAGCATTCAGCTAACAGAGTTAAACCATACTTTTGATTGAGCAGTTTTGAAACACTCAGTCTGTAGAAAATGCAACTGGACATTCGTAGCGCTAAGCGGGTAATAGTGGAAAAAAGAATATGTTCAAATATAAACTACACAGAAACATTGTATGAAACGTCTTTCTGTTCTGTGCATTCAACCAAGAGAGTTGAACCTTACTTTTGATTGAGCCGTTCTGAAACACTCTTTCCGTAGAACCTGCAATTGTACATTCTGAGCGCTAAGAGGCCTACATTGGGAAAAATAATATCTTCTAATAAACACTACACAGAAGCATTGTGTGAAACTTATTTCTGATATGTGCATTCAGCTAACAGAGTTAAACCATACTTTTGATTGCGCAGTTCGGAACACTCTTTCTGTAGAAAATGCAAGTGGACATTCGGAGCGCTAAGAGGGTAATAGTGGAACAAGGAATATATTCAAATATAAACTACACAGTAGCATTCTGTGAAACTTCTTTCTGTTCTGTGCATTCAACTAACAGAGTTGAACCTTACTTTTGATTGAGCCGTTCTGAAACACTATTTCTGTAGAAACTGCAATTGGACATTCTAAGCGCTAAGAGGCCTACATTGGGATAAAGAATATCTTCAAATAAAAACTACACAGATACATTCTCTGAAACTTATTTCTGATCTGTAAATTCAGTTAACAGAGCTAAACCATATTTTTGATTGGGCAGTTATGAAACACTCTTTTTATAGAAAATGCAAGTGGACATTCGGAGCACTAAGTTTGTAATAGAGGAAAAAGGAATATCTCCAATTAAAAACTACACAGAAGCATTCTCTGAAACCCCTTTCTGTTCTCCGCATTCAACTAACAGAGTAGAGCCTTACTTTCGAAGGAGCAGTTCTGAAACACACTTTGTGTAGAAACTGCCAGTGGATATTCGGAGCGCTAAGTGGGTAATAGTCCAAAAAGGAGTATCATCAACTAAATACTACACAGAAGCATTCTGTGAAACTACTTTCTGTTCTGTGCATTCAACTAAGAGAGTTGAACCTGACATTTGATTGAGGCGTTCTGAAACACTCTTTCTGTAGAAACTGCAAATGGACATTCTGAGCGCTGAGAGGCCTATATTGGGAATAATAATATCTTCAAATAAAAACTACACAGAAGCATTGTTTGAAACTTATTTCTGATCTGTGCATTCAGCTAACAGAGTTAAACCATACTTTTGATTGAGCAGATCTGAACACTCCTTCTGTAGAAAATGCAACTGGACATTTGGAGCGCTAAGAGAGTAGTAGTGGAAAAAGGAATATATTCAAATATAAACAACACAGAAGCATTCTGTGAAACTTCTTTCTGATCTGAGCATTCAGCTAACAGAGTTAAACCATACTTTTGATTGAGCAGTTTTGAAACACTCTGTCTGTAGAAAATGCAACTGGACATTCGTAGCGCTAAGTGGGTAATAGTGGAAAAAAGAATATGTTCAAATATAAACTACACAGAAGCATTGTATGAAACTTCTTTCTGTTCTGTGCATTCAACTAACAGAGTTGAACCTTACTTTTGATTGAGCCTTTCTGAAACACTCTTTCTGTAGAAACTGCAATTGGACATTCTGAGCGCTAAGAAGGCTCTATTGGGAAAAATAATATCTTCAAATAAAAACTACACAGAAGCATTGTGTGAAACTTATTTCTGATATGTTCATTAAGCTAACAGAGTTAAACCATACTTTTGATGGCGCACTTCTGAACACTCTTTCTGAAGAAAATGCAAGTGGACATTCGGAGCGCTAATAGGGTAATAGTGGAAAAAGGAATATATTCAAATATAAACTACACAGTAGCATTCTGTGAAAATTCTTTCTGTTATGTGCATTCAACTAACAGAGTTGAACCTTACTTTTGATTGAGCCGTTCTGAAACACTCTTTCTGTAGAAACTGCAATTGGACATGCTAAGCGCTAAGAGGCCTACATTGGGAAAAAGAATATCTTCAAATAAAAACTACACAGATGCATTCTGTGAAACATATTTCTGATCTGTAAATTCAGTTAACAGAGATAAAACATATTTTTGATTGAGCAGTTATGAAACACTCTTTTTGTAGAAAATGCAAGTGGAGATTCGGAGCGCTAAGAGGGTAATAGTGGAAAAAGGAATATCTTCAAATATAAACTACACAGAATCATTCGGTGAAACTTCCTTCTGATCTGTGCATTCAGCTAACAGAGTTAAACCATACTTTTGATTGAGCAGATCTGAACACTCTTTCTGTAGAAAATGCAACTGGACATTTGGATCGCTAAGAGCGTAGTAGTGGAAAAAGGAATATATTCAAATATAAACTACACAGAAGCATTCTGTGAAACTTCTTTCTGATCTGAGCATTCAGCTAACAGAGTTAAACCATACTTTTGATTGAGCAGTTTTGAAACACTCTGTCTGTAGAAAATGCAACTGGATATTCGTAGCGCTAAGTGGGTAATAGTGGAAAAAAAATATGTTCAAATATAAACTACACAGAAGCATTGTATGAAACTTCTTTCTGTTTTGTGCATTCAACTAACAGAGTTGAACCTTACTTTTGATTGAGCCGTTCTGAAACACTCTTTCTGTAGAAACTGCAATTGGACATGCTAAGTGCTAAGAGGCCTACATTGGGAAAAAGAATATCTTCAAATAAAAACTACACAGATGCATTCTGTGAAACTTATTTCTGATCTGTAAATTCAGTTAACAGAGATAAAACATATTTTTGATTGAGCAGTTATGAAACACTCTTTTTGTAGAAAATGCAAGTGGAGATTCGGAGCGCTAAGAGGGTAATAGTGGAAAAAGGAATGTCTTCAAATATAAACTACACAGAATCATTCGGTGAAACTTCCTTCTGATCTGTGCATTCAGCTAACAGAGTTAAACCATACTTTTGATTGAGCAGATCTGAACACTCTTTCTGTAGAAAATGCAACTGGACATTTGGAGCGCTAAGAGCGTAGTAGTGGAAATAGGAATATATTCAAATATAATCTACACAGAAGCATTATGTGAAACTTCTTTCTGATCTGAGCATTCAGCTAACAGAGTTAAACCATACTTTTGATTGAGCAGTTTTGAAACACTCTGTCTGTAGAAAATGCAACTGGACATTCGTAGCGCTAAGTGGGTAATAGTGGAAAAAAGAATATGTTCAAATATAAACTACACAGAAGCATTGTATGAAACTTCTTTCTGTTTTGTGCATTCAACTAACAGAGTTGAACCTTACTTTTGATTGAGCCGTTCTGAAACACTCTTTCTGTAGAAACTGCAATTGGACATGCTAAGGGCTAAGAGGCCTACATTGGGAAAAAGAATATCTTCAAATAAAAACTACACAGATGCATTCTGTGAAACTTATTTCTGATCTGTAAATTCAGTTAACAGAGATAAAACATATTTTTGATTGAGCAGTTATGAAACACTCTTTTTGTAGAAAATGCAAGTGGAGATTCGGAGCGCTAAGAGGGTAATAGTGGAAAAAGGAATGTCTTCAAATATAAACTACACAGAATCATTCGGTGAAACTTCCTTCTGATCTGTGCACTCAGCTAACAGAGTTAAACCATACTTTTGATTGAACAGATCTGAACACTCTTTCTGTAGAAAATGCAACTGGACATTTGGAGCGCTAAGAGCATAGTAGTGGAAAAAGGAATATATTCAAATATAAACTACACAGAAGCATTCTGTGAAACTTCTTTCTGATCTGAGCATTCAGCTAACAGAGTTAAACCATACTTTTGATTGAGCAGTTTTGAAACACTCTGTCTGTAGAAAATGCAACTGGACATTCGCAGAGTTAAGTGGGTAATAGTGGAAAAAAGAATATGTTCAAATATAAACTACACAGAAGCATTGTATGAAACTTCTTTCTGTTCTGTGCATTCAACTAACAGAGTTGAACCTTACTTTTGATTGAGCCGTTCTGAAACACTCTTTCTGTAGAAACTGCAATTGGACCTTCTGAGCGCTAGGAGGCCTATATTGGGAAAAAGAATGTCTACAAATAAAAACTGCACAGAAGAATTGTATGAAACTTCTTTCTGTTCTGTTCGTTCAACTAAAAGAGTTGAACCTAATTTTGATTGAGCAGTTCTGAAACACTCTTTCTGTAGAAAATGCAAGTGGAGATTCGGAGCGCTAAGAGGGTAATAGTGGAAAAAGGAATGTCTCCAAATATAAACTACACAGAATCATTCTGTGAAACTTCTTTCTGATCTGTGCATTCAGCTAACAGAGTTAAACCATACTTTTGATTGAGCAGATCTGAACACTCTTTCTGTAGAAAATGCAACTGGACAGTTGGAACGCTAAGAGTGTAGTAGTGGAAAAAGGAATATATTCAAATATAAACTACACAGAAGCATTCTGTGGAACTGCTTTCTGATCTGAGCATTCAGCTAACAGAGTTAAACCATACTTTTGATTGAGCAGTTTTGAAACACTCTGTCTGTAGAAAATGCTACTGGACATTCGTAGCGCTAAGTGGGTAATAGTGGAAAAAAGAATATGTTCAAATATAAACTTCACAGAAGCATTGTATGAAACTTTTTTCTGTTCTGTGCATTCAACTAACAGAGTTGAACCTTACTATTGATTGAGCCTTTCTGAAACACTCTTTCTGTAGAAACTGCAATTGGACATTCTGAGCGCTAAGAGGCCTCTATTGGGAAAAATAATATCTTCAAATAAAAACTACACAGAAGCATTGTGTGAAACTTATTTCTGATATGTGCATTCAGCTAACAGAGTTAAACCATACTTTTGATTGCGCAGTTCTGAACACTCTTTCTGTAGAAAATGCAAGTGGACATTCGGAGCGCTAAGAGGGTAATAGTGGAAAAAGTAATATATTCAAATATAAACTACACAGTAGCATTCTGTGAAAATTCTTTCTGTTCTGTGCATTCAACTAACAGAGTTGAACCTTACTTTTGATTGAGCCGTTCTGAAACACTCTTTCTGTAGAAACTGCAGTTGGACATGCTAATCGCTAAGAGGCCTACATTGGGAAAAAGAATATCTTCAAATAAAAACTACACAGATGCATTCTGTGAAACTTATTTCTGATCTGTAAATTCAGTTAACAGAGATAAAACATATTTTTGATTGAGCAGTTATGAAACACTCTTTTTGTAGAAAATGCAAGTGGAGATTCGGAGCGCTAAGAGGGTAATAGTGGAAAAAGGAATGTCTTCAAATATAAACTACACAGAATCATTCGGTGAAACTTCCTTCTGATCTGTGCATTCAGCTCACAGAGTTAAACCATACATTTGATTGAGCAGATCTGAACACTCTTTCTGTAGAAAATGCAACTGGACATTTGGAGCGCTAAGAGCGTAGTAGTGGAAAAAGGAATATATTCAAATATAAACTACACAGAAGCATTCTGTGAAACTTCTTTCTGATCTGAGCATTCAGCTAACAGAGTTAAACTATACTTTTGATTGAGCAGTTTTGAAACACTCTGTCTGTAGAAAATGCAACTGGACATTCGTAGCGCTAAGTGGGAAATAGTGGAAAAAAGAATATGTTCAAATATAAACTACACAGAAGCATTGTATGAAACTTCTTTCGGTTCTGTGCATTCAACTAACAGAGTTGAACCTTACTTTTGATTGAGCCGTTCTGAAACACTCTTTCTGTAGAAACTGCAATTGGACATTCTGAGCGCTAGGAGGCCTATATTGGTAAAAAAAATGTCTATAAATAAAAACTACACAGAAGAATTGTGTGAAACTTCTTTCTGTTCTGTTTGTTCAACTAAAAGAGTTGAACCTTAGTTTTGATTGAGCCGTTCTGAAACACTCTTTCTGTAGAAAATGCAAGTGGAGATTCGGAGCGCTAAGAGGGTAATAGTGGAAAAAGGAATGTCTCCAAATATAAACTACACAGAATCATTCTGTGAAACTTCTTTCTGATCTGTGCATTCAGCTAACAGAGTTAAACCATACTTTTGATTGAGCAGATCTGAACACTCTTTCTGTAGAAAATGCAACTGGACATTTGGAGCGCTAAGAGAGTAGTAGTGGAAAAAGGAATATATTCAAATATAAACTACACAGAAGCATTCTGTGAAACTTCTTTCTGATCTGAGCATTCAGCTAACAGAGTTAAACCATACTTTTGATTGAGCAGTTTTGAAACACTCTGTCTGTAGAAAATGCAACTGGACATTCGTAGCGCTAAGTGGGTAATAGTGGAAAAAATAATATGTTCAAATATAAACTACACAGAAGCATTGTATGAAACTTCTTTCTGTTCTGTGCATTCAACTAACAGTGTTGAACCTTACTTTTGATTGAGCCGTTCTGAAACACTCTTTCCGTAGAAACTGCAATTCGACATTTTGAGCGCTAAGAGGCCTATATTGGGAAAAATAATATCTTCAAATAAAAACTACACAGAAGCATTGTGTGAAACTTATTTCTGATATGTGCATTCAGCTAACAGAGTTAAACCATACTTTTGATTGCGCAGTTCCGAACACTCTTTCTGTAGAAAATGCAAGTGCACATTCGGAGCGCTAAGAGGGTAATAGTGGAAAAAGGAATATATTCAAATATAAACTACACAGAAGCATTCTGTGAAACTTCTTTCTGTTCTGTGCATTCAACTACCAGGGTTGAACCTTACTTTTGATTGAGCAGTTCTGAAACACTGTTTCTGTAGAAACTGCAATTGGACATTCTGAGCGCTAAGAGGCCTATATTGGGAAAAATAATATCTACAAATAAAAACTACACAGAAGCATTCTGTGAAACTTCTTTCTGTTCTGTTCATTCAACTAAAAGAGTTGAACCTTAGTTTTGATTGATCCGTTCTGAAACACTCTTTCTGTAGAAAATGCAAGTGGAGATTCGGAGCGCTAAGAGGGTAATAGTGGAAAAAGGAATGTCTTCAAATATAAACTACACAGAAGCATTCTGTGAAACTTCTTTCTGATCTGAGCATTCAGCTAACAGAGTTAAACCATACTTTTGATTGAGCAGTTTTGAAACACTCAGTCTGTAGAAAATGCAACTGGACATTCGTAGCGCTAAGCGGGTAATAGTGGAAAAAAGAATATGTTCAAATATAAACTACACAGAAACATTGTATGAAACGTCTTTCTGTTCTGTGCATTCAACCAAGAGAGTTGAACCTTACTTTTGATTGAGCCGTTCTGAAACACTCTTTCCGTAGAACCTGCAATTGTACATTCTGAGCGCTAAGAGGCCTACATTGGGAAAAATAATATCTTCTAATAAACACTACACAGAAGCATTGTGTGAAACTTATTTCTGATATGTGCATTCAGCTAACAGAGTTAAACCATACTTTTGATTGCGCAGTTCGGAACACTCTTTCTGTAGAAAATGCAAGTGGACATTCGGAGCGCTAAGAGGGTAATAGTGGAACAAGGAATATATTCAAATATAAACTACACAGTAGCATTCTGTGAAACTTCTTTCTGTTCTGTGCATTCAACTAACAGAGTTGAACCTTACTTTTGATTGAGCCGTTCTGAAACACTATTTCTGTAGAAACTGCAATTGGACATTCTAAGCGCTAAGAGGCCTACATTGGGATAAAGAATATCTTCAAATAAAAACTACACAGATACATTCTCTGAAACTTATTTCTGATCTGTAAATTCAGTTAACAGAGCTAAACCATATTTTTGATTGGGCAGTTATGAAACACTCTTTTTATAGAAAATGCAAGTGGACATTCGGAGCACTAAGTTTGTAATAGAGGAAAAAGGAATATCTCCAATTAAAAACTACACAGAAGCATTCTCTGAAACCCCTTTCTGTTCTCCGCATTCAACTAACAGAGTAGAGCCTTACTTTCGAAGGAGCAGTTCTGAAACACACTTTGTGTAGAAACTGCCAGTGGATATTCGGAGCGCTAAGTGGGTAATAGTCCAAAAAGGAGTATCATCAACTAAATACTACACAGAAGCATTCTGTGAAACTACTTTCTGTTCTGTGCATTCAACTAAGAGAGTTGAACCTGACATTTGATTGAGGCGTTCTGAAACACTCTTTCTGTAGAAACTGCAAATGGACATTCTGAGCGCTGAGAGGCCTATATTGGGAATAATAATATCTTCAAATAAAAACTACACAGAAGCATTGTTTGAAACTTATTTCTGATCTGTGCATTCAGCTAACAGAGTTAAACCATACTTTTGATTGAGCAGATCTGAACACTCCTTCTGTAGAAAATGCAACTGGACATTTGGAGCGCTAAGAGAGTAGTAGTGGAAAAAGGAATATATTCAAATATAAACAACACAGAAGCATTCTGTGAAACTTCTTTCTGATCTGAGCATTCAGCTAACAGAGTTAAACCATACTTTTGATTGAGCAGTTTTGAAACACTCTGTCTGTAGAAAATGCAACTGGACATTCGTAGCGCTAAGTGGGTAATAGTGGAAAAAAGAATATGTTCAAATATAAACTACACAGAAGCATTGTATGAAACTTCTTTCTGTTCTGTGCATTCAACTAACAGAGTTGAACCTTACTTTTGATTGAGCCTTTCTGAAACACTCTTTCTGTAGAAACTGCAATTGGACATTCTGAGCGCTAAGAAGGCTCTATTGGGAAAAATAATATCTTCAAATAAAAACTACACAGAAGCATTGTGTGAAACTTATTTCTGATATGTTCATTAAGCTAACAGAGTTAAACCATACTTTTGATGGCGCACTTCTGAACACTCTTTCTGAAGAAAATGCAAGTGGACATTCGGAGCGCTAATAGGGTAATAGTGGAAAAAGGAATATATTCAAATATAAACTACACAGTAGCATTCTGTGAAAATTCTTTCTGTTATGTGCATTCAACTAACAGAGTTGAACCTTACTTTTGATTGAGCCGTTCTGAAACACTCTTTCTGTAGAAACTGCAATTGGACATGCTAAGCGCTAAGAGGCCTACATTGGGAAAAAGAATATCTTCAAATAAAAACTACACAGATGCATTCTGTGAAACATATTTCTGATCTGTAAATTCAGTTAACAGAGATAAAACATATTTTTGATTGAGCAGTTATGAAACACTCTTTTTGTAGAAAATGCAAGTGGAGATTCGGAGCGCTAAGAGGGTAATAGTGGAAAAAGGAATATCTTCAAATATAAACTACACAGAATCATTCGGTGAAACTTCCTTCTGATCTGTGCATTCAGCTAACAGAGTTAAACCATACTTTTGATTGAGCAGATCTGAACACTCTTTCTGTAGAAAATGCAACTGGACATTTGGATCGCTAAGAGCGTAGTAGTGGAAAAAGGAATATATTCAAATATAAACTACACAGAAGCATTCTGTGAAACTTCTTTCTGATCTGAGCATTCAGCTAACAGAGTTAAACCATACTTTTGATTGAGCAGTTTTGAAACACTCTGTCTGTAGAAAATGCAACTGGATATTCGTAGCGCTAAGTGGGTAATAGTGGAAAAAAAATATGTTCAAATATAAACTACACAGAAGCATTGTATGAAACTTCTTTCTGTTTTGTGCATTCAACTAACAGAGTTGAACCTTACTTTTGATTGAGCCGTTCTGAAACACTCTTTCTGTAGAAACTGCAATTGGACATGCTAAGTGCTAAGAGGCCTACATTGGGAAAAAGAATATCTTCAAATAAAAACTACACAGATGCATTCTGTGAAACTTATTTCTGATCTGTAAATTCAGTTAACAGAGATAAAACATATTTTTGATTGAGCAGTTATGAAACACTCTTTTTGTAGAAAATGCAAGTGGAGATTCGGAGCGCTAAGAGGGTAATAGTGGAAAAAGGAATGTCTTCAAATATAAACTACACAGAATCATTCGGTGAAACTTCCTTCTGATCTGTGCATTCAGCTAACAGAGTTAAACCATACTTTTGATTGAGCAGATCTGAACACTCTTTCTGTAGAAAATGCAACTGGACATTTGGAGCGCTAAGAGCGTAGTAGTGGAAATAGGAATATATTCAAATATAATCTACACAGAAGCATTATGTGAAACTTCTTTCTGATCTGAGCATTCAGCTAACAGAGTTAAACCATACTTTTGATTGAGCAGTTTTGAAACACTCTGTCTGTAGAAAATGCAACTGGACATTCGTAGCGCTAAGTGGGTAATAGTGGTAAAAAGAATATGTTCAAATATAAACTACACAGAAGCATTGTATGAAACTTCTTTCTGTTTTGTGCATTCAACTAACAGAGTTGAACCTTACTTTTGATTGAGCCGTTCTGAAACACTCTTTCTGTAGAAACTGCAATTGGACATGCTAAGGGCTAAGAGGCCTACATTGGGAAAAAGAATATCTTCAAATAAAAACTACACAGATGCATTCTGTGAAACTTATTTCTGATCTGTAAATTCAGTTAACAGAGATAAAACATATTTTTGATTGAGCAGTTATGAAACACTCTTTTTGTAGAAAATGCAAGTGGAGATTCGGAGCGCTAAGAGGGTAATAGTGGAAAAAGGAATGTCTTCAAATATAAACTACACAGAATCATTCGGTGAAACTTCCTTCTGATCTGTGCACTCAGCTAACAGAGTTAAACCATACTTTTGATTGAACAGATCTGAACACTCTTTCTGTAGAAAATGCAACTGGACATTTGGAGCGCTAAGAGCATAGTAGTGGAAAAAGGAATATATTCAAATATAAACTACACAGAAGCATTCTGTGAAACTTCTTTCTGATCTGAGCATTCAGCTAACAGAGTTAAACCATACTTTTGATTGAGCAGTTTTGAAACACTCTGTCTGTAGAAAATGCAACTGGACATTCGTAGAGTTAAGTGGGTAATAGTGGAAAAAAGAATATGTTCAAATATAAACTACACAGAAGCATTGTATGAAACTTCTTTCTGTTCTGTGCATTCAACTAACAGAGTTGAACCTTACTTTTGATTGAGCCGTTCTGAAACACTCTTTCTGTAGAAACTGCAATTGGACCTTCTGAGCGCTAGGAGGCCTATATTGGGAAAAAGAATGTCTACAAATAAAAACTGCACAGAAGAATTGTATGAAACTTCTTTCTGTTCTGTTCGTTCAACTAAAAGAGTTGAACCTAATTTTGATTGAGCAGTTCTGAAACACTCTTTCTGTAGAAAATGCAAGTGGAGATTCGGAGCGCTAAGAGGGTAATAGTGGAAAAAGGAATGTCTCCAAATATAAACTACACAGAATCATTCTGTGAAACTTCTTTCTGATCTGTGCATTCAGCTAACAGAGTTAAACCATACTTTTGATTGAGCAGATCTGAACACTCTTTCTGTAGAAAATGCAACTGGACAGTTGGAACGCTAAGAGTGTAGTAGTGGAAAAAGGAATATATTCAAATATAAACTACACAGAAGCATTCTGTGGAACTGCTTTCTGATCTGAGCATTCAGCTAACAGAGTTAAACCATACTTTTGATTGAGCAGTTTTGAAACACTCTGTCTGTAGAAAATGCTACTGGACATTCGTAGCGCTAAGTGGGTAATAGTGGAAAAAAGAATATGTTCAAATATAAACTTCACAGAAGCATTGTATGAAACTTTTTTCTGTTCTGTGCATTCAACTAACAGAGTTGAACCTTACTATTGATTGAGCCTTTCTGAAACACTCTTTCTGTAGAAACTGCAATTGGACATTCTGAGCGCTAAGAGGCCTCTATTGGGAAAAATAATATCTTCAAATAAAAACTACACAGAAGCATTGTGTGAAACTTATTTCTGATATGTGCATTCAGCTAACAGAGTTAAACCATACTTTTGATTGCGCAGTTCTGAACACTCTTTCTGTAGAAAATGCAAGTGGACATTCGGAGCGCTAAGAGGGTAATAGTGGAAAAAGTAATATATTCAAATATAAACTACACAGTAGCATTCTGTGAAAATTCTTTCTGTTCTGTGCATTCAACTAACAGAGTTGAACCTTACTTTTGATTGAGCCGTTCTGAAACACTCTTTCTGTAGAAACTGCAGTTGGACATGCTAATCGCTAAGAGGCCTACATTGGGAAAAAGAATATCTTCAAATAAAAACTACACAGATGCATTCTGTGAAACTTATTTCTGATCTGTAAATTCAGTTAACAGAGATAAAACATATTTTTGATTGAGCAGTTATGAAACACTCTTTTTGTAGAAAATGCAAGTGGAGATTCGGAGCGCTAAGAGGGTAATAGTGGAAAAAGGAATGTCTTCAAATATAAACTACACAGAATCATTCGGTGAAACTTCCTTCTGATCTGTGCATTCAGCTAACAGAGTTAAACCATACATTTGATTGAGCAGATCTGAACACTCTTTCTGTAGAAAATGCAACTGGACATTTGGAGCGCTAAGAGCGTAGTAGTGGAAAAAGGAATATATTCAAATATAAACTACACAGAAGCATTCTGTGAAACTTCTTTCTGATCTGAGCATTCAGCTAACAGAGTTAAACTATACTTTTGATTGAGCAGTTTTGAAACACTCTGTCTGTAGAAAATGCAACTGGACATTCGTAGCGCTAAGTGGGAAATAGTGGAAAAAAGAATATGTTCAAATATAAACTACACAGAAGCATTGTATGAAACTTCTTTCGGTTCTGTGCATTCAAATAACAGAGTTGAACCTTACTTTTGATTGAGCCGTTCTGAAACACTCTTTCTGTAGAAACTGCAATTGGACATTCTGAGCGCTAGGAGGCCTATATTGGTAAAAAAAATGTCTATAAATAAAAACTACACAGAAGAATTGTGTGAAACTTCTTTCTGTTCTGTTTGTTCAACTAAAAGAGTTGAACCTTAGTTTTGATTGAGCCGTTCTGAAACACTCTTTCTGTAGAAAATGCAAGTGGAGATTCGGAGCGCTAAGAGGGTAATAGTGGAAAAAGGAATGTCTCCAAATATAAACTACACAGAATCATTCTGTGAAACTTCTTTCTGATCTGTGCATTCAGCTAACAGAGTTAAACCATACTTTTGATTGAGCAGATCTGAACACTCTTTCTGTAGAAAATGCAACTGGACATTTGGAGCGCTAAGAGAGTAGTAGTGGAAAAAGGAATATATTCAAATATAAACTACACAGAAGCATTCTGTGAAACTTCTTTCTGATCTGAGCATTCAGCTAACAGAGTTAAACCATACTTTTGATTGAGCAGTTTTGAAACACTCTGTCTGTAGAAAATGCAACTGGACATTCGTAGCGCTAAGTGGGTAATAGTGGAAAAAATAATATGTTCAAATATAAACTACACAGAAGCATTGTATGAAACTTCTTTCTGTTCTGTGCATTCAACTAACAGTGTTGAACCTTACTTTTGATTGAGCCGTTCTGAAACACTCTTTCCGTAGAAACTGCAATTCGACATTTTGAGCACTAAGAGGCCTATATTGGGAAAAATAATATCTTCAAATAAAAACTACACAGAAGCATTGTGTGAAACTTATTTCTGATATGTGCATTCAGCTAACAGAGTTAAACCATACTTTTGATTGCGCAGTTCCGAACACTCTTTCTGTAGAAAATGCAAGTGGACATTCGGAGCGCTAAGAGGGTAATAGTGGAAAAAGGAATATATTCAAATATAAACTACACAGAAGCATTCTGTGAAACTTCTTTCTGTTCTGTGCATTCAACTACCAGGGTTGAACCTTACTTTTGATTGAGCAGTTCTGAAACACTGTTTCTGTATAAACTGCAATTGGACATTCTGAGCGCTAAGAGGCCTATATTGGGAAAAATAATATCTACAAATAAAAACTACACAGAAGCATTCTGTGAAACTTCTTTCTGTTCTGTTCATTCAACTAAAAGAGTTGAACCTTAGTTTTGATTGATCCGTTCTGAAACACTCTTTCTGTAGAAAATGCAAGTGGAGATTCGGAGCGCTAAGAGGGTAATAGTGGAAAAAGGAATGTCTTCAAATATAAACTACACAGAAGCATTCTGTGAAACTTCTTTCTGATCTGAGCATTCAGCTAACAGAGTTAAACCATACTTTTGATTGAGCAGTTTTGAAACACTCTGTCTGTAGAAAATGCAACTGGACATTCGTAGCGCTAAGCGGGTAATAGTGGAAAAAAGAATATGTTCAAATATAAACTACACAGAAACATTGTATGAAACGTCTTTCTGTTCTGTGCATTCAACTAAGAGAGTTGAACCTTACATTTGATTGAGCCGTTCTGAAACACTCTTTCCGTAGAACCTGCAATTGGACATTCTGAGCGCTAAGAGGCCTATATTGGGAAAAATAATATCTTCAAATAAACACTACACAGAAGCATTGTGTGAAACTTATTTCTGATATGCGCATTCAGCTAACAGAGTTAAACCATACTTTTGATTGCGCAGTTCCGAACACTCTTTCTGTAGAAAATGCAAGTGGACATTCGGAGCGCTAAGAGGGTAATAGTGGAACAAGGAATATATTCAAATATAAACTACACAGTAGCATTCTGTGAAACTTCTTTCTGTTCTGTGCATTCAACTAACAGAGTTGAACCTTACTTTTGATTGAGCCGTTCTGAAACACTATTTCTGTAGAAAATGCAATTGGACATTCTAAGCGCTAAGAGGCCTACATTGGGATAAAGAATATCTTCAAATAAAAACTACACAGATACATTCTCTGAAACTTATTTCTTATCTGTAAATTCAGTTAACAGAGCTAAACCATATTTTTGATTGAGCAGTTATGAAACACTCTTTTTGTAGAAAATGCAAGTGGACATTCGGAGCGCTAAGTTTGTAATAGAGGAAAAAGGAATATCTCCAATTAAAAACTACACAGAAGCATTCTCTGAAACCCCTTTCTGTTCTCCGCATTCAACTAACAGAGTAGAGCCTTACTTTCGAAGGAGCAGTTCTGATACACACTTTGTGTAGAAACTGCCAGTGGATATTCGGAGCGCTAAGTGGGTAATAGTCCAAAAAGGAGTATCTTCAACTAAATACTACACAGAAGCATTCTGTGAAACTTCTTTCTGTTCTGTGCATTCAACTAAGAGAGTTGAACCTGACATTTGATTGAGGCGTTCTGAAACACTCTTTCTGTAGAAACTGCAATTGGACATTCTGAGCGCTGAGAGGCCTATATTGGGAATAATAATATCTTCAAATAAAAACTACACAGAAGCATTGTTTGAAACTTATTTCTGATCTGTGCATTCAGCTAACAGAGTTAAACCATACTTTTGATTGAGCAGATCTGAACACTCTTTCTGTAGAAAATGCAACTGGACATTTGGAGCGCTAAGAGAGTAGTAGTGGAAAAAGGAATATATTCAAATATAAACAACACAGAAGCATTCTGTGAAACTTCTTTCTGATCTGAGCATTCAGCTAACAGAGTTAAACCATACTTTTGATTGAGCAGTTTTGAAACACTCTGTCTGTAGAAAATGCAACTGGACATTCGTAGCGCTAAGTGGGTAATAGTGGAAAAAAGAATATGTTCAAATATAAACTACACAGAAGCATTGTATGAAACTTCTTTCTGTTCTGTGCATTCAACTAACAGAGTTGAACCTTACTTTTGATTGAGCCTTTCTGAAACACTCTTTCTGTAGAAACTGCAATTGGACATTCTGAGCGCTAAGAGGGCTCTATTGGGAAAAATAATATCTTCAAATAAAAACTACACAGAAGCATTGTGTGAAACTTATTTCTGATATGTTCATTAAGCTAACAGAGTTAAACCATACTTTTGATGGCGCAGTTCTGACACTCTTTCTGTAGAAAATGCAAGTGGACATTCGGAGCGCTAAGAGGGTAATAGTGGAAAAAGGAATATATTCAAATATAAACTACACAGTAGCATTCTGTGAAAATTCTTTCTGTTCTGTGCATTCAACTAACAGAGTTGAAACTTACTTTTGATTGAGCCGTTCTGAAACACTCTTTCTGTAGAAACTGCAATTGGACATGCTAAGCGCTAAGAGGCCTACATTGGGAAAAAGAATATCTTCAAATAAAAACTACACAGATGCATTCTGTGAAACTTATTTCTGATCTGTAAATTCAGTTAACAGAGATAAAACATATTTTTGATTGAGCAGTTATGAAACACTCTTTTTGTAGAAAATGCAAGTGGAGATTCGGAGCGCTAAGAGGGTAATAGTGGAAAAAGGAATGTCTCCAAATATAAATTACACAGAATCATTCGGTGAAACTTCCTTCTGATCTGTGCATTCAGCTAACAGTGTTAAAACATACTTTTGATTGAGCAGATCTGAACACTCTTTCTGTAGAAAATGCAACTGGACATTTGGAGCGCTAAGAGCGTAGTAGTGGAAAAAGCAATATATTCAAATATAAACTACACAGAAGCATTCTGTGAAACTTCTTCCTGATCTGAGCATTCAGCTAACAGAGTTAAACCATACTTTTGATTGAGCAGTTTTGAAACACTCTGTCTGTAGAAAATACAACTGGACATTCGTAGCGCTAAGTGGGTAATAGTGGAAAAAAGAATATGTTCAAATATAAACTACACAGAAGCATTGTATGAAACTACTTTCTGTTCTGTGCATTCAACTAACAGAGTTGAACCTTACTTTTGATTGAGCCATTCTGAAACACTCTTTCTGTAGAAACTGCAATTGGACATTTTGAGCGCTAGGAGGCCTATATTGGGAAAAAGAATGTCTACAAATAAAAACTACACAGAAGAATTGTGTGAAACTTCTTTCTGTTCTGTTTGTTCAACTAAAAGAGTTGAACCTTAGTTTTGATTGAGCCGTTCTGAAACACTCTTTCTGTAGAAAATGCAAGTGGAGATTCGGAGCGCTAAGAGGGTAATAGTGGAAAAAGGAATGTCTCCAAATATAAACTACACAGAATCATTCTGTGAAACTTCTTTCTGATCTGTGCATTCAGCTAACCGAGTTAAACCATACTTTTGATTGAGCAGATCTGAACACTCTTTCTGTAGAAAATGCAACTGGACATTTGGAGCGCTAAGAGAGTAGTAGTGGAAAAAGGAATATATTCAAATATAAACTACACAGAAGCATTCTGTGAAACTTATTTCTGATCTGAGCATTCAGCTAACAGAGTTAAACCATACTTTTGATTGAGCAGTTTTGAAACACTCTGTCTGTAGAAAATGCAACTGGACATTCGTAGTGCTAAGTGGGTAATAGTGGAAAAAAGAATATGTTCAAATACAAACTACACAGAAGCATTGTATGAAACTTCTTTCTGTTCTGTGCATTCAACTAAGAGAGTTGAACCTTACTTTTGATTGAGCCTTTCTGAAACACTCTTTCTGTAGAAACTGCAATTGGACATTCTGAGCGCTAAGAGGCCTCCATTGGGAAAAATAATATCTTCAAATAAAAACTACACAGAAACATTGTGTGAAACTTATTTCTGATATGTTCATTAAGCTAACAGAGTTAAATCATACTTTTGATTGCGCAGTTCTTAACACTCTTTCTGTAGAAAATGCAAGTGGACATTCGGAGCGCTAAGAGGGTAATAGTGGAAAAAAGTGTATATTCAAATATAAACTACACAGTAGCATTCTGTGAAAATTCTTTCTGTTCTGTGCATTCAACTAACAGAGTTGAACCTTACTTTTGATTGAGCCGTTCTGAAACACTCTTTCTGTAGAAACTGCAATTGGACATGCTAAGCGCTAAGAGGCCTACATTGGGAAAAAGTATATCTTCAAATAAAAACTACACAGATGCATTCTGTGAAACTTATTTCTGATCTGTAAATTCAGTTAACAGAGATAAAACATATTTTTGATTGAGCAGTTATGAAACACTCTTTTTGTAGAAAATGCAAGTGGAGATTCGGAGCGCTAAGAGGGTAATAGTGGAAAAAGGAATGTCTCCAAATATAAACTACACAGAATCATTCTGTGAAACTTCTTTCTGATCTGTGCATTCAGCTAACAGAGTTAAACCATACTTTTGATTGAGCAGATCTGAACACTCTTTCTGTAGAAAATGCAACTGGACATTTGGAGCGCTAAGAGAGTAGTAGTGGAAAAAGGAATATATTCAAATATAAACTACACAGAAGCATTCTGTGAAACTTCTTTCTGATCTGAGCATTCAGCTAACAGAGTTAAACCATACTTTTGATTGAGCAGTTTTGAAACACTCTGTCTGTAGAAAATGCAACTGGACATTCGTAGCGCTAAGTGGGTAATAGTGGAAAAAATAATATGTTCAAATATAAACTACACAGAAGCATTGTATGAAACTTCTTTCTGTTCTGTGCATTCAACTAACAGTGTTGAACCCTACTTTTGATTGAGCCGTTCTGAAACACTCTTTCCGTAGAAACTGCAATTCGACATTTTGAGCGCTAAGAGGCCTATATTGGGAAAAATAATATCTTCAAATAAAAACTACACAGAAGCATTGTGTGAAACTTATTTCTGATATGTGCATTCAGCTAACAGAGTTAAACCATACTTTTGATTGCGCAGTTCCGAACACTCTTTCTGTAGAAAATGCAAGTGGACATTCGGAGCGCTAAGAGGGTAATAGTGGAAAAAGGAATATATTCAAATATAAACTACACAGAGGCATTCTGTGAAACTTCTTTCTGTTCTGTGCATTCAACTACCAGGGTTGAACCTTACTTTTGATTGAGCAGTTCTGAAACACTGTTTCTGTAGAAACTGCAATTGGACATTCTGAGCGCTAAGAGGCCTATATTGGGAAAAATAATATCTACAAATAAAAACTACACAGAAGCATTCTGTGAAACTTCTTTCTGTTCTGTTCATTCAACTAAAAGAGTTGAACCTTAGTTTTGTTTGATCCGTTCTGAAACACTCTTTCTGTAGAAAATGCAAGTGGAGATTCGGAGCGCTAAGAGGGTAATAGTGGAAAAAGGAATGTCTTCAAATATAAACTACACAGAAGCATTCTGTGAAACTTCTTTCTGATCTGAGCATTCAGCTAACAGAGTTAAACCATACTTTTGATTGAGCAGTTTTGAAACACTCTGTCTGTAGAAAATGCAACTGGACATTCGTAGCGCTAAGCAGGTAATAGTGGAAAAAAGAATATGTTCAAATATAAACTACACAGAAACATTGTATGAAACGTCTTTCTGTTCTGTGCATTCAACTAAGAGAGTTGAACCTTACATTTGATTGAGCCGTTCTGAAACACTCTTTCCGTAGAACCTGCAATTGTACATTCTGAGCGCTAAGAGGCCTATATTGGGAAAAATAATATCTTCAAATAAACAATACACAGAAGCATTGTGTGAAACTTATTTCTGATATGCGCCTTCAGCTAACAGAGTTAAACCATACTTTTGATTGCGCAGTTCCGAACACTCTTTCTGTAGAAAATGCAAGTGGACATTCGGAGCGCTAAGAGGGTAATAGTGGAACAAGGAATATATTCAAATATAAACTACACAGTAGCATTCTGTGAAACTTCTTTCTGTTCTGTGCATTCAACTAACAGAGTTGAACCTTACTTTTGATTGAGCCGTTCTGAAACACTCTTTCTGTAGAAAATGCAAGTGGAGATTCGGAGCGCTAAGAGGGTAATAGTGGAAAAAGGAATGTCTCCAAATATAAACTACACAGAATCATTCTGTGAAACTTCTTTCTGATCTGTGCATTCAGCTAACCGAGTTAAACCATACTTTTGATTGAGCAGATCTGAACACTCTTTCTGTAGAAAATGCAACTGGACATTTGGAGCGCTAAGAGAGTAGTAGTGGAAAAAGGAATATATTCAAATATAAACTACACAGAAGCATTCTGTGAAACTTCTTTCTGATCTGAGCATTCAGCTAACAGAGTTAAACCATACATTTGATTGAGCAGTTTTGAAACACTCTGTCTGTAGAAAATGCAACTGGACATTCGTAGCGCTAAGTGGGTAATAGTGGAAAAAAGAATATGTTCAAATACAAACTACACAGAAGCATTGTATGAAACTTCTTTCTGTTCTGTGCATTCAACTAAGAGAGTTGAACCTTACTTTTGATTGAGCCTTTCTGAAACACTCTTTCTGTAGAAACTGCAATTGGACATTCTGAGCGCTAAGAGGCCTCCATTGGGAAAAATAATATCTTCAAATAAAAACTACACAGAAGCATTGTGTGAAACTTATTTCTGATATGTTCATTAAGCTAACAGAGTTAAATCATACTTTTGATTGCGCAGTTCTTAACACTCTTTCTGTAGAAAATGCAAGTGGACATTCGGAGCGCTAAGAGGGTAATAGTGGAAAAAAGAGTATATTCAAATATAAACTACACAGTAGCATTCTGTGAAAATTCTCTCTGTTCTGTGCATTCAACTAACAGAGTTGAACCTTACTTTTGATTGAGCCGTTCTGAAACACTCTTTCTGTAGAAACTGCAATTGGACATGCTAAGCGCTTAGAGGCCTACATTGGGAAAAAGTATATCTTCAAATAAAAACTACACAGATGCATTCTGTGAAACTTATTTCTGATCTGTAAATTCAGTTAACAGAGATAAAACATATTTTTGATTGAGCAGTTATGAAACACTCTTTTTGTAGAAAATGCAAGTGGAGATTCGGAGCGCTAAGGGGGTAATAGTGGAAAAAGGAATGTCTCCAAATACAAACTACACAGAATCATTCTGTGAAACTTCTTTCTGATCTGTGCATTCAGCTAACAGAGTTAAACCATACTTTTGATTGAGCAGATCTGAACACTCTTTCTGTAGAAAATGCAACTGGACATTTGGAGCGCTAAGAGAGTAGTAGTGGAAAAAGGAATATATTCAAATATAAACTACACAGAAGCATTCTGTGAAACTTCTTTCTGATCTGAGCATTCAGCTAACAGAGTTAAACCATACTTTTGATTGAGCAGTTTTGAAACACTCTGTCTGTAGAAAATGCAACTGGACATTCGTAGCGCTTAGTGGGTAATAGTGGAAAAAATAATATGTTCAAATATAAACTACACAGAAGCATTGTATGAAACTTCTTTCTGTTCTGTGCATTCAACTAACAGTGTTGAACCTTACTTTTGATTGAGCCGTTCTGAAACACTCTTTCCGTAGAAACTGCAATTCGACATTTTGAGCGCTAAGAGGCCTATATTGGGAAAAATAATATCTTCAAATAAAAACTACACAGAAGCATTGTGTGAAACTTATTTCTGATATGTGCATTCAGCTAACAGAGTTAAACCATACTTTTGATTGCGCAGTTCCGAACACTCTTTCTGTAGAAAATGCAAGTGGACATTCGGAGCGCTAAGAGGGTAATAGTGGAAAAAGGAATATATTCAAATATAAACTACACAGAAGCATTCTGTGAAACTTCTTTCTGTTCTGTGCATTCAACTACCAGGGTTGAACCTTACTTTTGATTGAGCAGTTCTGAAACACTGTTTCTGTAGAAACTGCAATTGGACATTCTGAGCGCTAAGAGGCCTATATTGGGAAAAATAATATCTACAAATAAAAACTACACAGAAGCATTCTGTGAAACTTCTTTCTGTTCTGTTCATTCAACTAAAAGAGTTGAACCTTAGTTTTGATTGATCCGTTCTGAAACACTCTTTCTGTAGAAAATGCAAGTGGAGATTCGGAGCGCTAAGAGGGTAATAGTGGAAAAAGGAATGTCTTCAAATATAAACTACACAGAAGCATTCTGTGAAACTTCTTTCTGATCTGAGCATTCAGCTAACAGAGTTAAACCATACTTTTGATTGAGCAGTTTTGAAACACTCTGTCTGTAGAAAATGCAACTGGACATTCGTAGCGCTAAGCGGGTAATAGTGGAAAAAAGAATATGTTCAAATATAAACTACACAGAAACATTGTATGAAACGTCTTTCTGTTCTGTGCATTCAACTAAGAGAGTTGAACCTTACATTTGATTGAGCCGTTCTGAAACACTCTTTCCGTAGAACCTGCAATTGTACATTCTGAGCGCTAAGAGGCCTATATTGGGAAAAATAATATCTTCAAATAAACACTACACAGAAGCATTGTGTGAAACTTATTTCTGATATGCGCATTCAGCTAACAGAGTTAAACCATACTTTTGATTGCGCAGTTCCGAACACTCTTTCTGTAGAAAATGCAAGTGGACATTCGGAGCGCTAAGAGGGTAATAGTGGAACAAGGAATATATTCAAATATAAACTACACAGTAGCATTCTGTGAAACTTCTTTCTGTTCTGTGCATTCAACTAACAGAGTTGAACCTTACTTTTGATTGAGCCGTTCTGAAACACTATTTCTGTAGAAACTGCAATTGGACATTCTAAGCGCTAAGAGGCCTACATTGGGATAAAGAATATCTTCAAATAAAAACTACACAGATACATTCTCTGAAACTTATTTCTGATCTGTAAATTCAGTTAACAGAGCTAAACCATATTTTTGATTGAGCAGTTATGAAACACTCTTTTTGTAGAAAATGCAAGTGGACATTCGGAGCGCTAAGTTTGTAATAGAGGAAAAAGGAATATCTCCAATTAAAAACTACACAGAAGCATTCTCTGAAACCCCTTTCTGTTCTCCGCATTCAACTAACAGAGTAGAGCCTTACTTTCGAAGGAGCAGTTCTGAAACACACTTTGTGTAGAAACTGCCAGTGGATATTCGGAGCGCTAAGTGGGTAATAGTCCAAAAAGGAGTATCTTCAACTAAATACTACACAGAAGCATTCTGTGAAACTTCTTTCTGTTCTGTGCATTCAACTAAGAGAGTTGAACCTGACATTTGATTGAGGCGTTCTGAAACACTCTTTCTGTAGAAACTGCAATTGGACATTCTGAGCGCTGAGAGGCCTATATTGGGAATAATAATATCTTCAAATAAAAACTACACAGAAGCATTGTTTGAAACTTATTTCTGATCTGTGCATTCAGCTAACAGAGTTAAACCATACTTTTGATTGAGCAGATCTGAACACTCTTTCTGTAGAAAATGCAACTGGACATTTGGAGCGCTAAGAGAGTAGTAGTGGAAAAAGGAATATATTCAAATATAAACAACACAGAAGCATTCTGTGAAACTTCTTTCTGATCTGAGCATTCAGCTAACAGAGTTAAACCATACTTTTGATTGAGCAGTTTTGAAACACTCTGTCTGTAGAAAATGCAACTGGACATTCGTAGCGCTAAGTGGGTAATAGTGGAAAAAAGAATATGTTCAAATATAAACTACACAGAAGCATTGGATGAAACTTCTTTCTGTTCTGTGCATTCAACTAACAGAGTTGAACCTTACTTTTGATTGAGCCTTTCTGAAACACTCTTTCTGTAGAAACTGCAATTGGACATTCTGAGCGCTAAGAGGGCTCTATTGGGAAAAATAATATCTTCAAATAAAAACTACACCGAAGCATTGTGTGAAACTTATTTCTGATATGTTCATTAAGCTAACAGAGTTAAACCATACTTTTGATGGCGCAGTTCTGAACACTCTTTCTGTAGAAAATGCAAGTGGACATTCGGAGCGCTAAGAGGGTAATAGTGGAAAAAGGAATATATTCAAAAATAAACTACACAGTAGCATTCTGTGAAAATACTTTCTGTTCTGTGCATTCAACTAACAGAGTTGAAACTTACTTTTGATTGAGCCGTTCTGAAACACTCTTTCTGTAGAAACTGCAATTGGACATGCTAAGCGCTAAGAGGCCTACATTGGGAAAAAGAATATCTTCAAATAAAAACTACACAGATGCATTCTGTGAAACTTATTTCTGATCTGTAAATTCAGTTAACAGAGATAAAACATATTTTTGATTGAGCAGTTATGAAACACTCTTTTTGTAGAAAATGCAAGTGGAGATTCGGAGCGCTAAGAGGGTAATAGTGGAAAAAGGAATGTCTCCAAATATAAATTACACAGAATCATTCGGTGAAACTTCCTTCTGATCTGTGCATTCAGCTAAGAGTGTTAAAACATACTTTTGATTGAGCAGATCTGAACACTCTTTCTGTAGAAAATGCAACTGGACATTTGGAGCGCTAAGAGCGTAGTAGTGGAAAAAGGAATATATTCAAATATAAACTACACAGAAGCATTCTGTGAAACTTCTTTCTGATCTGAGCATTCAGCTAACAGAGTTAAACCATACTTTTGATTGAGCAGTTTTGAAACACTCTGTCTGTAGAAAATGCAACTGGACATTCGTAGCGCTAAGTGGGTAATAGTGGAAAAAAGAATATGTTCAAATATAAACTACACAGAAGCATTGTATGAAACTTCTTTCAGTTCTGTGCATTCAACTAACAGAGTTGAACCTTACTTTTGATTGAGCCGTTCTGAAACACTCTTTCTGTAGAAACTGCAATTGGACATTCTGAGCGCTAGGAGGCCTATATTGGGAAAAAGAATGTCTACAAATAAAAACTACACAGAAGAATTGTGTGAAACTACTTTCTGTTCTGTTTGTTCAACTAAAAGAGTTGAACCTTAGTTTTGATTGAGCCGTTCTGAAACACTATTTCTGTAGAAAATGCAAGTGGAGATTCGGAGCGCTAAGAGGGTAATAGTGGAAAAAGGAATGTCTCCAAATATAAACTACACAGAATCATTCTGTGAAACTTCTTTCTGATCTGTGCATTCAGCTAACCGAGTTAAACCATACTTTTGATTGAGCAGATCTGAACACTCTTTCTGTAGAAAATGCAACTGGACATTTGGAGCGCTAAGAGAGTAGTAGTGGAAAAAGGAATATATTCAAATATAAACTACACAGAAGCATTCTGTGAAACTTCTTTCTGATCTGAGCATTCAGCTAACAGAGTTAAACCATACTTTTGATTGAGCAGTTTTGAAACACTCTGTCTGTAGAAAATGCAACTGGACATTCGTAGCGCTAAGTGGGTAATATTGGAAAAAAGAATATGTTCAAATACAAACTACACAGAAGCATTGTATGAAACTTCTTTCTGTTCTGTGCATTCAACTAAGAGAGTTGAACCTTACTTTTGATTGAGCCTTTCTGAAACACTCTTTTTGTAGAAACTGCAATTGGACATTCTGAGCGCTAAGAGGCCTCCATTGGGAAAAATAATATCTTCAAATAAAAACTACACAGAAGCATTGTGTGAAACTTATTTCTGATATGTTCATTAAGCTAACAGAGTTAAATCATACTTTTGATTGCGCAGTTCTTAACACTCTTTCTGTAGAAAATGCAAGTGGACATTCGGAGCGCTAAGAGGGTAATAGTGGAAAAAAGAGTATATTCAAATATAAACTACACAGTAGCATTCTGTGAAAATTCTTTCTGTTCTGTGCATTCAACTAACAGAGTTGAACCTTACTTTTGATTGAGCCGTTCTGAAACACTCTTTCTGTAGAAACTGCAATTGGACATGCTAAGCGCTAAGAGGCCTACATTGGGAAAAAGTATATCTTCAAATAAAAACTACACAGATGCATTCTGTGAAACTTATTTCTGATCTGTAAATTCAGTTAACAGAGATAAAACATATTTTTGATTGAGCAGTTATGAAACACTCTTTTTGTAGAAAATGCAAGTGGAGATTCGGAGCGCTAAGAGGGTAATAGTGGAAAAAGGAATGTCTCCAAATATAAACTACACAGAATCATTCTGTGAAACTTCTTTCTGATCTGTGCATTCAGCTAACCGAGTTAAACCATACTTTTGATTGAGCAGATCTGAACACTCTTTCTGTAGAAAATGCAACTGGACATTTGGAGCGCTAAGAGAGTAGTAGTGGAAAAAGGAATATATTCAAATATAAACTACACAGAAGCATTCTGTGAAACTACTTTCTGATCTGAGCATTCAGCTAACAGAGTTAAACCATACTTTTGATTGAGCAGTTTTGAAACACTCTGTCTGTAGAAAATGCAACTGGACATTCGTAGCGCTAAGTGGGTAATAGTGGAAAAAATAATATGTTCAAATATAAACTACACAGAAGCATTGTATGAAACTTCTTTCTGTTCTGTGCATTCAACTAACAGTGTTGAACCCTACTTTTGATTGAGCCGTTCTGAAACACTCTTTCCGTAGAAACTGCAATTCGACATTTTGAGCGCTAAGAGGCCTATATTGGGAAAAATAATATCTTCAAATAAAAACTACACAGAAGCATTGTGTGAAACTTATTTCTGATATGTGCATTCACCTAACAGAGTTAAACCATACTTTTGATTGCGCAGTTCCGAACACTCTTTCTGTAGAAAATGCAAGTGGACATTCGGAGCGCTAAGAGGGTAATAGTGGAAAAAGGAATATATTCAAATATAAACTACACAGAAGCATTCTGTGAAACTTCTTTCTGTTCTGTGCATTCAACTACCAGGGTTGAACCTTACTTTTGATTGAGCAGTTCTGAAACACTGTTTCTGTAGAAACTGCAATTGGACATTCTGAGCGCTAAGAGGCCTATATTGGGAAAAATAATATCTACAAATAAAAACTACACAGAAGCATTCTGTGAAACTTCTTTCTGTTCTGTTCATTCAACTAAAAGAGTTGAACCTTAGTTTTGATTGATCCGTTCTGAAACACTCTTTCTGTAGAAAATGCAAGTGGAGATTCGGAGCGCTAAGAGGGTAATAGTGGAAAAAGGAATGTCTTCAAATATAAACTACACAGAAGCATTCTGTGAAACTTCTTTCTGATCTGAGCATTCAGCTAACAGAGTTAAACCATACTTTTGATTGAGCAGTTTTGAAACACTCTGTCTGTAGAAAATGCAACTGGACATTCGTAGCGCTAAGCGGGTAATAGTGGAAAAAAGAATATGTTCAAATATAAACTACACAGAAACATTGTATGAAACGTCTTTCTGTTCTGTGCATTCAACTAAGAGAGTTGAACCTTACATTTGATTGAGCCGTTCTGAAACACTCTTTCCGTAGAACCTGCAATTGTACATTCTGAGCGCTAAGAGGCCTATATTGGGAAAAATAATATCTTCAAATAAACACTACACAGAAGCATTGTGTGAAACTTATTTCTGATATGCGCATTCAGCTAACAGAGTTAAACCATACTTTTGATTGCGCAGTTCCGAACACTCTTTCTGTAGAAAATGCAAGTGGACATTCGGAGCGCTAAGAGGGTAATAGTGGAACAAGGAATATATTCAAATATAAACTACACAGTAGCATTCTGTGAAACTTCTTTCTGTTCTGTGCATTCAACTAACAGAGTTGAACCTTACTTTTGATTGAGCCGTTCTGAAACACTCTTTCTGTAGAAAATGCAAGTGGAGATTCGGAGCGCTAAGAGGGTAATAGTGGAAAAAGGAATGTCTCCAAATATAAACTACACAGAATCATTCTGTGAAACTTCTTTCTGATCTGTGCATTCAGCTAACCGAGTTAAACCATACTTTTGATTGAGCAGATCTGAACACTCTTTCTGTAGAAAATGCAACTGGACATTTGGAGCGCTAAGAGAGTAGTAGTGGAAAAAGGAATATATTCAAATATAAACTACACAGAAGCATTCTGTGAAACTTCTTTCTGATCTGAGCATTCAGCTAACAGAGTTAAACCATACTTTTGATTGAGCAGTTTTGAAACACTCTGTCTGTAGAAAATGCAACTGGACATTCGTAGCGCTAAGTGGGTAATAGTGGAAAAAAGAATATGTTCAAATACAAACTACACAGAAGCATTGTATGAAACTTCTTTCTGTTCTGTGCATTCAACTAAGAGAGTTGAACCTTACTTTTGATTGAGCCTTTCTGAAACACTCTTTCTGTAGAAACTGCAATTGGACATTCTGAGCGCTAAGAGGCCTCCATTGGGAAAAATAATATCTTCAAATAAAAACTACACAGAAGCATTGTGTGAAACTTATTTCTGATATGTTCATTAAGCTAACAGAGTTAAATCATACTTTTGATTGCGCAGTTCTTAACACTCTTTCTGTTGAAAATGCAAGTGGACATTCGGAGCGCTAAGAGGGTAATAGTGGAAAAAAGAGTATATTCAAATATAAACTACACAGTAGCATTCTGTGAAAATACTTTCTGTTCTGTGCATTCAACTAACAGAGTTGAACCTTACTTTTGATTGAGCCGTTCTGAAACACTCTTTCTGTAGAAACTGCAATTGGACATGCTAAGCGCTAAGAGGCCTACATTGGGAAAAAGTATATCTTCAAATAAAAACTACACAGATGCATTCTGTGAAACTTATTTCTGATCTGTAAATTCAGTTAACAGAGATAAAACATATTTTTGATTGAGCAGTTATGAAACACTCTTTTTGTAGAAAATGCAAGTGGAGATTCGGAGCGCTAAGAGGGTAATAGTGGAAAAAGGAATGTCTCCAAATATAAACTACACAGAATCATTCTGTGAAACTTCTTTCTGATCTGTGCATTCAGCTAACAGAGTTAAACCATACTTTTGATTGAGCAGATCTGAACACTCTTTCTGTAGAAAATGCAACTGGACATTTTGAGCGCTAAGAGAGTAGTAGTGGAAAAAGGAATATATTCAAATATAAACTACACAGAAGCATTCTGTGAAACTTCTTTCTGATCTGAGCATTCAGCTAACAGAGTTAAACCATACTTTTGATTGAGTAGTTTTGAAACACTCTGTCTGTAGAAAATGCAACTGGACATTCGTAGCGCTAAGTGGGTAATAGTGGAAAAAATAATATGTTCAAATATAAACTACACAGAAGCATTGTATGAAACTTCTTTCTGTTCTGTGCATTCAACTAACAGTGTTGAACCTTACTTTTGATTGAGCCGTTCTGAAACACTCTTTCCGTAGAAACTGCAATTCGACATTTTGAGCGCTAAGAGGCCTATATTGGGAAAAATAATATCTTCAAATAAAAACTACACAGAAGCATTGTGTGAAACTTATTTCTGATATGTGCATTCAGCTAACAGAGTTAAACCATACTTTTGATTGCGCAGTTCCGAACACTCTTTCTGTAGAAAATGCAAGTGGACATTCGGAGCGCTAAGAGGGTAATAGTGGAAAAAGGAATATATTCAAATATAAACTACACAGAAACATTCTCTGAAACTTCTTTCTGTTCTGTGCATTCAACTACCAGGGTTGAACCTTACTTTTGATTGAGCAGTTCTGAAACACTGTTTCTGTAGAAACTGCAATTGGACATTCTGAGCGCTAAGAGGCCTATATTGGGAAAAATAATATCTACAAATAAAAACTACACAGAAGCATTCTGTGAAACTTCTTTCTGTTCTGTTCATTCAACTAAAAGATTTGAACCTTAGTTTTGATTGATCCGTTCTGAAACACTCTTTCTGTAGAAAATGCAAGTGGAGATTCGGAGCGCTAAGAGGGTAATAGTGGAAAAAGGAATGTCTTCAAATATAAACTACACAGAAGCATTCTGTGAAACTTCTTTCTGATCTGAGCATTCAGCTAACAGAGTTAAACCATACTTTTGATTGAGCAGTTTTGAAACACTCTGTCTGTAGAAAATGCAACTGGACATTCGTAGCGCTAAGCGGGTAATAGTGGAAAAAAGAATATGTTCAAATATAAACTACACAGAAACATTGTATGAAACGTCTTTCTGTTCTGTGCATTCAACTAAGAGAGTTGAACCTTACATTTGATTGAGCCGTTCTGAAACACTCTTTCCGTAGAACCTGCAATTGTACATTCTGAGCGCTAAGAGGCCTATATTGGGAAAAATAATATCTTCAAATAAACACTACACAGAAGCATTGTGTGAAACTTATTTCTGATATGCGCATTCAGCTAACAGAGTTAAACCATACTTTTGATTGCGCAGTTCCGAACACTCTTTCTGTAGAAAATGCAAGTGGACATTCGGAGCGCTAAGAGGGTAATAGTGGAACAAGGAATATATTCAAATATAAACTACACAGTAGCATTCTGTGAAACTTCTTTCTGTTCTGTGCATTCAACTAACAGAGTTGAACCTTACTTTTGATTGAGCCGTTCTGAAACACTATTTCTGTAGAAACTGCAATTGGACATTCTAAGCGCTAAGAGGCCTACATTGGGATAAAGAATATCTTCAAATAAAAACTACACAGATACATTCTCTGAAACTTATTTCTGATCTCTAAATTCAGTTAACAGAGCTAAACCATATTTTTGATTGAGCAGTTATGAAACACTCTTTTTGTAGAAAATGCAAGTGGACATTCGGAGCGCTAAGTTTGTAATAGAGGAAAAAGGAATATCTCCAATTAAAAACTACACAGAAGCATTCTCTGAAACCCCTTTCTGTTCTCCGCATTCAACTAACAGAGTAGAGCCTTACTTTCGAAGGAGCAGTTCTGAAACACACTTTGTGTAGAAACTGCCAGTGGATATTCGGAGCGCTAAGTGGGTAATAGTCCAAAAAGGAGTATCTTCAACTAAATACTACACAGAAGCATTCTGTGAAACTTCTTTCTGTTCTGTGCTTTCAACTAAGAGAGTTGAACCTGACATTTGATTGAGGCGTTCTGAAACACTCTTTCTGTAGAAACTGCAATTGGACATTCTGAGCGCTGAGAGGCCTATATTGGGAATAATAATATCTTCAAATAAAAACTACACAGAAGCATTGTGTGAAACTTATTTCTGATATGTTCATTAAGCTAACAGAGTTAAACCATACTTTTGATGGCGCAGTTCTGAACACTCTTTCTGTAGAAAATGCAAGTGGACATTCGGAGCGCTAAGAGGGTAATAGTGGAAAAAGGAATATATTCAAATATAAACTACACAGTAGCATTCTGTGAAAATTCTTTCTGTTCTGTGCATTCAACTAACAGAGTTGAAACTTACTTTTGATTGAGCCGTTCTGAAACACTCTTTCTGTAGAAACTGCAATTGGACATGCTAAGCGCTAAGAGGCCTACATTGGGAAAAAGTATATATTCAAATAAAAACTACACAGATGCATTCTGTGAAACTTATTTCTGATCTGTAAATTCAGTTAACAGAGATAAAACATATTTTTGATTGAGCAGTTATGAAACACTCTTTTTGTAGAAAATGCAAGTGGAGATTCGGAGCGCTAAGAGGGTAATAGTGGAAAAAGGAATGTCTCCAAATATAAACTACACAGAATCATTCTGTGAAACTTCTTTCTGATCTGTGCATTCAGCTAACAGAGTTAAACCATACTTTTGATTGAGCAGATCTGAACACTCTTTCTGTAGAAAATGCAACTGGACATTTTGAGCGCTAAGAGAGTAGTAGTGGAAAAAGGAATATATTCAAATATAAACTACACAGAAGCATTCTGTGAAACTTCTTTCTGATCTGAGCATTCAGCTAACAGAGTTAAACCATACTTTTGATTGAGTAGTTTTGAAACACTCTGTCTGTAGAAAATGCAACTGGACATTCGTAGCGCTAAGTGGGTAATAGTGGAAAAAATAATATGTTCAAATATAAACTACACAGAAGCATTGTATGAAACTTCTTTCTGTTCTGTGCATTCAACTAACAGTGTTGAACCTTACTTTTGATTGAGCCGTTCTGAAACACTCTTTCCGTAGAAACTGCAATTCGACATTTTGAGCGCTAAGAGGCCTATATTGGGAAAAATAATATCTTCAAATAAAAACTACACAGAAGCATTGTGTGAAACTTATTTCTGATATGTGCATTCAGCTAACAGAGTTAAACCATACTTTTGATTGCGCAGTTCCGAACACTCTTTCTGTAGAAAATGCAAGTGGACATTCGGAGCGCTAAGAGGGTAATAGTGGAAAAAGGAATATATTCAAATATAAACTACACAGAAACATTCTCTGAAACTTCTTTCTGTTCTGTGCATTCAACTACCAGGGTTGAACCTTACTTTTGATTGAGCAGTTCTGAAACACTGTTTCTGTAGAAACTGCAATTGGACATTCTGAGCGCTAAGAGGCCTATATTGGGAAAAATAATATCTACAAATAAAAACTACACAGAAGCATTCTGTGAAACTTCTTTCTGTTCTGTTCATTCAACTAAAAGAGTTGAACCTTAGTTTTGATTGATCCGTTCTGAAACACTCTTTCTGTAGAAAATGCAAGTGGAGATTCGGAGCGCTAAGAGGGTAATAGTGGAAAAAGGAATGTCTTCAAATATAAACTACACAGAAGCATTCTGTGAAACTTCTTTCTGATCTGAGCATTCAGCTAACAGAGTTAAACCATACTTTTGATTGAGCAGTTTTGAAACACTCTGTCTGTAGAAAATGCAACTGGACATTCGTAGCGCTAAGCGGGTAATAGTGGAAAAAAGAATATGTTCAAATATAAACTACACAGAAACATTGTATGAAACGTCTTTCTGTTCTGTGCATTCAACTAAGAGAGTTGAACCTTACATTTGATTGAGCCGTTCTGAAACACTCTTTCCGTAGAACCTGCAATTGTACATTCTGAGCGCTAAGAGGCCTATATTGGGAAAAATAATATCTTCAAATAAACACTACACAGAAGCATTGTGTGAAACTTATTTCTGATATGCGCATTCAGCTAACAGAGTTAAACCATACTTTTGATTGCGCAGTTCCGAACACTCTTTCTGTAGAAAATGCAAGTGGACATTCGGAGCGCTAAGAGGGTAATAGTGGAACAAGGAATATATTCAAATATAAACTACACAGTAGCATTCTGTGAAACTTCTTTCTGTTCTGTGCATTCAACTAACAGAGTTGAACCTTACTTTTGATTGAGCCGTTCTGAAACACTATTTCTGTAGAAACTGCAATTGGACATTCTAAGCGCTAAGAGGCCTACATTGGGATAAAGAATATCTTCAAATAAAAACTACACAGATACATTCTCTGAAACTTATTTCTGATCTCTAAATTCAGTTAACAGAGCTAAACCATATTTTTGATTGAGCAGTTATGAAACACTCTTTTTGTAGAAAATGCAAGTGGACATTCGGAGCGCTAAGTTTGTAATAGAGGAAAAAGGAATATCTCCAATTAAAAACTACACAGAAGCATTCTCTGAAACCCCTTTCTGTTCTCCGCATTCAACTAACAGATTAGAGCCTTACTTTCGAAGGAGCAGTTCTGAAACACACTTTGTGTAGAAACTGCCAGTGGATATTCGGAGCGCTAAGTGGGTAATAGTCCAAAAAGGAGTATCTTCAACTAAATACTACACAGAAGCATTCTGTGAAACTTCTTTCTGTTCTGTGCTTTCAACTAAGAGAGTTGAACCTGACATTTGATTGAGGCGTTCTGAAACACTCTTTCTGTAGAAACTGCAATTGGACATTCTGAGCGCTGAGAGGCCTATATTGGGAATAATAATATCTTCAAATAAAAACTACACAGAAGCATTGTGTGAAACTTATTTCTGATATGTTCATTAAGCTAACAGAGTTAAACCATACTTTTGATGGCGCAGTTCTGAACACTCTTTCTGTAGAAAATGCAAGTGGACATTCGGAGCGCTAAGAGGGTAATAGTGGAAAAAGGAATATATTCAAATATAAACTACACAGTAGCATTCTGTGAAAATTCTTTCTGTTCTGTGCATTCAACTAACAGAGTTGAAACTTACTTTTGATTGAGCCGTTCTGAAACACTCTTTCTGTAGAAACTGCAATTGGACATGCTAAGCGCTAAGAGGCCTACATTGGGAAAAAGAATATCTTCAAATAAAAACTACACAGATGCATTCTGTGAAACTTATTTCTGATCTGTAAATTCAGTTAACAGAGATAAAACATATTTTTGATTGAGCAGTTATGAAACACTCTTTTTGTAGAAAATGCAAGTGGAGATTCGGAGCGCTAAGAGGGTAATAGTGGAAAAAGGAATGTCTCCAAATATAAATTACACAGAATCATTCGGTGAAACTTCCTTCTGATCTGTGCATTCAGCTAACAGAGTTAAAACATACTTTTGATTGAGCAGATCTGAACACTCTTTCTGTAGAAAATGCAACTGGACATTTGGAGCGCTAAGAGCGTAGTAGTGGAAAAAGGAATATATTCAAATATAAACTACACAGAAGCATTCTGTGAAACTTCTTTCTGATCTGAGCATTCAGCTAACAGAGTTAAACCATACTTTTGATTGAGCAGTTTTGAAACACTCTGTCTGTAGAAAATGCAACTGGACATTCGTAGCGCTAAGTGGGTAATAGTGGAAAATAGAATATGTTCAAATATAAACTACACAGAAGCATTGTATGAAACTTCTTTCTGTTCTGTGCATTCAACTAACAGAGTTGAACCTTACTTTTGTTTGAGCCGTTCTGAAACACTCTTTCTGTAGAAACTGCAATTGGACATTCTGAGCGCTAGGAGGCCTATATTGGGAAAAAGAATGTCTACAAATAAAAACTACACAGAAGAATTGTGTGAAACTTCTTTCTGTTCTGTTTGTTCAACTAAAAGAGTTGAACCTTAGTTTTGATTGAGCCGTTCTGAAACACTCTTTCTGTAGAAAATGCAAGTGGAGATTCGGAGCGCTAAGAGGGTAATAGTGGAAAAAGGAATGTCTCCAAATATAAACTACACAGAATCATTCTGTGAAACTTCTTTCTGATCTGTGCATTCAGCTAACCGAGTTAAACCATACTTTTGATTGAGCAGATCTGAACACTCTTTCTGTAGAAAATGCAACTGGACATTTGGAGCGCTAAGAGAGTAGTAGTGGAAAAAGGAATATATTCAAATATAAACTACACAGAAGCATTCTGTGAAACTTCTTTCTGATCTGAGCATTCAGCTAACAGAGTTAAACCATACTTTTGATTGAGCAGTTTTGAAACACTCTGTCTGTAGAAAATGCAACTGGACATTCGTAGCGCTAAGTGGGTAATAGTGGAAAAAAGAATATGTTCAAACACAAACTACACAGAAGCATTGTATGAAAATTCTTTCTGTTCTGTGCATTCAACTAAGAGAGTTGAACCTTACTTTTGATTGAGCCTTTCTGAAACACTCTTTCTGTAGAAACTGCAATTGGACATTCTGAGCGCTAAGAGGCCTCCATTGGGAAAAATAATATCTTCAAATAAAAACTACACAGAAGCATTGTGTGAAACTTATTTCTGATATGTTCATTAAGCTAACAGAGTTAAATCATACTTTTGATTGCGAAGTTCTTAACACACTTTCTGTAGAAAATGCAAGTGGACATTCGGAGCGCTAAGAGGGTAATAGTGGAAAAAAGAGTATATTCAAATATAAACTACACAGTAGCATTCTGTGAAAATTCTTTCTGTTCTGTGCATTCAACTAACAGAGTTGAACCTTACTTTTGATTGAGCCGTTCTGAAACACTCTTTCTGTAGAAACTGCAATTGGACATGCTAAGCGCTAAGAGGCCTACATTGGGAAAAAGTATATCTTCAAATAATAACTACACAGATGCATTCTGTGAAACTTATTTCTGATCTGTAAATTCAGTTAACAGAGATAAAACATATTTTTGATTGAGCAGTTATGAAACACTGTTTTTGTAGAAAATGCAAGTGGAGATTCGGAGCGCTAAGAGGGTAATAGTGGAAAAAGGAATGTCTTCAAATATAAACTACACAGAATCATTCGGTGAAAATTTTTCTGATCTGTGCATTCAGCTAACAGAGTTAAACCATACTTTTGATTGAGCAGATCTGAACACTCTTTCTGTAGAAAATGCAACTGGACATTTGGATCGCTAAGAGCGTAGTAGTGGAAAAAGGAATATATTCAAATATAAACTACACAGAAGCATTCTGTGAAACTTCTTTCTGATCTGAGCATTCAGCTAACAGAGTTAAACCATACTTTTGATTGAGCAGTTTTGAAACACTCTGTCTGTAGAAAATGCAACTGGACATTCGTAGCGCTAAGTGGGTAATAGTGGAAAAAAGAATATGTTCAAATATAAACTACACAGAATCATTGTATGAAATTCCTTTCTGTTCTGTGCATTCAACTAACAGAGTTGAACCTTACTTTTGATTGAGCCGTTCTGAAACACTCTTTCTGTAGAAACTGCAATTGGACATGCTAATCGCTAAGAGGCCTACATTGGGAAAAAGAATATCTTCAAATAAAAACTACACAGATGCATTCTGTGAAACTTATTTCTGATCTGTAAATTCAGTTAACAGAGATAAAACATATTTTTGATTGAGCAGTTATGAAACACCCTTTTTGTAGAAAATGCAAGTGGAGATTCGGAGCGCTAAGAGGGTAATAGTGGAAAAAGGAATGTCTTCAAATATAAACTACACAGAATCATTCGGTGAAACTTCCTTCTGATCTGTGAATTCAGCTAACAGAGTTAAACCATACTTTTGATTTAGCAGATCTGAACACTCTTTCTGTAGAAAATGCAACTGGACATTTTGAGCGCTAAGAGCGTAGTAGTGGAAATAGGAATATATTCAAATATAAACTACACAGAAGCATTCTGTGAAACTTCTTTCTGATCTGAGCATTCAGCTAACAGAGTTAAACCATACTTTTGATTGAGCAGTTTTGAAACACTCTGTCTGTAGAAAATGCAACTGGACATTCGTAGCGCTAAGTGGGTAATAGTGGAAAAAAGAATATGTTCAAATATAAACTACATAAAAGCATTGTATGAAACTTCTTTCTGTTTTGTGCATTCAACTAACAGAGTTGAACCTTACTTTTGATTGAGCCGTTCTGAAACACTCTTTCTGTAGAAACTGCAATTGGACATGCTAAGCGCTAAGAGGCCTACATTGGGAAAAAGAATATCTTCAAATAAAAACTACACAGATGCATTCTGTGAAACTTATTTCTGATCTGTAAATTCAGTTAACAGAGATAAAACATATTTTTGATTGAGCAGTTATGAAACACTCTTTTTGTAGAAAATGCAAGTGGAGATTCGGAGCGCTAAGAGGGTAATAGTGGAAAAAGGAATGTCTTCAAATATAAACTACACAGAATCATTCGGTGAAACTTCCTTCTGATCTGTGCATTCAGCTAACAGAGTTAAACCATACTTTTGATTGAGCAGATCTGAACACTCTTTCTGTAGAAAATGCAACTGGACATTTGGAGCGCTAAGAGCGTAGTAGTGGAAAAAGGAATATATTCAAATATAAACTACACAGAAGCATTCTGTGAAACTCCTTTCTGATCTGAGCATTCAGCTAACAGAGTTAAAACATACTTTTGATTGAGCAGTTTTGAAACACTCTGTCTGTAGAAAATGCAACTGGACATTCGTAGCGCTAAGTGGGTAATAGTGGAAAAAAGAATATGCTCAAATATAAACTACACAGAAGAATTGTATGAAACTTCTTTCTGTTCTGTGCATTCAACTAACAGAGTTGAACCTTACTTTTGATTGAGCCGTTCTGAAACCCTCTTTCTGTAGAAACTGCAATTGGACTTTCTGAGCGCTAGGAAGCCTATATTGGGAAAAAGAATGTCTACAAATAAAAACTGCACAGAAGAATTGTGTGAAACTTCTTTCTGTTCTGTTTGTTCAACTAAAAGAGTTGAACCTTAGTTTTGATTGAGCAGTTCTGAAACACTCTTTCTGTAGAAAATGCAAGTGGAGATTCGGAGCGCTAAGAGGTTAATAGTGGAAAAAGGAATGTCTCCAAATATAAACTACACAGAATCATTCTGTGAAACTTCTTTCTGATCTGTGCATTCAGCTAACAGAGTTAAACCATACTTTTGATTGAGCAGATCTGAACACTCTTTCTGTAGAAAATGCAACTGGACATTTGGAACGCTAAGAGAGTAGTAGTGGAAAAAGGAATATATTCAAATATAAACTACACAGAAGCATTCTGTGAAACTGCTTTCTGATCTGAGCATTCAGCTAACAGAGTTAAACCATACTTTTGATTGAGCAGTTTTGAAACACTCTGTCTGTAGAAAATGCAACTGGACATTCGTAGCGCTAAGTGGGTAATAGTGGAAAAAAGAATATGTTCAAATATAAACTTCACAGAAGCATTGTATGAAACTTCTTTCTGTTCTGTGCATTCAACTAACAGAGTTGAACCTTACTTTTGATTGAGCCTTTCTGAAACACTCTTTCTGGAGAAACTGCAAATGGACATTCTGAGCGCTAAGAGGCCTCTATTGGGAAAAATAATATCTTCAAATAAAAACTACACAGAAGAATTGTGTGAAACTTATTTCTGATATGTTCATTAAGCTAACAGAGTTAAACCATACTTTTGATGGCGCAGTTCTGAACACTCTTTCTGTAGAAAATGCAAGTGGACATTCGGAGCGCTAAAAGGGTAATAGTGGAAAAAGGAATATATTCAAATATAAACTACACAGTAGCATTCTGTGAAAATTCTTTCTGTTCTGTGCATTCAACTAACAGAGTTGAACCTTACTTTTGATTGAGCCGTTCTGAAACACTCTTTCTGTAGAAACTGCAGTTGGACATGCTAAGCGCTAAGAGGCCTACATTGGGAAAAAGAATATCTTCAAATAAAAACTACACAGATGCATTCTGTGAAACTTATTTCTGATCTGTAAATTCAGTTAACAGAGATAAAACATATTTTTGATTGAGCAGTTATGAAACACTCTTTTTGTAGAAAATGCAAGTGGAGATTCGGAGCGCTAAGAGGGTAATAGTGGAAAAAGGAATGTCTTCAAATATAAACTACACAGAATCATTCGGTGAAACTTCCTTCTGATCTGTGCATTCAGCTAACAGAGTTAAACCATACTTTTGATTGAGCAGATCTGAACACTCTTTCTGTAGAAAATGCAACTGGACATTTGGAGCGCTAAGAGCGTAGTAGTGGAAAAAGGAATATATTCAAATATAAACTACACAGAAGCATTCTGTGAAACTTCTTTCTGATCTGAGCATTCAGCTAACAGAGTTAAACCATACTTTTGATTGAGCAGTTTTGAAACACTCTGTCTGTAGAAAATGCAACTGGACATTCGTAGCGCTAAGTGGGTAATAGTGGAAAAAAGAATATGTTCAAATATAAACTACACAGAAGCATTGTATGAAACTTCTTTCAGTTCTGTGCATTCAACTAACAGAGTTGAACCTTACTTTTGATTGAGCCGTTCTGAAACACTCTTTCTGTAGATACTGCAATTGGACATTCTGAGCCCTAGGAGGCCTATATTGGGAAAAAGAATGTCTATAAATAAAAACTACACAGAAGAATTGTGTGAAACTTCTTTCTGTTCTGTTTGTTCAACTAAAAGAGTTGAACCTTAGTTTTGATTGAGCCGTTCTGAAACACTCTTTCTGTAGAAAATGCAAGTGGAGATTCGGAGCGCTAAGAGGGTAATAGTGGAAAAAGGAATGTCTCCAAATATAAACTACACAGAATCATTCTGTGAAACTTCTTTCTGATCTGTGCATTCAGCTAACAGGGTTAAACCATACTTTTGATTGAGCAGATCTGAACACTCTTTCTGTAGAAAATGCAACTGGACATTTGGAGCGCTAAGAGAGTAGTAGTGGAAAAAGGAATATATTCAAATATAAACTACACAGAAGCATTCTGTGAAACTTCTTTCTGATCTGAGCATTCAGCTAACTGAGTTAAACCATACTTTTGATTGAGCAGTTTTGAAACACTCTGTCTGTAGAAAATGCAACTAGACATTCGTAGCGCTAAGTGGGTAATAGTGGAAAAAATAATATGTTCAAATACAAACTACACAGAAGCATTGTATGAAAATTCTTTCTGTTCTGTGCATTCAACTAAGAGAGTTGAACCTTAATTTTGATTGAGCCTTTCTGAAACACTCTTTCTGTAGAAACTGCAATTGGACATTCTGAGCGCTAAGAGGACTCCATTGGGAAAAATAATATCTTCAAATAAAAACTAAACAGAAGCATTGTGTGAAACTTATTTCTGATATGTTCATTAAGCTAACAGAGTTAAATCATACTTTTGATTGCGCAGTTCTTAACACTCTTTCTGTAGAAAATGCAAGTGGACATTCGGAGCGCTAAGAGGGTAATAGTGGAAAAAAGAGTATATTCAAATATAAACTACACAGTAGCATTCTGTGAAAATTCTTTCTGTTCTGTGCATTCAACTACCAGGGTTGAACCTTACTTTTGATTGAGCCGTTCTGAAACACTGTTTCTGTAGAAACTGCAATTGGACATGCTAAGCGCTAAGAGGCCTACATTGGGAAAAAGTATATCTTCAAATAATAACTACACAGATGCATTCTGTGAAACTTATTTCTGATCTGTAAATTCAGTTAACAGAGATAAAACATATTTTTGATTGAGCAGTTATGAAACACTCTTTTTGTAGAAAATGCAAGTGGAGATTCGGAGCGCTAAGAGGGTAATAGTGGAAAAAGGAATGTCTTCAAATATAAACTACACAGAATCATTCGGTGAAAATTCTTTCTGATCTGTGCATTCAGCTAACAGAGTTAAACCATACTTTTGATTGAGCAGATCTGAACACTCTTTCTGTAGAAAATGCAACTGGACATTTGGATCGCTAAGAGCGTAGTAGTGGAAAAAGGAATATATTCAAATATAAACTACACAGAAGCATTCTGTGAAACTTCTTTCTGATCTGAGCATTCAGCTAACAGAGTTAAACCATACTTTTGATTGAGCAGTTTTGAAACACTCTGTCTGTAGAAAATGCAACTGGACATTCGTAGCGCTAAGTGGGTAATAGTGGAAAAAAGAATATGTTCAAATATAAACTACACAGAAGCATTGTATGAAACTTCTTTCTGTTCTGTGCATTCAACTAACAGAGTTGAACCTTACTTTTGATTGAGCCGTTCTGAAACACTCTTTCTGTAGAAACTGCAATTGGACATGCTAAGCGCTAAGAGGCCTACATTGGGAAAATGAATATCTTCAAATAAAAACTACACAGATGCATTCTGTGAAACTTATTTCTGATCTGTAAATTCAGTTAACAGAGATAAAACATATTTTTGATTGAGCAGTTATGAAACACTCTTTTTGTAGAAAATGCAAGTGGAGATTCGGAGCGCTAAGAGGGTAATAGTGGAAAAAGGAATGTCTTCAAATATAAACTACACAGAATCATTCGGTGAAACTTCCTTCTGATCTGTGAATTCAGCTAACAGAGTTAAACCATACTTTTGATTGAGCAGATCTGAACACTCTTTCTGTAGAAAATGCAACTGGACATTTTGAGCGCTAAGAGCGTAGTAGTGGAAATAGGAATATATTCAAATATAAACTACACAGAAGCATTCTGTGAAACTTCTTTCTGATCTGAGCATTCAGCTAACAGAATTAAACCATACTTTTGATTGAGCAGTTTTGAAACACTCTGTCTGTAGAAAATGCAACTGGACATTCGTAGCGCTAAGTGGGTAATAGTGGAAAAAAGAATATGTTCAAATATAAACTACACAGAAGCATTGTATGAAACTTCTTTCTGTTTTGTGCATTCAACTAACAGAGTTGAACCTTACTTTTGATTGAGCCGTTCTGAAACACTCTTTCTGTAGAAACTGCAATTGGACATGCTAAGCGCTAAGAGGCCTACATTGGGAAAAAGAATATCTTCAAATAAAAACTACACAGATGCATTTTGTGAAACTTATTTCTGATCTGTAAATTCAGTTAACAGAGATAAAACATATTTTTGATTGAGCAGTTATGAAACACTCTTTTTGTAGAAAATGCAAGTGGAGATTCGGAGCGCTAAGAGGGTAATAGTGGAAAAAGGAATGTCTTCAAATATAAACTACACAGAATCATTCGGTGAAACTTCCTTCTGATCTGTGAATTCAGCTAACAGAGTTAAACCATACTTTTGATTGAGCAGATCTGAACACTCTTTCTGTAGAAAATGCAACTGGACATTTTGAGCGCTAAGAGCGTAGTAGTGGAAATAGGAATATATTCAAATATAAACTACACAGAAGCATTCTGTGAAACTTCTTTCTGATCTGAGCATTCAGCTAACAGAGTTAAACCATACTTTTGATTGAGCAGTTTTGAAACACTCTGTCTGTAGAAAATGCAACTGGACATTCGTAGCGCTAAGTGGGTAATAGTGGAAAAAAGAATATGTTCAAATATAAACTACATAAAAGCATTGTATGAAACTTCTTTCTGTTTTGTGCATTCAACTAACAGAGTTGAACCTTACTTTTGATTGAGCCGTTCTGAAACACTCTTTCTGTAGAAACTGCAATTGGACATGCTAAGCGCTAAGAGGCCTACATTGGGAAAAAGAATATCTTCAAATAAAAACTACACAGATGCATTCTGTGAAACTTATTTCTGATCTGTAAATTCAGTTAACAGAGATAAAACATATTTTTGATTGAGCAGTTATGAAACACTCTTTTTGTAGAAAATGCAAGTGGAGATTCGGAGCGCTAAGAGGGTAATAGTGGAAAAAGTAATGTCTTCAAATATAAACTACACAGAATCATTCGGTGAAACTTCCTTCTGATCTGTGCATTCAGCTAACAGAGTTAAACCATACTTTTGATTGAGCAGATCTGAACACTCTTTCTGTAGAAAATGCAACTGGACATTTGGAGCGCTAAGAGCGTAGTAGTGGAAAAAGGAATATATTCAAATATAAACTACACAGAAGCATTCTGTGAAACTTCTTTCTGATCTGAGCATTCAGCTAACAGAGTTAAAACATACTTTTGATTGAGCAGTTTTGAAACACTCTGTCTGTAGAAAATGCAACTGGACATTCGTAGCGCTAAGTGGGTAATAGTGGAAAAAAGAATATGTTCAAATATAAACTACACAGAAGAATTGTATGAAACTTCTTTCTGTTCTGTGCATTCAACTAACAGAGTTGAACCTTACTTTTGATTGAGCCGTTCTGAAACCCTCTTTCTGTATAAACTGCAATTGGACTTTCTGAGCGCTAGGAAGCCTATATTGGGAAAAAGAATGTCTACAAATAAAAACTGCACAGAAGAATTGTGTGAAACTTCTTTCTGTTCTGTTTGTTCAACTAAAAGAGTTGAACCTTAGTTTTGATTGAGCAGTTCTGAAACACTCTTTCTGTAGAAAATGCAAGTGGAGATTCGGAGCGCTAAGAGGGTAATAGTGGAAAAAGGAATGTCTCCAAATATAAACTACACAGAATCATTCGGTGAAACTTCTTTCTGATCTGTGCATTCAGCTAACAGAGTTAAACCATACTTTTGATTGAGCAGATCTGAACACTCTTTCTGTAGAAAATGCAACTGGACATTTGGAACGCTAAGAGAGTAGTAGTGGAAAAAGGAATATATTCAAATATAAACTACACAGAAGCATTCTGTGAAACTGCTTTCTGATCTGAGCATTCAGCTAACAGAGTTAAACCATACTTTTGATTGAGCAGTTTTGAAACACTCTGTCTGTAGAAAATGCAACTGGACATTCGTAGCGCTAAGTGGGTAATAGTGGAAAAAAGAATATGTTCAAATATAAACTTCACAGAAGCATTGTATGAAACTTCTTTCTGTTCTGTGCATTCAACTAACAGAGTTGAACCTTACTTTTGATTGAGCCTTTCTGAAACACTCTTTCTGGAGAAACTGCAATTGGACATTCTGAGCGCTAAGAGGCCTCTATTGGGAAAAATAATATCTTCAAATAAAAACTACACAGAAGAATTGTGTGAAACTTATTTCTGATATGTTCATTAAGCTAACAGAGTTAAACCATACTTTTGATGGCGCAGTTCTGAACACTCTTTCTGTAGAAAATGCAAGTGGACATTCGGAGCGCTAAAAGGGTAATAGTGGAAAAAGGAATATATTCAAATATAAACTACACAGTAGCATTCTGTGAAAATTCTTTCTGTTCTGTGCATTCAACTAACAGAGTTGAACCTTACTTTTGATTGAGCCGTTCTGAAACACTCTTTCTGTAGAAACTGCAGTTGGACATGCTAAGCGCTAAGAGGCCTACATTGGGAAAAAGAATATCTTCAAATAAAAACTACACAGATGCATTCTGTGAAACTTATTTCTGATCTGTAAATTCAGTTAACAGAGATAAAACATATTTTTGATTGAGCAGTTATGAAACACTCTTTTTGTAGAAAATGCAAGTGGAGATTCGGAGCGCTAAGAGGGTAATAGTGGAAAAAGGAATGTCTTCAAATATAAACTACACAGAATCATTCGGTGAAACTTCCTTCTGATCTGTGCATTCAGCTAACAGAGTTAAACCATACTTTTGATTGAGCAGATCTGAACACTCTTTCTGTAGAAAATGCAACTGGACATTTGGAGCGCTAAGAGCGTAGTAGTGGAAAAAGGAATATATTCAAATATAAACTACACAGAAGCATTCTGTGAAACTTCTTTCTGATCTGAGCATTCAGCTAACAGAGTTAAACCATACTTTTGATTGAGCAGTTTTGAAACACTCTGTCTGTAGAAAATGCAACTGGACATTCGTAGCGCTAAGTGGGTAATAGTGGAAAAAAGAATATGTTCAAATATAAACTACACAGAAGCATTGTATGAAACTTCTTTCAGTTCTGTGCATTCAACTAACAGAGTTGAACCTTACTTTTGATTGAGCCGTTCTGAAACACTCTTTCTGTAGAAACTGCAATTGGACATTCTGAGCGCTAGGAGGCCTATATTGGGAAAAAGAATGTCTATAAATAAAAACTACACAGAAGAATTGTGTGAAACTTCTTTCTGTTCTGTTTGTTCAACTAAAAGAGTTGAACATTAGTTTTGATTGAGCCGTTCTGAAACACTCTTTCTGTAGAAAATGCAAGTGGAGATTCGGAGCGCTAAGAGGGTAATAGTGGAAAAAGGAATGTCTTCAAATATAAACTACACAGAATCATTCGGTGAAACTTCCTTCTGATCTGTGAATTCAGCTAACAGAGTTAAACCATACTTTTGATTGAGCAGATCTGAACACTCTTTCTGTAGAAAATGCAACTGGACATTTTGAGCGCTAAGAGCGTAGTAGTGGAAATAGGAATATATTCAAATATAAACTACACAGAAGCATTCTGTGAAACTTCTTTCTGATCTGAGCATTCAGCTAACAGAGTTAAACCATACTTTTGATTGAGCAGTTTTGAAACACTCTGTCTGTAGAAAATGCAACTGGACATTCGTAGCGCTAAGTGGGTAATAGTGGAAAAAAGAATATGTTCAAATATAAACTACATAAAAGCATTGTATGAAACTTCTTTCTGTTTTGTGCATTCAACTAACAGAGTTGAACCTTACTTTTGATTGAGCCGTTCTGAAACACTCTTTCTGTAGAAACTGCAATTGGACATGCTAAGCGCTAAGAGGCCTACATTGGGAAAAAGAATATCTTCAAATAAAAACTACACAGATGCATTCTGTGAAACTTATTTCTGATCTGTAAATTCAGTTAACAGAGATAAAACATATTTTTGATTGAGCAGTTATGAAACACTCTTTTTGTAGAAAATGCAAGTGGAGATTCGGAGCGCTAAGAGGGTAATAGTGGAAAAAGGAATGTCTTCAAATATAAACTACACAGAATCATTCGGTGAAACTTCCTTCTGATCTGTGAATTCAGCTAACAGAGTTAAACCATACTTTTGATTGAGCAGATCTGAACACTCTTTCTGTAGAAAATGCAACTGGACATTTTGAGCGCTAAGAGCGTAGTAGTGGAAATAGGAATATATTCAAATATAAACTACACAGAAGCATTCTGTGAAACTTCTTTCTGATCTGAGCATTCAGCTAACAGAATTAAACCATACTTTTGATTGAGCAGTTTTGAAACACTCTGTCTGTAGAAAATGCAACTGGACATTCGTAGCGCTAAGTGGGTAATAGTGGAAAAAAGAATATGTTCAAATATAAACTACACAGAAGCATTGTATGAAACTTCTTTCTGTTTTGTGCATTCAACTAACAGAGTTGAACCTTACTTTTGATTGAGCCGTTCTGAAACACTCTTTCTGTAGAAACTGCAATTGGACATGCTAAGCGCTAAGAGGCCTACATTGGGAAAAAGAATATCTTCAAATAAAAACTACACAGATGCATTTTGTGAAACTTATTTCTGATCTGTAAATTCAGTTAACAGAGATAAAACATATTTTTGATTGAGCAGTTATGAAACACTCTTTTTGTAGAAAATGCAAGTGGAGATTCGGAGCGCTAAGAGGGTAATAGTGGAAAAAGGAATGTCTTCAAATATAAACTACACAGAATCATTCGGTGAAACTTCCTTCTGATCTGTGAATTCAGCTAACAGAGTTAAACCATACTTTTGATTGAGCAGATCTGAACACTCTTTCTGTAGAAAATGCAACTGGACATTTTGAGCGCTAAGAGCGTAGTAGTGGAAATAGGAATATATTCAAATATAAACTACACAGAAGCATTCTGTGAAACTTCTTTCTGATCTGAGCATTCAGCTAACAGAGTTAAACCATACTTTTGATTGAGCAGTTTTGAAACACTCTGTCTGTAGAAAATGCAACTGGACATTCGTAGCGCTAAGTGGGTAATAGTGGAAAAAAGAATATGTTCAAATATAAACTACATAAAAGCATTGTATGAAACTTCTTTCTGTTTTGTGCATTCAACTAACAGAGTTGAACCTTACTTTTGATTGAGCCGTTCTGAAACACTCTTTCTGTAGAAACTGCAATTGGACATGCTAAGCGCTAAGAGGCCTACATTGGGAAAAAGAATATCTTCAAATAAAAACTACACAGATGCATTCTGTGAAACTTATTTCTGATCTGTAAATTCAGTTAACAGAGATAAAACATATTTTTGATTGAGCAGTTATGAAACACTCTTTTTGTAGAAAATGCAAGTGGAGATTCGGAGCGCTAAGAGGGTAATAGTGGAAAAAGTAATGTCTTCAAATATAAACTACACAGAATCATTCGGTGAAACTTCCTTCTGATCTGTGCATTCAGCTAACAGAGTTAAACCATACTTTTGATTGAGCAGATCTGAACACTCTTTCTGTAGAAAATGCAACTGGACATTTGGAGCGCTAAGAGCGTAGTAGTGGAAAAAGGAATATATTCAAATATAAACTACACAGAAGCATTCTGTGAAACTTCTTTCTGATCTGAGCATTCAGCTAACAGAGTTAAAACATACTTTTGATTGAGCAGTTTTGAAACACTCTGTCTGTAGAAAATGCAACTGGACATTCGTAGCGCTAAGTGGGTAATAGTGGAAAAAAGAATATGTTCAAATATAAACTACACAGAAGAATTGTATGAAACTTCTTTCTGTTCTGTGCATTCAACTAACAGAGTTGAACCTTACTTTTGATTGAGCCGTTCTGAAACCCTCTTTCTGTATAAACTGCAATTGGACTTTCTGAGCGCTAGGAAGCCTATATTGGGAAAAAGAATGTCTACAAATAAAAACTGCACAGAAGAATTGTGTGAAACTTCTTTCTGTTCTGTTTGTTCAACTAAAAGAGTTGAACCTTAGTTTTGATTGAGCAGTTCTGAAACACTCTTTCTGTAGAAAATGCAAGTGGAGATTCGGAGCGCTAAGAGGGTAATAGTGGAAAAAGGAATGTCTCCAAATATAAACTACACAGAATCATTCGGTGAAACTTCTTTCTGATCTGTGCATTCAGCTAACAGAGTTAAACCATACTTTTGATTGAGCAGATCTGAACACTCTTTCTGTAGAAAATGCAACTGGACATTTGGAACGCTAAGAGAGTAGTAGTGGAAAAAGGAATATATTCAAATATAAACTACACAGAAGCATTCTGTGAAACTGCTTTCTGATCTGAGCATTCAGCTAACAGAGTTAAACCATACTTTTGATTGAGCAGTTTTGAAACACTCTGTCTGTAGAAAATGCAACTGGACATTCGTAGCGCTAAGTGGGTAATAGTGGAAAAAAGAATATGTTCAAATATAAACTTCACAGAAGCATTGTATGAAACTTCTTTCTGTTCTGTGCATTCAACTAACAGAGTTGAACCTTACTTTTGATTGAGCCTTTCTGAAACACTCTTTCTGGAGAAACTGCAATTGGACATTCTGAGCGCTAAGAGGCCTCTATTGGGAAAAATAATATCTTCAAATAAAAACTACACAGAAGAATTGTGTGAAACTTATTTCTGATATGTTCATTAAGCTAACAGAGTTAAACCATACTTTTGATGGCGCAGTTCTGAACACTCTTTCTGTAGAAAATGCAAGTGGACATTCGGAGCGCTAAAAGGGTAATAGTGGAAAAAGGAATATATTCAAATATAAACTACACAGTAGCATTCTGTGAAAATTCTTTCTGTTCTGTGCATTCAACTAACAGAGTTGAACCTTACTTTTGATTGAGCCGTTCTGAAACACTCTTTCTGTAGAAACTGCAGTTGGACATGCTAAGCGCTAAGAGGCCTACATTGGGAAAAAGAATATCTTCAAATAAAAACTACACAGATGCATTCTGTGAAACTTATTTCTGATCTGTAAATTCAGTTAACAGAGATAAAACATATTTTTGATTGAGCAGTTATGAAACACTCTTTTTGTAGAAAATGCAAGTGGAGATTCGGAGCGCTAAGAGGGTAATAGTGGAAAAAGGAATGTCTTCAAATATAAACTACACAGAATCATTCGGTGAAACTTCCTTCTGATCTGTGCATTCAGCTAACAGAGTTAAACCATACTTTTGATTGAGCAGATCTGAACACTCTTTCTGTAGAAAATGCAACTGGACATTTGGAGCGCTAAGAGCGTAGTAGTGGAAAAAGGAATATATTCAAATATAAACTACACAGAAGCATTCTGTGAAACTTCTTTCTGATCTGAGCATTCAGCTAACAGAGTTAAACCATACTTTTGATTGAGCAGTTTTGAAACACTCTGTCTGTAGAAAATGCAACTGGACATTCGTAGCGCTAAGTGGGTAATAGTGGAAAAAAGAATATGTTCAAATATAAACTACACAGAAGCATTGTATGAAACTTCTTTCAGTTCTGTGCATTCAACTAACAGAGTTGAACCTTACTTTTGATTGAGCCGTTCTGAAACACTCTTTCTGTAGAAACTGCAATTGGACATTCTGAGCGCTAGGAGGCCTATATTGGGAAAAAGAATGTCTATAAATAAAAACTACACAGAAGAATTGTGTGAAACTTCTTTCTGTTCTGTTTGTTCAACTAAAAGAGTTGAACCTTAGTTTTGATTGAGCCGTTCTGAAACACTCTTTCTGTAGAAAATGCAAGTGGAGATTCGGAGCGCTAAGAGGGTAATAGTGGAAAAAGGAATGTCTTCAAATATAAACTACACAGAATCATTCGGTGAAACTTCTTTCTGATCTGTGAATTCAGCTAACAGAGTTAAACCATACTTTTGATTGAGCAGATCTGAACACTCTTTCTGTAGAAAATGCAACTGGACATTTTGAGCGCTAAGAGCGTAGTAGTGGAAATAGGAATATATTCAAATATAAACTACACAGAAGCATTCTGTGAAACTTCTTTCTGATCTGAGCATTCAGCTAACAGAGTTAAACCATACTTTTGATTGAGCAGTTTTGAAACACTCTGTCTGTAGAAAATGCAACTGGACATTCGTAGCGCTAAGTGGGTAATAGTGGAAAAAAGAATATGTTCAAATATAAACTACATAAAAGCATTGTATGAAACTTCTTTCTGTTTTGTGCATTCAACTAACAGAGTTGAACCTTACTTTTGATTGAGCCGTTCTGAAACACTCTTTCTGTAGAAACTGCAATTGGACATGCTAAGCGCTAAGAGGCCTACATTGGGAAAAAGAATATCTTCAAATAAAAACTACACAGATGCATTCTGTGAAACTTATTTCTGATCTGTAAATTCAGTTAACAGAGATAAAACATATTTTTGATTGAGCAGTTATGAAACACTCTTTTTGTAGAAAATGCAAGTGGAGATTCGGAGCGCTAAGAGGGTAATAGTGGAAAAAGTAATGTCTTCAAATATAAACTACACAGAATCATTCGGTGAAACTTCCTTCTGATCTGTGCATTCAGCTAACAGAGTTAAACCATACTTTTGATTGAGCAGATCTGAACACTCTTTCTGTAGAAAATGCAACTGGACATTTGGAGCGCTAAGAGCGTAGTAGTGGAAAAAGGAATATATTCAAATATAAACTACACAGAAGCATTCTGTGAAACTTCTTTCTGATCTGAGCATTCAGCTAACAGAGTTAAAACATACTTTTGATTGAGCAGTTTTGAAACACTCTGTCTGTAGAAAATGCAACTGGACATTCGTAGCGCTAAGTGGGTAATAGTGGAAAAAAGAATATGTTCAAATATAAACTACACAGAAGAATTGTATGAAACTTCTTTCTGTTCTGTGCATTCAACTAACAGAGTTGAACCTTACTTTTGATTGAGCCGTTCTGAAACCCTCTTTCTGTATAAACTGCAATTGGACTTTCTGAGCGCTAGGAAGCCTATATTGGGAAAAAGAATGTCTACAAATAAAAACTGCACAGAAGAATTGTGTGAAACTTCTTTCTGTTCTGTTTGTTCAACTAAAAGAGTTGAACCTTAGTTTTGATTGAGCAGTTCTGAAACACTCTTTCTGTAGAAAATGCAAGTGGAGATTCGGAGCGCTAAGAGGGTAATAGTGGAAAAAGGAATGTCTCCAAATATAAACTACACAGAATCATTCGGTGAAACTTCTTTCTGATCTGTGCATTCAGCTAACAGAGTTAAACCATACTTTTGATTGAGCAGATCTGAACACTCTTTCTGTAGAAAATGCAACTGGACATTTGGAACGCTAAGAGAGTAGTAGTGGAAAAAGGAATATATTCAAATATAAACTACACAGAAGCATTCTGTGAAACTGCTTTCTGATCTGAGCATTCAGCTAACAGAGTTAAACCATACTTTTGATTGAGCAGTTTTGAAACACTCTGTCTGTAGAAAATGCAACTGGACATTCGTAGCGCTATGTGGGTAATAGTGGAAAAAAGAATATGTTCAAATATAAACTTCACAGAAGCATTGTATGAAACTTCTTTCTGTTCTGTGCATTCAACTAACAGAGTTGAACCTTACTTTTGATTGAGCCTTTCTGAAACACTCTTTCTGGAGAAACTGCAATTGGACATTCTGAGCGCTAAGAGGCCTCTATTGGGAAAAATAATATCTTCAAATAAAAACTACACAGAAGAATTGTGTGAAACTTATTTCTGATATGTTCATTAAGCTAACAGAGTTAAACCATACTTTTGATGGCGCAGTTCTGAACACTCTTTCTGTAGAAAATGCAAGTGGACATTCGGAGCGCTAAAAGGGTAATAGTGGAAAAAGGAATATATTCAAATATAAACTACACAGTAGCATTCTGTGAAAATTCTTTCTGTTCTGTGCATTCAACTAACAGAGTTGAACCTTACTTTTGATTGAGCCGTTCTGAAACACTCTTTCTGTAGAAACTGCAGTTGGACATGCTAAGCGCTAAGAGGCCTACATTGGGAAAAAGAATATCTTCAAATAAAAACTACACAGATGCATTCTGTGCAACTTATTTCTGATCTGTAAATTCAGTTAACAGAGATAAAACATATTTTTGATTGAGCAGTTATGAAACACTCTTTTTGTAGAAAATGCAAGTGGAGATTCGGAGCGCTAAGAGGGTAATAGTGGAAAAAGGAATGTCTTCAAATATAAACTACACAGAATCATTCGGTGAAACTTCCTTCTGATCTGTGCATTCAGCTAACAGAGTTAAACCATACTTTTGATTGAGCAGATCTGAACACTCTTTCTGTAGAAAATGCAACTGGACATTTGGATCGCTAAGAGCGTAGTAGTGGAAAAAGGAATATATTCAAATATAAACTACACAGAAGCATTCTGTGAAACTTCTTTCTGATCTGAGCATTCAGCTAACAGAGTTAAACCATACTTTTGATTGAGCAGTTTTGAAACACTCTGTCTGTAGAAAATGCAACTGGACATTCGTAGCGCTAAGTGGGTAATAGTGGAAAAAAGAATATGTTCAAATATAAACTACACAGAAGCATTGTATGAAATTTCTTGCTGTTCTGTGCATTCAACTAACAGAGTTGAACCTTACTTTTGATTGAGCCGTTCTGAAACACTCTTTCTGTAGAAACTGCAATTGGACATGCTAAGCGCTAAGAGGCCTACATTGGGAAAATGAATATCTTCAAATAAAAACTACACAGATGCATTCTGTGAAACTTATTTCTGATCTGTAAATTCAGTTAACAGAGATAAAACATATTTTTGATTGAGCAGTTATGAAACACTCTTTTTGTAGAAAATGCAAGTGGAGATTCGGAGCGCTAAGAGGGTAATAGTGGAAAAAGGAATGTCTTCAAATATAAACTACACAGAATCATTCGGTGAAACTTCCTTCTGATCTGTGCATTCAGCTAACAGAGTTAAACCATACTTTTGATTGAGCAGATCTGAACACTCTTTCTGTAGAAAATGCAACTGGACATTTGGAGCGCTAAGAGCGTAGTAGTGGAAAAAGGAATATATTCAAATATAAACTACACAGAAGCATTCTGTGAAACTTCTTTCTGATCTGAGCATTCAGCTAACAGAGTTAAAACATACTTTTGATTGAGCAGTTTTGAAACACTCTGTCTGTAGAAAATGCAACTGGACATTCGTAGCGCTAAGTGGGTAATAGTGGAAAAAAGAATATGTTCAAATATAAACTACACAGAAGCATTGTATGAAACTTCTTTCTGTTCTGTGCATTCAACTAACAGAGTTGAACCTTACTTTTGATTGAGCCGTTCTGAAACCCTATTTCTGTAGAAACTGCAATTGGACTTTCTGAGCGCTAGGAGGCCTATATTGGGAAAAAGAATGTCTACAAATAAAAACTGCACAGAAGAATTGTGTGAAACTTCTTTCTGTTCTGTTTGTTCAACTAAAAGAGTTGAACCTTAGTTTTGATTGAGCAGTTCTGAAACACTCTTTCTGTAGAAAATGCAAGTGGAGATTCGGAGCGCTAAGAGGGTAATAGTGGAAAAAGGAATGTCTCCAAATATAAACTACACAGAATCATTCTGTGAAACTTCTTTCTGATCTGTGCTTTCAGCTAACAGAGTTAAACCATACTTTTGATTGAGCAGATCTGAACACTCTTTCTGTAGAAAATGCAACTGGACATTTGGAACGCTAAGAGAGTAGTAGTGGAAAAAGGAATATATTCAAATATAAACTACACAGAAGCATTCTGTGAAACTGCTTTCTGATCTGAGCATTCAGCTAACAGAGTTAAACCATACTTTTGATTGAGCAGTTTTGAAACACTCTGTCTGTAGAAAATGCAACTGGACATTCGTAGCGCTAAGTGGGTAATAGTGGAAAAAAGAATATGTTCAAATATAAACTTCACAGAAGCATTGTATGAAACTTCTTTCTGTTCTGTGCATTCAACTAACAGAGTTGAACCTTACTTTTGATTGAGCCTTTCTGAAACACTCTTTCTGTAGAAACTGCAATTGGACATTCTGAGCGCTAAGAGGCCTCTATTGGGAAAAATAATATCTTCAAATAAAAACTACACAGAAGAATTGTGTGAAACTTATTTCTGATATGTTCATTAAGCTAACAGAGTTAAACCATACTTTTGATGGCGCAGTTCTGAACACTCTTTCTGTAGAAAATGCAAGTGGACATTCTGAGCGCTAAAAGGGTAATAGTGGAAAAAGGAATATATTCAAATATAAACTACACAGTAGCATTCTGTGAAAATTCTTTCTGTTCTGTGCATTCAACTAACAGAGTTGAACCTTACTTTTGATTGAGCCGTTCTGAAACACTCTTTCTGTAGAAAATGCAAGTGGAGATTCGGAGCGCTAAGAGGGTAATAGTGGAAAAAGGAATGTCTCCAAATATAAACTACACAGAATCATTCTGTGAAACTTCTTTCTGATCTGTGCATTCAGCTAACAGGGTTAAACCATACTTTTGATTGAGCAGATCTGAACACTCTTTCTGTAGAAAATGCAACTGGACATTTGGAGCGCTAAGAGAGTAGTAGTGGAAAAAGGAATATATTCAAATATAAACTACACAGAAGCATTCTGTGAAACTTCTTTCTGATCTGAGCATTCAGCTAACAGAGTTAAACCATACTTTTGATTGAGCAGTTTTGAAACACTCTGTCTGTAGAAAATGCAACTGGACATTCGTAGCGCTAAGTGGGTAATAGTGGAAAAAAGAATATGTTCAAATATAAACTACACAAAAGCATTGTATTAAACTTCTTTCTGTTTTGTGCATTCAACTAACAGAGTTGAACCTTACTTTTGATTGAGCCGTTCTGAAACACTCTTTCTGTAGAAACTGCAATTGGACATGCTAAGCGCTAAGAGGCCTACATTGGGAAAAAGAATATCTTCAAATAAAAACTACACAGATGCATTCTGTGAAACTTTTTTCTGATCTGTAAATTCAGTTAACAGAGATAAAACATATTTTTGATTGAGCAGTTATGAAACACTCTTTTTGTAGAAAATGCAAGTGGAGATTCGGAGCGCTAAGAGGGTAATAGTGGAAAAAGTAATGTCTTCAAATATAAACTACACAGAATCATTCGGTGAAACTTCCTTCTGATCTGTGCATTCAGTTAACAGAGTTAAACCATACTTTTGATTGAGCAGATCTGAACACTCTTTCTGTAGAAAATGCAACTGGACATTTGGAGCGCTAAGAGCGTAGTAGTGGAAAAATGAATATATTCAAATATAAACTACACAGAAGCATTCTGTGAAACTTCTTTCTGATCTGAGCATTCAGCTAACAGAGTTAAAACATACTTTTGATTGAGCAGTTTTGAAACACTCTGTCTGTAGAAAATGCAACTGCACATTCGTAGCGCTAAGTGGGTAATAGTGGAAAAAAGAATATGTTCAAACATAAACTACACAGAAGCATTGTATGAAACTTCTTTCTGTTCTGTGCATTCAACTAACAGAGTTGAACCTTACTTTTGATTGAGCCGTTCTGAAACCCTCTTTCTGTAGAAACTGCAATTGGACTTTCTGAGCGCTAGGAGGCCTATATTGGGAAAAAGAATGTCTACAAATAAAAACTGCACAGAAGAATTGTGTGAAACTTCTTTCTGTTCTGTTTGTTCAACTAAAAGAGTTGAACCTTAGTTTTGATTGAGCAGTTCTGAAACTCTCTTTCTGTAGAAAATGCAAGTGGAGATTCGGAGCGCTAAGAGGGTAATAGTGGAAAAAGGAATGTCTCCAAATATAAACTACACAGAATCATTCTGTGAAACTTCTTTCTGATCTGTGCATTCAGCTAACAGAGTTAAACCATACTTTTGATTGAGCAGATCTGAACACTCTTTCTGTAGAAAATGCAACTGGACATTTGGAACGCTAAGAGAGTAGTAGTGGAAAAAGGAATATATTCAAATATAAACTACACAGAAGCATTCTGTGAAACTGCTTTCTGATCTGAGCATTCAGCTAACAGAGTTAAACCATACTTTTGATTGAGCAGTTTTGAAACACTCTGTCTGTAGAAAATGCAACTGGACATTCGTAGCGCTAAGTGGGTAATAGTGGAAAAAAGAATATGTTCAAATATAAACTTCACAGAAGCATTGTATGAAACTTCTTTCTGTTCTGTGCATTCAACTAACAGAGTTGAACCTTACTTTTGATTGAGCCTTTCTGAAACACTCTTTCTGTAGAAACTGCAATTGGACATTCTGAGCGCTAAGAGGCCTCTATTGGGAAAAATAATATCTTCAAATAAAAACTACACAGAACAATTGTGTGAAACTTATTTCTGATATGTTCATTAAGCTAACAGAGTTAAACCATACTTTTGATGGCGCAGTTCTGAACACTCTTTCTGTAGAAAATGCCAGTGGACATTCGGAGCGCTAAAAGGGTAATAGTGGAAAAAGGAATATATTCAAATATAAACTACACAGTAGCATTCTGTGAAAATTCTTTCTGTTCTGTGCATTCAACTAACAGAGTTGAACCTTACTTTTGATTGAGCCGTTCTGAAACACTCTTTCTGTAGAAACTGCAGTTGGACATGCTAAGCGCTAAGAGGCCTACATTGGGAAAAAGAATATCTTCAAATAAAAACTACACAGATGCATTCTGTGAAACTTATTTCTGATCTGTAAATTCAGTTAACAGAGATAAAACATATTTTTGATTGAGCAGTTATGAAACACTCTTTTTGTAGAAAATGCAAGTGGAGATTCGGAGCGCTAAGAGGGTAATAGTGGAAAAAGGAATGTCTTCAAATATAAACTACACAGAATCATTCGGTGAAACTTCCTTCTGATCTGTGCATTCAGCTAACAGAGTTAAACCATACTTTTGATTGAGCAGATCTGAACACTCTTTCTGTAGAAAATGCAACTGGACATTTGGAGCGCTAAGAGCGTAGTAGTGGAAAAAGGAATATATTCAAATATAAACTACACAGAAGCATTCTGTGAAACTTCTTTCTGATCTGAGCATTCAGCTAACAGAGTTAAACCATACTTTTGATTGAGCAGTTTTGAAACACTCTGTCTGTAGAAAATGCAACTGGACATTCGTAGCGCTAAGTGGGTAATAGTGGAAAAAAGAATATGTTCAAATATAAACTACACAGAAGCATTGTATGAAACTTCTTTCAGTTCTGTGCATTCAACTAACAGAGTTGAACCTTACTTTTGATTGAGCCGTTCTGAAACACTCTTTCTGTAGAAACTGCAATTGGACATTCTGAGCGCTAGGAGGCCTATATTGGGAAAAAGAATGTCTATAAATAAAAACTACACAGAAGAATTGTGTGAAACTTCTTTCTGTTCTGTTTGTTCAACTAAAAGAGTTCAACCTTAGTTTTGATTGAGCCGTTCTGAAACACTCTTTCTGTAGAAAATGCAAGTGGAGATTCGGAGCGCTAAGAGGGTAATAGTGGAAAAAGGAATGTCTCCAAATATAAACTACACAGAATCATTCTGTGAAACTTCTTTCTGATCTGTGCATTCAGCTAACAGGGTTAAACCATACTTTTGATTGAGCAGATCTGAACACTCTTTCTGTAGAAAATGCAACTGGACATTTGGAGCGCTAAGAGAGTAGTAGTGGAAAAAGGAATATATTCAAATATAAACTACACAGAAGCATTCTGTGAAACTTCTTTCTGATCTGAGCATTCAGCTAACAGAGTTAAACCATACTTTTGATTGAGCAGTTTTGAAACACTCTGTCTGTAGAAAATGCAACTGGACATTCGTAGCGCTAAGTGGGTAATAGTGGAAAAAATAATATGTTCAAATATAAACTACACAGAAGCATTGTATGAAACTTCTTTCTGTTCTGTGCATTCAACTAACAGTGTTGAACCTTACTTTTGATTGGGCCGTTCTGAAACACTCTTTCCGTAAAAACTGCAATTCGACATTTTGAGCGCTAAGAGGCCTATATTGGGAAATATAATATCTTCAAATAAAAACTACACAGAAGCATTGTGTGAAACTTATTTCTGATATGTGCATTCAGCTAACAGAGTTAAACCATACTTTTGATTGCGCAGTTCCGAACACTCTTTCTGTAGAAAATGCAAGTGGACATTCGGAGCGCTAAGAGGGTAATAGTGGAAAAAGGAATATATTCAAATATAAACTACACAGAAGCATTCTGTGAAACTTCTTTCTGTTCTGTGCATTCAACTACCAGGGTTGAACCTTACTTTTGATTGAGCAGTTCTGAAACACTGTTTCTGTAGAAACTGCAATTGGACATTCTGAGCGCTAAGAGGCCTATATTGGGAAAAATAATATCTACAAATAAAAACTACACAGAAGCATTCTGTGAAACTTCTTTCTGTTCTGTTCATTCAACTAAAAGAGTTGAACCTTAGTTTTGATTGATCCGTTCTGAAACACTCTTTCTTTAGAAAATGCAAGTGGAGATTCGGAGCGCTAAGAGGGTAATAGTGGAAAAAGGAATGTCTTCAAATATAAACTACACAGAAGCATTCTGTGAAACTTCTTTCTGATCTGAGCATTCAGCTAACAGAGTTAAACCATACTTTTGATTGAGCAGTTTTGAAACACTCTGTCTGTAGAAAATGCAACTGGACATTCGTAGCGCTAAGCGGGTAATAGTGGAAAAAAGAATATGTTCAAATATAAACTACACAGAAACATTGTATGAAACGTCTTTCTGTTCTGTGCATTCAACTAAGAGAGTTGGACCTTATATTTGATTGAGCCGTTCTGAAACACTCTTTCCGTAGAACCTGCAATTGGACATTCTGAGCGCTAAGAGGCCTATATTGGGAAAAATAATATCTTCAAATAAACACTACACAGAAGCATTGTGTGAAACTTATTTCTGATATGTGCATTCAGCTAACAGAGTTAAACCATACTTTTGATTGCGCAGTTCCGAACACTCTTTCTGTAGAAAATGCAAGTGGACATTCGGAGCGCTAAGAGGGTAATAGTGGAACAAGGAATATATTCAAATATAAACTACACAGTAGCATTCTGTGAAACTTCTTTCTGTTCTGTGCATTCAACTAACAGAGTTGAACCTTAATTTTGATTGAGCCGTTCTGAAACACTCGTTCTGTAGAAACTGCAATTGGACATTCTAAGCGCTAAGAGGCCTACATTGGGATAAAGAATATCTTCAAATAAAAACTACACAGATACATTCTCTGAAACTTATTTCTGATCTGTAAATTCAGTTAACAGAGCTAAACCATATTTTTGATTGAGCAGTTATGAAACACTCTTTTTGTAGAAAATGCAAGTGGACATTCGGAGCGCTAAGTTTGTAATAGAGGAAAAAGGAATATCTCCAATTAAAAACTACACAGAAGCATTCTCTGAAACCCTTTTCTGTTCTCCGCATTCAACTAACAGAGTAGAGCCTTACTTTCGAAGGAGCAGTTCTGAAACACACTTTGTGTAGAAACTGCCAGTGGATATTCGGAGCGCTAAGTGGGTAATAGTCCAAAAAGGAGTATCTTCAACTAAATACTACACAGAAGCATTCTGTGAAACTTCTTTCTGTTCTGTGCATTCAACTAAGAGAGTTGAACCTGACATTTGATTGAGGCGTTCTGAAACACTCTTTCTGTAGAAACTGCAATTGGACATTCTGAGCGCTGAGAGGCCTATATTGGGAATAATAATATCTTCAAATAAAAACTACACAGAAGCATTGTTTGAAACTTATTTCCGATCTGTGCATTCAGCTAACAGAGTTAAACCATACTTTTGATTGAGCAGATCTGAACACTCTTTCTGTAGAAAATGCAACTGGACATTTGGAGCGCTAAGAGAGTAGTAGTGGAAAAAGGAATATATTCAAATATAAACAACACAGAAGCATTCTGTGAAACTTCTTTCTGATCTGAGCATTCAGCTAACAGAGTTAAACCATACTTTTGATTGAGCAGTTTTGAAACACTCTGTCTGTAGAAAATGCAACTGGACATTCGTAGCGCTAAGTGGGTAATAGTGGAAAAAAGAATATGTTCAAATATAAACTACACAGAAGCATTGTATGAAACTTCTTTCTGTTCTGTGCATTCAACTAACAGTGTTGAACCTTACTTTTGATTGAGCCGTTCTGAAACACTCTTTCCGTAGAAACTGCAATTCGACATTTTGAGCGCTAAGAGGCCTATATTGGGAAAAATAATATCTTCAAATAAAAACTACACAGAAGCATTGTGTGAAACTTATTTCTGATATGTGCATTCAGCTAACAGAGTTAAACCATACTTTTGATTGCGCAGTTCCGAACACTCTTTCTGTAGAAAATGCAAGTGGACATTCGGAGCGCTAAGAGGGTAATAGTGGAAAAAGGAATATATTCAAATATAAACTACACAGAAGCATTCTGTGAAACTTCTTTCTGTTCTGTGCATTCAACTACCAGGGTTGAACCTTACTTTTGATTGAGCAGTTCTGAAACACTGTTTCTGTAGAAACTGCAATTGGACATTCTGAGCGCTAAGAGGCCTATATTGGGAAAAATAATATCTACAAATAAAAACTACACAGAAGCATTCTGTGAAACTTCTTTCTGTTCTGTTCATTCAACTAAAAGAGTTGAACCTTAGTTTTGATTGATCCGTTCTGAAACACTCTTTCTTTAGAAAATGCAAGTGGAGATTCGGAGCGCTAAGAGGGTAATAGTGGAAAAAGGAATGTCTTCAAATATAAACTACACAGAAGCATTCTGTGAAACTTCTTTCTGATCTGAGCATTCAGCTAACAGAGTTAAACCATACTTTTGATTGAGCAGTTTTGAAACACTCTGTCTGTAGAAAATGCAACTGGACATTCGTAGCGCTAAGCGGGTAATAGTGGGAAAAAGAATATGTTCAAATATAAACTACACAGAAACATTGTATGAAACGTCTTTCTGTTCTGTGCATTCAACTAAGAGAGTTGGACCTTACTTTTGATTGAGCCGTTCTGAAACACTCTTTCCGTAGAACCTGCAATTGGACATTCTGAGCGCTAAGAGGCCTATATTGGGAAAAATAATATCTTCAAATAAACACTACACAGAAGCATTGTGTGAAACTTATTTCTGATATGTGCATTCAGCTAACAGAGTTAAACCATACTTTTGATTGCGCAGTTCCGAACACTCTTTCTGTAGAAAATGCAAGTGGACATTCGGAGCGCTAAGAGGGTAATAGTGGAACAAGGAATATATTCAAATATAAACTACACAGTAGCATTCTGTGAAACTTCTTTCTGTTCTGTGCATTCAACTAACAGAGTTGAACCTTAATTTTGATTGAGCCGTTCTGAAACACTCTTTCTGTAGAAACTGCAATGGGACATTCTAAGCGCTAAGAGGCCTACATTGGGATAAAGAATATCTTCAAATAAAAACTACACAGATACATTCTCTGAAACTTATTTCTGATCTGTAAATTCAGTTAACAGAGCTAAACCATATTTTTGATTGAGCAGTTATGAAACACTCTTTTTGTAGAAAATGCAAGTGGACATTCGGAGCGCTAAGTTTGTAATAGAGGAAAAAGGAATATCTCCAATTAAAAACTACACAGAAGCATTCTCTGAAACCCCTTTCTGTTCTCCGCATTCAACTAACAGAGTAGAGCCTTACTTTCGAAGGAGCAGTTCTGAAACACACTTTGTGTAGAAACTGCCAGTGGATATTCGGAGCGCTAAGTGGGTAATAGTCCAAAAAGGAGTATCTTCAACTAAATACTACACAGAAGCATTCTGTGAAACTTCTTTCTGTTCTGTGCATTCAACTAAGAGAGTTGAACCTGACATTTGATTGAGGCGTTCTGAAACACTCTTTCTGTAGAAACTGCAATTGGACATTCTGAGCGCTGAGAGGCCTATATTGGGAATAATAATATCTTCAAATAAAAACTACACAGAAGCATTGTTTGAAACTTATTTCTGATCTGTGCATTCAGCTAACAGAGTTAAACCATACTTTTGATTGAGCAGATCTGAACACTCTTTCTGTAGAAAATGCAACTGGACATTTGGAGCGCTAAGAGAGTAGTAGTTTAAAAAGGAATATATTCAAATATAAACTACACAGAAGCATTCTGTGAAACTTCTTTCTGATCTGAGCATTCAGCTAACAGAGTTAAACCATACTTTTGATTGAGCAGTTTTGAAACACTCTGTCTGTAGAAAATGCAACTGGACATTCGTAGCGCTAAGTGGGTAATAGTGGAAAAAAGAATATGTTCAAATATAAACTACACAGAAGCATTGTATGAAACTACTTTCTGTTCTGTGCATTCAACTAACAGAGTTGAACCTTACTTTCGATTGAGCCTTTCTGAAACACTCTTTCTGTAGAAACTGCAATTGGACATTCTGAGCGCTAAGAGGCCTCTATTGGGAAAAATAATATCTTCAAATAAAAACTACACAGAAGCATTGTGTGAAACTTATTTCTGATATGTTCATTAAGCTAACAGAGTTAAACCATACTTTTGATTGCGCAGTTCTGAACACTCTTTCTGTAGAAAATGCAAGTGGACATTCGGAGCGCTAAGCGGGTAATAGTGGAAAAAGGAATATATTCAAATATAAACTACACAGTACCATTCTGTGAAAATTCTTTCTGTTCTGTGCATTCAACTAACAGAGTTGAACCTTACTTTTGATTGAGCCGTTCTGAAACACTCTTTCTGTAGAAACTGCAATTGGACATGCTAAGCGCTAAGAGGCCTACATTGGGAAAAAGAATATCTTCAAATAAAAACTACACAGATGCATTCTGTGAAACTTATTTCTGATCTGTAAATTCAGTTAACAGAGATAAAACATATTTTTGATTGAGCAGTTATGAAACACTCTTTTTGTAGAAAATGCAAGTGGAGATTCGGAGCGCTAAGAGGGTAATAGTGGAAAAAGGAATGTCTTCAAATATAAACTACACAGAAGCATTCTGTGAATCTTCTTTCTGATCTGAGCATTCAGCTAACAGAGTTAAACCATACTTTTGATTGAGCAGTTTTGAAACACTCTGTCTGTAGAAAATGCAACTGGACATTCGTAGCGCTAAGCGGGTAATAGTGGAAAAAAGAATATGTTCAAATATAAACTACACAGAAACATTGTATGAAACGTCTTTCTGTTCTGTGCATTCAACTAAGAGAGTTGAACCTTACTTTTGATTGAGCCGTTCTGAAACACTCTTTCCGTAGAACCTGCAATTGGACATTCTAAGCGCTAAGAGGCCTACATTGGGATAAAGAATATCTTCAAATAAAAACTACACAGATACATTCTCTGAAACTTATTTCTGATCTGTAAATTCAGTTAACAGAGCTAAACCATATTTTTGATTGAGCAGTTATGAAACACTCTTTTTGTAGAAAATGCAAGTGGACATTCGGAGCGCTAAGTTTGTAATAGAGGAAAAAGGAATATCTCCAATTAAAAACTACACAGAAGCATTCTCTGAAACCCCTTTCTGTTCTCCGCATTCAACTAACAGAGTAGAGCCTTACTTTCGAAGGAGCAGTTCTGAAACACACTTTGTGTAGAAACTGCCAGTGGATATTCGGAGCGCTAAGTGGGTAATAGTCCAAAAAGGAGTATCTTCAACTAAATACTACACAGAAGCATTCTGTGAAACTTCTTTCTGTTCTGTGCATTCAACTAAGAGAGTTGAACCTGACATTTGATTGAGGCGTTCTGAAACACTCTTTCTGTAGAAACTGCAATTGGACATTCTGAGCGCTGAGAGGCCTATATTGGGAATAATAATATCTTCAAATAAAAACTACACAGAAGCATTGTTTGAAACTTATTTCTGATCTGTGCATTCAGCTAACAGAGTTAAACCATGCTTTTGATTGAGCAGATCTGAACACTCTTTCTGTAGAAAATGCAACTGGACATTTGGGGCGCTAAGAGATTAGTAGTGGAAAAAGGAATATATTCAAATATAAACAACACAGAAGCATTCTGTGAAACTTCTTTCTGATCTGAGCATTCAGCTAACAGAGTTATACCATACTTTTGATTGAGCAGTTTTGAAACACTCTGTCTGTAGAAAATGCAACTGGACATTCGTAGCGCTAAGTGGGTAATAGTGGAAAAAAGAATATGTTCAAATATAAACTTCACAGAAGCATTGTATGAAAGTTCTTTCTGTTCTGTGCATTCAACTAACAGAGTTGAACCTTACTTTTGATTGAGCCTTTCTGAAACACTCTTTCTGTAGAAACTGCAATTGGACATTCTGAGCGCTAAGAGGCCTCTATTGGGAAAAATAATATCTTCAAATAAAAACTACACAGAAGCATTGTGTGAAACTTATTTCTGATATGTTCATTAAGCTAACAGAGTTAAACCATACTTTTGATTGCGCAGTTCTGAACACTCTTTCTGTAGAAAATGCAAGTGGACATTCGGAGCGTTAAGAGGGTAATAGTGGAAAAAGGAATATTTTCAAATATAAACTACACAGTAGCATTCTGTGAAAATTCTTTCTGTTCTGTGCATTCAACTAACAGAGTTGATCCTTACTTTTGATTGAGCCGTTCTGAAACACTCTTTCTGTAGAAACTGCAATTGGACATGCTAAGCGCTAAGAGACCTACATTGGGAAAAAGAATATCTTCAAATAAAAACTACACAGATGCATTCTGTGAAACTTATTTCTGATCTGTAAATTCAGTTAACAGAGATAAAACATATTTTTGATTGAGCAGTTATGAAACACTCTTTTTGTAGAAAATGCAAGTGGAGATTCGGAGCGCTAAGAGGGTAATAGTGGAAAAAGGAATGTCTTCAAATATAAACTACACAGAATCATTCGGTGAAACTTCTTTCTGATCTGTGCATTCAGCTAACAGAGTTAAACCATACTTTTGATTGAGCAGATCTGAACACTCTTTCTGTAGAAAATGCAACTGGACATTTGGAGCGCTAAGAGCGTAGTAGTGGAAAAAGGAATATATTCAAATATAAACTACACAGAAGAATTCTGTGAAACTTCTTTCTGATCTGAGCATTCAGCTAGCAGAGTTAAACCATACTTTTGATTGAGCAGTTTTGAAACACTCTGTCTGTAGAAAATGCAACTGGACATTCGTAGCGCTAAGTGGGTAATAGTGGAAAAAAGAATATGTTCAAATATAAACTACACAGAAGCATTGTATGAAACTTCTTTCTGTTCTGTGCATTCAAATAACAGAGTTGAACTTTACTTTTGATTGAGCCGTTCTGAAACACTCTTTCTGTAGAAACTGCAATTGGACATTCTGAGCGCTAGGAGGCCTACATTGGGAAAAAGAATGTCTACAAATAAAAACTACACAGAAGAATTGTGTGAAACTTCTTTCTGTTCTGTTTGTTCAACTAAAAGAGTTGAAACTTAGTTTTGATTGAGCCGTTCTGAAACACTCTTTCTGTAGAAAATGCAAGTGGAGATTCGGAGCGCTAAGAGGGTAATAGTGGAAAAAGGAATGTCTCCAAATATAAACTACACAGAATCATTCTGTGAAACTTTTTTCTGATGTGTGCATTCAGCTAACAGAGTTAAATCATACTTTTGATTGAGCAGATCTGAACACTCTTTCTGTAGATAATGCAACTGGACATTTGGAGCGCTAAGAGAGTAGTAGTGGAAAAAGGAATATATTCAAATATAAACTACACAGAAGCATTCTGTGAAACTTCTTTCTGATCTGAGCATTCAGCTAACAGAGTTAAACCATACTTTTGATTGAGCAGTTTTGAAACACTCTGTCTGTAGAAAATGCAACTGGACATTCGTAGTGCTAAGTGGGTAATAGTGGAAAAAAGAATATGTTCAAATATAAACTACACAGAAGCATTGTATGAAACTTCTTTCTGTTCTGTGCATTCAACTAACAGAGTTGAACCTTACTTTTGATTGAGCCTTTCTGAAACACTCTTTCTGTAGAAACTGCAATTGGACATTCTGAGCGCTAAGAGGCCTCTATTGTGAAAAATATTATCTTCAAATAAAAACTACACAGAAGCATTGTGTGAAACTTATTTCTGATATGTTCATTAAGCTAACAGAGTTAAACCATACTTTTGATTGCTCAGTTCTGAACACTCTTTCTGTAGAAAATGCAAGTGGACATTCGGAGCGCTAGGAGGGTAATAGTGGAAAAAGGAATATATTCAAATATAAACTACACAGTAGCATTCTGTGAAAATTCTTTCTGTTCTGTGCATTCAACTAACAGAGTTGAACCTTACTTTTGATTGAGCCGTTCTGAAACACTCTTTCTGTAGAAACTGCAATTGGACATGCTAAGCGCTAAGAGGCCTACTTTGGGAAAAAGAATATCTTGAAATAAAAACTACACAGATGCATTCTGTGAAACTTATTTCTGATCTGTAAATTCAGTTAACAGAGATAAAACATATTTTTGATTGAGCAGTTGTGAAACACTCTTTTTGTAGAAAATGCAAGTGGATATTCGGAGCGCTAAGAGGGTAATAGTGGAAAAAGGAATGTCTTCAAATATAAACTACACAGAATCTTTCGGTGAAACTTCTTTCTGATCTGTGCATTCAGCTAACAGGGTTAAACCATAATTTTGATTGAGCAGATCTGAACACTCTTTCTGTAGAAAATGCAACTGGACATTTTGAGCGCTAAGAACGTAGTAGTGGAAAAAGGAATATATTCAAATATAAACTACACAGAAGCATTCTGTGAAACTTCTTTCTGATCTGAGCATTCAGCTAACAGAGTTAAACCATACTTTTGATTGAGCAGTTTTGAAACACTCTGTCTGTAGAAAATGCAACTGGACATTCGTAGCGCTAAGTGGGTAATAGTGGAAAAAAGAATATGTTCAAATATAAACTACACAGAAGCATTGTATGAAACTCCTTTCTGTTCTGTGCATTCAACTAACAGAGTTGAACCTTACTTTTGATTGAGCCGTTCTGAAACACTCTTTCTGTAGAAACTGCAATTGGACATTCTGAGCGCTAGGAGGCCTATATTGAGAAAAAGAATGTCTACAAATAAAAACTACACAGAAGAATTGTGTGAAACTTCTTTCTGTTCTGTTTGTTCAACTAAAAGTGTTGAACCTTAGTTTTGATTGAGCCGTTCTGAAAAAATCTTTCTGTAGAAAATGCAAGTGGAGATTCGGAGCGCTAAGAGGGTAATAGTGGAAAAAGGAATGTCTCCAAATATAAACTACACAGAATCATTCTGTGAAACTTCTTTCTGATCTGTGCATTCATCTAACAGAGTTAAACCATACTTTTGATTGAGCAGATCTGAACACTATTTCTGTAGAAAATGCAACTGGACATTTGGAGCGCTAAGAGCTTAGTAGTGGAAAAAGGAATATATTCAAATATAAACTACACAGAAGCATTCTGTGAAACTTCTTTCTGATCTGAGCATTCAGCTAACAGAGTTAAACCATACTTTTGATTGAGCAGTTTTGAAACACTCTGTCTGTAGAAAATTCAACTGGACATTCGTAGCGCTAAGTGGGTAATAGTGGAAAAAAGAATATGTTCAAATATAAACTACACAGAAGCATTGTATGAAACTACTTTCTGTTCTGTGCATTCAACTAACAGAGTTGAACCTTACTTTTGATTGAGCCTTTCTGAAACACTCTTTCTGTAGAAACTGCAATTGGACATTCTGAGCGCTAAGAGGCCTCTATTGGGAAAAATAATATCTTCAAATAAAAACTACACAGAAGCATTGTGTGAAACTTATTTCTGATATGTTCATTAAGCTAACAGAGTTAAACCATACTTTTGATTGCTCAGTTCTGAACACTCTTTCTGTAGAAAATGCAAGTGGACATTCGGAGCGCTAGGAGGGTAATAGTGGAAAAAGGAATATATTCAAATATAAACTACACAGTAGCATTCTGTGAAAATTCTTTATGTTCTCTGCATTCAACTAACAGAGTTGAACCTTACTTTTGATTGAGCTGTTCTGAAACACTCTTTCTGTAGAAACTGCAATTGGACATGCTAAGCGCTAAGAGGCCTACATTGGGAAAAAGAATATCTTGAAATAAAAACTACACAGATGCATTCTGTGAAACTTATTTCTGATCTGTAAATTCAGTTAACAGAGATAAAACATATTTTTGATTGAGCAGTTGTGAAACACTCTTTTTGTAGAAAATGCAAGTGGATATTCGGAGCGCTAAGAGGGTAATAGTGGAAAAAGGAATGTCTTCAAATATAAACTACACTGAATCTTTCGGTGAAACTTCTTTCTGATCTGTGCATTCAGCTAACAGGGTTAAACCATACTTTTGATTGAGCAGATCTGAACACTCTTTCTGTAGAAAATGCAACTGGACATTTGGAGCGCTAAGAACGTAGTAGTGGAAAAAGGAATTTATTCAAATATAAACTACACAGAAGCATTCTGTGAAACTTCTTTCTGATCTGAGCATTCAGCTAACAGAGTTAAACCATACTTTTGATTGAGCAGTTTTGAAACACTCTGTCTGTAGAAAATGCAACTGGACATTCGTAGCGCTAAGTGGGTAATAGTGGAAAAAAGAATATGTTCAAATATAAACTACACAGAAGCATTGTATGAAACTTCTTTCTGTTCTGTGCATTCAACTAACAGAGTTGAATCTTACTTTTGATTGAGCCGTTCTGAAACACTCTTTCTGTAGAAACTGCAATTGGACATTCTGAGCGCTAGGAGGCCTATATTGAGAAAAAGAATGTCTACAAATAAAAACTACACAGAAGAATTGTGTGAAACTTCTTTCTGTTCTGTTTGTTCAACTAAAAGTTTTGAACCTTAGTTTTGATTGAGCCGTTCTGAAAAACTCTTTCTGTAGAAAATGCAAGTGGAGATTCGGAGCGCTAAGTGGGTAATAGTGGAAAAAGGAATGTCTCCAAATATAAACTACACAGAATCATTCTGTGAAACTTCTTTCTGATCTGTGCATTCAGCTAACAGAGTTAAACCGTACTTTTGATTGAGCAGATCTGAACACTCTTTCTGTAGAAAATGCAACTGTACATTTGGAGCGCTAAGAGAGTAGTAGTGGAAAAAGGAATATATTCAAATATAAACTACACAGAAACATTCTGTGAAACTTCTTTCTGATCTGAGCATTCAGCTAACAGAGTTAAACCATACTTTTGATTGAGCAGTTTTGAAACACTCTGTCTGTAGAAAATGCAACTGGACATTCGTAGCGCTAAGTGGGTAATAGTGGAAAAAAGAATATGTTCAAATATAAACTACACAGAAGCATTGTATGAAACTTCTTTCTGTTCTGTGCATTCAACTAACAGAGTTGAACCTTACTTTTGACTGGGCCTTTCTGAAACACTCTTTCTGTAGAAACTGCAATTGGACATTCTGAGCGCTAAGAGGCCTCTATTGGGAAAAATAATATCTTCAAATAAAAACTACACAGAAGCATTGTGTGAAACTTATTTCTGATATGTTCATTAAGCTAACAGAGTTAAACCATACTTTTGATTGCGCAGTTCTGAACACTCTTTCTGTAGAAAATGCAAGTGGACATTCGGAGCGCTAAGAGGGTAATAGTGGAAAAAGGAATATATTCAAATATAAACTACACAGTAGCATTCTGTGAAAATTCTTTCTGTTCTGTGCATTCAACTAACAGAGTTGAACCTTACTTTTGATTGAGCCGTTCTGAAACACTCTTTCTGTAGAAACTGCAATTGGACATGCTAAGCGCTAAGAGGCCTACATTGGGAAAAAGAATATCTTCAAATAAAAACTACACAGATGCATTCTGTGAAACTTATTTCTGATCTGTAAATTCAGTTAACAGAGATAAAACATATTTTTGATTGAGCAGTTATGAAACACTCTTTTTGTAGAAAATGCAAGTGGAGATTCGGAGCGCTAAGAGGGTAATAGTGGAAAAAGAAATGTCTTCAAATATAAACTACACAGAATCATTCGGTGAAACTTCTTTCTGATCTGTGCATTCAGCTAACAGAGTTAAACCATACTTTTGATTGAGCAGATCTGAACACTATTTCTGTAGAAAATGCAACTGGACATTTGGAGCGCTAAGAGCTTAGTAGTGGAAAAAGGAATATATTCAAATATAAACTACACAGAAGCATTCTGTGAAACTTCTTTCTGATCTGAGCATTCAGCTAACAGAGTTAAACCATACTTTTGATTGAGCAGTTTTGAAACACTCTGTCTGTAGAAAATTCAACTGGACATTCGTAGCGCTAAGTGGGTAATAGTGGAAAAAAGAATATGTTCAAATATAAACTACACAGAAGCATTGTATGAAACTACTTTCTGTTCTGTGCATTCAACTAACAGAGTTGAACCTTACTTTTGATTGAGCCTTTCTGAAACACTCTTTCTGTAGAAACTGCAATTGGACATTCTGAGCGCTAAGAGGCCTCTATTGGGAAAAATAATATCTTCAAATAAAAACTACACAGAAGCATTGTGTGAAACTTATTTCTGATATGTTCATTAAGCTAACAGAGTTAAACCATACTTTTGATTGCTCAGTTCTGAACACTCTTTCTGTAGAAAATGCAAGTGGACATTCGGAGCGCTAGGAGGGTAATAGTGGAAAAAGGAATATATTCAAATATAAACTACACAGTAGCATTCTGTGAAAATTCTTTATGTTCTGTGCATTCAACTAACAGAGTTGAACCTTACTTTTGATTGAGCCGTTCTGAAACACTCTTTCTGTAGAAACTGCAATTGGACATGCTAAGCGCTAAGAGGCCTACATTGGGAAAAAGAATATCTTGAAATAAAAACTACACAGATGCATTCTGTGAAACTTATTTCTGATCTGTAAATTCAGTTAACAGAGATAAAACATATTTTTGATTGAGCAGTTGTGAAACACTCTTTTTGTAGAAAATGCAAGTGGATATTCGGAGCGCTAAGAGGGTAATAGTGGAAAAAGGAATGTCTTCAAATATAAACTACACAGAATCTTTCGGTGAAACTTCTTTCTGATCTGTGCATTCAGCTAACAGGGTTAAACCATACTTTTGATTGAGCAGATCTGAACACTCTTTCTGTAGAAAATGCAACTGGACATTTGGAGCGCTAAGAACGTAGTAGTGGAAAAAGGAATATATTCAAATATAAACTACACGGAAGCATTCTGTGAAACTTCTTTCTGATCTGAGCATTCAGCTAACAGAGTTAAACCATACTTTTGATTGAGCAGTTTTGAAACACTCTGTCTGTAGAAAATGCAACTGGACATTCGTAGCGCTAAGTGGGTTATAGTGGAAAAAAGAATATGTTCAAATATAAACTACACAGAAGCATTGTATGAAACTTATTTCTGTTCTGTGCATTCAACTAACAGAGTTGAACCTTACTTTTGATTGAGCCGTTCTGAAACACTCTTTCTGTAGAAACTGCAATTGGACATTCTGAGCGCTAGGAGGCCTATATTGAGAAAAAGAATGTCTACAAATAAAAACTACACTGAAGAATTGTGTGAAACTTCTTTCTGTTCTGTTTGTTCAACTAAAAGTTTTGAACCTTAGTTTTGATTGAGCCGTTCTGAAAAACTCTTTCTGTAGAAAATGCAAGTGGAGATTCGGAGCGCTAAGTGGGTAATAGTGGAAAAAGGAATGTCTCCAAATATAAACTACACAGAATCATTCTGTGAAACTTCTTTCTGATCTGTGCATTCAGCTAACAGAGTTAAACCGTACTTTTGATTGAGCAGATCTGAACACTCTTTCTGTAGAAAATGCAACTGTACATTTGGAGCGCTAAGAGAGTAGTAGTGGAAAAAGGAATATATTCAAATATAAACTACACAGAAACATTCTGTGAAACTTCTTTCTGATCTGAGCATTCAGCTAACAGAGTTAAACCATACTTTTGATTGAGCAGTTTTGAAACACTCTGTCTGTAGAAAATGCAACTGGACATTCGTAGCGCTAAGTGGGTAATAGTGGAAAAAAGAATATGTTCAAATATAAACTACACAGAAGCATTGTATGAAACTTCTTTCTGTTCTGTGCATTCAACTAACAGAGTTGAACCTTACTTTTGACTGGGCCTTTCTGAAACACTCTTTCTGTAGAAACTGCAATTGGACATTCTGAGCGCTAAGAGGCCTCTATTGGGAAAAATAATATCTTCAAATAAAAACTACACAGAAGCATTGTGTGAAACTTATTTCTGATATGTTCATTAAGCTAACAGAGTTAAACCATACTTTTGATTGCGCAGTTCTGAACACTCTTTCTGTAGAAAATGCAAGTGGACATTCGGAGCGCTAAGAGGGTAATAGTGGAAAAAGGAATATATTCAAATATAAACTACACAGTAGCATTGTGTGAAAATTCTTTCTGTTCTGTGCATTCAACTAACAGAGTTGAACCTTACTTTTGATTGAGCCGTTCTGAAACACTCTTTCTGTAGAAACTGCAATTGGACATGCTAAGCGCTAAGAGGCCTACATTGGGAAAAAGAATATCTTCAAATAAAAACTACACAGATGCATTCTGTGAAACTTATTTCTGATCTGTAAATTCAGTTAACAGAGATAAAACATATTTTTGATTGAGCAGTTATGAAACACTCTTTTTGTAGAAAATGCAAGTGGAGATTTGGAGCGCTAAGAGGGTAATAGTGGAAAAAGAAATGTCTTCAAATATAAACTACACAGAATCATTCGGTGAAACTTCTTTCTGATCTGTGCATTCAGCTAACAGAGTTAAACCATACTTTTGATTGAGCAGATCTGAACACTATTTCTGTAGAAAATGCAACTGGACATTTGGAGCGCTAAGAGCTTAGTAGTGGAAAAAGGAATATATTCAAATATAAACTACACAGAAGCATTCTCTGAAACTTCTTTCTGATCTGAGCATTCAGCTAACAGAGTTAAACCATACTTTTGATTGAGCAGTTTTGAAAAAATCTGTCTGTAGAAAATTCAACTGGACATTCGTAGCGCTAAGTGGGTAATAGTGGAAAAAAGAATATGTTCAAATATAAACTACACAGAAGCATTGTATGAAACTTCTTTCTGTTCTGTGCATTCAACTAACAGAGTTGAACCTTACTTTTGATTGAGCCGTTCTGAAACGCTCTTTCTGTAGAAACTGCAATTGGACATTCTGAGCGCTAGGAGGCCTATATTGGGAAAAAGAATGTCTACAAATAAAAACTACACAGAAGAATTGTGTGAAACTTCTTTCTGTTCTGTTTGTTCAACTAAAAGAATTGAACATTAGTTTTGATTGAGCCGTTCTGAAACACTCTTTCTGTAGAAAATGCAAGTGGAGATTCGGAGCGCTAAGAGGGTAATAGTGGAAAAAGGAATGTCTCCAAATATAAACTACACAGAATCATTCTGTGAAACATCTTTCTGATCTGTGCATTCAGCTAACAGAGTTAAAACATATTTTTGATTGAGCAGATCTGAACACTCTTTCTGTAGAAAATGCAACTGGACATTTGGAGCGCTAAGAAAGTAGTAGTGGAAAAAGGAATATATTCAAATATAAACTACACAGAAGCATTCTGTGAAACTTCTTTCTGATCTGAGCATTCAGCTAACAGAGTTAAACCATACTTTTGATTGAGCAGTTTTGAAACACTCTGTCTGTAGTAAATGCAACTGGACATTCGTAGCGCTAAGTGGGTAATCGTGGAAAAAAGAATATGTTCAAATATAAACTACACAGAAGCATTGTATGAAACTTCTTTCTGTTCTGTGCATTCAACTAACAGAGTTGAACCTTACATTTGATTGAGCCTTTCTGAAACACTCTTTCTGTAGAAACTGCAATTGGACATTCTGAGCGCTAAGAGGCCTCTATTGGGAAAAATAATATCTTCAAATAAAAACTACACAGAAGCATTGTGTGAAACTTATTTCTGATATGTTCATTAAGCTAACAGAGTTAAACCATACTTTTGATTGCGCAGTTCTGAACACTCTTTCTGTAGAAAATGCAAGTGGACATTCGGAGCGCTAAGAGGGTAATAGTGGAAAAAGGAATATATTCAAATATAAACTACACAGTAGCATTCTGTGAAAATTCTTTCTGTTCTGTGCATTCAACTAACAGAGTTGAACCTTACTTTTGATTGAGCCGTTCTGAAACACTCTTTCTGTAGAAACTGCAATTGGACATGCTAAGCGCTAAGAGGCCTACATTGGGTAAAAGAATATCTTCAAATAAAAACTACACAGATGCATTCTGTGAAACTTATTTCTGATCTGTAAATTCAGTTAACAGAGATAAAACATATTTTTGATTGAGCAGTTATGAAACACTCTTTTTGTAGAAAATGCAAGTGGAGATTCGGAGCGCTAAGAGGGTAATGGTGGAAAAAGGAATGTCTTCAAATATAAACTACACAGAATCATTCGGTGAAACTTCTTTCTGTTCTGTGCATTCAACTAACAGATTTGAACCTTACTTTTGATTGAGCCGTTCTGAAACACACTTTCTGTAGAAACTGCAATTGGGCATTCTGAGCGCTAGGAGGCCTATATTGGGAAAAAGAATGTCTACAAATGAAAACTACACAGAAGAATTGGGTGAAACTTCTTTCTGTTCTGTTTGTTCAACTAAAAGAGTTGAACCTTAGTTTTGATTGAGACGTTCTGAAACACTCTTTCTGTAGAAAATGCAAGTGGAGATTCGGAGCGCTAAGAGGGTAATAGTGGAAAAAGGAATGTCTCCAAATATAAACTACACAGAAGCATTCTGTGAAACTTCTTTCTGATCTGTGCATTCAGCTAACAGAGTTAAACCATACTTTTGATTGAGCAGTTTTGAAACACTCTGTCTGTAGAAAATGCAACTGGACATTCGTAGCGCTAAGTGGGTAATAGTGGAAAAAAGAATATGTTCAAATATAAACTACACAGAAGCATTTTATGAAACTTCTTTCTGTTCTGTGCATTCAACTAACAGAGTTGAACCTTACTTTTGATTGAGCCTTTCTGAAACACTCTTTCTGTAGAAACTGCAATTGGACATTCTGAGCGCTAAGAGGCCTATATTGGGAAAAATAATATCTTCAAATAAAAACTACACAGAAGCATTGTGTGAAACTTATTTCTGATATGTTCATTAAGCTAACAGAGTTAAACCATACTTTTGATTGCGCAGTTCTGAACACTCTTTCTGTAGAAAATGCAAGTGGACATTCGGACCGCTAAGAGGGTAATAGTGGAAAAAGGAATATATTCAAATATAAACTACACAGTAGCATTCTGTGAAAATTCTTTCTGTTCTGTGCATTCAACTAACAGAGTTGAACCTTACTTTTGATTGAGCCGTTCTGAAACACTCTTTCTGTAGAAACTGCAATTGGACATGCTAAGCGATAAGAGTCCCACATTGGGAAAAAGAATATCTTCAAATAAATACTACACAGATGCATTCTGTGAAACTTATTTCTGATCTGTAAATTCAGTTAACAGAGATAAAACATATTTTTGATTGCGCAGTTATGAAACACTCTTTTTGTTGAAAATGCAAGTGGAGATTCGGAGAGCTAAGAGGGTACTAGTGGAAAAAGGAATGTCTTCAAATATAAACTACACAGAATCATTCGGTGAAAATTCTTTCTGATCTGTGCATTCAGCTAACAGAGTTAAACCATACTTTTGATTGAGCAGATCTGAACACTCTTTCTGTAGAAAATGCAACTGGACATTTGGAGCGCTAAGAGCGTAGTAGTGGAAAAAGGAATATATTCAAATATAAACTACACAGAAGCATTCTGTGAAACTTCTTTCTGATCTGAGCATTCAGCTAACAGAGTTAAACCATACTTTTGATTGAGCAGTTTTGAAACACTCTGTCTGTAGAAAATGCAACTGGACATTCGTAGCGCTAAGTGGGTAATAGTGGAAAAAAGAATATGTTCAAATATAAACTACACAGAAGCATTGTATGAAACTACTTTCTGTTCTGTGCATTCAACTTACAGAGTTGAACCTTACTTTTGATTGAGCCGTTCTGAAACACTCTTTCTGTAGAAACTGCAATTGGACATTCTGAGCGCTAAGAGGCCTATATTGGGAAAAAGAATGTCTACATATAAAATATACACAGAAGAATTGTGTGAAACTTCTTTCTGTTCTGTTTGTTCAACTAAAAGAGTTGAACCTTAGTTTTGATTGAGCCGTTCTGAAACACACTTTCTGTAGAAAATGCAAGTGGAGATTCGGAGCGCTAAGAGGGTAATAGTGGAAAAAGGAATGTCTCCAAATATAAACTACACAGAATCATTCTGTGAAACTTCTTTCTGATCTGTGCATTCAGCTAACAGAGTTAAACCATACATTTGATTGAGCAGATCTGAACACTCTTTCTGTAGAAAATGCAACTGGACATTTGGAGCGCTAAGAGAGTAGTAGTGGAAAAAGGAATATATTCAAATATAATCTACACAGAAGCGTTCTGTGAAACTTCTTTCTGGTCTGAGCATTCAGCTAACAGAGTTAAACCATACTTTTGATTGAGCAGTTTTGAAACACTCTGTCTGTAGAAAATGCAACTGGACATTCGTAGCGCTAAGTGGGTAATAGTGGAAAAAAGAATATGTTCAAATATAAACTACACAGAAGCATTGTGTGAAACTTCTTTTTGTTCTGTGCATTCAACTAACAGAGTTGAACCTTACTTTTGATTGAGCCTTTCTGAAACACTCTTTCTGTAGAAACTGCAATTGGACATTCTGAGCGCTAAGAGGCCTATATTGGGAAAAATAATATCTTCAAATAAAAACTACACAGAAGCATTGTGTGAAACTTATTTCTGATATGTTCATTAAGCTAACACAGTTAAACCATACTTTTGATTGCGCAGTTCTGAACACTCCTTCTGTAGAAAATGCAAGTGGACATTCGGAGCGCTAAGAGGGTAATAGTGGAAAAAGGAATATATTCAAATATAAACTACACAGTAGCCTTCTGTGAAAATTCTTTCTGTTCTGTGCATTCAACTAACAGAGTTGAACCTTACTTTTGATTGAGCCGTTCTGAAACACTCTTTCTGTAGAAACTGCAATTGGACATGCTAAGCGCTAAGAGGCCTATATTGGGAAAAAGAATATCTTCAAATAAAAACTACACAGATGCATTCTGTGAAACTTATTTCTGATCTGTAAATTCAGTTAACAGAGATAAAACATATTTTTGATTGAGCAGTTATGAAACACTCTTTCTGTAGAAAATGCAAGTGGAGATTCGGAGCGCTAAGAGGGTAATAGTGGAAAAAGGAAGGTCTCCAAATATAAACTACACAGAATCATTCTGTGAAACTTCTTTCTGATCTGTGCATTCAGCTAACAGAGTTAAAACATACTTTAGATTGAGAAGATCTGAACACTCTTTCTGTAGAAAATGCAACTGGACATTGGGGGCGCTAAGAGAATAGTAATGGAAAAAGGAATTATATTCAAATATAAACTACACAGAAGCATTCTGTGAAACTTCTTTCTGATCTGAGCATTCAGCTAACAGAGTTAAACCATACTTTTGATTGAGCAGTTTTGAAACACTCTGTCTGTAGAAAATGCAACTGGACATTCGTAGCGCTAAGTGGGTAATAGTGGAAAAAAGAATATGTTCAAATATAAACTACACAGAAGTATTGTATGAAACTTCTTTCTGTTCTGTGCATTCAACTAACAGAGTTGAACCTTAGTTTTGATTGAGCCGTTCAGAAACACTCTTTCTGTAGAAACTGCAATTGGACATTCTGAGCGCTAAGAGGCCTATATTGGGAAAAAGAATGTCTACAAATAAAAACTACACAGAAGAATTGTGTGAAACTACTTTCTGTTCTGTTTGTTCAACTAAAAGAGTTGAACCTTAGTTTTGATTGAGCCGTTCTGAAACACTCTTTCTGTAGAAAATGCAAGTGGAGATTCGGAGCGCTAAGAGGGTAATAGTGGAAAAAGGAATGTCTCCAAATATAAACTACACAGAATCATTCTGTGAAACTTCTTTCTGATCTGTGCATTCAGCTAACAGAGTTAAACCATACTTTTGATTGAGCAGATCTGAACACTCTTTCTGTAGAAAATGCAACTGGACATTTGGAGCGCTAAGAGAGTAGTAGTGGAAAAAGGAATATATTCAAATATAAACTACACAGAAGCATTCTGTGAAACTTCTTTCTGATCTGAGCATTCAGCTAACAGAGTTAAACCATACTTTTGATTGAGCAGTTTTGAAACACTCTGTCTGTAGAAAATGCAACTGGACCTTCGTAGCGCTAAGTGGGTAATAGTGGAAAAAAGAATATGTTCAAATATAAACTACACAGAAGCATTGTATGAAACTTCTTTCTGTTCTGTGCATTCAACTAACAGAGTTGAACCTTACTTTTGATTGAGCCTTTCTGAAACACTCTTTCTGTAGAAACTGCAATTGGACATTCTGAGCGCTAAGAGGCCTATATTGGGAAAAATAATATCTTCAAATAAAAACTACACAGAAGCATTGTGTGAAACTTATTTCTGATATGTTCATTAAGCTAACAGAGTTAAACCATACTTTTGATTGCGCAGTTCTGAACACTCTTTCTGTAGAAAATGCAAGTGGACATTCGGAGCGCTAAGAGGGTAATATTGGAAAAAGGAATATATTCAAATATAAACTACACAGTAGCATTCTGTGAAAATTCTTTCTGTTCTGTGCATTCAACTAACAGAGTTGAACCTTACTTTTGATTGAGCCGTTCTGAAACACTCTTTCTGTAGAAACTGCAATTCGACATGCTAAGCGCTAAGAGGCCTACATTGGGAAAAAGAGTATCTTCAAATAAAAACTACACAGATGCATTCTGTGAAACTTATTTCTGATCTGTAAATTCAGTTAACAGAGATAAAACATATTTTTGATTGAGCAGTTATGAAACACTCTTTTTGTAGAAAATGCAAGTGGAGATTCGGAGCGCTAAGAGGGTAATAGTGGAAAAAGGAATGTCTTCAAATATAAACTACACAGAATCATTCGGTGAAACTTCTTTCTGATCTGTGCATTCAGCTAACAGAGTTAAACCATACTTTTGATTGAGCAGATCTGAACACTCTTTCTGTAGAAAATGCAACTGGACATTTGGAGCGCTAAGAGCGTAGTAGTGGAAAAAGGAATATATTCAAATATAAACTACACAGAAGCATTCTGTGAAACTTCTTTCTGATCTGAGCATTCAGCTAACAGAGTTAAACCATAGTTTTGATTGAGCAGTTTTGAAACACTCTGTCTGTAGAAAATGCAACTGGACATTCGTAGCGCTAAGTGGGTAATAGTGGAAAAAAGAATATGTTCAAATATAAACTACACAGAAGCATTGTATGAAACTTCTTTCTGTTCTGTGCATTCAACTAACAGAGTTGAACCTTACTTTTGATTGAGCCTTTCTGAAACACTCTTTCTGTAGAAACTGCAATTGGACATTCTGAGCGCTAAGAGGCCTATATTGGGAAAAATAATATCTTCAAATAAAAACTACACAGAAGCATTGTGTGAAACTTATTTCTGATATGTTCATTAAGCTAACAGAGTTAAACCATACTTTTGATTGCACAGTTCTGAACACTCTTTCTGTAGAAAATGCAAGTGGACATTCGGAGCGCTAAGAGGGTAATAGTGGAAAAAGGAATATATTCAAATATAAACTACACAGTAGCATTCTGTGAAAATTCTTTCTGTTCTGTGCATTCAACTAACAGAGTTGAACCTTACTTTTGATTGAGCCATTCTGAAACACTCTTTCTGTAGAAACTGCAATTGGACATGCTAAGCGCTAAGAGTCCTACATTGGGAAAAAGAATATCTTCAAATAAAAACTACACAGATGCATTCTGTGAAACTTATTTCTGATCTGTAAATTCAGTTAACAGAGATAAAACATATTTTTGATTGAGCAGTTATGAAACACTCTTTTTGTTGAAAATGCAAGTGGAGATTCGGAGAGCTAAGAGGGTAATGGTGGAAAAAGGAATGTCTCCAAATATAAACTACACAGAATCATTCTGTGAAACTTTTTTCTGATCTGTGCATTCAGCTAACAGGGTTAAACCATACTTTTGATTGAGCAGATCTGAACACTCTTTCTGTAGAAAATGCAACTGGACATTTGGAGCGCTAAGAGCGTAGTAGTGGAAAAAGGAATAT